>NC_140218.1:29463006-30663006 GCF_951802725.1 Rutilus rutilus
TGTGGTCTGTTTCAGTGGTGCCGCGTGCGAGCTGCACGGATTGCGAGTTAGAGGAGGCCACGTCATCCAAAGAACTGCTCGATCTCTTCTGTAAAAGTGACTTTGGTAAGAAACGCTAGTGTTTGCTCGTTCACCAAAAATGATTAAAGGGGTGGATGAGTATGATTTCAGTTTTCTAACTTTAGTTAGTGTGTGTAATGTTGCTGTTTGAGCATAAATGACATTTTCTTATAAAGAAATCGCTTTTTAAGGACTACAACAAACGGCTGGTAGGAACTACAATGAGCTTCTTCACGGGTTAGTGACATCACTAACCTTAAAATTGACATAAACCCTGCCCTCGGGAACACATTTATAGATTATCAAGACAGAATATGCTAATCAATGACTAGAAGATAGTTAACTCCACATAAGCTACATAAATTCATCAACTAACCATTCAGAAATGTCCTGTTGCTTTCTACCAGGGCTCTGAACCGGTTCAAGGAACGAAAACGAAAACCGGAAACGAACGAAATTTGAACAGGAACAAAAACGAAACCGAAAACAAAATCAATTTTAATCGTTCTGAACAGAAACGTTTATTTAAAATGACTATAAACCGGTTAATAACGTTATTTTATCGTTCTCTTTAATATTTTAATTTGCCATTGACCAATCATAAATTTAGTAGTTCAGAATTGTGACGTTGACGATTTGTACAAACTTGCAATTGCACTACCGGTAACGCAAGTCAGCGTAGAGCGCGCATTTTCATGCCTCAAGTACATTCTTTCCCCACTGAGGTCTTCAATGAATGCACAGGTATTGGAGGACATTCTTTTCGTACGTTTAAACAAGCAGTACGGACTTTAAGCTCAAAAAGTTTATGGATTTCGTATAAGTGCTAGCAACTATCGCACATTTTTTTCTATAGTCTTTCAGGTAGCCAAAAACAGGACAGGTAAATGTTTTCTTTATAGACTTTTAATGCTTTGTATTAAAAATAGTAGAAAATTTGTTGTAGTTTTACAATGTTATTGCATTAAGTGATCGTGCTTCGCAGAATGAAATTGTTTATGTGATGCAGTGTTGCGCAGTGTTTGCTTTGAAATTAGCAGTTGACGGTGCATTAAAAGAGCAATGATTGTCCAGTTTATATAATTTTTATATCATGTAATTTCTAAAACAATTCGTGTTGCAAAAAAAATAAAAAAAATAATAATAATAGGTACAAATAATTGTATCACTCTTCAGAAAAGAATTAGCCATAAGAGTGCCAATTTCGATTGTCTAACGGTCCAGTAAAACAGGTCAATATTTTTCCAGCTGTTTATGCTTTGTAATTAATACAGGTATTTCTGTTGTGGTTTTAACAATGTTATGAAATAAATGTTCAAGTTTAATTATCATGTGTTATCTTATTTTTTAGTGAAAATTAGTCTTATTTATACATATTTGTTTAAAGTATAGGCTAAATTAAAATAACGTTATTAACCGGTATTTTATCTAATCAAACCGGTTTCGGAACGGTAATGTTTAACGAGGAACGCAAAAACGGAAACGTTAAAATATCGATTCTGCTCGGAGTGAACCGATTGATTTTTTTTTTCGTTTTTAAGCCCTGCTTTCTACATGTTGTCTCTCCATCATTGTCTGACTCTGGTTTGAACATAAAAGGCTGAACATTTTTGAAATTTTCAGTGTGTGTCTGTGTGAGGTAAAAGGACACCAGCTCTTGAAGCTCCGCCCCCTGTGCCGGGAGCAGCAGCTCATTTGCATTTAAAGGGACACACACTAAAACGACGCGTTTTTACTGACCCTCAAAAAGTGACAATTTTAACATGCTATAAAAATATCTGCGGGGTATTTTGAGCTAAACTTCACATACACGCTCTGGGGACATCAGAGACTTGTGAAAAGGGCATTATAGGACCTCTTTAATGCTGAAACTAACTCATTACTCATTGATTTCCTTCTCTCTGCTAGTGGTTAAAGTGCGTCTATCCAAACTGAACTCCAGTAGTTCTGTCCTGACCATGTTCTCGCTGGGCCCTCGGCTGGAGGTCCTGAAGCACGGGCCGCTGCTGGGAGGGGAAATGAGGAGTCGTCTGACACTGTGGCTGGAGCGAGACGCCACCTGTGTGGGCAACCTGACCCGCAACCATCCCGACGGGGGAACCTTCCTGTTGACGGGCACTGTGACGGGCAAGAGACTGCTAGTCACTAAAGCTTTCAGCTGGGGGAAACGCCCGCGGCACCTCAACCAAGCGGCACGCAAGTGGAAAAGCCATCGCTGTAGAGGGTAGAGTCTCAGATGGCGGGACAAAGAGGGTGTTTAAAAAGGTATCTCAGTGTGTTCATAATGTTGTAAATAATAGAAGATCCTTGAACTATATATTTTTAAAGATATTAAACCATTTAAAATGTGTTCATGTGTCCATTTTCTGTCACAAATCGCAGTGCTATTTTTACATCCATAATTAATGAGCTGAACCCAAAACTTCCAAGATTTAATACATGAAAAGCCGAAACTCACCAAACAGCAGGGGTTTCAAGCTGAGGGTGCGCATGTTATGGGTCCGGTCAGGAACGAGAGACACTCTTTGCACATGCCCAACCTGAGAAGAAAAGATATAGCATGTAAGTCTCACTAACATTGGATTACGCACACAACATAGGGAAGCATCACTCAAGGCACAGCTGGATATTAAAGGCTTTTTTAAACATATCAAGATCATTTATAAACCTGTGATTATTTCAATTCCGCACAGCAATACATTGCCTTGAAATAATTTAAATAAAGCAAAAATATTAGATTTAAAAAAAAAAAAATTACTTCTTAAATTCTGCCTTGGTTTATATTGTAGTACTAAAACTGAACTAATAAAGGTCACTGTCAGGTTTGTGTTCTGTTTTATAAAACTGTAGTTTGTTTTTCATTGCTTCCCTGTTATTCCGGGCTTGTGCCTTGTTCCCGTTTCTCGTTTGATGTCATAGGCTGTGTCTGAAATCGCTCCCTATACCCTTAGATAGGGCACTATTTAAGGGGACAGCCATTTGTAGAGGTGTCCGAAACCATAGTGGCACGAGGGCACTCATTCAATCCCACAATGCACCGCAATAACGAGCGTACAACTGATGTACACTCAACGGCTAGAGAATACCCATAATGCACTGTGAGAGTCGTGCCGAATGAATTCCCGCGTCCGACCAGAAGATGGCGAATCATCCATCCATCCATTTCCCAAAACCGCTGGTCCAACGTGGCGACAGCGTAATATCATGCAGGTATAAATTCATTTTTACTTGATTATTAAATTGTTTAATAAGGTTTATACATGATAGTTTCCATAACAGAGTTCCAGATAAACCTTTTCATTACTACTGGAGCTGCCAATTTGCTAGGTTTTTAAAGTTTTGCTAAGTTATTCAACAGCAAGCACAAACTACGCAAAAGCGGCAGCCCTTCCGGCTCATTCAGTGTCCGAATTCACTCGCTCGTTTTCTTTCACTCCTTCAAGTGGACTATTTTAGTGGAGTAATGTAGGGAGTAGTGAACGAGGGTTTAGGGGGCGATTTCGAACACAGCCTTGGTTACTGATTTGGTTTCCCTCGTTATTGATTCCTTTAAATTATTAATTATTATTAAATTTAAGGGAGAAGTGTTTTCTAAATTTCTGTCTCATTGTTTTAAATAAAAATGTTATCCATACATCTACATATAGGCTAAAATTAAATGAGGGTGGGGGCAGTGATGAGGGATGCATTATTAATTGTTTTAAAACATGCACAAAATTTAATTTTATGTACAATAATCATGTTTTCTATTAGTATAACAATACACTGGCAATGGGGTATATTGTACTTTACTTCTTTTTTTTTTTACACAGCTAACTTATGTTGCATAATTTATTTCACAATACATTAATTTAACAGACAAATATATGAATGCTATCACAGAACATGAGAATTAAATAACAATACTCCCTGATCTCTCACGTCTTAAAAATGAGCCATTTGAGATGGCATTACAGAAAAAGTCATATAACATAGTGAATAATGCACGCATGTTGCTTACCCGAATGCCCTCCAGGCGAGGCAGCTGGAAGGAGAGCTCAGGGCTCAGGTTTGGTGAAGGGGTTTGGTGTTCAGGCATGGGTCCTGGGACACTGGCACTCTTCTCAAGGAGCACATCCTGCTCCCCAGGCCCCGTGTTATAGTGCACATAAAGAAGCAGAGCTATGATGTTAATGATGTAGATGTGGAAGAAGGCCATCACCACCACGAAGTAAGCCCTGGAGCAGACGCTGCTCTTCTGGATGTTCATGCGCTCCCGGGGGAGCGGGTGTCGCCGTGGTGGAGGGGGGAAATGATCCATCAACTCCCCCTCGAGCCCGTGCAAACTGTCCTCATACTCACGCATCTCCTCCTAAATCACGGCTCTTCCCCCGTGCATTGCCCTGATCTAACCTGTCCTCCTCTCAGCTGATCGGTCAACTGACTTTACCTGGTTTGTTACCTGGCGAGCGTTATTACACTCTACTATAAGCCTACATGGCGATTCAGATGCAGATATTGACCATACATTCATAAAAATGGTCCATCGTGTGTGTGTGGATAAGGGATCTGTGCAGGGATTTCTTTAGGATGAACCGGAGGAAAGATTTAGAACGATGTCAACAGTCTATAACAGCGCTCTTATAATCCAATGGGCGATTAAATCGGACCAATCATACACAGAACAGATGAATAAAAGCGAGAAAACCCTCCGCACGACTTCTTTATAATCGGAGATGGAAAATAACAACAGCGTTTATAATCATCTGTCATTCATCTTGCAAGCAACGTGAAGTAACCGACGCTAGGCTAAAACTAACGGGTCCTTTCAAAATAAAAGCACGACATTTTTTATTTCATTTAATTCTTTTTAATACAACTTTGACTTAACTTTTTATTAATTACAAACTAATATTTACTTAAAATTAATTGTATTCTATTTCATTTTATTTGACATTATTTTTATTTTATTCGAAATTATCACAATTCACAGAAATTGTCTCTCACAATTTCTGTTTTCTAATCTCATAATCTAGTATGTCATAATAATTATGACAAAGATAGTCAAAAGTATCACTTTTTATTTTTTACAATTATTATTTAGTATGAGGTTTCAGATTTAAATAATTAAGCATTTTTTTTTTCTTTTCTTTTTTTTGTTATGTGGCGAAAATGGGCTTCCAGAATATTATTTAGACAATTTTATCAAGCGCTTTACTATATAATTTATTATTGACAAGTAATTGAAGTAATGATGTTGGTCACTGACGATTTTGCATTATTTGCTTTGAGCTTGAAACTTGAAACGGAAGCTCTAGAAGAGTCCAACGATTTTGAGGGGCGTGGTTTGAGGCCCCGCCCACCCGTGACACCACCACCGCCAGATCAGAACACGGGAGAACATACCAGAAAACCTCTGAGCAGACGCCGACTATCACACACTCACACACAGCCGCTAAAGTCATGTAAGTGTGTACTCTATGTTGAATGTATCTGTTCAGATTTATGCGAAATACAGTTTGTTACTGAAACCAGCACAAAAATACTGTGTAGACTGTGAAGCTTATCGCTAGCCAGCATTAGCTACTTCCGCACGACTCATTCACTCCTCTCGTAGTCGTTAAACTATCTAGTAACTCAATGAAACCCCCTGCAGGTTTATAAAACGCTAAATTTAAAAGCATTAGGTTCAGAACTCTGTAATATACGTTGCAATGTGTAATAATACAGTGTAAGTATAAGTTGGCGCGTTACAGTTAGCCTGAAAAAAAGGTCACAAATGTTAGCATTTTGCGCCCTTTTTCCACCCAAGTCCGTTCATAAATACACACATCTTTGTAAAATGTATTTTACTATCGACGAACTCGCTGGAAGAGTAGCTGATGCGAGGGGAGTTTATCGGTTTCTTATATGGTTAAATGCGCGCGCCGCCTGCACGTGCTGCAGGGCCATAGCGCTGGAGTGAGTGTGTGTGCGCGCGTGCGTGTATGTGTGTGAGAATGAAAGAACACACTCATAACACTCACTATTCAGCGAGCACACTACAAGAAGACAGCGATTATATCTGAACCTCTCATCAAGAGTCTGTCCCTCAACAGCGCTGTGCTTTTAAACGATAATCCTTGATATTATTTCAATTTCCACAAATTGTTGGGACTCAGATTATCATATTGATTAAAATGATGTAAGCATATTATATGAAAAAAAGCTCAGTTGTGTCCTAATGGTATTTCGCATGAGTTATCAATGAATTAATGTGGTCCTATGAGCATGCACAGTTTGAGAATGGATCTGAACTCTGAACTCAACCTTTGTTTAGTAGTGTTTACTTGTTTCAAGAATCTGATACACCATCCTTTAGAAAAGGAGCAGTAACAGGCGGTGGATTGAAGTGCTGTGTCACAGATGTCCATGCCACCTGCTCTTTGCAGATCTATTTATTTGTTGCTACTATTATTTGTGGGAAATGGTGTTTTGACACCCAATATTTAAATATTTAATGCAAACAATATTATTAAAATATTTACAACGCATTTTTTAAGTCTAATGATTATTTAGTAGATGCTTCATAAAGTAAAAATGATTTAAAATCAGTTTTCCATATAAGCAATTGGACACTATTATTGGAATCAGTCGTAAACCATATAGTGGGCACTCGTTATGCACTAACGTTCAAAGGTTCAGAGGCTATAATGTTTTAAAGTTACAATATGTAATAAGTTTGTATCAAAATATCCAAAAACCACTTGCACAGTGTTATATATTTCTTTCATTTGTGTACTTTCATTATCCTAAATGTTTCCAAGAATTTGTAAATTCAGAGAAATTCACAATTTTAAATAGTGCCCGTCCCTGTTCACTTGTCGCCTGTCAATGACGTGTCGTAATATCCGCGTTATCCCTGGTTTCCGCTTGTACTGCCATAGTAACCATGGCGACAGATGTGGACAACTGCGTAGTGCGTAGCACTAGCACGCAAGCAGACTTTGGGACAAAAGGAGAACTAAAACGAGGATCAATATCAGCCTGGCGTTTGCAAGATGCCGAGAGCTTCACGAGTCACGACTTGACAGGGACGTCACTCTTGCATGCACTTTATTAGACAGGTGAGCAAATGTAGGCTATATAAAACAAATCAATGTTATACAGCTCAACATGATGAAATGTTAGAATATGATCAGTATGTTATTCTAATGTTGATCTAGCTCACTGCTAGTCTCATATATCATCAAACTAACACATAGAATAACATTATAACTTTCAACACACTCAAGTGCAGTTTAGTGTGATAGTGTAGACCAAACAACACTGCGTTTCCTCACAAGTTTCATTCATCTAATAAACTGACCTGTGTGAGTAGTTATTCAGCACTTGCCGGTAGTTCGGTAGGATTAAATGTCCTCATTCCTTCATATCCGCGGGACTCATGTGGCGCTTATATCTGTCTCTCATTAGAAATCACGCCCTGCTTCATACCACAGTCATGTTAAAGACATCAATGTATTCACTCATCCATAAACATTATTAGATCCATCGGCATGACGACAAGTTCCATCATTCCGCTTATGCGTCATCAACCTACGCCTTTGTTGTTGATTTGATGCTTAATTTAATGTTTCTCCTTCTTATTAATCTAATTTTGAAAGTTATTATATTAAATATGAAATGTTTTTGTGGAAACCCAGATACATTTTTTCAGGATCCTTTGATGAAGAGTTCAAGAGAACAGCATCTCTTTGAAATAGAAATCTTTTGTAACATTATAAAAGTCTCTACTGTTGTTTTTGATCAACTTAATGTAATTAATCTCTAATGCATCCTTGATGAAAAAAAGTATTCATTTAGTTTAGAAAACCTTACTGACCACTGACTACATTTGATCAATTTAAAACCATCAGCATATCGGTTATAGCATGAAAAAGGCCGACATAACAAACCCATGGTTTATTAGTTAACTGCAGGAAGGCACTGAGTTGTATAATGTCTGTTGCATAATCCAACCTTTTTCTCTGGGTAAAATAGGCTAATTAAATGCTTGCTAAAACAAAATGAAATCTGTACAAAATACAGCAGTGCTCGACAATACAGACTCCCCGGGGCCAGCGTGAACGACGATCGGGACAACTGAGGGAAGTGTCGAGGTCCTGATCAGGCCAGTGCTGCATCTTCACGAAAGTGTGTCCTTATGTTCAAGCGCAAGAAGACGCGAAAGAGAGTTCGATTCTCTTTCAACTCAAGTTTTGCGTGCCCACACATCCAAAGCGTGCGCCCGGAAAGCCACGTTTTAGACAGAGCACAAATGTGGAATTGAGTTCTCTTCTAATTCACACAAAATTATATCAAAATGCCCGTCTTTGTGAGTGTCTTTGTAAATATTGTTGTAATTGTGTACCAGTATATTGGATCTGTGCATTCGCTTTTAAAGTGACAGCAAACAACAAAAGACACAGTCACTTTTGACTAAATAACTAAAAAAATCGCTCGCTACTCCAATCAAAATGTCTGTGTATCGAAATCAGCCAACAGTTGTTTCTTAAAAACGATATCGGTATCGGCCAAAAAACAAACAAAATTAAAAATCTTACCGGTGCATCCCCACAATATTTACTATTTTTCAAATATGAGGCTAGTGTTTTCAACAATACATGGGAAAACGTGTTTGATTTTTGAAACTTCTCTCGGGAATGAAAGTGCAGCTCTTATCTCTTTGAATGGGGAAACATAAAATTCTCCAAAACTGCTCGTCAAGCTTACGATTAAAGGAGCCGTATGTAAGATTGTGGCCAAAACTGGTACTGCAATCACTTTCAAATTACTGTAGAGCGGTGTATCCCCTCCCCCTCCCCCCTGACTCGAGGTTGCCAGATAGGCTACAGGATCCAGCAGGAAAGTAGGCTGCTACGTAGCTGTGGTAACTAGAGCAGAGCTGGCAACCCCGATGCCGAAACACTACTGACTTCGTGATTGGTAGATAGGTGGAGGGTGGCGCTTCAGGCCAAAACACAAGATGTCAACATCAGTTGAGGGCTGCAACTTCACTTTTTAAATGACAATATCCTGGCCGGACTACTGTTGTCAGTGATATAAGTATTTGAAATGAACATGATTTCTTAATGTCTAGTGACATATCAGGGCCATTTTATGATTAATTGAAATACATTTCTTACATACAGCTCCTTTAAATTTCATATTTGAAATCACCATTGAAGTCTGACAACTGTCTCTAAACGCTCGAATCGCGACAAAAAACCCCAGCATTTTTCAGGCTAAGCTTATGTGCAGTCCTAAAGGCACGTCTCAGGACCATAGACTGTAAAAAAAATATGGACGTAGTGTCCGTGACGTCACCCGTAGGTTTCTGGAGACCGTTTTTGAAGCCTAAAGTGGGCGTGGCCAACCGTCGCCATCTTGGTAACGCGTCACTCCCGAATTTATTTATTTTTACAGTCAGACAATGAGCTGAGGTAACATGACGGCTAACAGACCGCAGACAAACGGCTAATGATGACTAATGACCACAGCAGCGGGAATCCACCTGTCACTCAAAAGTGGACACCCTTAATTATGCAGAAATTTAAGGCTTAATATAATTTAAACGGATGAGTTATAAAAAAATTCACCCCCCTCACAGTTGTCATGAAGGGCAAAATTAGCCGTATAGACCAAAGCCACTTTTTGCACCAGGCTGTAAACATGTTTTTTTCTGCTGTAAAGTTGGGCATTTTAACATGGGGGAGATGCAGATTTGACTCACTTCTGCAGCCAGCCTCAAGCGGCCAGTTGATGAATTGCCGTTGAATTCACTTCCGTGTTGGTTTCAAGAGAGAGACAGGGAGGTTGCCGCTTGCTCAGGACACATGACTGTTTCTATAGGAACCGGAGCTTCTAACGGCAGCTGCAGTGATGCGATGACTTTTCCGAATGGCGATTGGCTCATTTCTTTAGAAGGCGGGACTTATTCCACCATATTGCCTGTTGCACTTTCTCCCATTCATAAGTAATAGGAGTGAACCATCTTTCTATAAAGTCTTTGATATAACCATAGAATGACCAAATATCAGCTGATTGATCAGCCTGGCTGACATATTCTATCCATTAATTTAAATTATCCTAAAATTACTATTTCCTTGTATAAAATGTTTATCGCTGAATTATTCTATTCATTCAATCCATAATTTAAATTTCCTCATCAGGCAACCAGCAACCGCTAAGTGGTACGACAGACGGGACTCTGTCTTCATTGAGTTTTTGGTGGAGGACAGCAAGGATGTGAAAGTAAATTTTGAAAAGTCCAAATTTGGTTTCAGGTATGTTGTTGTAATTTCAACATCTATGCTTTCTTATTATCATTGCCTTCAATTCTAGACTGTAGTCTGAATGTTTTGTGGTTCAGCTGATGTTGTCTTCTGTGCTCTTCTTCAGTTGTCTCAGTGGGACGGATAATACGAAGCACTCAAATGAAATTGACCTTTTTGGATCCATCGATCAAGATGTGAGTTTAGCACAGAATTGCGATATCATGTTTCAGATGATTCGCTATAGTTGGATGCACATTTCAGGATGACGATGTTTTGTTTTATGTTTTAATTTCTATTCTCAGGAGTCCAAACATAAGCGTACAGACCGGTCGGTCTTGTGCTGTTTACGGAAAGCAGAGCCAGGGAAATCCTGGCCCAGGATAACAAAAGACAAGGCAAAGGCAAGTTTATTGTTGTTGCTTTATTTGCAATTAAAATGTTTTTTTTTTTTTTTGATTTAACAACTTTAGGAGATATATCTTGACCATTTGAAGTCAAAGTTAAAGGTTATAATTTAGAAATAAAAGGCATTTTTCCTAGCCTGATTTTAGCCTCTGATTTGAACGCTCTGTTTGAAGGGGCGTGTCTGTGTGAGACTTCAGTGTAAACGCCCACTGCTGTGATTGGCTGCTGTGAGACTTCAGTGTAAGCCTGTTGATCACGTGAATGAAGATCTTATTGCAATGCAGTTTCTGCACTCTCACTAATGATTTCACCAATGCAAACATGATGTACGTACAGTAAGAGCTTCATTGCGCAGCGTAACAGCGTCATTGATTTCATAACGAGTTTTGGCAAGTGTCCAGATAAACTCGTGCTGTGTGATTGACAGCTTGGGCGACTGGAAAGGGATTGTTCTTTGATCGCTATCTGTATATTAATCACAGTTTAAGTAAGATTATTTTCATCCTACTAAGAGAAACGACGTGAAGTTGATCCTTTAGTCACTGGCTTGATTTACTGATGCATAAACAGTATTGAACGACTTTGAGAGAAAGATTATCTGTCTGAACTTGAACAATTACACATCAGACATTCACATAACCCACTGGTTCTTCAGAGGCTCGGATGAAGGAACTAAAAAAATACCTTTGTGTTCGTTTGTACATCCAAACACTGAGCGACTGCCATGCTTCGCTCGTTTGCAAGCCATGATGTCTCTCGAAGTAAAATGATTCGGACGATGATTCGATGATTTTTGGAGGCGTACATATTAATGATCCCGACTGTTGCGTCACAGTCGGTGTTATGTGGAGATTCGCCTATTTTTCAGGGGTGTTTTTCAAAAACGAGATTTAAATAAGAAGGAGAAACCAATGGTGTTTGAGACTCACTGTTATGTCATGTCCATGTACTGAACTCTTGTTATTTAACTGCCAAGATAAATTCAATTTCAAATTCTAGGGCACCTTTACGTGTGGATTTTAGTGATCATTTAAAATAGTGGTCGACCGATATATCGCCACGGCCGATATTTGTAATTTTTTTTAATATTGGCATCGGCCGATACGTTTTTCTGTTTGGCCAATGTATTGGAGCTTTTATTTTGTGAGGGAGCGTCAGACTTTTATTTTGACGTCGCTGAGAACGCCAGCGCCTGAGCACACATCGCTTCTGTTCTCCATCTTCATCAGTTATGGTCTCCGTTTAACCGTTGTGTCTTAATACGTTTCTGGCTGGAACTGTTAAACAGAGAAAGTAAATTGTATACGAAAAAGTGTTATAGCCCTTGCTTTTATATTATTAGTAACTAACAGAAAGGCAAACAGTATTATACTTTCTCATTTACTGTCAGCAAATACGCATTTATATCATGTAAACAAATCTTTGAATATCTAATTAACATTTAATTTCACAAACCTTGCCAACTTGGTCGAATCCAGCTGCCAGATATTTTGAAGTGAAAGTTCAGCTTCACCGGAGTCGCACGATCAACAAACTTTAAACTATTCTGTGTTATATTCAGTTGCCCACTGTCATATTCATGTCATTTTCAATGTGCTGTAAGTATAATCCCAGTGTGCACAAACTTGCCAGATTACTTCCTTATTATTCATATTTTTCCCAACAATTTCTTTGAGAATCAAGAAGTTGCCATCCAAAGGAAGTCTGTTTAAGAGATTTATTTGTTTAATTCATTTTCAAATTATTTATTAAATAAGTTTGTGTACATATATTCTGCTTTCTGAGGCATCGGCCATCAAAAAACCAATGTCGGTTGACCACTAATTTAAAAGTGCCCCTATTATGCTATTTTAAAGGTCCCTGATTTTGTTTTGAAGGTCTCCTACAATAGGTTTACATGCATCCAAGGTCAAAACACACTTTCATTTTTTCATAATATACATTGCACATCACCTCTCTTCTCATAGTGGCGGAAACGGTTCAAAGATTCAGTCTCTCTAAACCCCTCCTTTCTGCGAGCTTCCTCTGTTCTGATTGGTCAGTCTTTTGTGAAAAGTATAATTAGGGGCACTTTAAAAATGTCAGTCATGTACTTGTATTTTGTTTGCCCCAAACCTCAATTATGCCTCAAAAATACAGAATAATAGCACATCTGGTTTAAAGGATGTACTTGAGCACTGGGGTTTGTAACACAAGAGCACAGTGTTTGTGTAAAGTATTTTCGGGTCTTAAAATTAAATTGTAGACAGTTGTTTGGCAGTCAATCTAGTAAATTGTTAAATCTAGTAAACCATTAGTGTATCAAATAACCTGTTGTGTAAGAGTAGTTATGGTATCAGCCTTTAATATCAGTGCATCGATACTAAGTGTTGACTTGGTTAAGATAAAACGTAATTTTTGTCTACAGGTCAACTGGCTTAGTGTTGACTTCAACAACTGGAAAGACTGGGAGGATGATTCAGATGAAGATGTGGCAAACTATGATCGCTTTTCAGAGGTTAGTTCTTTTTAGTTCAGAAATAGCTATTCGCCTTCCTAGCAGTATTTCCTATTATTATGGGAATTGTGTGAGGAATATGTGCTGTTCTGACATGATTTGTTGGTTTTAGATGATGGGCAACATGGGAGGAGAGGATGATTTACCTGATCTAGATGGAGCAGATGAGGTAAGATTTAATAGTTTCTGTGTGTAATGTGTAATAGTTTAGTAAACGGGGATAGTTCCCGTAAAGTATTCACTCACCCTCATGTCATCCCAAACCTCTATGACTTCCGTTCTTCTGACATAAAATATATTTTGTCCATATATGGGGTCCATTGTTGTGTTGTATCCCATTGACTTTCATAGTAGGGACCAGGGGCGGATTGGCAATCGGGAATACTGGGAAGAATCCCGAACGGCCGGTCCATTTCAGGCCGAACCGGCGGTGGTCAAAGAGTTGTTTTTTTGTGTTTTTTTTGATACGCGACCGGCCACAGCGGAACGCTGTGTCTGTGTGTGTGTTTCAGACCGGGCCAAACCAATACTTTCAATCTTAAGGGGGGATATGAGCAGCCCATCCCAACTTGGGACTGATCCTTGTTTTTCCTGACATCCGATTGGCTCAAAGGCGCCGATCAAAGGAGTTTACTTTCAGTCCGGTTTGGGTTTGTGTGAATGCAACAGAGACGGACGGTAAAAATGGCGAAAAGAAGGAAAGAAGAGAAAGAAATGGGTGGGGCTGAAAAAATAAGAATTAAAAGGGAAAAAATGTTGGCACAAGAGGCAGCTAAATGCGCCAAATTAACAGACCTTTTCCGTAGTGAAAAGGGTGCTGTGGCAAGAGGTGCAGATGAGGAAGGACCCAGCAGCATGGACAGGACAGGTGCACGATTAGTGATGCATTTATTATACACTGAAATTATTATATATATATATATATATATATATATATATATATATATATAATATAAACAGCAGTTTGCAGTGTGTCATCACATACAGACAACATCCTTCTATAAGCAAGGAATCTCTGTATGTCTGTATGTATATTAGCTGTTAAGGTCAGTGATGGAGAGGGACAGGTTGATGATGACCCCTGCAGTCATATTGATGAGGAGGGAGAGGAGGAGAAGAGAGGAGGTGCAGGAACCAGGAAACAGACAGGTAGAGGGGCAGTGTGCAGTGTGCAGGGCTGGGTAGGCAATCATATTAGGCATATCAATCAATCAAAGCTTTATTAAGGACACACACAAAAATAAAAATACAGCACAATATTACATATTTACATATAGGATAAAATGCCAATAGTTCCACATACTAGATGATAACCTGACTGAAGCACAGATTGAATTAGAAAATGTTTTATTCTTAGTCATATTTATTACTGATGTTCTTCTCATGCATATGTAGCTGCACAATCAGTAAGCAGAGGCAGGGTCCAGCACAGGGGAAGCTGAGCCAGGGAGAGTTGAAAGTGAGGAGACACACACAAATCTCTATTTTATGGGACTGCATTGTAGTTTTTGAGTATCTGAGTGGGTATGTGTGAGAATTTCTAACTATTTTATCACTCCGACTGACTGTACACATGACATGCTGGTAGTTAGCGGTATACTGTGACTTGTGTGTTCGAGATTAGGTTTTGCTGAGCTGGTTGTGTTCAGTGCAGTGGTGACTTGCTTATACAACCCGAGGAGGCAGGTGTCATCCTAAAGTTTCTTGAAGGTCTTCAGCGTAATCTGATTCTCTTTATACCATAAAAACACTACTAGAATTAAAATAACTGCAAAATATCCTTCTGCTCGTGCACCAAGGGCACGCCATCTTAAAGTCCCGGGCTGAATTTCAGTCCCAGTACGTCCCTGGTAGGGACAAAAAACTTCTTCAAAATATCTTTTGTGTTCCACTGAAGAAAAAGTCATAGAGGTTTGGACCGATGTTAGGTGAGTAAATGATGACACTTTACAGTGAAGTATCCCTTTAAAGCACTAGTTCACCTGAAAATAATCCCATAATTTACTCGCCCTCAAGCCCATCCTAGGTGTGTATGACTTTTTCTTTCAGCCGAACACAATCTGAGTGATATTAAATAATATCCTGGCTCTTCCCAGCTTTGTAATTGGCACTGAATAGCACCCGAGATTCTGAAGCTCCAAAAATAAAATAAAAGTAATCCATACAAAATCCAATGGGTTAATGAATGCCTTCAGAAGCGAAGCGGTAGGTTTTTTTGTATATACATTTAAAACTTTATAAACTATAATCACTTGCACGTGTTCACAAGAGTCTAGTTCCGGCGGAATGGTGACCTCTGACCTGATGTAGGTGTAGTGTAAGCTTAGATGAGAATTAATGAATGGCGAAGCGTAGAGGAGAGAGCAAAACAAAACGAGGAGTTTTAAAGACCAGTGTCAGAGGATTATGATATAAGAGAAGAGGAGCTCTGTTTGTTTGAACCACGAGAGGCGTCGACTCTCACCTGAGCTTATGCTACTCCTACGTCACGCATCGGGTCAGAGGTCACTCTTCCGCTGGAACTAGACTCAAGTACAGCCTTTACCGGAAGCCAGTGATTATAGTTTATGTAGTTTTTTTTAAATATGGATACAAAAACGTATGAGTTTGCTTCAGAAGGCACGTGAGCCGTATGGATTACTTCTAATGATGGATGGATGTGCTTTTTGGAGCTTCAAAATCTGTTACTAGTCACTCACATTATAAAGCTTGGAAGAGAAAGGATATATTTTATTATAACTCCGATTGTATTCGGCAGAGAGAAGAAGGTCATACACACCTTAGGATGGCTTGAGGGTGAGTAAATCATGGGATCATTCTCTTTGTTTTCTGTGAACTCTTTAAGTTTCAGCTTAAACTAGGGATGTGCAAACTGACTTATTTGTAATTGACTAGTTGAGGTTTTCTAAATGATTATTCAACTAGTCAGCCTCAAGGAAGCCTTGTATTATTAGGCTCATTTTGGGGCGGGTCACATCCAGTCAGATGCGGTTCTTGAGGGGGAGGAGCACAACGGGATGAACAGAACACAGAGTTCTCAACACACTTTTAACAGTTGATTGTTTTCTTTTCAGGAATCAGCTGATAGTGATGATGAAAGTAAGTTTTCCTCTTTTTCTAGCTTATACTTTCAGTTCAATACTTTTTTAAAAAGGGGTAGTTCACCCGAAAGTCACGATTTACGTCATTTACTTTTTTCATTTGACTGTTTTTGATATATATATATATATATATATATATATATATATATACACTCTTAATTTGTATCTACCCATTTCAAGTTATCTAAATCTAATCAACACTTTAAAGCTTTAAAATGTACATGAAGACAGTAAACATAATCCAAATGAATCGAGTTGTTTAATCCAAGTCTTAAATAATGAAACACTGATTAATATGATTGTGAATAGATTTAATTTATCCACATATAATCACTGATCAACGCACATACATTGAGCATATCAAATATAGGAAACAGAAGCTCAACTGTACTTGCTTGACATGTGAGAACAGAAATGTCGCTTCTTGTCGTTCCAAACTTGTATGACTTTCATGTATTGAATGTGAAAGGTGAATTTTTAGAAGTCATTTAGAATGATCAGGGGTCTCATTTATAAAACTGCGTAGGAACCTTACTAAAAGTGTCCGTGCGCCCGAAAGCCAAAAATGGCGTACGCAAAAAAATATTCAGACTTATAAAACCGTTCGTACGCCAGAACCTGCGCAGAATTCACTTTATAAATCCCAGTCAGCGGAAGATTGTGCGCACATGCGTCTCCACCCCGAAATGACCATATATGGAGTTTACAACGCCTCGTTTTACTATGCAGATCCTCATCTGCATATCATTTGCATATGATTATTCATCCACGTGATAACGTTTAACGTTACAAGACACATTACATTAATAAAAATAATGTAGTAGCTTCTCCTTGCCTTGTTTTTGAATACATAAATCAAATAGTGTAAAATACATTTCAGAGAAAGTTTTTCTCAATCTTTTCCACTGGCCGAAATGTATTTTTAATTGATTTATATTTTTAATGGAAACAGATGCCTTGGGCATTATTTGCACGAAACAATTTTCTCAGACAGTCTGGTATTATCATGATAAGCAGTTATCTCTGTGGTTAAAACATTAAAACGCAGCACGCCACAGGAAAAGTGTTCAAAAACATCGCATCCACAACAAATATTTCTATGGATTGAATATAAAAAATGTCAGTAATGATTTCATGTTTAAGTGTTAAACTCCATTAATTTGAATGGCGTATTTAATCTAAATGTTTATATCAGAAGTAAAACATAGTTTAAATCATTATTTTATTTATTTAAACTGTTATTTGCGTCAGTTTCACTAAATGGCCCAGCGCGCTCGCTGGCGCGGACATTTAAGAAGGGATGGATATTTGCTTCAAGTGATAGGCTTGGTGAGTGAAATTATATTTTGTATTATCTTTCTGTATATGTCTTTTAGATTTTCTGTCTAAAAGTGACCAAAAAGACACATAACTCCAGCTCACCATCGGTGTCGCCAAACTGCTCCATCTCCAAAAAGTTCGTACGCATGGGTCAGAGTTTGCGTGCAGGTGCGCAAATGTTCCCGTCAAGTTTGTTTTTATAAATCACAACTTGTGCGTCGGAAGTGGCGTACGCCTCTCTCAGGGCCTGTTTTGTGCGTACGCAGCGGTTATAAATGAGGCCCCAGGTGAGTTCCAGAAAGAAACTAAAGCACTAGTGAAAGTGTGAACTTCAGGCCACATTCATTTTAACTGCAAGAAGAGCAGCCGTTCCATTTATACTATAAGTACATAATGGATTTTCTTCATTCGTGTTTTACAGAAGAAACTTAAAAAGTTGGAACAAAATGAGACTAAAGGCCAAAGTATACTTCGTCCCAAAGTACATTCCGCGACGGTCCACGCACTGACCCTGTGACGTAATTTTGTTCTTTTCCTTCAACATGTTTGTGTTTTTCCCCCCAGAAATGCCAGATCTGGAATAAGCGGCTGGCACATTGTGGACAGACAGAGGAGGAGGAGGGGGATGACATGCGAATGATAAGAGCCGTCATCTAAATGGTACATGATCTGAAAGAGCAAAGCTGAATTGATTGAGATCAGTGGATTCATAAGCATCACCTCTGTCCACGCCGTGGCTGCACTCCAGAAGATCGACTTCACCCTGTTGGGAGTTTATATGCATATTGTTGTACAGAGCTTCGTCGTCCCTCTCCTTATGAGCAGTCCTGGCTTTTTTTTTTGTTTTCTTTTTAATCTGTACTAAAACATCATGTATACTTAAACTGTTTGGAAATACTGCACTGTATTCATATTTTTTCAACTGATAAGCAATAGATGTAATGGAAAGTTTCTTTTTTATTGTGAGGCATTGAAATTAAAATGAAAAGTGACAAACTTTGCAGAGGTGAAGGTAGTTTGTGTCTTGTAAAATCTGTATAGTGGACGACCTTGTGATTTTAAAGCGTAAGAACTGTAAGTAGCAGTTATTAGACATAAGACCCACCTCCCCCATACTTCAATCATCTCCTAACATTAGCCCTCATGTCTCTTGACGTGGTACCAGATTTGTTGGTGCTTGATGATATTTTCTGCTGACTCCCTCTGAAATGATCCAGTTTACCGAAGTCTATATTGGCACTGTATTTGGTATTGGACTGTTAATGTCTTTAATATTATGACTGCAGTATGATGTCTTTACTGGGAAACAAGAGAGGTATTGTATGTTCCAGATCAAGTCTAAAACAAAAAGACCAAATGAGTTTGCACTATCAAAAAAATTGGGACTGTTTTGTGCACACTGCTTGTTTTCAAAAGAAAAAAAGCTTTCAATTTTGTCTACGTATTTCTAATAAACTGCTCAATGCTCATCTTTTCATTTTGTCTGCTAAACTGTTAAATGGATAGTTTGCCACTTTCCAAACTCGAGGAACGCAATAGAATTTTGGGAAAATGTCGGAATATCGTTGTGTTCCACAGAAGAAAGGTTTGGTGTGACATGAGGATGAGTAAATGACACACGTTTCATTTCTGGGCGAAGTAACAAAAATGTAACTCGTTATAGGTTAAATATTTTGATCCGTTAAAATGTGTAAAAGTACATATTTGTGCTCTAAAAGGCATATTGACTAGTTTAGATGCCCTTTGAATGTACAGGACTTGAAAATAGTTAGCAGTCATTATAGGGTTATAGTCCCCCTTCCAGTAAATGCATAATAGTGATAAAACATATTAGCAAGTGAAGTTCCAGGGGTTACAAATGTGTTTTTACCTTCCAACTCCGTATTTCCAGTGGCGTATTTCATAATCATTCGCAACTCGCCCTTTTTTTTTTTACACCATTACGCCGTGAGGTCACGAAGGAGGTGCTATAATAACAGGTTCATAGAGATGCACGCGCTCGCCCTATGACTGCATGCGGATACTTCACACGATTATGCATGCCTATGCATCATTTTCTACCATGTTAATTCAATAGAAATATGGCCACCTATGTAAAAGTGTGATATTGTGGATAAAAAGTGGAAATTTTATATATTTTGTATGTCTTATCGGATGAATGGCATGGCCTCGGCTCTCCCTCTCCGTAGCGGACCATCACTTCCTACAGCCGCATTCTGGCTGCGCATCCATTCCTCTCCAGTGGCTCCAGACTGATCAGCGCGCTCTGGGTCCTAAAGCCGGACACTTTCCGTTCCGCTCTGCGCTCTACTCGTTATCCTTGACGGCTGCCCCACTACAGTAGCATGTAGTTTGGGTATTTAAAAAATGGGTATGTTTTATTGAAATGGATGGGGAGAATTTGTTTGTAATTACAACTAAGGGGGGCACGTTTACACGACAATGATATACAAAAAACGGAAAAGCTTTTCCTTTGCGTTTTTCGCGTAAAGGCGACAACATTGTCAAAACGATCCCGTTCACATGGATCCGCGAAAACGATTAAAATCGTTGTATTATTCATGCCAGGCCAGTAGATGGCGATATCATTTTGTAAAGAAACATTACTGAACAAGTAATACGCATATGATTCGCCTGACGTGACCGTTTACACAAGTTCACGTTTTTGTAGTTTAGGCGACACAGAGGCGATAACAGTAACGTTTTATAAAAACTTGCACTTTAAAACCCGTTTGTGAAAAAAAGTTTGTGTTTCCAGGCCCCCAAAACGCTGTTGTCGTGTAAATGAATGGCCAAAACACAAATTATTTTCTGTGTTTAGTTGAAAACAGTGTTGTGCAAATGGCCCCTAAATTTGTTGGTTGCAACCGGGCTCTGATCTTTCTCTCAATCAGACATGATGCATCTAATAGATAGTCTTTAGTCTTTACCACTGTTAAAGATGCTGTACCACATATGTGTACCACATATAAAATGTGCCTAAACCTAACAGATATCACTGTGTGACAGACAGCCCATATAGGCTCTAATGAGACCTATACAGTCTTGTGTTAGCCAGTCAGAGGCAACCCTCTGAATCTTCTTAGATATACCAGGCCTGGTTTCACAGACAGGGCTTAGATTAAGCCAGGACTAGGCCTTAGTTAAATTAGGACATTTAAGTAGCTTTTATAAATGTGCCTTTAAAAAAACAAAAAACATTACTGGTGAGCTCAAACATGCATTTTAGTCTGGGAGTATATAGGCTTAAGCCTTGTCTGTGAAGCCAGGCAATTGCATATACATACAATATATATATATATATATATATATATATATAATTGGTTAGCTTTTAAATATTTTGATCAGTTAAAAGGTGTAACTTATAAGGTTATATACTTACATATCAGTATTCTTATTATGGATACACATTAAAGGAATGTACTGGATATAAACAATATATTTTAATTGCATGTTAATTGCAATTATGGAAATGTATTATAGTTTAAATTTATATTAAATGCAATTAGTCCTTGCAATTATGGAAATGTATTATAGTTTACATTTATATTAAATGCAATTAGTCCTTATTTGACCCATTTAAGAAAGTTAATCTTTATATGTCATTTCATAATTACTTCTATTGTCTTTGAAATATGGTTAATATGGTTAAAGTGTGCTGAATACTGACAAGCATTTATGGTAAACTAAAATAAATGTCATTTCTATTGAAACTTGTATGTCATGCCTTTAAATAGGCCTATATTTGTAATTACATAGTTGTAATGATGAAGTTGTAATTTAATACATTTTAAGATATATTTACTTTAAATGTAATATCAAATAACGTAAAAAAAAAAACGAAATAAGTGTACTTCTTTGAAACACAGCAGAAATATTAAAACATAATGATTTAAAACTTATTTTTACATTATTACAAAGTTTACTTAAGAAAATAAATGTAAGTGCCTTTTTGTTTCATTAATATATTATCTGAAACTTAAGTAAGTTTTTTAAACAAAATACACTGTTCAGATTTGAGGTACACCTACACACACACACACACATTCAATATCCACCTGAGACCCAGAAAAAAAGAAAAGAAAACCATTGTTTAGAGCATAAGAAACTAATGAACACATTTAAAAAAAAATTAATTTTACTTACATGTTATGCTATGTCCTCTGTAGTGAGTCATGGTGTACTCAAATTAGAAAAATAAAAAGACGCATAAAATAATTTTTTTTTTCCATCCACCAATCAATTTTAGGTTCCAGGATTTTTTTTTTACGAAACTTTGTATAAATATGATTCTCATTATGAAAGACATAATGGAATGAATTGGATATGGAAATGGATATACCATTTTACTTTATACAATATGTGGGTAAAACATGTACTAAAAATAAGTGTAATAATGGGAGTGATAATTGGCAACATTCTCCTCTGGCCAATGAACGAACAGTGTATGATTATGATTCAGGCAGCATTATAGGTCAGAAGTCAGATTGGATCAGAACATTCAGAATATTGTCCAGTTCCATCTGGTTTAAGATCAGAGTCATCACACCGGGATGGAGACGGGTTTGTTGAGGATCAGTGCCGATGGCTGTCGTGTCGATGAAGCCTTCACAGGGGAGAGTCTAGTTGACACAATCTCTGCTGACACTTCAGGGATGCGTTGTGGTCGTGTCCAGGCGCAGGTCCTCCATCTGGTCTGGATCCGGCTGATTACAGTAAACCTCGGAAATAAGCAGAAAGACTAACATTAGCGTAGATGCCATTCTTCTTATGATGTAACGAGTACATCGGGTGTTATAGGAAGTGTTCCCGGTTCCGGCTGACCTAATTTATGCAGCTTAATAATGGTGTCTCTACAGTGGACATGTAAATCAATGCCATGTTTCGTAACAGAAAGTCATATTTGATTAGAAATCACATTACATTTCCTGAGATACATTTCCACATCACATTTCCTGAGATGCTTATTTATGACAATTTTTTTATTTTTTATAATTCAGATTTAAATTATACAAAATATTATCATATTTCCACACAATTCGATCACTAAATTTAATGCCAGTCATGTTCAAAGAACAAGAAGTTGTGGTGAAACCTCCAAACATTATAGTGTCTGAATGTAAAACTGTGCCATCATGTAATGGTGTCAGAGAAATTCACTTAAATATAATGTCCACTACAGACAGTGGGCAAAAGTCTGGGTCCCAGGAGGATACAACTAAACACTTCTTTTCCACAAGGGCATTGTGGGTCAACAACACTGGTTTGTTCGGCCCGTAGTACGCTAGTCGGCGCTAAGACCCGGAGGCGCGCGCCCGTCTAACCGTCATCCACTTCCTCTTTCGGCTCGCTCTCTTTCTCTCTCTGTGATCATGGCTGCGCTCAAACATTACCAGCCATGTTTGCAAATCTGAAACCCAAAGGTTAGCGTTTTAGCCGTTTATTATTCACATCGCTTACACCCTCTTCATCAACACTGGTCCTTTGCCGGGGGTCCAGAACCCCTGTCTCCTGTGCGATCGGCACATATCAAGGTTGGGCAGTTTTATTATCATTATACGGGGGAAACTTTTGAGAGTGTGTGTTGTGTGGGTGATGATGATGCTACCTCATTTTCTCTAACCGTATATCGGGAAAATAAACGTGAATTAATCAACGAAAGATGACCTTCCGAGACGATATTATTTGTTAATATTGCATTTGTACAGGCAAGCTTTAAAAACATTAGCCACTCATAATGTCTTAGAGAACACAAACCCTCTTGTATTTATATAATCAGCCCGTTTTATCTGTACGTTTATCGTCTTTAATTATTTAAATAACGCTCAAGCCCGTGGTTATGTAAATAAGACCTGCTGTTTTCATTTACACCGTTTTCATCGACACTGTTAAATTAAATTCGCGTCCGATTTCATTCATACTCCAAAATATTGAATTAACATACATGTTAATCGGCGAATGTTGTTTCAAAGCTCATAAACGGTCGTGATGAATCGTTGTTATGCGGAACGCAGGCCTCATTTTGTCATGTCATCATCACCGCTGATATTAATAACCGAGCACTTTAATCAAACTTCATATCGAAATATCGTTTTATAAGTGCGTGTATATCGCTAGATTTTAATTACGAGCAGCATTGAATTGTCTTCCCTTCATCTTCGTGGTCTCGGTACATAATTAATCTTTCATCTTCAAGCAAAGTCCTTTTTTGTTTTCGTTTTTGTGTTGGTTGTTTGGCCGCATCTCGTTGCTTTTTCTTCGTTTTCTGGCTTAATATGTGCTGATACAAGACTAGAATTACATTAAAGAGAATGAGGAAATCGAGTAAGAGTGGATATGAGCTGCTTTACCTTGAGTTGTGGTGTTTTAGTGTTGGAGAAGTTTAATCAAATGTGGATATATAAATATATATATTTTGTGTGTGTGTGTGTATGTGAGAGATCCAGAAGCAGCGCATGGTCATTAGCCTCCGTGCTAACCGATTCCCACATCCCCTTCTTCTTCTTATTAACATTTCCCACTATAATATTTAATGAAATATCACTATTTTGCCGTCAGTGTTGCCTTTTAGTGACGCATGTCGCATTAACAGCCATTTCTGAACGAAATCCTAGTTTTGAGTTAGATGTTTACTGTTAGCTGTGCGGTTAATGATGGACACGCTTACAATAATTAGCGTTGGATTTGATCTTTATAAATTAATATATCTGTTCATTTAAATGAGCTTTTTTTTTCTTCAAAATTACCAGGACTAACTTTTATTATTGTGTTTAAAGTGTAATTGAGTTTGAGGCTGGTGTTCAGCATCTGTGTGTGTGTGTGTGATGTGTGTTATTTAACGCATCTCATCGGCTTTATCTGCGACATTTTATGTTGAGATGTGAAGAGCAAAATTTGTGATGTCCGCCAGAGCAGAGCTCACTGGCTGTGTCTCAGAACCCCGTACACCGGGCTGCCGTCTACCTGCGCGGCGCTGAAGCGTTCCAAGCGTTCCGAACGTTCGGTGTGCGAAAATCCAATTAGAACGTTATGAACGCGCCTTCAATTCTGAAAAATTCCGTATATGACTAGGTGTTTGAACACCTATCACTGTTCCACTCTGGTTCATAAACATTAAACGCTCTTTATTTGGGTTTAAATTAGAGGTTGTTTTTTTTTTACTACAGAAAGATAGGGATCTGCCTATTGTTTAAAATGCTGATTGTGGTACTAGTAAAATTATGAATTATGAGTCTGGTTAGTTGGAAGATTTAAATTAATTTGTCCATGACTCTCTAGATTTAAGTTCTATTTAAGGTGAAGCGTGTGGTTTTCACAGGACAAAAGTGAAATTTTTGATAAAGATGTATTTTTTGTAAATGGTTTGACAGTTGAATGAGACACCAAGGTAAACAATAGTACAACACATTGAGCATTCCTGTAGCTCTGTCTACTATGACTAATGTCTGAAATGACTGTTTTCAAGCAGGTTTCTTAAATATTTTTTTCTGCTGCCTGTCTATCATTGGTTGAAGCAATGGAAAGTCCCGCCCTAAACTTAAGTGTTTGGTTAAGCCAGTATTGAATCTTCAAGTAGAGCAATTATGTTTGAAAGAGTCATAGTATGCGAAATTACATACTAAGTATGCACTACATTTGGTGAGGAGCGAATTTAGCCATGAATATCATGAACTTGGACATAAGGAGCACTGGGAAGTAGGCATATTCAGAAGCAGAGACAGTGTTTGCGCATTTTAGGGAAATCATCCGACAAATGGCTTACTTGTAGTTTTCTGTGTGTGAACGTGACATAGGAGAAAGTATTTTAATACTAAAAATATGCCACATATGTTTAAAAAATTTTTTTTTTCCCTTCCGACAGATGGAAGCAAATAACCATTTTAACTACGGGCCTCACTCTTCTGTGCCAGTTAACTCAGGACTGAAGCATTCCTCAGGAGATTCTCTCTATACTAACGGGTCCTCCATGAGCTTCCCCCAGCAAGGGAAAAGTGAGCCTCTACACTGCTTTTACACCGGTTTTACTGCTTAATATTTTTGTGGAGACACTGATACATTTTCAGTTTTTTTTTTTTTTATGAATAGAACACTCAAAAGAACAGCATTTATTTGAAATAGAAGTCTTTAGCAATAATATAATTGTCTTTACTGTCTCTTTTGATCTATTTAGTGCATCTTTGCTGAATAAAAGTATTAATTTCAATTTTTTTCTGACCCTAAACTTTTGAATGGTAGTGTATCGTCACGGTTAACACAAAAATATGAAGCAGCACAACTGTTTTCAACGTTGATAATAATAATAATAAATGTTTGAGCATTAAATCATCATATTATGATCATATCATATAACATTATGATAATGTTCAGAGTCACAAATGGCTCTCAAGACTAGAGTAATGATGCTGAAACTTCAGCTTTGATCACAGGAATAAATTACATTTTAAAATATATTACAGTAGAAAACAGTTTTTTATATTGTGATCATATTTCACAAAATTACTGTTTTATTGTATTTTTGATCAAATAAATGCAGTGAGCGTAAGAGACTTAAAAAATCTGTTTTTATTCCGAAGTTTTAAACCAGTATCTTCCGTAAATAGGCTAATAAATTATATGATGTGATGCCTTTATTAATGATGCTGTTCATCACACAGATCTGAATGGCGAAATGAATGTGAATGGCATCACTACTGCAGGTGGGAGCTCCCAGCCCAGCGCCCACCCTCCCTCTTCCTCTTATCCTCAGATGAGCAGCCGTCTACTCCCAGGCAGCATTGGATATGACTACCTGTGGGGCCAGTCTCAGTACAACCCAGCATTGGGGCCTGTCCCTCCCCACGGGTTGCACCAGAAACCAGCCTCCCAGGGGGGGATACAACCACAGCAGCCTCAGCACCACTTCCAGGGGCATGGACCGTACCAAGTCAACGGCAGTATAGGATCGTCCCGGCAGCCCCCTGGTGCGGGGCCGCAGTATTGGGCAAGGGGTAATCCTGGGCAGCAGCAGGGGGGATCTTCGATGTCCATGGGATTTAACTCTCACAGCATATATGGGACTTTTCCCAACCAGGGGCATCCTGGCATCCCTCCATCCCAGCATCACCAGCAGCCTCCAGCCGTGCAGCACCAGTCTGCAACGACACATCATCTCCAACATCATTCACACCACCACTCACCTCAACACCAGCAGCCGCAACAACAACAGCAGCAGCAGCAGCAGCAGCAACATTACGGCATGATGCCTAATGGAATGCCATTTTACCAGCATCCTTCACACCAGTCCCAACCGCAGGCCCAGACTCAGTCTCAATCCCAGACTCCGATGATACCGCCCGCCACGCAGAGTTTTACGCCTCCACGAGGAAGCCCTCAGCACCATCACGTGGGTAGTGGAGGAGGCAGAAGCAGTCCCCACCACTTGCAGGTCCCAATGAGGTCCCCTTCTGCAATGTCTGACAGTGGTTCACCTAAGAGCAAAGAGATGCAAGGTGAGATAGTGCCACACCGCATAGCAAAAAACTCTTAATTAAAAATGAATTTAATACCATTGTTGACTGTGTTTTAATTTTTTGGCTAACTGTTTAGTTAGCATGTTTTATGAGGTCTTTTAAAAAAGACTCTTCAAAACAAGATTGTTTCTCTTGTTTGCAAGGTTCTTCCAATCTTGTCCTGGAGGGCGTCTGTCCTGCAGAGTTTAGCTCAAACTCTCCTGCTTGTGATTTTCTAGTGATCCTGAAGACTTTGATTAGCTTGATCCGGGTTGGAGCTAAACTCTGCAGGGCCGGATTTGAGGAACCCTGCTGTAGGGAAACAATATTTTGTGAAGTAAAGTGATTCTAAAAATTGCAGCATGCTTTTATCATGCATGCTCGTTCTAATTTCCTGTACGTTGGTGGTGCAATGCACTTCCTGAATGGCTTTTAATATCACCAACACTGGTATTCTAATTCTATCCTCTGACTGAAGTGACATTGGTCAAATCAGACTTGTTTTCACCAAAGCTAATGGACTTCTTAGATTAGGAAGTGATTCAAACTGACTAATAGTGTGTTAACAGGTAATGTCTTGCCCCAGTTCTACATTCTGCCTCACTCATCAGAAAATGAAAAACTGCGTGAACGCATGCAACCTAGATACAATAAAACAATCAACAATACTGCTCTTTCCATTGAAGATCAAGATGCATGATCTGTCTTTTATTTATTTATTTTACTTGTATACTTGCTTTGGCCTTGTAGCCTATTCAGTGTATTTAAATTGCTCTTCTGCTGAACTTAAGGAGCATGAGACAACAACTGTTAGAGGCATTACTGTAGTTTCCACATTGATGCATATGCTGATTTTGAAACTGCTTACTCATTCACTGTGTACCGAATGCCTGATCGTTTATTACATGGGAGAATAGTAAGAGTAAAGGAGTGAAATCTGTGCAGATGCTGTGCATTAGCAGCATAGTGCACTACTTTCCAGGCCATGTCTCTGACCTAAAAATCCAATTTTAGTTGCATTTCCAATCATACACTAATGATTGTGAATTGTTGCTACGTGTCTCAACAATTTTGTGTTCTTACATGTCTTGCTAATAGCTGTTTGTGTGTGTGTTTTTTTTTTTTTGTGGTCTGTAGTTCATATGAATGAGTCCTTTAAAGAAACCGATAAAGGCTTCAATGGAGTCGAGAGAAGCTCTGTACCCCAACGGTTGACTGATGGTTTTCCTGTAAAGTCCCCTGGTCCTGTTTCCTCTACCGACTATAACCAGGGTGTGCAGCATCCAGCCGTGGACCTGGAGAAACCTGCAAAACAACGCCAGGAGATGGGAGCTGCCGCAAAGGAGCTTAGTTCTTCCCCCATCTCTGGACCACCTCCACCACTGGCTAGTCCGCCTCGGAAAACATTGACCCTGCCTCATCAGTCGGTCTCTGGACCTGTTTCTGGGCAGAATTCACATTCTTCATCTTCAGGATTTGCTTTATCTACAGCTTTGGGTGTCGGAACAAATGTGTCCGTGTCTCCGCCCTCCCCTCTCGCGTCACCACCTCTGACGGTCCAAGGCCAAAGACCTGAGTTCTCTGCACCTTCATCAGCTGATGGGACACTTAGTACAACTCCTTCAATGTCTTCTCCTAAGAGCTCCAGAGCTCCACCTGCTGTGTCGCATAGCCAGTCTATGGTGTTTTCTTCTAAGATCTTGACGCATCCTCCAACGGTGCCTGTGCCGCCTCAAACAGTTCCTCTGGCAGAGGCCCAGGGGTCAAAAAGTCCACAGGTCTCTCCAACACCTCTATCTTTAGCTGCGTCTCCATCTGTTGTCTCCGCTCCTCCTGCATTGGCACCACTGAAAGGACCCCAAGAGGCATCACCTCTAACAGGCCAGAGTCCTAAACATCCTGCTGCTTCCTCGACTCCAACATCTGCCACCGATAACATCTCTCTCCCAGCAGTCTCTGCACTTCCATCTGTTGTCTCTGGTTCTCCTCAAGTCGCCGCTCTGGCTTCATCTGCACCATCTCCCGCTGTTAGCTTTTCTTCTCAGGCATCCTCGGCACCTCTCAATGTTTCTCCTGCTCCAAACGTGTCTCGTTCCCTCGTTGGCGCTGCGGCTCAACCTTCAGACATTGTGGCAAATGTGGACGTTTCGTCTCACAGTCTAGGGCAGGTGGGTTCTCATGGTGTAGTACGGTCCAACTTTGGGGAATCACACTCTACTCAGAAGACGCCTGGTAAACACGAGGCCTGTGTTTCCCAGAGTAAAGTTGGAGTCATAATCGGCACATCCAAAAAGGAGTCCAACAGTGAGGCTCAATCTGAGATGCATAGGGTCCAAACTCACGGTAGAAACCTTGAACCGGCTTTTATTGTTCCAAAGGAACCTGAGAGAGACACTATGGCAGTTGGCAGAAAAGACTCTTATAGTATCAAAGATCAGGCTACCCCAAGGAAAGGAGAAAGTGACACTTTAAATGACACTTTTGGCACTGACACGTCACTAGACTATCCGTCCTTGGCTGAGTCAACCTACCTTGAAAGCTCAAGAGCAGAGGATGGGAGTTCTATGATGGACACTTTTGATAATTCTTATAGTCTTTCCCAGACGGGAGACCAATCGAAGTTTACAGAAGGATCCATGTTTGATGACTCCAGGGACTTGCTGGAGACTTCTTGTGAAGAAGAAAACTTAAACAGCTCCATGACCTCTACAAGTTCCACCGAAGAGACTTCCCTCAAAGAGAAGACGTCTCTTCTGGACGACTCTTTAAACAACACGTCGCAAAACTGCTCCTCCCTGCTTTCTCCGTCTATTAATGCCTCTACACACTCTATCAAAGGTGAGATTCCCAATGCACTAATAATGCATTTTTGAACCATAACATACATTTCCTTTTTTAGAAGGGATGCACCAAACTTTAGCCGAAAACTATTTTCATATTGTGGCCGATTATTGACAGATTAAAATTCAAAACTATTTTGTCTAGATAAAATAACACTTAAAAACTACCTTTTAAATTGTTTTTAGGCATCACTGCAAATCTAAGACGAATATATATTTTTCATACTGTACATTATAATGCCGTGTTAACTAAATGTTATTAACTTTAAGAGTGTTAGATGACAGGAAAGGTAATATAAATGTAAAAATAGAAAAAATGAGCATGTGCACAATTACAAATCCAATATTGATCAATTAGATGATAAATTAACTAAATTTGGTCCCAATATTGACCTGATAAATCATACATCCCTATTATTTTTCATTAAAATGAATAGTAATACTCATTTAAGTGTGCTTGAACTCTAACAAGTCTGAGGCAAGAAAGTTGTAAGCATGCAAATGGTGATTTGAATGCTTGGTGGACATATTGTGATCTGGTGCTTGGGTTTTAAGTTTAAAAAAAGGACATATTTGATTTCCAGGGATTAAAAGCTACACATTTTATTCCCCATAGGTGATCAGATTCTTGGACCTGAAACTTCAGACCTATCTGGAGGTGACCGAAGATCTGCGCTGTCTTTGACCTCTAAAGCTTTGCAAGTGGTTGTAAGCGGTTCTGTTGAAGGGACGTCCACACATATATCTGAAGCACTTATCGCCATGCCAACAAAAAAGCCGCGGAAGCCTAGAACCCCAAAGATGCCAGTTGCTATTGCTGAAAGTAATTGTTCATCTTTACTATCATGCTGGCATAGTTAATGGTTTACAAATTTCTTTAAAGGGACTGTTCACCCTAATATATGAATTAAGTCCTCATTTACTCACCCTGGTGTTGTTCTAATGCAGTATGCCGTTCTTTCTTTCTCAGACCACAAAAGGAGAATTTAAAAAAAAGTTGTGCTTGCGCTTGTCTATATAATGGCAGTGAATAGCGACCAGCATTAAGCTTTAAAAAAGACGCAAAAGTATCATAGAAGGATCCCAGGCAATGTGTATCATATATATTCCAAGTATTCTGGGTGTATATGGATTGGGTTTGTTGAAAAACAAACAAAAATGTCATGTATTTAATGAAAATCCTGGCCGTGGATCTTCTGTGCACGTTCGTGACACTTTATTATTAGCGCCGCAGTTAATTCCGATTCGCCAAGACAAAGCACACAAGTTGTGAGAAATCAAAGTTAACAAAAATGTGAGCAAATATACAACAAAAAAGTATCCGTGTACTTTCTTCACTGAGCTGAATATCTCCGGACCTGGGCTCCGTTTGTCAGATGACAGTCAGAATGACGGTTGACACGTGTGAACGCAATCGTTTTTTGTTGCGAGTTGCGACAAACAAAATTAACCTCAGAGAAGAAAGTACATGGATTGCATTTCATGTCAGGTTTTCATTAATCTTGATTTTTCACAACTTGTTTGCGTTCTCTGGGAGAGTCTGAATGAATTGCGGCACTACTACTTTCGCATCTTTTTTTTAAAGGAGAACTCCGGTCAATTTTAACATTGAGCTCATTTTTTTGTACATTTGGAGTGCTGTCAGTACAGAGAACAACGACAAAAATCGGTGTTGCCTACACCGTGTTATCCTCTTTTTAAAATTTGCACCCTGTTGACTTCAATGGGGCAAGTTTTAAACCTGCTTTTAGCCTCTTAACATCCTTGATGTGTCATTACAAGTGCACAGGTCATGTGAGTGATTCCTCCGGAGTGAACGCGGGTGAATCTGACTGCAGTAGATGTGAAAGAAATATATAAAAAATGATGTTTATTCAGCCAGCGCACATACCTGTATTTACATCCTGTTTTCGGTCGAAGTCCACAGTAGTCGATTGTCGAGTTCATGCGCGTGATCATAGGTACTAAACCTATGTACGTGAACTCGACAATCGATTACTGTGGACTTCGACCGAAAACAGGATGTAAATACACATCATTTTTATTCATATCTTTCACATCTACTGCAGTCAGATTCACCTGCGTTCACTCTGAAGGAATCACTCACATGACCTGTGCACTTGTAATGACACATCAAGGATGTTAAGAGGCTAAAAGCAGGTTTAAAACTTGCCCCATTGAAGTCAACAGGGTGCAAATTTTAAAACGAGGATAACAAGTGTAGGCAACACCGATTTTTGTCGTTGTTCTCTGTACTGACAGCACTCCAAATGTACAAAAAAATGAGCTCAATGTTAAAATTGACCGGAGTTCTCCTTTAAAAAGCTCGATGCCAAATGATGACTTAATATTCATGACATAATTTGGACAATCCCTTTAATGAGTCAGATGGATAAAATTGTGTTAGATGCTAAATAGTGTCTTACTCAATTATGTCTTACTCAATTATTTTCAGTTGGCTCTCCTGACGCCAAGATCAAGAAGCAGAAGTTAACACCTGATGGCCCAAAGGCTAGAAGGAGAAAGAAAACAGAGGAGAATACATCGACTGCAGTGAAGAAGAGGAAAATCTCTAAAGAGTCAAAGGAACCGGAGAGCATCCCAACTGATACCTCAAATGCTCCGCTTTACCTTCCAAATAATCCACTGACCCTTGTCCTTGACTCAAGCCTGACCAATAATGGGAGCCCATTAGTCCAGCCCAAGAGGATCTGGAAGCGTAAGATGAAAGAAGGCGTGAATGAGGCAAAGCCTTCCAAACCAGCCAAAGCTGAGCTGGCAGAAGGAAAAGCTGAAGATGATGATAACAGCTCCACAGCAGGTATCTACATATTAGGGGTTGAAATGTGTTCTTTTTAAGTGGTGGTCAGTCTATTTTGTACTCATACTTCTGGCGCTTAAGGTTAAAATATATTGAATTGTTGTTTGTGTGTCACAGGCGACACTCCAAGACGTAGGGTTGCAACTGAAGAGCAAGTCCAGTTTCCTTTGCAGCATGGGTGAGCAGTCCTATGTCCAAAGTAGCGTCAACCAGGGCTTGGCACTTGTTATCTCCCAAGGAGCCCATGTGCTCCTAATTACATCTTTTTTTGGAGTGCATAAGGAACTTTAGGGGTGCAAACATAAATGATCAAATAATTAGTTTTTTCTTAAATGGATATGAGGAAACGGGAAAATTATTTAATTTATTTGAATAAAAAAAATATACGCTAGGTTTTTAGCTAGTTTAAATTTCTGCTTCATACTGAATTCATTAAATGCCAGATACAATGTGTGTAACCAAAATACCAATAATATCCAGCCTTTTTTCTTTCTTTTTTTAATATAATGCACTTGAAATCTAATTTTGAAGTGTCTCTTCCACTTGTATCTGCTCATTCAAACAGATGAGGGAAATAAAGTATGAGCTCTTGCAATCATCTACAACATATTACAATATTAACACTATAAAGTAAACATTGTCATACAGTACAGGTCAAAGGTTTGGAAACATTACTATTTTTAATGTTTTTGAAAGAAGTTTCTTCTGCTCATCAAGCCTGCATTTATTTGATCAAAATTACAGAAAAAAAAAGTAATATTGTGATATATTATTACAATTTAAAAGAATTGGTTTTCAATGTATTATACTTTAAATTATCATTTATTTCTGTGATGCAAAGCTGAATTTTCAGGATCATTACTCCAGTCTATCACATGATCCTTTAGAAATCATTCTAATATGATGATTCATTATCAAAGTTGGAAACAGTTCTGCTGCTTAATATTTTTTCATAACGTGTGATACTTTTTTAGGATACTTTGATGAATAAAAAGTAAAAAAAAATAAAAAATAAAGAAGCACATTTTTTAAAAATAGAAATCTTTTGTAACAACAATATACACTACTGGTCAGTAATTTGGGGTCAGTAATTTTTTTTCTTTCTTTTTTTGAAATAAATCAATACTTTTATTCAGCAAGGATGTGTTAAATTGAGAAAAAGTGATAGTAAAGAAGATTTATATTATTAGAAAATATTTTTTTATTTTGAATAAATGCAGTTCTTTTTAACCTTTTATTCATCAAATATATTAGGCAGCAGAACTGTTTCCAACACTCATAATAAATAAGAATATTAGAATGATTTCTAAAGGATCATGTGATAGACTGGATGTCACATGTGTGACACTGAAGACTGGAGTAATGATGCTGAAAATTCAGCTTTGCATCACAGGAATAAATTATTTTTTAAAGTATATTCAAATAGAAACCTATTATTTTAAGTTGTAATAATTTTCTTTATTTTTGATCAAATAAACGCAGCCTTGATAAGCATTAGAGACTTCTTTCAAAAATATAAAAAAAAATGTAGTGTTTCCAAACTTTTGACCTGTACTGTAATTCAGCATTAGATCATAAGCAATCGTCGGGCGTTATTATGAGATTTTCATTGATTGTGAACTGAAGACTAGAATACACAACAGTGCCACATTTTTACTTTGAAGCATGTAGCGCTCACAATTATTTAAAGTTTAATAATCACATTAAGCTGTATCGCGACTCCTGTTTTCCGGCCCCAAAGTTATTTAAGACCTGCAATATTAAGATCTTCTTTTTTATTCTCACATGTGCTCCTAAAAAACATTTTACACTTTGCAAACATCTGTTTTTAGTTGAAGATGCTAGTGAAATGCTTGCACTGTCAAGCCCTGATAATGGATTACAATTTTGTTTCTTATCTTGCTGGTAACATTTGTTTAAAAACCAAGGATATATGGTAGCTAACATACAAATAGAAATCAGCTCCAGCAATCCTCTCAAAATAGTTAAAAAAAATGCTTATCCAGCAATTTCAAACAGCTGGAAATGCATTGGTCTGGGTATGGCAATCCTGTTTCATGTGCTGTGTTTCACATTTGCTAGCTGGAAGCGAGAGATTCGAGTCAGGAGGCTTGAGGACCGGCTCAAAGGGGAGACGTGGTATTACAGCCCCTGTGGCCGGAGGATGAAGCAGTTCCCTGAGGTCATCAAGGTGAGTTCTGTTATACTAGCGATTACTCAAATGATAACCCACAGTTAGGTTCACAATTTTGGGAAAATGTAGTTTTCTGATAAAAATTTAGATTTGCAGTTTAAATGCACATTAAAAAAGTTCAGGTTTGCTGTGTTGTTTGAAGGGCTGAAATGCTGTCGAGCATCATTTACTGTGAACTGAGATACTGAAAACACCGGATCATGAGCTGCTCACGTGTAAATGAACACAGTGCCACTTCACTCTGAAACACACAGTGTATATACTTGTTGAAGTAAATTGCAGCCTATGCGATTTGATAATCACACTAAGCCATGTCGCGATTTAGGTTTTTGTTTCAAATAACCGTGCAGCCCTTTCTGCAATACCACTGTAACTTCGATGAGTGGTAAAAAGGCTTGTCTTCATCCAGTTGCTTTGGTCTCTCCTACATTCTCCAGTTTCTGAAGAGGCATCAGGATGGTCTCGAGGGCGTTTCAAGAGAGCACTTCAGCTTCAGTCCACGCATGCCAGTGGGTGATTTCTACGAGGAGCGGGAAACACCTGAGGTGTGTGTTAAGATGTCTACATGAGCTACATGCAATCCAAGACAGTTACACTGTTGCATGACATGCCGTTTCTCTTTAATCTTTTACAGGGTATGAAATGGTTCCCCCTTGCCAATGAGGAAGTGCCCTCCATGATCATGGCTATAACAGGGAGACGTGGTCGTCCTCCAAATCCGGACAAAGAGCCTCGTCCTCGTGGACGCCGAGCCAAAGGAGCCCAAGGTAGGCGACCAGGCCGACCTCCCAAGGCCAAGATGGAGGATCTGCTAAGCAAAGTGGATGCCAGGCTCATGAAGAGACTGGAGGAAAAGGGTAAGTCTGAATATTCTCAACTGGAAAACCTGTAAGCATGTAGCAAGACGCCTAACCTCAGGTTGCTTAAGGTGGATTGTCTGATTAATATAACACAAACTTGTTACAGAAGCACTCAACTTTTTAACCTTTTATTTGAGTCGTTTTGTAGTTGCAGCCTGTTTGTCAACTATAACGAGCAGTTGATGATAATTGTTTTACAGTGGATCTCACTGAGGATGAAAAAGTAAAACTGGTCAAGATCAAGAAGAAAATGAAGAGAAAGGTGAGCTGAATTCACATTATTTACAAGGGCTGGGACAGTATATCGATTCGTGGATCGATTCCAATTGTTTCCGAATGCATCGCAAATAGTGCAGCGATTTTATATTAAATAAACAAATTAGCGCTGTTAACGCAATTAACGCAGCATCTGTTAATTTTTGGCATCCTTTGGCTAGTGTTACATGATCCCGCTCTTATTCATGCAAATGCTTTTAAACCATTCATGCGCGATAAGACAAAAAATGAACGCGCTGCCTGTGAATGTCCTCCTGACACTGAAAGACTCGCGCTAATATCGTGCGTGCGCACAAAACAGCATGCCAGAATACAGTTCTCTTTCGAGCTTGAACGAACAATAACACACACAATTATGCCAAAATGTCTTTTTGTCGAGTATCTTCATAACATAAGAGTAGTCTTATGATGAACGTGAAGAGTTGTGACTCGTGAGAGAATGAGGCGCGTGTGAGATCCGCGTCTCTGACAGCAGCGGCTGGTCTTAAAGGGACAGTACACAGTAGCCACTAATTATATCTGTCGCTAAAGTTAATCAAAGAACAAAGGGAACAGAGGAAAACACTCACTGCTCTTGACTAAAGAACTTTTTTCTTTAGGCAGATTATCACTAATCTGTGTGTGCATTTATTTTCCTTGAGAACCAAGCAAGTTGACTCATGAAACCATTTGTTTATTATATCGCAATATTGACCTCAATTATCGCAATATGACATTTTCCCCAAATCGTGCAGCCCTAATCGCAAATCGATTCTGGTTTCTAGGCTAGTTTTTGACCGCACACTCAAATGCTCACGAAGAAGAGCGATAGTGCGTTCGGCTGATTCTGAGAATGTATGAATGATAATTTTATGACGCGAGATTAATGCAAACAGCCCACTGCAAACATCCTTGTAATTCGCTTCAACCTTTATGAATGAGTATTTTATAGAAGGTTCAAGTGGTGTGTGTAAGTTTCTAGAGCACGCAGTGCCATGTGCTGTTAAAAACTAAACTCAGAATCAATTCTGACAGAGAGTGAGAATCACGATGCATTTGGAAAAAGTGGAATTGATCCAGAATCATTTCTCTATTCACAATGCGTCGATATATTGTCCCAGCCCTATTATTTACTGTAACAAGTTCACTTTGCAGAATATATGAAGCTTTTTTTCATCTGTTGAAACTGAGCATCTGATTTGTCTCATGCAGGCAAGAATGAAAAGAAAGGAGGATGCAAAGAATAAAAAGATCCGGCAGGAGAAACGGAAAGCAAAAGTAAGTGAAGTCAAACATTTGACCTCAAAATAATACTTTTTAGTAGCTTGAAACCCTGGTGTTCAGAGCTCTGATTGTGTTTTCTGATGTGTTTGAGCAGTTGGAGAAAGCCAAAGAGCAAGAACAGGATGATGACGGCCAGTCTCCAGCATTGGAAAGCCCTCTTTCGGCCTCAGAGGGGCCCAAGAAGCCCGGGCGCAGGAGGAAGGTGGCGGTACCAGCGGCAGAGCCAGAGCCGTTGGATCCGGAGAAGGCCAGCCCCATCAAGAGAGTGGCCAGGGCCCGCGTCAAAGCCAAGGCTCTCGCCAAGGCCCAGGCCCAAGCCGAAGCAGAAGCGCAGGCTGCTCTGGCGGCGAAGAGGCAGGCGGAGAGGAGGGCACAGGCTCAGAGACGAATGGAGGAGAGGAAGAGGCAGCAGATGATCTTAGAGGAGATGAAGAAGCCTGCAGAGGACATGTGTCTCCCTGATCATACGGTGAGCCCGTTTTCCCTGCCTGGCAAATTCACACAGTTGATAAATGGAACTTGCTGTGAATTTGTTGGGTTTATGTCATTACACTCATACCTGGAAACTTTGTCGTATTAAAAAAAAATCTGCACATTGGAATGCAAAAACGGGGCATTTTAATTTTTGGTGTGTCACGACGATAATGACGACGTAACTGACCCGGTTTGTTTTTGTTCGCTTATCCAGTATACAGTGGATATACAGTATACAGCGCGGCTGCGTTGTTAATTTGAAAAATGTCAGAAAAAGGCTTCCTGCTGATGAAAACACTCTCAGTCGGTGGCAAAAATCGTGCAATGACATACTTGACCATACCTGGCACATCAGTCAGAGCTGAGCGGGTTTTCATCGGCTGAAAACATTGTCAACCAAAAGCGCTAAGCACTCGCTGCAGATCAAGTTGAGCATCTGGTGGTTTTGACGAACAATATGTAGATGTTTATTTTGTGTTCATGTAGTACATTAGTCTGTCTGCTGAAGTGTTTTCTCAGGTTACTGATCCACTTACACAGTTTTATGCACTATTGTAACCTAATTTTCCTTGCATGCACATTAAGGAAATTATATTTTATTAAAGAACAATTGTTTCAAAAGTTAATGCACTTTTAAAAGTGAATGTCATTTCATTTCAATAAAAGATGCAATGGTTTATATTTGCTTATTGCGCTCGCTTGCGCCCTCTTGTAGGCATAGGAGACGATACAGTACTTTTTTTCCTCTAATTGCCTTTAGAATTCGAATATATTTCAAATTTTGCAAATATTTAAGAAAGAAATTTGAATTGAGCTTTTCAGCCATTTTAACAGCCCTAGTAGCCCACTTTATTGTTGAGTACATCTCTGGATGTTGGATAATTAAAGTGTGAGTGTCTTCATCTGTAGCTCCTCCCAGCGCTGTCACGGATACCAGGACTGGTGCTTTCCGGTGTGGCCTTCTCCAATTGTTTAAGGGTGGTCGAGTTCCTGCATGGTTACGGAAAGGTTCTGGGCCTCCAGGTGCCTAAGGATGTTCCCAGCCTGAGCACCCTGCAGGAAGGGCTCCTCGGCATGGGAAAGAGCCAGGGCGAGCTGCTGGATCTGCTCATTAAACTGGTGGACGCCGCTCTGCACGATCCTGGACTGCCCTCGTATTACCAGGTTTGTCGTCTTTTGAGTGTGATATCAGTATATTCAATTTATCTTTCAAGTTGTAATAGTTGTAAATGTTTTGATAACGCATCCTTTTTATCAGAAACATAAATTGGGTAACTTTTAAATGTTTCATTATTTTAGTTAATGGAAAACAGACTTAAAAGCAACATAAAACCACATCCACAACATTAACTTCTGTATTTTCGTGTTTTTAAAAGAAGTCTGTTCTGCTCACAAATATTAAAAATCGTACCGATCCAAACATTTGACTGGTCGTGTATATATAATCACACTTGTCATGTGGGTTTGGGTCTACATTTAAGGCGTTTGAGTGATCAGTGATTTAATGAAGGTTGGCTTGTTTCTCTTTCGTGTCTCAGTCTGTGAAGATCCTGGGAGAGAAGCTGGTGGATCTGGAGCTGAGCCACAACACTGTGTCTGAAGTGCTGCGGATCTTTCTGGAAGCCCATGGCTTTGAGTTGGAGGTGTGTAACAGTCTCCGTACGAAGAGCTTCCAGACCCTCAAAACCGATGTCAAAGCCTCCATACTGGCCTTCCTGGTGGAGGAACTCAATGGCAGCAACATAGTCACCAGGTCAGCAGGAATTCAAATCATATCATCATCATCATAATTTGCAAGTGTTTTCTTGATCTATATATTTAAACATTTTCATTTTCCAACTGTTCTGTTCTTCAGGGAGATTGATAACACGCTAGAGAATATGGCAACCTACAGGAAAAACAAGTGGATTATAGAAGGCAAACTACGCAAGTAAGATCCTTGCATCTTATCATCAAAGCTTTTTGTGCAAATTTGGTTGCTGTGAAAGCGGTTTTCTGTAATCTGGTTCTTCGGTCTTAAAAATGACATTGTGAAAGCTAAGCGAACCAGGACTTAATGTATAATTTTCTTTTTTGGTCCGGTCCAAGAGAACTGAACTACAAGTGTGAACACGCCTGAAAATGGCTTCTTCACAGTGACCATTGCATGTGCCCTTTGCTAACGACCTTCCCAAAATGCCCGACGCTGAAGATGGCGATGCTAGTTTCTTCTCTTTCTGAATTGCTATGTAGCTACACAAATAAACATCTGGTGTTAGTACTTGTTGGACCAAGTGTGAAAGCAGACTAATGGCTCTTTTCCACCGAGTGGGTACAGTACAATACGCAATTATTTCCGTTTCGATTGTCAGAAGTTGTGAATGGTACTAAAATATCAAACCGTACTGTACCACTTTTTTTGGGACCCTTCCGTTGGGGTACCTAGCACAGTAGTCCGGTACCTAAAGGGTGGAGCTAGACTCGCTGCAGAACGTTGATTGGCTGACAGAGAATCGTGGAATTACAACACGAGGTGCAGTTGAAACAATACCTTTGCAACCCAATGTCAGCGTGCAACAATGTACCAGGTAGAACAAAATCTGCTGTAGGTCCCCCTATTGTTGTTTACTGTGTCACTTTCTTTTCCGCGTGAGAATGATGTCGATCGCTACTTTCCGGCATACAAGGGTTTACCGCCCTGAATCGTACTGTATCGCTCGGTGGAAACTAGCCACAAGACTCTTCTGTGGCTTCATCTTTCCTAAGTGTGTGTGTGTGTGTGTGTGTGTGTGTCTGTGTCTGTGTCTGTGTGTGTGTGTGTCTGTGTGTGTGTGTCTGAGCAGACTGAAGGCTGCGCTGATGCGGAAGACGGGCCGCCCAGAGGAGGAGCTGTGCTTTGAGGAGCGCCGGCGCAGCTCTCGCGTTGGTGTGGCCGAGGACGAGAGCATCGACGAGAACTGTGTGTTGGAGAGAGGGAGTCGCCGCAAAGCCAAAGAGGAACCCAAAAACACTGAGGTACTGATGCCAGAGCTGTGCTTATGGAGGACGATCGCAATATTGTCTGTGATTTAATGATGGTTTAAATCATTTATTTAGTGCACTACATGTCAGATGTCAGTCAATTATGTATACCGTGGCTGGTTAGCTAAATTTCTGAGCTGTGCTTTTATTCATGTTCATCCATGATGTCATGGGTTTTGCTGAGGGTTTCCTCATTGCATATTTGACTTGTTTACCTTTGTTTACCATGACCAGCACCAGAGAAATGTGAAATATTAAACGTCAGTGGTTCCTTCAAGAACTAAAAAACTATTTTAGGTAAAAGCGATTCCATGGTTTAACTGTTTCGTAAAATGTACATTTTTTTTTTCCCTCACAGATTGAGAGCCCTAATACCTGCAGTGTTGCAGAGCTGGAGCGTCAGATCGATAAACTGACCAAGGTAAAATATATCATCTCAGCTTCTGAAAATGACATTTTTGAGTTGTTTTAAAAATCATTGTATTCTGCACATCATCAATGTACACACTTTTTACTGTATACAATTGTCCTGTAATTGTTTTAAAATTAAACTTAGAGCATGTATATTATTGTAAAGTTAGACCAATTGAGGGAAGTTGGTATATTCACATAATAAAATCTATTAATATTAATAGAATTGACAGTTACTCCAAAAAGGCTTGGTTAAAATGAGTTATTTTAGACCTAGTGATTCCAGAAGTTTCAAATGTTGGTCACGAATTTAACATTTTCACTATATGCACCGATACTAAAGTTATCAGCTGGTACCATTAGTCTATAATTCAGAATGATATCTGCCGATATCAGTGCTGAGCCGATAGTTTGATTTTCTTCAGGAAAAAATGAAGAATTAGTCTCTCCCTACTAATCCTGTAAACTATACAGGGAAACCTCTCATTTGGTTCATTGCTGTATTATTAAAGGTTAAAATTAACAACAGAGCCCAACTCATTATATTCAACTGCTTTTGATTTTTAGATATAATAATTACGCAATTGAAATTTTTGTATACAACTCAGTTTCACATAAGGCAGTTTTCATAAAAACTTTTGAGTCTGTCAAAATCCAACTCTTATTATTGAGTAGGTCAAAATAAATATGTATTTTTTTTTAATTTTGGTAAATCTTTTCTTCTGTGTTCAGCGGCAAGTGTTTTTCCGCAAGAAGCTGCTACAGTCGTCGCATTCCATGCGAGCCGTGTCTCTCGGGCAGGACCGGTACCGGCGCAGGTACTTGCTGCTGCCGTATATGGGATGTGTCCTCGTGGAGGGAGCCGAGGATATCTTGGGTGAGTGGAAACTCCCAGCATGCAGTTGGTCTGGTATCTCGCACACTTAGAAATATAGGCCATGTCCTAAACACCACACTTACGGTCACCTAAGAGTCTGTACTTGATGTAATGCCATATACTGTACATTCAGGTAATAGTCTGATGTGGAGTCACAAAAAATCAACAATTTTTGTTTATTGCAAACCATATGCAGAACAAAACATTACAGACATTAAGTGGCAAAATTCTAAGAAATGCCAAGCTCATTTGGCCAAAATTAGTATTTATTAGTAGTTGTCATGTAAAAATAAAAAAATGAAATATTACAATTGTAATATTTCACTGAAAAATAAGAATATTATTTTAGAAAAATATAATAAAAAAAATCTTTAACATAACTAGAATTACAATACACATTTAATTATATGGCTAATAGTAATTGTCAGAATGGTTGTCAGTTTGGTTTTTAATAATAATATAATAATAATAATAATTTCACATTATGGTAAATTAGTAATTCTCTGAATGTTAATTTGTTGTTATTATTATGAATAATAATAATAATAATAATAATAATAATTTCACATTTTGTTACATTAGTAATTTTCTGAATGTTCATTTAAGTAATAGTAATAATAATAAACTTAATAAATGTATAACAGTATAGAGAATAATGTTAAAATTAGTTATAAATAAAAACAAAAAATGTTAAATATTAATTTCTTGTGCAGCCCTACTTGTTGCCCACATTAATGTCCAGTTATTACTTCCCTGTGTTCAGCTTCAGATGAAGTGACGGTCAGTGATGAGCCTGTGACTTATGTGAAGGTCATAACCCCAGTGAAAGCAGAGGTTAAAGTAGAAGTTAAAGCTGAGCCTCCCCTCTCTCCGGGTTTCGGCACCTGTTCTCCTCGAGCGTCCCAGCGTTCCCCCACAGAGGTGGATCCTCTCCCCGGCGAGGCCTCTCTGATGAGCAGCCCGAGAGGACGGGGACGCCCCCGCAAGATCAAGCCGGAAGTGGAGCTCCACCTTCGAACCGCCAAGAGCCGGCGGCGACGGCGCTGCAGCAGCAGATCAGCGGGTGAAGATTCGGCCCTCAACTCCCCCGTGCAGGATCTCGCTCAGCCCTCTCTCGAGCCACAGGACACCGAGGCGGACGGCAGCACGCCGATCGCAGCGTCTGGAGCCGGTCAGGGGGAGGATAACAGCCAACCGGAGGACAGTATGAGGGAGCAGGCAGAAAAACAAGGCCAGTGGTTCAACCTGTTGCCTAAGGAGCCGTGCGACGAGGCGTCTCTCGCGCAGCCGTGCGAGAACATCCCTGCACCCACTTCATCCCCCGCGAAAGACACTCCGGCACCCCTCGGCTGTGACCCGCTCGCTGCACCTCCACTGCAGCCGACCACGACACAGGTTCATACTTCAATGATATCAGAAAAAGTGAATGAATACCCTAATGCTGAAGGCTTCTCCTTCTGATGGCTTCTCCCTGTGTTCCTCATCCTCAGGTGCAGATGGAAGCTGCTCCTCTTCCGGCTCCTCAGGTGTGCTCCACTCCAGCTCCAGCTCCCCGGGCCGGCAGGAGGCGCAGGAGAGGCAGCGGGCCGTCCCGAGTGCACTCCCGATCCAGCACGGCCAAGAGGCGCGGCAGACCTCCCTCCAATCTCTTCCAGGAGGTTGAACTGAAGTACTTCACTCAACTGACGGTGAAGCCTATTCCGTTAGGTGAGTGTCGCGATGTTAACGGATGAAAGACGGTTTTGCCCATCCTGCTTTTGTAGATTTTTGTAGCTTTCGCACCTTTTCATAGCGCCTAGAACTATTGGCGGAAGTTCCCGGATGTCGGCGTGTTCGCACCGCTGGAACTAGGAACGATTTTAGTTCTAGGAACTCCTTTTGGAGGAACTAATTTAGCTCCTACTTCAGAGTAGGGTCTAAACCAGCACTATAGGAACTACCCGTGACTAGGGCTGGGCGATATGACGAAATATATCGTCTGGACGATAGAAAATGTCTATCGTTTTATATAAGGCTCTATCGTTTACGCCACGATAAGGCGTTTTACGGCAGAATTAACCTCACGGCATGCCCATGCACGCTGCAATACATAAACAAACATGGAGGAAGACGGTAGTAGACGCGGTTCAGACCAGGGTAAGTTAATTCTCAACTAGATGACCAGCCAACCCAACCCGTTAGTAGCTCCACAACAGCGCGCATCTGTGCATTCATTCATTCACACACACACACACACACACACACACACACAGAGAGAGAGAGAAACGCGATTCATATTTAAACAGTCTTTTTGCGTGTACAGACACTATTGCGATTAGAACAAAGCAAATATAGAACTGACCTATTCCTCAACCGGATCCGTTGCTCCTCGAAATGAAAACGAGGTGAAAGTGAAAGTGAACATATCCAACTGATTGTGGGTGTTCACAGGTTTGCGTGGATCGCCTCAGATTATTTGCATTTGAATAGCGCGCGCTCTCCGTAATTAAGCTCAAAGTCAACAGAATATTTTGAATCTCTTTTGCACTTATAAGAAAAAAAACCTATCGCGCCGGCGCGATTGTCGAACCCAGGGGGTTAAAAAATAGATTTTCGCCAAAAATCCTCTTTGGCTCCACGGCTGCCATGGTAAACAACGTTAGCCGACTGAAGTCTCACGTCACGTGCGAGTCAAGAGCGAAGTGATTGACATGACCAGGCTACCGTAGCTATGGCTTGGATTCGTTAGCAAACATTGCCCCCCTGTGGTATTTGCATGTTACTATCACAAGCATAATGTTGTGGCCTGCCCAGAAAAACGTTGGTTCTAATAATTATTTACCTCCGCCAACAGCGAGACCGGCCAATGTTAGAGACCCGGCCGGTAATGGAATACAGGCCAATATTAGAGGATTTACGGTAGACTATTCATGAACTGAATTAACAGAAAAATTGCTATATCGTTATGTATATCGTTATCGGGATATCAAATGAGCTATATCGGGATATGAAATTTTGGCCATATCGCCCAGCCCTACCCGTGACGTTAGTGACGTGGATTATAGCCTATATATTTACTCCAGAAATTAACTCTACGAACATGGTAAAGCGATAGATGGGCATCTTTAATAACTTTTCATTACTGTCCACTTTCTATGTATAACAGTTCTATCTAATAATGTATTAGACAGGACTGTTAGACGGATCGTACAGTAATGAACACAGAGAATGCGAGCACTGTGTTTTAAGGCGTTCTCAGCGCCGTCAAAATGTCACAGCAACAAGCCCGGCTGACTTCACTTCAGAGTTCCAACTGGCGTTGCGAATCCAACCAGGAAAATGTTCCTAAGGGAACCATGAGCTCTCGGGGAATCACCCTGGTGGTTAGTTCCTAGAACTGCCTGGTGCGAAAGCCTCTTACATAAGCGCTTTTCTAAGCCTTGCCAACTTAACCATCCAATTTTCTCTGAAATAGTGAACATAGGAATTGCCATTGGATGGATGTTCATAATATTTGTCACTAAGTCAACTTTATCTAGCCCAGAGGTCTTTAGAGGAGTTGATGAAAAACTAATAATTAATTTAATCATAAAAATGTAAAATTAAAACTTGCACTTTGAAACCCGTTGTCAAAAGTTTGCCTTTTCAGGCGCACAAAATTTCATTGTCATGTAAAATGAACGACCAAAATGCGCAAGTTTTCCATTTTTATTTGGAAACTTACGTGTAAACGTGCCTTAAATGTCTTTCTCTCTCCTACAGAGATGGTGAAGGGCTGGTGGTGGATCAAAGAACCGGAGGAGCTGACAGCCATACTGAGCGCCCTCCACCCACGAGGCATTCGAGAGAAGGTTCTCCACAAACACCTCACTAAACACATGGAGTATCTGGCTGAGGTCTGCAGACGTCCCGTGACCGGTGAGGAGCAGGAGCATGCGGAGTGTGATTGCAGGCTTTGGTTGATGGCAGCATGTTTAGTCTATTCTTTTGCATTGTTCCTTCCCAGATCCCATTTTTGAGATGTCAGTGGAGGATGGCGATGCCCTGCTGGAAGTGTCTAAACAGGCGTGGAGTGAGCAGGAGAGAGCCCTGCGGTTAGACATCAGTGCTCTCCAGTGGGTGGAGGACCTGGAGCAGAGGGTAGTCGGTGCAGACCTTCAGCTCAAGGTAAAGGAAACACATTTCTTCCTTTATTGAAAGAATCACAGCACTGTAAGGTCTTGCTCCAATAGTGACCAGAGGGTGGTGCTGTTTGTTTATACTGCGTTTACAGCACAAGCACGCTTGCTTTATCACTATTTCCACAATCTCTATTTCCAGGTGCCTGTTCCCAACACGGAGAGTGAAACGGAGGCTTGTCAGGAGTCAAGTTCTCAATTTCAGGTACTGAAAACCAGCAGCCCACACACACACACACACACACACACACACACACACACACTCAAGTGCTCAGAGTCTGTTAATCCTAAGTAGAGGAAACTGCTCTGTAAACTACTCTATTCATAAGGTTGTGTCATACTCATTAAATGTAAATTGTCAGGGTTGTTCCTTATTTATTTTATTTTATTATAAATGAAATATTAAAAAAATCGATTAATAAAATAATAAATGTTCTATACCTATTTTCATAATTTTTTTATGAAATTAACTAAATGAAACGCATTTAATAGTTAAAAACAAATGTAATAAATATAAAAATAAGTGAACAATAAATGTAATAAATACATCAAAATAAATACATTTAATAAATGATTTTTATATATGTGTGTATGTGTATATATATATTTTTTATATTCATGTTGTTAAATTAACAAAATAACATTTATTAATGTAATTATATATATTTTAATTATTTTAGTAAACTTTTGTAAAGATATATTCACATTTTCTTTTATTTCATTATTCATTGTTACTGTTATGAAATTAAATATTTAAACTCTTGTAAAGCTATATCAACTAATATATTATTTCATTATTACAATTATGTATATATAATTATATGTATTTTTAATTTCATAATTATATGTTTTAGAATTGAAAATATATTTGTAATTTTTTTTATGAAAAAAAGAAGAAATTAATGATTCATCTTATGTGGGATTCTAGTTGTTTTATCTATTATTATGTTTTTACTTCATTGTTCGACATCAAAAAAGCCTTCAAAGCTGTCATGGCATTAAGAAAAGCTATGCAAACAAATTTAAAATGAAAGTTTACCAGGAGGGACATTTGTCCTTGTTTCAGATCTATACCCCTCCCGAGGCGGACTCCACGCGGGAGGACCTGCAGTATTACGAGCACGAGGTTGACCCCAAGGACGACTGGATGGTCAAGACTAAAAAGGAATGGTCTGACCTCCTGCGGGTTCCCAGCAACCCCCTGGACCTGGCCGTTCTCCGACTGACTAATCTTGAGCGTAACATTGAACGGCGTTATTTGAAGGAGCCGCTGTGGAATCTGGCAGAGGTGGTCCGCTTGGCTCCTCTCACCCCTCCGCCCGGCGGGGAGGAGGTCCCGTTAGATGCCGTCAGGTGGGTCAGAGTTGAGGGTCGTTGTTTTTGTTTTGTTTTTACCATCAAATATCACTTCATTATTATCCTATGTAATCATATTTTTCAGCCTTCATCAAAATAAATCATTATTTCAAGTTATACAGTACTCTGGAGCATATCAAACATGTGTTTGTTTGTCTTTATAGCTTGGAAAGTGAGATCACACCCAGGATGAGGACGTGGCGGCAGGGCCTGGACCGCTGCCGCAGTGCGTCTCAACTCTCGCTCTGTCTACTACAGCTGGAGAAAGCCATCGCATGGGAGAGATCCATCATCAAAGTGGTGAGAGCACACACATAAGCTCAGCTTCAGAGCCTCATGAAAAGATTATGATCATATGATCTTTTTTATATATACATACAGGGTTTGACATTAACACCCGCCAAATGCGGGTGTATTTCAGTAGTGCCATGTAATAGTCACTCCTACTATTGAGAAAGTCTAAATATTTCGAGAATAAAGCCGAAATATTTTGCAAATAGTCGAAAACTGATGTTTATGTGTCCACAGACGTGTCAAGTGTGCCGTAAGGGTGATGACGACGAGTACCTGCTCTTGTGTGACGGCTGTGATCGTGGGTGTCACATGTTCTGCCTGAGGCCAAAGGTCATGCAGGTGCCAGAAGGTGATTGGTTTTGTCCCACCTGTGTTGCCAAGGTATGTAACATTTGAAATATCCAGCTGGATTTACTCTTTTTTTTTTTTTTCATCCGATTCACTTGATCATCTTGAAAAATATGCATGAGTTTTGTTTCGTATATTTTTGTCTTTAGCTATGTTTATGAAACTAAATTTTGCAGGAAAACGGAGACTCTCCGAGATCACAGCGTCTATCGCGTAAGAGGTCAAAGCCACGGAAAAGGCGTCTTGGAGAAGATAGTTCAGATGAGGATGATGGGTACAAACGAGGCATGACCACACGACAAAAAGATACTCCAGCTTCCTCAAGTGGGACGAGCATCTCCCCTTCAAAGCGCAGGAGGATGACCACACGAAACCAGCCTGACCTCACCTACTGCGAGTGAGTCTTTCCTCAGTTCTTCAGTCAACCAGGAGGGACACTTTAAAAACATGACAAATAAGTTTATTTAAAGTGCCCCTAATATGCTTTTTCATATGTTACCTTTCATGTAGTGTATGATGTATTTGTAAATGTAAGGGGTGGTGTGGCGCAATGGATAAGACACATGCCTTTGGTGTGAGAGACCCAGGTTCGAATCCACTGTGAGACACCAATGTGTCCCTGAGCAAGACACTTAACCCCTAGTTGCTCCAGAGGCGTGCGACCTCTGACATATATAGCAATTGTAAGTCGCTTTGGATAAAAGCGTCAGCTAAATGAATAAATGTAAATGTAAAATGTAAAAGGTCTAAAAAGTTCCAAAGGTCAAAGTGCGCGATAAATGGAGTTGTCTCTCAAAAGAAAGAATCGATTCTGAATTTCTTGAAAAAAGTCCTCAGTCATAACAGACTGGGTCATCTGACCAATCAGAGCAGAGTAGACCGATTACAACAGACTGGGTCATCTGACCAATCAGAGCAGAGTAGAACGATAACAACAGACTGGAGCATCTGACCAATCACAGCAGAGTAGACCAATCACAACAGACTGGGTCATCTGACCAATCAGAGCAGAGTAGACCAATCACAACAGACTGGGCCATCTAACCAATCAGAGCAGAGTAGACCAATCACAACAGACTGGACCATCTGACCAATCAGAGCAGAGTTGGCCAATCACAACAGACTGGGTCATCTGATCAAGCAGAGTAGACCAATCACAACAGACTGGGTCATCTGACCAATCAGAGCAGAGTTGGCCAATCACAACAGACTGGGTCATCTGACCAAGCAGAGCAGAATTGGCCAATCACAACAGACTGGGTCATCTGACCAATCAGAGCAGAGTAGGCTCTCGGAAAGGAAGGTTTTATAGAGACTGAATCCTTTGAACCGTTTTAGACTCTTGAAAAATGAGGTGATGCTGCAATGTATATTATGAGAAATTAAAGTGTTTTTGACCTTGGATGCATGTAAAGTATATTGTTGGAGAACTAGGAACATTTAAAATAGCATAATAGGGGCACTTTAAAATTTGTTAAATGTAACATTGAAATAATACATCTAATTTTACGTTCTCATAATACTCATTTGTACATTTTAAATTGAATTTAAAAAGCATTGGCCAGTTGCTTTTAATTATTTTGTTGTTTGAATTGAAAGTTTTTCAACTGTCCAGTTTAACGCAATTGGCAAATGGATAAAGAAAAAACGTTTTTTGAGTGCCACTTAAAATGTTGCTTTCATTTACATTCAATGTAATAAACATTGTAAATGTCTATATTCATCTTGGTGCATCTCTGACCTGAGTCTAAATGAATGTTCTACATGTAATAATGAACGGGTGATGTGGAACAATGACGAGCTGTTTGATGTGCTGTAGGATCATTCTGATGGAAATGGAGGCTCACTCAGACGCCTGGCCTTTCCTGGAGCCGGTCAACCCCCGCCAGGTGCCTGGCTACCGACGCATCGTCAAAAACCCCATGGACTTCCTCACGATGAGGGAAAGACTTCTGCAGGGAGGGTAAGAGGGGATCTACCAATCACAACATTACAGCAGTGGTGGAACGGATCACTAAATTCACGGTTCGGATCATTTACGTTTTTTGAGCCACGAATCGGATCATTTTACGGATCAGCAAAAAAAAAAAAGGGGTGGTGTAACTTTGCTTTTCATTTATTACTTAAAGTATCGAAGAACTTCAAGTGAGCTTTATCAAAAACTACTAGCCGAACTGATCAAATTCACACATTATTAAAAACAAGTGAACAGTCAGTAATAAAATAAGAACAACTACACAAATTACAAGCAGAGATGAATACTGACAAATGTACAAAGTCTAACAGTAGTATTCAGGTAAAGAAATGAATAATTAATTAAATTAATAATAAATTACAATTGTTTGAATGTGTAAATTGGCAAGACAAAACACGTCCAAATTATAAACTTTCACTCTATGATGGTTAAATTCAGCAGTTAATCCGCGAATCACGTGCCGAACCGTGGGGCCTGATCCGTACGGATCAACTACGATCCGTTCCACCCCATACAGCAGTGTTGAATCGTGAGGGGTTTAGCGATTAAATAATAATCAATTTGTTTAATTTATTTATTAGGGGTTCAAGTGTGCACTGTGCAGTGCTGAAACCCTATTGTAATTGTTAAATTTTCCAAGGATCAGCATTCTCCCCTGAAAGTGATCGGGCAGACCAAACCGTTAGTCGTAGAGACTTGAAACTTTGATCGCTGGTAGTACTCACACCGCCTACAACGTCACCAAGACCCGCCCCGATCGGCCTGATGGGGGCGCTACAGCGGTCAAAAGTACAAAATGGCTCAACTCCTAAACCATCAGGCGTAGGCTCAAATGTCTTATATCGGTTCAAGGCAGACAAAACATTGACATATCTCAAAAAAAGTTTCCGCCATCGGCCAATGAAATTTGAGCACCTATTAGACGAGTTTAACGGAGGCTGATCGAAACAGAATTCGCTGGGCCCGTTTGACTCCTCATTCTGAGCATCTTTGCCTCTAGGATCGACGCCGTCCATAGAATCATTCGTTAAATATTGGGAGATTATTTCAAACAACAACTTTGGTGAACTAGTCCTAGGTTTTTAGATGAACCTCAATAAAATCACTGCGGCACAATTCTCGGGACTCTCTAGGTCAATAGTTATCAAATTTTTTAATTTTGTCCTTTGGATAGCTATAGCAGAGTCATTTAAAAAAAAGTTTAATTTAAAAAGTCTACCCAAAAGCCTAAATGAAAACTCGAAACTTCACGAAAATAGGTGAGAACATGCACCGTGATTTTAAACAGGCATGCAAACTTTTATGAAGATCAGACCATGGGTGGGGCTATAACTGTTAAACAAACTTTAAATCTGTATTTTTCCTATGGTAAATTGCCTGTAAATGGACATTTCCATCTATAATTGAGATGGTAACAGGCTTACTAAATAAAAAGTATCTTTTTACGCATGTGCTTAAAGGCATTAAACAGCTTGAACCCCGACATTTGTTTCTTGCAGCTATATATTATTTAATTAATTTATAAATTAATTTGTGAACTAATATTTAAACTGTTCCTCAATCATTTATCGGTTCGTAAATGTCCAGTTTACCAATAATTGGACCGATGTTAATGCATGTCAAAGAAAAATGAACTTAGTTGAGTCAGACTCTTATCTGTATTTGACATTATGTTTGGGTGTATAATGTTTAGCAAAGTTTTGTTCAGGCGTCAACTGAAAAAAGCATAGACTAAAAGATCGCTTACACGCCCGTGTCTCTCAGGTACTGCAGCTGTGAGGAGTTTGCTGCCGACGCTCAGCTGGTCTTCAACAACTGCGAACTCTTCAACGAGGACACGTCGGACGTGGGCAAGGCCGGTCACTCCATGCGCCGCTTCTTCGAGAACCGCTGGGCAGAGTTTTACGAGAACAAGGACAAATAGAGACGCTGCCCTCTGCTGCATGGGAGGAACGCCTCGCTCCTTTGAGGCCCGTTACTACTAAAAACTCTTTCTGGAGAGCCCTCCAGTCCTATGTATGCATACACATGTAGATATATGTATAAATTTGTTCTGTTTGTTTTACAAGTATCTGTTTTTGCCCCCCCCCTCCCAACCCACCTTGATTTAAGGTTCAAACATTTCTTTATCAGCTGGTGTTACGGCGTACAAACTTCTCATCTTTCTTCACTTTCATCCGTCACTCCTTTGGGGGTAGAAGTACTTCTGCAGGACTTGATCGGGTCACACTTGATGTCACGTGTCACAGACACACCTCTATCAGGACGTTCTCACTGTTTCGCCTTCTGCTCCTTAACGTACTGCTCGTGGACCACGCGTGTCCCCCTTGATTGACAATGTAACGTAACGTGCTTTCGAGACTAGAAGCAATTTCCTCAGTATATTTTTTATTATATACTATATATACACTTAAAGACAGAAAAAAAAAAATAGTTGGGATTATTTAATAGCAATAGACTGTAGTGAATCTGTACAGACATGTCGTAGAGAGATGTATAGGTGACTCATGAAACGGCCAGTAAACATGCTATATCACGTGTAACTCATCACGTCTTTTGCTTGTAGAAAATTGGTCTTTTGAACTGGAGGTTTGCCATCTTTTACTAAGGATTATTTTCTTTTTTTCTTTCTCTCATGCCCCCTAAACCCAGAAAATCAGTGTTCGTTCATGATGAAATCTGACGTAATGCCAATAGCAGAATCATTTAGGCCGGTTTTAACTTGATTTTTAAGCTCCGCTAGCTAGATAGCCATTTTCAAAGCTTTTGCTTGGTGTATGACTATTGTCTGTGGGGAAAAAAAAAAAAACTTTAGGTCGTATTGATATTGGTTTATATGGAAAGGATATGTACGTACTTATAACAGTATAGGTTGGTTTAGCGCCGCTTATTTTCTTCGCCGTCTCTTCAGTATGACTGGATCCGGTTTGCTCCTGGTTTTCATGAACATGATGATTTGTTAAAAACCCTTGATCCCATCCTCAGATGTTTAGACTGTTTTGTGTGTTTTAATGATGTGTGTGTGTGATTGTTTGAACCTGGACCAACTCCATCAAAAAGGATATTGTAACCATGCTTTCTCAAATGAAAATGCCTTGCATTATTAGTGGTTGAACTGACCCATAAGGATTTGTGAAATCTGAGCGTTTTCATTGCTCCCCCTTATTATTCCAAAGCAGGATACACTGAGTAGAGGAGCGCAGTAGAGCACACTATCCATGTTCATTCATACACTGAACTCAACGTGCGCAGCAGGAGATGCACCGTTCACTCTGTTCCTCCTCGTACAAAAAGGGACATATTTGCTTCTCCTAATTTTTTTTTTTTTTACAGATGGAAAACCTGAAGACAGTACTAGAACATTCAACCAAATGTGGTGTTAGTGAATTTTTAATAATGTACAGTTTTTGTGACTTTAAATTTGTTCCTTTCTATATTTTTAGGACCAATATATCGTTTTTAAGAGGCGACATTAAATTGACCATGTTGTTTCAAGGTAATGTAACACGCGTGCACCTGTAGAATGTACTGTAACAGAAATAAAACATCTAGTAGACGAACATCTGGTCTCCTTGATATGTTTATTATCTGTATAGTGTCTGGTAATGACGTTTGTATATTTAAGATATCACACAACAAGCATGAATACTCTAAACATCAGCACTGCCTTGAGTCTGAGATTGCTTTTATATACCAAGTTTAAGGGGTGGTTGAATATGATTTAACTTTTCTAACTTTAGTCAGTGTGTAATGTTGCTGTTTGAGCGTAAACAACGTGCAAAGTTACGACGCTCAAAGTTCAGAGCAAAGGGAGATATTCTTTTACAGAAATCGCTTAAGGACTACAACAAACGGCTGGTAGAGGGACTACAATGAGCTTCTTCACGGGTGACATCACTAACCCTAAAATTTACATAAACCCCGCCCCCGGGAACACGATTTATAGATTATCATGACAGAATATGCTAATCAATGACTAGAAGATAGTTAACTACACACAAGCTACATAATTTCATCAACTAACCATTCAGAAATGTCCTGTTGCATTTTACATGTTTTCACTTCTTGAGTCTCTCCATCATTGTCTGACTCCAGTTTGAACATAAAAGACTAAAAGTTTTTGACATTTTCAGTACATGTGTGTGTGAGGTAAAAGGACACGAGCTCTTGATGATCAACTTTACTGAAAAAAAAACCCCTGTTGTACACAATCCTCTACATGCCAAGGAATAGGCCTATTACTATATAACTGTAAAAATGTCCCACTTCAGGGTCGTGATACATGTTTTTCTGTGAATATATATACACACACACACACACACACACACACACACACACTTGTATGCATCTAAAAGTATCTATAGTGACATGCAGTATTTTGTGACGGTTGTTATGATCGCTATTAATTGAGCCACCGAGGTTGGTAAGAAAATCTGTTATTAATATTTTGGAGTGGAGAGTTAGGACAGTTACCACGGGATTAACATCATGACAAGTTTTGCAGCAACTGGGCTTGACGGAATGGGAACGTTGTGTATTAGCTATTTTGAGCAGAGAGTCTGTGGCATGGAAACCCGTGTGTTGTCGTGTTGGTAGTGCAGCATCACAGGCTCGAGCAGCAGGTGGTCGGAGTGTATCTGCACGCTTTGTGTCGCACAGATCCCCGGGGTGTGTGTGTGTCTGCAGCACATGCTGAAGGTCAGGATGCTGTCTGTCCCAGCTGGACCTGGACCGTCCCCCTTTCTGTCTCTGGAAGTATTACTGTATTTGCTTTATTTCATTTGGGGGAGAAAACGGTGGTTGACGTCAGGCTTCCAGTAGGGAGACCTTAGGTGATGTCATTAGAAAGAGCGGGAGAAGTGCAAAAAAAACAAAAAAAACAAAAAAAACATAGAGATGTATGCAACTATATCACTCATCTCGTTACGAGTATGATATTAATATTTTAATAAAATAGGCTAATATGTCACTTGTGTACTGCTGTAGGTCATTACACAACTAGCTTACATAACCAGGCAGAACATTTAGATTTTGTAACAATGTAATTTTTTTTTAAACAAACTTAAATATCACTCACTTTATTAGTGTTTGTACTGTACAGCTGTGCAATTTTGGGGGATTTGTGGTATTTTTTGTTTTGTTTTTTGCCTCAATTTAAATACACATTTATATCAAATGGATATTTTATCATTGATATTAAATGCATTTTTTTTTTTAATGAAATTCTTTTTAAAGAAGATATATTTCTCAATTTCATTCATGATGATAACATGAAAAATGTGCCATGGGTTAGTGGAAGATTCCTGGCATCTACTAGAAAACAAACACTTTTAAAATTAAAATAACACGAATTTTCAACTACAGAAGGGGAAGTTCGCCCAGAGCGCCATATATGAGCTAGAACCGCCACTGTCGACCAATAGCAAACCACAAACATACAATCAATTCCCCATGGACAAAATTAAGCCAAGCCCTCTTATTCCAGAAGCCGTTTCACTCAGATTTGTGTAGAACTATACATACTGTATGTACAGTATATAGGCTACATACTGGGAACTATATTCTCACAAGGCGAAGCACTGCTACTTGGGCGGAGTGATTTACTCGCAGCACCTGAGAAGCCCCGTGGTGAGGAGCAGAGTTCGCTCAGAGTTTAAGTAAATCACATGTTGTCACAACATGTAAATAGGAAAATGTTGGCGTTATTTTGTCACTTATTGGGAGCAGTATGCTAGCTGGAGCCGTTTACCTCCAGTCTTTGTGCTAAGCTAGGCTAGCGGTGGGTGCGTCAGGCAGAGTTACAGCACGCACGGAGATGAAAAGGGTATGTATGGACTTATCTAACTCTGGGGGATACGCTGAAATCCCCAAAAGTCGGCGTGTTCCTTTAAGTGTCCAAATATTTTGAGGCCAGTGTAGAAATGTCTTTTGCTGTGTGCCAATTCAGAGGCAGCATCCTTTCAAAGGACAGGAATACCCCCGGGATCAGGGATGAAGACCTCTGCTCTACTTTAACTTACCTAACCCTGTTCTACCCATTTCTGTCCTGCTCTTTTCTAGTAATCCTTAGCTGGCAGTTCGATTCTGTGTGATGCACTCTGTGCTGTTCGTGTGTGTGTGTGTGTTTGTGTGTGTACTGTTGGTGTCAGCATTCTGAGTGTGGAGAATGGAGAAAAAAGGTTTCTACACTGTCAAGTCGACCTCCCCTCGCTGGCCTACGCCGGGTTTAGGTTCACAAAAGAGGGGATCACAGCTCCACAAACCACCAGCATGAAGTGGATTACAGGCAGGACACACACACACACACACTCTCTTCCCCCCTGACCTCTCCAAGTCAGTGTTGACCTTGATCTAGTCTCAGAAGTTCAACTTTCACTCTGACCTGTAATCAGCCACTATAAGCAAACCATATTCAAATCTAGAGGGCCGCCCCGGAAATAAGAGATAAATGCTGAGAGGCTGCAAATGAACTACTGTTTCATCTTTGTTTGCACATTTTCTTTACACTTGATCACTGACCTTGAATCTCATTAAACCTGTCAAGGTCATTATTCAACCCAAAATCAAAAGAAATTTACAGCTCTGGAAAAAATTAAGAGATCACTGCAAAATTAGCAGTTTCTCTGGATTTATCGTTATGTATCTGTTTGAGTAAAATGACATTTTTTTATTTATTCTACAAACTAGTGACAACATTTCTTCCAAATTTCAAATAAAAATATTGTCATTTAGAGAATTTATTTGCAGAAATGACTGGTCAAAATAACGAAAAAAAGATGCCATGTTTTCAGACCTCGAATAATGCAAAGAAAACAAGTTTATATTCATTTTTAAACAACACAAAACTATTGTTTTAACTTAGGAAGAGTTCAGAAATCTATATTTGGTGAAATAACCCTGATTTCCAATCACAGCTTTCATGCGTCTTGGCATGTTCCCTATCAGTCGGTCACATTGCTGTTGGTCGACTTCATGCCACTCCTGGCAAAGAAAATTCTAGCAGATTGGCTTTATTTAATGGCTGGTGACCCTCTTGCTTACATTCCAGAGGTTTTCAGTGGGGTTCAGGTCTGGAGATTGCGATGGACATGACACGGTCTGTCTTTGTGAAGGACGTGCGACTCAATCCACATACAAGGTTGTCCTGGAAGAAAACATGCTTCCTTCTCTCTGACAATGTTCCCCAAATCAAAGGATTGTTTTGCCCTGCAGAGCGACGCTCTAATCCACACAGCCAGGCCAGTCAAGGTGTGGATGGAGGACCACCAGATCAAGACCGTGTCATGGCCATCGCAATCTCCAGACATGAACAAGTCATGTGACCATGGTGGAGTTCATTTATAGCTTCTGCCGATTGTATTTAGGCTTAAGAAAAGTCGTGTTCATTTGTGGAGATTATCATGATGAACAAAACGTGCAAGAATCATGAAGTTTTGTTGGTTTCGGAGCTTATTTTCTGCAAATGCCAATGGAAATATCCTATTGGCTTTGTGTTGTTTCTATATAAAAATGTTGATACAATGTAAAGTATTTTCTCTGGCTCTTGTTTGAAATGATTTTGTTCCGTTATTATGCTTGATGTTTTCATCTGTTGATGTTGCACAAGCAGAGTGTGACGGTTGGTCGGTGTGGTATTAGTCCCGCCCCTCCTCCTCTGTGATTGGACGGCTGGGTAAAAAGTGACAGTAATGAGCGAAGCGTTTAACATTCTTTAACTCTGCGCGGGCCTCGAACCCGGATCTCCGGCGTTAACAAGGAGGCTAAAGACCGCAAATATCAATTAGTCATATTTAATCGAATGTTTCATGTGTGTCTGTAATAAGATGCTAGAAATGAAACATTTCAGTGAAGCTGTATTAGGCCTATCCAGTTTGAATGAGCCTAAATTGAACATGTATTCACTCTCAGAAAAAAGGTGCAGCGCTGCCACTGGGGCAGTACCCTAAGGTACAAAAGTGAAAAGGTACATATTTGTACCTTACTTAAAATTTGTACCTTTTTACCTTACCTAAACGGTAAATATTAGTACCTTAAAGGTACATGTCAGTACTATAAAAGCACATATTAGTACCTTTTCGCTTTTGTACCTTAGAGTAGTGCCCCAGTGACAGCGCTATACCTTTTTTTCTGACCGTGTTTAAAGGCCAATAAAAGGTCCCGATTGCATGTTTAGCTCATCTAAAACAGGCCACTTTAAAGAGCCGTCTAGCTCTGCCTCATCATAATAGGTGTCATGGCAACCGAATCAGGCTGTCGCTATGACAATCATCACAGGACTTCACAAGTAGGATGATGAAAGGAGAGAAACGATGGATAATATATGTGTGCACATTCACTCGTTTATAATTAAAGGATGTTGGCACCGAAACCCAACAGTGGCAGATAATGATAAACCAAACAACACTCAAACCCTCACTCCTTGCACTAGTGGTTGAAGTTTCTCTCTTTCAGCCAGTGTCTCTGCAGGGCAGGTGAATACGAGCAGGGTCGTTGCTCTGCAGCATTAAAGCTTCACGTGCCCGACTGAAGTGGATGTTTATGATGCATGTTGAGCAGCTGTGGAGGTTTGTCAGCACTGCTAAGCATTTAGCGGGAGAAAGGGAGGGGTGATCCCTTTGTGCCCGGGCCTCCTGTAGTCTCCTCCACTGGAATTAATTAGCCTCTTTCTGACAGAAGACACCCTTCCATCGCAGCCCGTGCCCTCAAACACACACACACACACACACACATCAGGACAGACTGACTGACGGACGGATTGTACAAGATCAGACTTGGAATGGCAATAAAAGAGGTAAGGACAAATAAAACACAGTCATTGATTGGTTGCTGGAGATTCAGTTCAATTTGCGTCCAATTTGATGTGGATCCAGTTTGCGTAAAAGATCAGGTTTTAGGGTGAACTTATGATGAAATGCAATCTAAAAAATGTCGGTGATATCTATTGTCTAATTATAAAATCACTACTGTAAAAAGTTGCTGCCTTAAACATCCAAGTTGATTGTACTTAAAAATTTAAGTCATTTCAACTTAAATTACATTAAATGAGTTGAATCTTGTGTTACTTTAAAAAAAGTTAAAGCAATGTAAAAACGTATGTTGTCAACTTATTGATCATATAATTTTTATACTGTGTATACATTTGAATTGATGACTTTTTTTCTTTATTCTTTTTTATTTCTTTATTTTCTGTCTTTATTCAATTGGTGTCTCATTTTATTCAGTAGTTTTCAATAGTGTATGTTTATTTAAAACAGTTTGCTGCCTCTGTGCATGGACGTGTTAATCATGTAAATTACTGTCATCTTATTTTGTAAAAAAATTATAATTTAAATTAAATTAGCTGTTTAAAAAATGATTTACTGGTTACTGATTCATCACAGGTTTAACATCAGTTATTTCCTTTATTTTCGCCGTTTGATTCACACCAGGAGCTGAGGAGCCGTCAGTTTTGGCAGGGAATTCTGGCAGAGCTTCTTGGTTCCCTGATCTTTGTATCTGCTGTGTTGGGCTCTTTAGTGCCGGGGCCGGACGGGGCCTCCCCGGGGCCCATCTACCCCGCACTGGCTGCCGGTATGGCAACTGTGGTTCTGGGATATTGCTTTGGTGAAATCAGTGGGGCTCAGGTAATTAACAGATTTATTTATTTATTTATTAACTCAACTGGAAAATCGTGGTGTTAACAATGGCAGGTCATGTCATTCCCAGAAATCACAAAACCCTATAATAATACCCTATAATAATACCATAAAGTCAGCTTGAAGCAGAAGTTTCGATAGTCTTTTCTTCCCTATTGTGACATATCTTAGTGAAATGGCTTCTGGAACAAGAACAAATGTAGGGCGGGACTTCACTGTAAAAAATGATCGTAATTTTAACGGTAAAAGACTGTAAAAATGCTACAGTGAAAAACTGTTAATTGGTTAACAGAAAGTTTCCGTACTATATACGGTAAATAACTGTGATAGATCTAACGGTACATTTAATGTAATTTTACTGTAACATACCGTTAAATTTACAGTTTTTGAAAGTGAAAAAACAACTCATTGTATAATTTACAGTGAAAAACCGTAAATTGACATTCCCACAATTCCCTGTGACACTTCACATTTGATGTATTTTTGTTGAAATAACTATGTTTGTTTCTTCATAGTTTTCTTCGTTTTTTCTAATCAGTTATGTACATTAGGGGTTTATGTTACATTTAATGTTGTTAAATTAATGTTTATTGCATTTTTAAAATTTCATGTGTTACCATGATGGTGTTTAATGTTTGTGTGAATGACACTGTGCAGCTTCTATATATATTAGTATTAACTTTCTTGTGGAAGAACTGCTTGTGTTTAGCTTTGATTGATCATGTGACTCTCATCACTGCTGTGATTGATGGTTATCAGTGTACAAAACAGATATTAATACTTGAATAGGACGGTAAATTAACATTATATCATATTACTGAAATTTACTGTTATATTTACTGGTTTATACTGTAAAATTGACATGTTGTTCAGAATAGCACGTACATTTTACAGTTTAAACCAGTAAATATAACAGAACTCCAGTGTGTTATATGCTGGTTTAAACTGTAAAATGTACATGTTATTCGGTAAAAGCAATTACTGTTTTGTTGTATATTTTACGGAATTGTTCTGGTAACCCCAGCTGCCAGTTTTTTTCCGTAAAAACTACGGGATTTTTTTTACAGTGTTGATATGGTATGATAAACATGGATATTTGTCTTACACGAACGCATCGCTTCACTTCAGCAGGCCTTTATTAACCCGCCAGAGCCACATGGATTACTTTTATCATCAATAGATGCACTTTTATGGACTTCCAAAAAAATATACCCATTCACTCCTATTATAAAGCTTGGAAGAGCCTGGACATTTTTTAATATAACTCTGATTGTATTCGTCTGAAAGAAGAACGTCATATACACCTAGGTTGGCTTCAGGGTGAGTAAATCATGGGCTAATTTTCATTTTTGGGTGAACTATCTTAGTAAGTGATATTGAAGCCCCAAATTTAGTACACATATTAATAAAACATACCTTACCTTGTACAAACAAGCAGAAAACACACAAGGTTTCACATCGAATGTTTCCTCGTTACAAAGAAAACGCTTAATGTAATACATTAAGACAGTAGGCTAACATTAAAAGACCAAACTTGGCAAGATAGGCCTACCTTGTTAATAGAAAATCGAGGTTTTGTATTTACAACTATGTCTCTATTTGTACAAAATGCTGCACATTTCAGGTAATTCTGGATTTTGCACACACAAGTTGTAAAGTATTAGTTTAAATGTAGTTACGCACATTTGGATGGATAGCTGTGCACACAATTAATAACTAGCTACAGGCCTATTCATTTGTAGTTGTTTGTGTGTGGGTTGTGAAACCGCGAACAGAAAGTCTCAAAATCCAAATGAGATTGACTCCGAAAAGACGTCAATGAATGCACACATCACCTGATCCACACATGCACATCTCCTTTGTTGCATGTGCAAATAATGATACACTAATACAAAATAAAGCATTTGTATTCACAAAAATGTCTCTATTTGTACAAATTGCTACACATTCATTTAATTCTGAATTTTGCGCACGCAATTTGAAAGGCACTTGGTTGTGGATAGTAAAACATATCTGCAACATTTATCAAGTTCATGGATAATTGCATTCATGTGTTAATCATTTTGAGACTAAATTCATCCCATAGTAGGCTTTGGTAAGAGCAAGTAAAATAATCAGTGGGATGGGTGATTTAAGTGTAATAAGAGTGTCCTGTTGTTTTTAGGTCAATCCTGCAGTGACTGTGGCGCTCTTGGCCACGCGTAAGGTGGATGTGTTCAGGGCGCTGGTGTATCTGGTGGCCCAGTGTTTGGGGGGGATCCTCGCCACGGGCCTCATGTACCTGTCGCTGCCCCTGAAGTCCACCGCACAGAACTACATCAACAAGGTGCAGAGGCTTTCACCAAATATAGGACATGTTCAGACCCACATTCTGAACCTGTTGGTCAGACTTTATTGTTAGGCTTTTATTTTTCAACCTGAAATCTCCCACTGATTTTAGGGCTTGTTAACTCTATAAAGCCTACCGTTTCATATTTGATACATGTGTTTCTAAGGCCTCTAGATGATCAACATGATCACAACTTCTTGTACACAAATTTCTATAACTTATGTTGTCTGGTTTATAGTTTGTTCTTTGTGAGAAATTAAAAGGCCTTTTAGTATAATTGTAAAAAGCCCCCTTCAGGTCGTGATACATGTATGTTTTACAGCTGTGAAATGTTATAACTGATTTTAAGTAAACATAACAATACATTTTATATTGTTATTAATATTTCAAGACGAAAACATACTGGAATGAAGCAACTTCAGTTTACTTGATTATTCAAACATCATTCTTTAGAAAACTTATGTTAACTTTTATCAAATATTGATCCATCAGGCTTTTGAGGAATGTTTATTTGTTCATCTCTCGATCATCATTGTATTGCAATATGTTTATACCTCCACAGTAAAAACTACAGAGCTTTGATCATAAAACTAAGAATTTAAATAATTATCTTAAGACATATTATTGAGAGAAAGAGTGGCAACTTATATATATGCAATTTATGTAAATATCTTCTAATCTGTTAAAAAGATCTCATTGATTTACAAGCTATCATAATTTCATCTCTCTTTTTTGTCCATATAAATATCAGCAAATGCGAATTTTGGGCCTCTGAATAATATTAAGGTGTTTTTTCCTCCTCCATATTCTCACTTACCTTAGACCTTAGTCCTGCTCATGCTGTCTTGCATATAAGGCAACGAGAGCTCTCCAATGCGCACGATCAGACGCACAGTCCTCAGCTTCCACCCAGCTGAAGCCGAGTTGCTTCAAGTCATTTTTGAACGTGGACCTCCAGTTGGTCTTGGGTTGTCCCCGTCCAAGCTTGGCATCTAGAGGTTCCCAATACATGGCGCGCCTCGTAATCTGGTGCTGGTCCATTCGCAGAACATGGCCGGCCAATCGTAGTCTCTTTTCGGCGATGATGATGCTCAGTCTGTGCATTTTACTCTGTCAGAGGACTTCCACGTTGGTGATGTGGTCTAGATAGCTAATTCCAAGGATACGTCGTAGACACCGCTGATGAAATACGTCAACCTTACGGGTGACAGCCACTGTGACCTTCCATGTCTCGCTGCCATAGGTGACAGTAGGCAGGACGATGGCAGGACCTTGGTCTTCTTTCTGCAGATCTTCAACCCAACTTTGCTCAATTCCCTGTCCAAAGAGGAGGTCATACGTCCAAGGGATTTCCTCGTCTCTGCTAGCAGTGCACTATCGTCAGCAAAATCCAGGTCGGTCAGGCGTGATTGGTCAGTCCATGGATCCCATAACCGGGTCCGTCCATCGCCTTCGCCATGACAAAATCGACCACGATCAAGAAGAGGAATGGCGATAGAATGCATCCCTGCCGGACGCTGGTCACGATATTAAAGAAGTCGGTGGTCCCAGTTTCGGTCTTGATTGCGCAACTGGAGTTCAAATAAAGGTTCTTGAAAATGGCAATGAATCGTGGCGGGACGCCATACAGGTGAAGAATACGCCACAGCGAATCCCGATGGACACTATCAAAGTCCTTCTTGAAGTTGATACATTTGATGGAAAGGGACCGCTTGAACTTGATGGACTGCTCAATGATATTACGGAGGGTGAATATCTGTTAACTGCACGACCGTCCTCCTAGATATCCAGCCTGGTTGTCACGCCGGCGTCGATCAACAGCCGCCCGCAGGCGTCGCAGCATGACACTGCAAAGGACTTTCCCAGGCACTAAGAGCAAGGTGATGCCTCTCCAGTTCCCACAGTCAGATGGATTCCCCTTCTTCGGCAGCTTAACAATGACGCCCTTTCGCCAATCATTAGGGACAGTCTCGGACTGCCAACAGCTGTTGCACGCCTCGACCAGCTTTTGGGCGATCACTGGCCCGCTGTACTTCAAAAGCTCTGGGGATATCTCGTTCAGTCTGGCAGTTTTACTCCTCTTGAGCGCTTTGATTGCCGCATTGACCTAGTGGTGGTGATATCGCCGATGTTGACCTCGAGTTCGGGCTGCCCTGGCTCACTGTCGAAATCGTAGGTGGATGTTGGTTCTGACTGGTTCAGGGTTTCTTGGTCGATCCAACAGGCATCCTGCTCTTCTTTGCTTAGAAGTAGTTTCCCGTAGGGGTGGGAATCTTTTACCATCTCACGATTCGATTCGATTCCGATTCTTGAGGCCACGATTCGATTCAAAATCGATTTTCGATTCAAAAAGATTTTCGATTCAAAACAATTCGATTTTATTCATAATGATTTGAATCAGGTTTCTGATCATGATCTACTCTCATCTGCTTTGCAATACAGAATGACAAACGGAGACATTAAAGTGTCTTTTTCACATTTATTAAGTTCAATTCTCAGGGAAGTGCCTTTTATCAAAAACATTGAAAAAATATTTTTACTTGGTACTTTTAAAGCAAAGTATTTATGATGACCCATAACAAACTTACTTCCAATACTTCCTATATTAATTGTATTAATAAAACAAATGGAAGTGATTTGGCAAGTCAACTGTAAGGTTACATTTGCCAGCATATGTCCCAACATTGCTGAGAACCAACAGGAAAATAAATGTGTGCCTGTACTAGCAGCAAACTTGTAGTACATTAATACAAACTTCAGCATATTCTGAATCTCTAGCATTTAATAATAGACTTCTAACCAACATCCTCTTGTCATTTCCAATTAGCAATATAATCCTTCAGACAAAAAAAAAAGCATTTTGCTGTAGCAAATTCACAGTTTTCGTTCAAAAATATAGAATTATGTACCAGAAGCTATCATAACGTATAATGCTTGTGGACTTATGCATATTCTGAATAATTAGTAACATACAAAGTCGCTCTTGACTTATACACAACTAAATAATAAAGAGTTATGACTTGAAATGTTTGCTGTATACCACAATCAAAAATAGCAAAGAAAGTGAATGAACATCTGCAGAGAGTAACTTACAGTCAAAATGTAACTTTTTGTGACTGGCATTGCACATATTGCATACAGATCAGATCGGTTTACACAGCATATTGATGTGAAAACTAAACAATATAGAAATTAGCTCTCATACAAAAAATACTAAATAGATCACAATGAAATTGCCAATGTTCCATACGTTAGCTTTTAACGAAGACATTCTCTGGTGCCGTTCGGATTTGGCGCTCAGCCATCATGCGTCTGTTATGTGCGCGTCTCTGTTATGTGCACGCCACAGACTGTCCGCGCACTGCACGTCCGCTTCAGAGTTCCGCCTTTTGCGTTCCTTCAATGATACGGTATTAGAATTTTTTTTTTTTTTTTTTTTTTTTTTTAGAAAATCGATTTTTGACATTTGTGAATCGATTCAGAATCGTCCACGTCCCGAATCGCGATTCATCTAAGAATCGATTTTTTTCCCCACCCCTAGTTTCCCGTGTTTATCCTTGATTGGGATGCTTGAGCTACTTCGAGCTCCAGTCAGCTCATGCACGATGCGATACAGGGTCTTGGTATCGTTCCTATCGGTGGCTTCCTGAGCTTCGATGCCTTTGTTCTCCAGCAATTTCTTCTTATCGGCTCTGCAGCTCCTCTTAACCTCTCGGTCCAATTCAGCGTATCGCCGTGCTGCGATGTTCAGCTGATCTTCCGTGCAGGCCTGCTTGTGTCACTTCTTCGCCTCCTTTCGCTCATCGATGATAGCCCATGTCCGGTCCTGAATCCACTGCTCTTTACGCCTCCCACGCCTTTGGTCGACAATTGCCTGCGCAGCCTCTGTGACCACCTGCTTGAAGCTGCCACATTGATCTTCGATATCATCCAGATCCTGCAACGGCTGGAACCGGTTCTGCGAATGGGAGTATGGGCTGCGGACGTTTCTGCGGCTTGAGCTTCAACTGGAGGGTCCCTCGCAGCAGGAAATGGTCAGATCCAACATCTGCTGCTCGGTACAAACGCACGTCTTGCAACGACGATCTCCATAGCCGGTTGATGCAGATGTAGACGATCTCATTAGAGAAGCGACCTCTAGTTGCCCTCCAGGTCTTCTTGTGAATGGCCTTGTGTTGAAAGATGGTGTTGCCGATGAAGAGGCCATTAAGGCTGCAAAATTGTCATCGGTCTCGTCGGCGGATGAAAAGGGACCAACAATCTACTCGAAGCCTCTGCGATCTCCTCCCAGCAAGGCGTTTAAATCTCCAATTAGTAGCTGAAGATCATGGCTGGGGATGGTGTTGAAAGTGTCTTGCTGCTGCTCGAAAAAGGCATCCTTCTCAACATCCGTTGCGGCTTCAGTACACTTGCACAATGGTGGTGTTAACGTGCGCCGAGTGGAATCGAGCGGTGATGATGCAGTCACTGACGGGCTTCCATCCAATCATGGCCGCAGAAGCCCGCTTGCCGAGGATAAGTCCAACGTCGTGCTCGTGTTTGTCTTCGTGACCCGAGTACATAACCACCTTGCCGTCGCTGACCATGCGGTCACTACCGGTCCAACGCATCTCGTTGATGCCCAAGACGTCCAACTTGTAGTTGTCGAACTCCCGCAATAGCTGGGCCAGTCGTCCAGACCGCAATAGGGTCCGGACGTTCCAAGTGCCTATTCGGGTGATGTTTCTGGCGGAGAAGATCGAATTCCGCATCAGACTCTGGACACCGTTTCCGGTTTGATCCGGTTTGATCGCGTCAGTCATTCTTACGTAATGTTTCTTCTCTCGTTAGCGGTTAAGGATTTTTACGGGGGACAGGTTGCTAGCCCGACGCCCCAACCCATTCAGGAAGCCAGTGCCACCGTTCGCCCAGTGCCAAGAGCCCCCCCCCCCAACAATTATTATTTTTATTTTTCCATATGTTCAATTTAAAAAATGTAACAGATTTTTCTGACTATTGTTTCATAGCCGGTTTTACAGGGTTAATGGTTAGGGTCGGGAAGGAGTTGTGTTCAAACTGTGTTTGTTGGACAAGTATGTTGTTGCAGGACCAAACCTCCTATTTTGAATAGAAATTAAACAATCTCTCAAATAACAACATGAGGAGACCTATATAGTATGTTGACATGAACTTCTAATGTCCTTTCTAAAAGGGCACTTTAACAGATTCATACTACAGGCCTCCCTTACAAAACACAAGTATACATCAAGTTAATTTGATTAAGTATACTTAAGAAAAGTTAATGTTTATTTTTAAGTATACTAATCAATGTACTAGAAGTATACTTTGTAAGCATACTGTTTCAAAACAATTAAAATTAACCCACTTTTTAGTGTATAAAAGAATACTTTTAAGTATACTTTGAGTGTAACGTAGTAAACTTTGAGTACAAAACTAGTTTACAACTACATTGTTTGTTTGTACTGCAACTATACTTCAAGTGAACATAGATATACTTATAGTTTACTAGTTAACTTGTTGCACATTTCTTTAGTATATGAAAAATATAGAAAAAAAATACAATTTGAAATAAATCAATATTTTTAAACAATGTAAGTTTATAAGACAGTATGTAAAATACACTAAAAAAGTTGCTGCCTTATTTTTAAGTCATTTCAACCTACATCACATTAAACTGACTTAAAAATGAGTTGAATCTTGTATAACATAAAAAAGTTGACAATTGCTTAACTTATTTTGATGAGTTAAAGCAATGTAAAAACATGTGTTGTCATAACTTATTGATCATATAATTTTTTACAGTGTATATGAAAAAGTATTTAATAGGCAACTCAATCAAAAGAGTAAATTCCTACAAGCCAAGTATACTTAAAATACTTAATTATACTAAGTATATCTTGATCAAAAGATATAGGCCAAATATACTTAGACATTTCTGTCAGTATAGTACACTTAGATTTAATTTTAAGTACATTTCTGAGAAGTACATAAAAAGTAAACTGAAAGTACATTATTTTTAGTTTAAAAGAAGTATACTAATAGCACACTTGAATAAACTTCTTTTTTGTAAGGGCTGTGTTTAAAGATGTTTTGCACTTACTTTCTAGTCCATAGAGAATCAACATGGCACTCAATGTTACAAAACAAAACTAAAACTTCCATCTTATTTCCTTCTCGTTCAGGTCCCAGTGGACATGAACGCAGGTCAAGCTCTCGTGATGGAGATGCTTGCCACGTTTGTCCTGGGCTTCACCGTATTTTCTGTGGAAGATCAACGCAGGAGAGAAATAAACGAACCTGGAAACTTAGCCATTGGGTTTGCTGTAACCACTGCAATCTTTATTGCTGTAAGAAATTAATACTTTTATTCAGCAAGGATGCATTAAATTGATAAAAAATCACAAATAAAATAAAAAATATCACAGTTTCACACAAAAATACTGTTTTCAAAATTGATAAAAATAATAAATGTTTCTTGAGCATCATATTAGAATGATTTCTGGAGGATCACAGGAATAAATTACATTTTATATTCCAACAGAAAACACTTATTTCAAAATGAAATCTTTTTTCACAATATTGCTGTTTTTACTGTATTTTTGATCAATTAAATGCAGCCTTGATGAGCAGAAGAGACTTCTTTCAAAACATTAGAAATTACCGACCCCAATCTTTTGAACGGTAGTGTACGTACATCCCTTATGACTTAAACATAGTGAACTACCAGTCGAACTACATGAACCTATTGAACCAACTGAATCTATTGTCCATTTGACAGCTATTATAATGATTATTTTTATGAATAATGATCCCATTGTGCTGTCCTCCCTCTGCATGTATTATTGTAAATACACATAATAATTATTATTTTTAAATGCATGTGTGTGGATTTCAGGGGAGGTTTTCTGGTGCCAGCTTGAATCCGGCTCGCTCCCTTGGTCCCGCTATAATACTTGGATATTGGGAACACCACTGGGTAAGTTAAACAGCTATTTCAAGCAGCTCTGTTGACTAGTTAGTACTAATGAATACAAACGGAAATGACACAGTTCCACAATTATCATCTAGAAAACTTTTTCCTACAAAAAAAGTTGCTTTTGGAGCAAGTAGGAAAGTGAATATAGCAATATTTGTCTCCCACATACTTCTATAGACGTGTCCAATGCTGTTGTTCACTTCTGCAGTCCAAACCCTGAAAAATCTCTCAAATTGCATTGCTAGAACACAAATAGGGAGATGAATATAGGTATAGGTTTTTACCACTTTAAAAATAAAAAGGCGATTTATCTGCTTCCTCTTGTGTTCAGGTCTACTGGATCGGGCCAATATTAGGTGCAGTCCTGGCTGGACTATCCCACGAGTTTATTTTCGCCCCCAGTGCGTCCAGACAGAAGCTGGTGGCTTGTTTGACCTGTAAGGACATTGAGATTGTGGAGACGGCCAGCGTGTCTCGATCGTCCCTGTCCACCGTCACACAGAGCGCCATGAGAAACAAGCAAAGCAACAAACTGGAGCACAGCTAAGCTCAGATTCAACTGACCAGATTCAGATTCTGTTTTTTTATATTTCGTCAAAGTCACAAACAACCAATCCCTGGGTGTTATTCGTGAAACATGACCAGAACAAATTTTGTGTCATTTCTTCATAACCATTCTTACCTAAATCGCACCACGCAAGTTATTGAGAACAGATTTAAGAATCATTTACACAGACGTTTGTCCTGCTCGTGTTTCACAAATGAGGACGATCAAGTGGAAATTTACCACATATTTCCTTAAAAACCTGTAAATATTGAATGAAAATATTTTCATAGAATATTCTATTGTGGATCAGAAGCTGTACTGCCTACTGTCTTAAGTAGTCTATGAAAAATGAAAACTGTTTGTACAAAACCCGCAGCTTGAACATTGATAGTTATAAAAGTGCCAAACATTTGCCTATGTGGCTTGAGCTTGCGATTTTGCTTCAATAATATTCAATATGGAAACACTTTATTTTTTTTGCTCCCCAACAGACATTCTACTGACTATCTTTGCAATTACATGCCAACTTATTCTACTAACCCTATCAGTCTACTACTGTCTACTAATGCTCTAATGAGAGTTAGTTGACATGCAGTTACTTATAGTTAGTAGAATGACTAAAGTGGACCATCAAAATAAAGTGTAGACTATAAATACTTTTTGTCAAAATCCACCATTAACCAAATAACGTCAGAATTTCAGTGTGAATTTAATTTTATCGCTATTATGTCAGCGTGTTTGTTGATATTGTGTCATTATATCTTTAGTGGCAATAAATATAATTGTGTTCTCAAGATTTACTTTATCATTTGGAGCATAAGTTGACTTTCAGATTTATGAATAATGGGATTCTTAAACACTTACTGTACTTGATATCAAACTGTAATTTATAAACTATTTAAACTAGAACTATAATACATTTCCTGGCATGACACAAAAAGCATTTGTTTTCTCGCATAGATTTGCTCTGCTACAAATTACTCTGATCCACATTTCATCTTGTACTTGTAGCATAATTTAATAAACGGTAATATTGTTTCTCTGTGTTCTTACAGAAAGCATGTTGAACATTTCCACATTATATACATTTACTCACACTCTCACACACACACACACACACACACACACACACAGAGGTAGTGTGTTGTGTTCCACACTTGCACTTGAGTATACATGCATACATCATACATAGCAGCTATTAATAACACACACATGCACATAAACAATGAAGAACATCCACACAGTGCCAGCCAGCATTTTGTTTTGTTCAGCATGCATGTGTATGAGTGTGTGTGTGTAAGTGAGGGAGTAAAACAGATGAGATCAGCGATCCTAATTCACCATGAGCTCTTCTAACAGAGGGATTTTCCAGGGCTTTATCCGGCTACGAAGCCCCCCCGCCCCTCCAAAACCGATCTGCTCCTCACACAATACAAACCTCTGTATAATCACTTCTGCCCTGAACAAACCAGAACCACCAGCATCATTCAACCATATCTCCATAAACTGCACTGCACTGATGTTTTCAAAGAAAATTATTTTAATAAGTTTATCTATACCATTGTGTTTATAGTTGGTGGCATCACAAAAAGTCCTAATGGATTTTATATACACAGACAAACAGATGGATGGATGAATGGATAGATAGATAGATAGATAGATAGATAGATAGATAGATAGATAGATAGATAGATAGATAGATAGATAGATAGATAGATAGATAGATAGATAGATAGATAGATAGATAGATAGATGGATGGATGGATGGATGGATGGATGGATGGATGGATGGATGGATGGATAGATAGATAGATAGAAAGATGGATGATAGATAGAACAATGGACAGACAGACAGATAGATGGATGGATAGATAGACATATAGATGGATGGAACGATTGATGGATAGATAGATAGATAGATAGATAGATAGATAGATAGATAGATAGATAGATAGATAGACAGATAGAATGATGGAGAGATAGAATGATGGATAGATAGAAAGATGGATGATAGATAGAACAATGGACAGACAGACAGACAGATGGATGGATGGATGGATGGATAGATAGAACGATGGATAGATATAAAGATATATGGATGGATAGATAGAACAATGGGCAGACAGACAGATGGATGGATGGATGGATGGATAGAAATATAGATGGATGGATAGATAGAAATGTAGATGGATGGATGGATGGATGGATAGATAGAAATATAGATGGATGGATAGATAGAAATATAGATGGATGGATGGAACGATTGGTGGATGGATGGATAGAAAGTTGGATGGATGGATAGATAGAAATATAGATGGATGGATGGAACGATCGGTGGATGGATGGATAGAAATATAGATGGATGGATGGAACGATTGGTGGATGGATGGATAGAAATATAGATGGATGGATAGAACGATCGGTGGATGGATGGATAGAAATATAGATGGATGGATGGAACGATTGGTGGATGGATGGATAGAAATATAGATGATGGATGGAACGATTGGTGGATGGATGGATAGAAATATAGATGGATGGATGGAACGATTGGTGGATGGATGGATAGAAATATAGATGGATGGATAGAACGATCGGTGGATGGATGGATAGAAATATAGATGGATGGATGGAACGATTGGTGGATGGATGGATATAAATATAGATGATGGATGGAACGATTGGTGGATGGATGGATAGAAAGTTGGATGGATGGAACGATTGATGGATGGATGGATAGAAATATAGATGGATGGATGGAACGATTGGTGGATGGATGGATAGAAATATAGATGATGGATGGAACGATTGGTGGATGGATGGATAAAAAGTTGGATGGATGGAACGATTGATGGATGGATGGATGGATAGAAAGTTAGATGGATGGATGGATAGATAGAAATATAGATGGATGGATAGAACGATTGGTGGATGGATAGATAGAAATATAGATGGATGGATAGAACGATCGGTGGATGGATGGATAGAAATATAGATGGATGGATGGAACGATTGGTGGATGGATGGATGGATAGATAGAAATATAGATGGATGGATGGAACGATTGGTGGATGGATGGATAGAAAGTTAGATGGATGGATGGATAGATAGAAATATAGATGGATGGATAGAACGATCGGTGGATGGATGGATAGAAATATAGATGGATGGATGGAACGATTGGTGGATGGATGGATAGAAATATAGATGGATGGATGGAACGATTGGTGGATGGATGGATAGAAAGTTAGATGGATGGATGATAGATAGAAATATAGATGATGGATAGAACGATCGGTGGATGGATGGATAGAAATATAGATGGATGGATGGAACGATTGGTGGATGGATGGATGGATAGAAAGTTAGATGGATGGATGGAACGATTGGTGGATGGATGGATAGATGGATGGATAGATATAAATATAGATGATGGATGGAACGATCGGTGGATGGATAGATAGAAAGATCGATGGATGGATGGATAGATAGAACAATGGACGGACAGGCAGACAGACAGATAGATGGACGGATAGATAGATAGATAGATAGATAGATAGATAGATAGATAGATAGATAGATAGATAGATAGATAGATAGATAGATAGATGGATCTACAGGTGTTCTGGGAAAACAATGTTGCTCTTTTGACGTGACCATCAAGATTAAGGTTTAAAGAGTTTTCACTCCTGATCAGCGATCACGAGACTGGAGGTCAGCGACAGATAAAGGGTGTTTTCACATGCTAGCTTCATGCTCTGAGGAACAATGTGTTTCCTGTGCTCAGGGGTTTCAGTGCACGTCTCTGAACACGGCTGGCTCATGTCTCTCCGCACAGGGCCTCTCTTGAGCCGCGCGGATGGAGGCACATTGTGCGTGTGCGGATGCGTGACATTATTACGACGATGTGCCTTGTGTGTGTGTGTGTGTTTTCTGCCTATGTGTGAGTTCAAGTCAGCACTAACTCGCCTGTTAAACCTATGGCAATAAATTAAAGTTAAACCATTAAACCATTTCCTGATGTTAGAGATCTTAGACATGTTATAAGCTTACATCCTTTTAGAAAGGAAATTTCATGATCTCAAAGTGTGCCTCACTAAAATCTTATTGGTGGATCAGCTTTGTACTTTAGAGCCCCACAGAGATACACATCCCCTTGACTTTGAGCCCGATGTTCCTGTCTTAATCTCACTCTGATTGAGTTTAATGGAGAGCGCAGTGAGTGAAGGGTGCTTGATATGGGATGCCCCCTTTAGCTTCTGCCTCCCGGGGGGGATTATGTCGTCACGCCGGGCCCCGGGGCCATTATAAATGCCCCCATGGCCCCTTTGTGGTCCGTCAGACCAGCTCTACTTGGTGTGGGCAGGATATGCTCCGTAACCTCTTCTGTGTCGCTCAACTAGAATTAGCCCTGTAGATTTAGCCTTTAGCATCGATGTTCAGGTCTCTCTGACAAAACCCTCCAAATTTTCATCACGCACACGCACACACAACCACACACACCTCATGTTTCTTTAGCAGTCTGGGTGTTGTGCAGGCGAAGAGAAACAACACCGGCGGAGGCGACCCGTGCGCGGCTACATGTGTGACCGTTTACTCGCGGCTTCCCACACAGCCTTAGCTAACGGCTAGATCTATTAGGGTGGACGTTCATCACTATTTTTGCCATCATTTCCCTTTTTCATTTATTTATTTCCGGCAGCTTCAGCTCAACTAGCTAAAAAGTCACACAGGATTTTACTTTTTGTTTACTTCTTAACAAGGACAATTCCATTTTTTTTTCTTTTTTTTTTAAGACACTTCCAAAGCCAGTTTTGCTAATTCAAAAAAAGCTTGGGTTTTCGTTGTAGTTGGATCTCTTCAGTCACGATGTGGGAGTTCCGCTCTATGATGTTCTGGCGGGCGGTGTTTGCCGAGTTTTTCGGCACCATGTTCTTCGTGTTCTTCGGGATGGGCGCAGCGCTGCGCTGGACCTCGGGGCCGTACCACGTCTTCCACACTGCCCTCTGCTTCGGTTTCGCTGCCGCCACACTCATCCAATCCATCGGACACATCAGCGGAGGACACATCAATCCGGCCGTCACCTTCGCCTACTTAGTGGGCTCTCAGATGTCCCTGTTCAGAGCTTTCTTCTACATTTGTGCCCAGTGCCTGGGGGCCATGGCAGGGTCCGCGGCCCTCTACGGAGTCACACCCAACAACATGAGAGGCACACTGGCAATGAACACGGTAAGAGGGACTCCAAGAACAAGAATTATATTGGATTTATTTTTATTTTTATTTGATTTTAGTCTTGATAGAAAAATCAGATTTTTTTATTTTTTATTTATTATATAATTTTTTATAAATGCACATTTTTATGTGAGTCTAAAAGAGCATTTTTTAAATGATACTTACTGTATATAGCACATACTAACAGGCCCTTACAGAAAGAGTTCAACCTTCATCCATATTTTTCCGTGTACCTGTTTGTGTGTGTACAGCTGCAGCCCGGGATCAGTCTGGGAATGGGAACCACGGTGGAGGTGTTTCTCACCATGCAGTTGGTGATCTGCGTCTTCGCCGTCACTGACGAGAGACGGAACGGGCGCCTGGGTTCTGCCGCTCTGTCCATTGGCTTCTCTGTTACCATGGGCCACCTGATGGGGGTGAGCAAGACTGTATTAGAATAAACTCTTTTTTCTGTTTGAGGTTTTTTTACTGTGCAGTACACTGAAAATGTCCCATGTTATTTGTGTTTGAATCAGATGTACTACACTGGCGCTGGTATGAACCCAGCCAGGTCTTTCGGTCCTGCTGTTCTCATGAGGAATTTCATCAACCACTGGGTAAGAAAAAAACCACGACCCATAAAATACTGAAACTGCCCCTTAATACAGGTCACGAAAATACTTAGAAAGATTAGTTAGAAAGACATAAATAGATAGACAGATATAGACATAGAGACAGACAGATGAACAGATAGATAGATAGATAGATAGATAAAGACAGACAGACAGACAGACAGATAGACAGAAAGATACACCAACAGAAAGACTGATAGAAAGACACAGACAGACAGATAGATATAAAGATACAGACAGAAAGATTGATAGAAAGACAGAGACAGACATACAGATGAATAGATAGACAGATAGACAGAGATAGATAGATAGAGAGAGAGACAGACAGACAGACAGACAGACAGACAGATGAAAACAGAAAGATGGATGGATAGAAAGACATACATACATTCATACATACAGACAGATAGATAGAAAGATAGACAGATAGATAGACAGACAGACAGACAGATAGAAGAATACAGACAGATAGATAGACAGATAGACAGACAGACAGACAGACAGAGACAGATAGATAGATAGAGATAGATCGATAGATAGATAGACATACAGACAGATAGATAGATAGAAGAATACAGACAGATATAGATATAGATAGATAGATAGATAGATAGATAGACATACAGACAGATAGAAGAATACTGACAGATAGATAGATAGATAGATAGATAGATAGACATACAGACAGATGGATAGATAGAAGAATACAGACAGATAGATAGATAGAATACAGACAGATAGATAGATAGACAGACAGATAGAAGAATACAGACAGATAGATAGATAGATAGACAGATAGATAGATAGATAGATAGATAGACATACAGACAGATAGAAGAATACAGATAGATAGAACTATAGAACTATAGATAGATAGACAAGATCATTTAGTGACCTCCTCCTTCCTCTTGTCTTCTGTCAGGTGTACTGGGTGGGGCCCATGATTGGTGGTGCTATGGGGGCCATCCTGTACGACTACATGCTGTTCCCCCGTATGAGGGGCCTCTCTGAGCGGCTAGCCACTCTCAAGGGCAGCCGGCCCCCCGAGGCCGAGAACCAGACGGATGGTCGCGGGGAGCCCATCGAGCTCAAGACACAAACCCTATAAACCTGCTGAAAACCTGGGGACCGAAGTCTGGCTCTACCTCACTGGACCATCTCACCGCCCCGAGCAACAGCCAACACACCTGTTAAAACGATATCGAAATAAAAACCCACTCAGAGGGTCGCATATCTACACTAACGTAGAGTCCTCTGTGTAATATTATAGGTGTGTTGCTAGTATCAGTGCAGGGCAGAGGGCGGAGCTGAGGCAGGGGTTCAGGTGGATGTGGGTGGGGCTTATGGTGTGGGAGGGGCTAGAGCAGTTTATTTAGACATGCTTTTCACTTTTCATCTGACTTCACTTTTCACAATTCATTTTCAATTTTGTTTTCTACAACACCAATAATTTTGGATGTATGCAACTTAACCAGGGTTTCACATTTTTTTCCACAAGTTTTTTTTTTTAATTTCCGTGAGAGTTCATGTGGGTGTGCAAGTGAGTGCAACTGTGTGGGTATTTTTGTGTGTGTGTGTGTGTGTGTGTGTGTGTGAGTGTGAGGCAGAACATGCACAGGTATGTAGGCTACATGTGTTTAGCTTGTGCATGACCAAGTGTTTGTGTGTCTGTCAACTGAGCATTTATTTTGGGTTTTTATCATTACAGCTCGCTCATGTCTGTACAATGCTCATGTTTTTTTTTTTTTTATTATTATTTTTACGGGACTCTATGACACCCCAAACTGTATTGTTTGCAATGATATTCCATTCCTTTTTAACTTTCACACAAACCACCCGTGGACTGAGCTTTTTTTAATGACACCAGTCCTTGCCACCAGTCTTTGCAATTACTTCAAGTTTACAGTGTCTGTTGCCTTTCATTAAATCTTGTTTGAGGATAGCATCCATGACTGGGTAAAAAAAAAAAAAAAAAGCAATATGAATCATATTTGAATGCAAATAAATACATGAAAAAGAAAAGGGTCTTTGAATATATCACATGCATTGCACACATGCAGTGGTTTGCTCATTAATTATGCATGAATGAATATTAACACTAGATGGCGCTGTACAACAGTTTCTTTATGATCTAACCCTAGCTCAAAATATTCAGCTGCGATTAGAGATTTATGATGGTGGGGTTTAATGAGACATAATGACATTTAGAAAAATGATGACTATCTTGCACTACAATTTCTTGTCCAATTAAATGGTATAGGCCTAAATGTCCCTCCCTTATGCTTGCCATCGACTAAAAGTTTATCAAGTGAAAGAAATAACATTATGTCCAAGGTTTAATATTGTAGGCTATAGTAAACAATTATTTATCAAGTGAAAGAAATTACATTATGTCCAATTTGTTTAATATTATATAGTAAACAATTATATACATGTTTAAATTAATGTTTGTGTGTATATAGCCTACTATAACCACTTAATTTTTACAGAGGCCGCGGCCATTTGAAAATATAACGTGTCTGGTTTCCGGTATTATCAGCTTCCAGTTATTTTTAGTTGTAGAAATCATGTAATGCTGTTTGATATTGCAAACTGGTATTTCTTACCATATTATTTTAATGTATTGTCGTTATAACCCCAATGATTTGTAGCGCAAAATTAATTAACCAGAAATCTCGCAAATTCACAGAAAACAGCTTAGGGCAAGCTCACACTGCTGGACTGTAAGATTACCTGAATTGCTTTGGTGCTCTTCTGCTCGCTCAACACAACAAGGTTTCTTATCATAGCAGCGGACATAGGCCTACAACACAACGCTGACGAGGTGCACAAACTAAAAGATATTTGGGGTGCTTCTCATTTCGTATTTGCGCATCCTCGTTCCCTTTACAGGTGTGTTTCCTCGCTCATGACTCCTCGTAGTGCAAACATTTACAGTCGCTGACCTGGTGTCATACTTAAAGGGATGGTTCACCCAAAAATTTTATTCTGTCATACATTTTCTCACCCTCAAGTTGTTCCAAACCTGTATGAGTATGGCGGCAAATCAATGCCAATAATCACCGAGCACACAACTGATGCTAGCGTGCGCGGTGAATGACTTCCGCGAGAGGATAACAGATCTACACGCGAAGAAACGGGAAATCGCGAGCTCATTCAAACCCTGCGCGCGCGCATGACATCATCTCAGCACGCAATACAAGCCCTCGCGCGCGCGCATGATCATTCCCCACGCGCTCGCGCTTTATCTGCTCTGGCCTGCTGCTTTTGCTCTCTCAAGCACTTTTATTTTTGGCAGTCGAGGGGCGGGACTTACTGTTTTAATAACCTCAAATGTCATTGGTTACTTTTCCCCTTTTCCAGAAGTCAGTTGCGATTGGACGCCTGTCCAATGACTCGTAATTCACTTGACTTGAGACATGAGACATCACTTCATTTGTTTTATTTATTGTGGTTTATTAATGTGTAATGTGATTTAATGCATTGTTAATATAGAATAGATTCTTACCAGATACTTTATTAACAGAAAGTCTTATTGCATTGTGTTGTTAAGAGATATTTAGGCTACAGACTAATGATGCATTTCCATGGTTATTAGCATTGCAAATTGACCAATTTTTTAATAAATTTTTAGGTAATATAAGTGGTTAATTATGTTTTCTATTAAATGCAAAAGGGGTTCTGGCTTCTCAAGTTAAGATACAGTACACAGCATGAATTAGCTTACAAATGCCTTTTCAGAATTTGCTACAAAATATAGAGGAACAAAATTAAACCCAGCAAATTATTAAACACAGCAAATTAGATATTAAAATATTATATAGTGATCTTAACCATCTAACTTTTTGTAAGCTAATAACCTAATAAGAGAAAGTATGAGGCAAGTACAGTACACAGTATAAATGATTACACCCCATCTGAACATAACATATCTTTAAAAAATAAAATAAAAAATAAAATATGTCCTAGATAAAGAAAAAATTCTGAATTTGTTGGGTTTCAGAGGGGTGTAATCATTTATGCTGTGTACTGTATCTTAACTTGAGAAGCCAGAATCCCTTTTACATTTAATAGAAAATATAATAAACCACTCAAAATTGACGTAATAGTAATACACAGGATGATAACAACAAGCTTACACAACAACTCTTGAATATTGATATAAACAAGTAATGTATTTTTCATCCAAAGCCCTTGTTATATTTGCAACTATTTAATGGACACGTTTTACATTTCTGAGGTTCTCAGAACCAATATAATTTCGGTTGGGTAAACGTAAATAGTGGTGAATGGGAGTATAGTGATAATGTAGTGGTGATATACAGCAAATACAGGTGAAACTCGAAAAGTTAGAACATTGTGAAAAAGTTCAAAATTAGAAACAAATTCAAAATTAGAATATTGTGAAAAGGTTTTCATAAGCTGTAAGCCATTATCATCAACATTATAACAAATAAAGGCTTGAAAAATCTCACTTTGCATGTAATGAGTCTATATAATATATTAGTTTCACCTTGTAAGTTGAATTACTGAAATAAATGAACTTTTGCACATGAACTTATTCTAATTTTTCGAGTTTCACCTGTATGACTTTACATTCCCATTTTTCTCCAATTTCTTTTAGGTATTTTAATGCCAATAACACAAATCACAGTGTTATAAATATAAAATGTATACAAATTTGGGTCAATTTGCAATGCTAATAACCATGGAAATGCGTCATAGGCTAAATATCTCTTAACAACACAATGCAATAAGTCTTTCTGTTAATAAAGTATCTAGTAAGAATCTATTCTATATTAACAATGCATTAAATCACATTACACATTAATAAACCACAATAAATAAAACAAATGAAGTGATGTCTCATGTCTCAAGTCAAGTGAATTAGGCTACGAGTCATTGGACAGGCGTCCAATCGCAACTGACTTCTGGAAAAGGGGAAAAGTAACCAATGACATTTGAGTTTATTAAAACAGTAAGTCCTCGACTGCCAAAAATAAAAGTGTTCGAGCGAGCAAAAGCAGCAGGCGAGAGCAGATAAAGCGCGAGCGCGTGGGGAATGATCATGCGCGCGCGCGAGGGCTTGTATTGCGTGCTGAGATGATGTCATGCGTGCGCGCAGGGTTTGAATGAGCTCGCGATTTCCCGTTTCTTCGCGTGTAGATCTGTTATCCTCTCGCGGAAGTCATTCACCGCGCGCGCTAGCATCAGTTGTGTGCTCGGTAATTATTGGCATTGATTTGCCGCCATATATGAGTTTCTTTCTTATGCTGAACACAAAGATATTTGAATAGACACATAAGAATACAGGTGTTGTGCCGAATTTCGATCCCCTGCCAAATTATTCCCCCCCTCGTTTAAGTCAGTACTAATCCTAACCCCACCCCTAATCCTAACCCCTCCCCTAATCCTAACCCCTCCCCTAATCCTAACCCCTCCCCCACAGCTAAACCTAAACCTACCAATACTAGGGGGGTAATAATTTGGCGGGGGTCGAAATTCGGGCACAACACCGGTAACCAAACAGTTGATGGACCCCATTGACTTCCATAATATTTTTTTCTCCATTCTATGTGGTTCATCAAATGTCCTTTATGCATCAAAATATCTTGTTTTGTGTTCCATTGAATAAATAAATTATTTTGTATTCTTGGACATCTCTCTGCAACAGCAAAATCCAGCCAAAAGTCGTATTGTGAGGTCGCCTTTACTTCTACGTTGCAAAATAAGGTGGATTAACTGATAGTTGATGGAGACCCGATTTCTCACAAAATCTCAATCAGCTGCTCCAGGGCTGTGTTTAACTCCACAGACATACACTTGCAAACTTCCCTAAACACTTCCCCTCGGGGGAATCTCCGCCGCCATTTTGAAGTGTGTTCAACTTCGTCTAATGTGTGCGGAAGAAGTTTATTTGGACAGACTCTCAACCCCTCGATTTTGACAGAGAGATTGAGGCTGCGTTCCAGTCCAAAAATGTCATGCACTGTAAAAAATCCAACTTGCAAATTGTTAACTCAGTTTAAAATTTTAAGTTGAGTGGGCAAATTTTTTACTGCAATGTTGAGTTTACTTATAAAAACTATTTAACTGCAAGTGCACTACTATTTTGTCCAATAAACACAAACAATTAAGTTGAGAAAACTTAATATTTTGATTTCATAGTTCGAACGTTTAACTTCCCGTCATCGCGCATGCGCAGTCTGTCTCGCTGTACGTTACTTGGGGTTTCCTCCTCCAACCACGCTATCGAAAGGACTGGATTTCATCTGATTGCGGTAAGTTTTCTTTAAGCTTTATGAATGAAAATAGGCTATAAATTGTACACATATGTTGATAAAATATAGTATTATGTTAAAAGATATATTTTGTGGTGACGATAAGTTTCTATTGTTAGAGATTATCCACGTAGCACATTGCTACTTAACGTGCTAAAGTTACCCAGACTAACGTTAGAGTGAGGAAACATGCTTGAAAAAGAAGGACAAGGACGTGCATGGTGTTTAAAAGATGTTAAAAATGTTAAGCTCAGTAAGTCGTGAATAAAGACTTAAATGCGGTGCTTGCGCTGATTGAGAGACATTCTGCCGCTTCTCTCGGACTCGGACAGAATCTGAGTGCGAATTCAGCTATCTTTCGTGGCGTATTGCGATTTAATAATGACATACACATACAATTATGTCAATAACAAAAAACAAAACAAAAAAAGTACTCAAGTAAACACAGTCGGCAATGTCTTAAGTGAACATAACCAATTTGGTGAAACCTAGATGTTTCAGTATTAGATCCATGAGCTCTTAAAGTGACCGCAGTCCGTTCAATTTAATTTCAAGTTTATTTGTCACGTATACAAATTTCAGTTACAATTTGTACATGCTTAGGTTGAGGCTCAGTCATTCTACAGTAGTGCAATATAATTAAATACAATACAATTTAGAGGAAAAATGTAATAATAGAAGCCTATGCAAAACTAATGTGTTATGTTAAAAATATGTATGTTAGCTTTGCATATCAAATAATAGAATGGGTAGTATGTGTGCGGTATGTTTTAAAGTGAATAGGATAAAAATATTGTGTATCCTTAAATATTAGGCTAAATCCTTAATGTTAATCAATTAACAAAAGACAAAATCGCTGTAAATACAGTGAAACCTATGCATTGATTCTTTTTCCATTTGATTATTCATTTTCTGTATTATTTTTGCTACATGTTAAATTAACTACTAACTGTAACTGATTTTTTTGTTGTTGTTTTGTTTAATAAAATTATGTATCTTTGTTCTGTTGTATTTGTCCTTTTTAGACTAAAGAACATCAGTACAGTGACAAGATCCTTGGATGTGCTAAAACAGTGGCCTTTATTTTTTAAAAGATCAGGTGAGTTGAACTGAATTTACTTACTGTTTCTTACTGTTCAACAATGTTTTTTTTTTTTTTTTTTAGGGTCTCTGCTGAGTATTACAGTATCACACAAACTGATCCGAAGAGCACCTTTTTCTCTTAGTTAAATGAATACACATCTAGTTGTACAGAGCAAGTGGTGGAGATGAAGATCCTCACTTAATCATCAAGTAATTATTTTGCATGTGATCATATCTCTCTGGTTAAAGGCTGAAGGGTGCCATCTCTTTTTCAAGGTAATTCCCATGCTTCACTTTGTATATAACTTGTTCCATATTTGTTTTTCTGTCTTTCAGACACAGAAACTCCAATGTGCTTCCTCAAAGAAAGTCTACAACTCTTAAAGGTCTGCCTTTGTTTATGAGGGAAAAGTCTGGAAACATCCTGAAGACTTGCCTGGTAAGAAGATCATCAGCATATACACTCACACCTGATATATTTCACCTATTTACCAGATGCTGTTAAGAGATAGGTTTTGTGTGATATACAAAACTTATCATCAACAGACAAAGTCATGGTAAAAATTACTTTATTAAATAATTGTAGTTGAAACTTTCTCAGTGATCAGTTTGACTTCATCTGATAGCACAAATTCAACAAGCTGTTATTTTACCAAAGCAAAGACAGTGGAAAATTACTGCTTCACAACACTGTCCGGAGACATTCCCTCTGATATCTAACCTGTTAAAACAATACAGTGCACAATCATAAGGTTAAACAGTAATGTAGCAATAGCAGAGTAAATAAAATTAATATAATATGAAAGAATATGAATATAGGAGATATAAACAAGAAAAGGCAGCATGAAAGTAATCCATGTGACTCTAGTGATTTAAACCAATCTTCACTGATGCAATATGACCAGTTTTGGGTGATGAACAGAATGTGTGCCTTAATACATGTACGATTTTGGGTGACCTAAAATAACTAAACTAAAACTAAAAAAAACATTAAATCAGAATGGCCGTGGATTCTGCTGTGGACGAATGCCACAGGCAATCACATCAATGCTGATATGGCATTGTTTGGAGTTGGGAAAATGTTTTCCGTTTATCAGTTTTAGCTCTATGGCTGAATTTGAACATGCTTAAAAAAACATGACCACCTTTACTTTTCAAGTGAAGTTACATGAGCATACCTTTAGGAACACTCTGTGGTCTAACATAATTCAATACAATAAAAAAATTACCCTAATTTTATGCTGATTTATTTTCTACTGCAGGACACAGAGCCAGAAGACATTCACAAGGGGAGAAGATGAGGACCTTAACTATCGTTGAAGATGATGTTGCCACTATCCACTCAAACCCAAATATAAGGTGCCTCTCTGTAGTACTATAAGAGCAGTTTGGGCCAGATAATGTGCAAGACCTTTGCCACAGTTGTTACTCTCCTCTTTGGCTTGATTTATGGCCCCAATGTTAACTATTCTAAAGCATTAAAATACACCAGTAGTAACTGGTTAAGAAAAAAATTGTTTAGTTTGTTTAGAAAAAAAAACCCGTTTATTTATCTTGACCTAAAGTGCTCCGCAAGGCTGATTTTTTTTTTTTTTTTTGCATAGTCCTTCAAAAGATTGTCCAAGTAGCTGCAATCCATATGGATAATTGTAAGGTTGAGCATTTATTTATTCCAGTTTGTACTCTAATTTTGTGCATAGTGGTTTTTTTTTTTTTAAATAAATCTTGAAGAGTGGAATAGAACTTCATCACCTTAAAATATGTGTACCTAATGCAAATAGAAAATGTGTTGTTTTGCAGAATATTTGTCAATAAATAAGTTCTGTAATGATAGCAATGTCTTTTGTATTGTGTTGTATTTACAGTATGGTTTACTCCCTGCATTTGGATTCTTAATGTGAAGGCTGTACAAGTATCTGGGTGAGATATTTGAAAAAGTTGAATCAACTTAAAAAAGTAAAAAAGTTGAATCAACTTAAAAAAGTTAAAAATTGAATCAACTTAAAAAAGTGAAGCAACCAGCTGCAAAGCTTTTTTGAGTTTACTGAACTTCAGGACCTCTGTAGTTGTGCTTACTCGTTTCTTTGAGTTGGACTGGTAGTTGGATGAACTTCGACCACTGAAGTTGAGTAAACTCAAAAATGCTTTGCAGCTGGTTGCTTCACTTTTTTAAGTTTACTCAACTTTTTATTTTTTACAGTGTGCCCTTCACTTAACTTCCCTTCGTCTTGTTCACTCGGATGTACGTCATTGCTTACGTTGCATGAGTGCCCACTACTGGCGGAACCTCAGCAATAGGCTGAATTGGAACGTGTTACGTGCTAAGCCCTTGATCACTTAGAATCCACAATGGGGTTGATTTATTATTTATTTTTTCCCCTTACGAAATTGTTTAATGCAGCATTCTATATGTATATAGGTTGTTTATTTTTTTTATTAATATATTATAGAGTTGTTTGTGGTGGGGTAAATTAAACGCAATATGTGTTGACGTCACAATCGTGTTGCATTGTGGTATATGGAGCTGTTCATAATGTACATATGAAGTGTACATATGAAGTAGACTCTTAGACTCTCTTTGACTCTTGACTCTGTCAAAATCGAGGGAGCGAGGGTCTGTCCATATAAACTTCCCTCGTCCACTTCACAAAGTGCAACACACTTCAAAATGGCGGCAGGGATTCCCCCGAGGAGAAGTGCTTAGGGAAGTTCACAAGTGCATGTCTAAAAGTGGACTGGAAAGCAGCCTGAGTCTACTCAATATACACTTTAGGCAGATCCATAGACCACAATGCAACATGCTTGTGACGTCACAGTAGATCACAACTCTGTATGATATTGGAGTTATTTAGACGTTTAATCTTAAAGTACTTGTAATATACACTTTAGGCAGATCCATAGACCACAATGCAACATGCTTGTGACGTCACAGTAGATCACAACTCTGTATGATATTGGAGTTATTTAGACGTTTAATCTTAAAGTACTTGTAGCTGCCTTAAGCTGACTGTTATAGTTTATTGTATTGTTATAAAATGTTTTAATATTTTCTCCAACTGCCCAAGCATAGGCCTACATACAGGCCTATAGAATGGTGTATAAAACAAATTCATTAGGAAAAAAACTGTAAACTATAAATCAGCTTCATTGTGGATTCCAGTGATCAAGGGCTCCATTTAACCATTGCAAAGGTCCTGCCAGAAGTGGGCACTCGTGCAACGTAAGTAATGGCGCACATCTGAGTGAACGAGACAGAGGAAAGTTATCGAGGGAAGTGTCACGTGTTGAGTGTGTTTTTGATTCATGTTTGTATTTGTGTTCTAGTGTTTTGCTGTCAGTGTGTTAATTAGTTCACTCTTCCTCCATCCCCTGCCTGTTTGTATCCATGGTTACTGATAGAGTTAGTTCTGTTTAGGTGTGTGTGTGTCTACTTAATTTACCCTCTATTGTTTGCTGTGTATTTAAGCCCTGTGTTTAGTCCTGTTCAGTTGTCTGTCGTCGTTGCTATTCAGTGGTTGTTCTGTTCACGTTTTGGTATTTCTGAGAAACCTGAGTATTTCTGTTAGTTTAATATTGTTTTCAATAAAGACTGCTGCACTTAGATCCAGTTTCATCTCTGCTGCAACCAGCCCATGACAGAACGACAGACCATTTACAGATAGATCTAACAGCAGTGAGAAAAATTCCCTCTCCAAGGATTACAGCATTGCCAATTCCAGTGGTCACAATGCTTCCAGTGAGTGATCTTCCAGAGTCCGTTCCTGAGTGTGAAATTCCCGAGTCTGTTCCAGTGAGAGAAATTCCAGATTCCGTTACAGTTTGTATCCATGGTTACTGATATAGTTAGTTCTGTTCAGGGACCGTTTCAATAAGGAGGTTCAAACATCGAACACAGTTGATTAAGCCCAATTTATACTTCTGCGTTGGTTTTCATTTATATGTCAGACTCTACGTAAGTATAATTCTTAATCACTGTAATATTATCAGGTGAAAATTGACAGAACGGTAAGTTATCGAACTAATACTCATCCCACAGTCAAAAAAAAAGAAAACAAAAAGAACAGGGCAGCAACTTAAATTAACTATAAAAATGAACAAAAAAAAAAATCAGTTAAATCTTTAAGTCAAGTCAAGTCAAGTCATCTTCATTTATATAGCGCTTTTAACAATGTAGATTGTTTCAAAGCAGCTTTACAGAGATAAACGTATAATTTAAGGTAACAGAGATTGTTTTGGCTTTATAGCGGTTCTTTAATAAAGTTATTTTCCAGCTAAAGTTAGTTTTGATTGATTCGCTTCCGTCGCAACGATCATTTGTTATTAAATTAGGGGCCGCTAAGACGACACCATTCTCTCTACACAGACTTTAAACGCAAACCTGTGATAAACGCTGATGGCGATCACATGCGCATTAAGAATTGGTTCTATAGTTATGTGCGTTTGAATATATGTGCGCAGGTTTGTAATTCCCTACAAACCAAGCCTAAACAAAGTACTGGTCTTTCTTTATAAATTTTTATACAGAATTTTATTTTATTTTGTCACTTCGGGGTAGGTACGCAAAACGAATTTTCCCGACAACGCTTTATCTGTAGAGTGGTAAAGGAATCCTCCATAGAGAGAGGCTAGTTGGCACTTCAGCACTGCGTTGTCCAGGCGAAGGTCCTTCGTCAGATCTGGATACGGCCTGGATCCGGCAGGCTGCGGGAAAACCTCGGGATAAACAAAGACACTAAAATTAGCGTAGATGCCATTCTTCTTATGATGTAACGAGTACATCAGGATTTATGGGAAGTGTTCCCGGTTCCGGCTGACCTAATCTATGCAGCCTAACATTAAATTATAGAAGTCTATAATGTATTATGTGAATGCTAGGTCAAAGAGATGTGTCTTTAAGCATAAAAGGTTAATGGCTACATGAACAAACATTTGACATATTAAATAAATATCAATCAGTGTGCAGCAGCTTCTTCCACATAGTCTAATGCTCTTTTCACATAATTAAATGTTCTCTAATCCAACCTGTTCCATTTATTAATTAGGGTAAAGAAATTAACATTTGACTTCTACTCCGCCAACAGCAAGAAGGCAGAGGCTCGCAAAATGGGGGGATGAAGAGGAGACGGCCACAATACCAATTACTGGAAGAATATTAAAATCCAACAGCAAAAATAATAACTGTTGCTTTTTTATTGTAGGAAATAAAGATGACCAAATAAATTGTGAATAATTTGTGTTTATTTGACAGCTGTGGTGGTGGTTACAGCATATATCTCTACCCGTCCATCTGGCATCCTTCCATTCCATTCAGTAATCCGCTTCATTTTCAGAAGGAGCAGTGATGGGAATATGTGTGTCATCAGTGCATCCAACCACATTGGAAATCCTAATTATTAGGTTACTTCCAGAGGTTGCAGCAAGATGTTATCAAGTGAATGTCATTTATCAGATTATCCTCATTTAAACTGATTTCTACACCACTGACCTGCAATCTGAATCTCCTCTTTGATGGCTCTCACGGGTTTGTGCCCAGGAAACAACACAAAAATTCTCGTGAAGAGCGTGAGAGCGAGGCACACTTTCCTTGCCTTACTAATGTGCTCTGCATCCCCACCCCGATGTTATACAGAAAAATGTGCAATGAATGAACGTTCTGCACTGCAAAAAAAAAAAGGCTTTTCTTACTTAGCATTTTTGTCTTGGTGTTTCCTGTCAAAATATCTTAAGATTCTTAAATCAAGATGCATTTTCTACATAAGAAAAATGACACAAGGTATTCGGTCTTTCCTGGGGGAAAAAAATAATTTAAGGGCATTTTTCTTATTTTGCTAATTATCTGCCAATGGGGTAAGATAAATACCCCAGATAAATAATCTTGTTTCCGTTTGCATTAAGATTATTTTTGTAGCATGAATGAATAAATTAAGTATTTAAACACCGTTTATGGTTTAAAAAGGGGGAGGATGAGGAGACTTAAAGAAACTCTGGGCTTATCTAAGAAAACCTGCTCCTGACCAGGCTATAGGTTCACAGAGAAAGTTACCATGGTAACTGACTCTGAGTATATGTTACCTCTCTTTCAGAAACGGCTTGACTTACCCTGCTTTCTCGGGTTTGGCATACCTCCCATTCTGAAACAGTTTCCCTCATTTCAGGGTTAACATACTCTGAGTGTTCACTTAACCTCCTTTCTGAAATGGGCCCGTTCAATTGTCTATCGCCGTTGCTATTTACTGATTCATGTTTTGGTATTTCAGAGAAACCGGACTGTTTCTGTTAGTTTGATTTTGTTTTCAATAAAGACTGCTGCACTTAGATCCAGTTTCATCTCTGCTGCAACCAGCCTGTGACAGCAGGGTAGGACATTTCTTTTCTTTTCTACTGGTTGAATCTCTCTTCACATCCTGATAGCAATCAATGATAAAAGTGGTCTAAATATTAAAGCATGTACAAATATCTTCTGTGGAAGTTTCAGAATCAAAAAGTGTTTGTTCAGTCTGAATGTTGATGTCCTACCTGCCTGTCAACATGTATTTCCACACCTGCAGACATCACACGCCATCATCGCATTGAGTAAAGCGATGCAGAGTTGAAGACACACAGGCACAGAGCGCCGCAAACAAACAGCAGCCGCCTTTTCCCTTCTGAACCAAAACAATGAGCTTATGCTGCTTTCATGCCATGTCGTAACCATAATTACGAGATGGCAACCCGTGACTTTCTCCCCGGAGCTGCCCATGTCCTCAGACTCGGATTTATGCATTTCTAGCATGAATAAGCATGTTGCTAACATGATTTAACACATTGCTAACATGATGTAGCATGTTAGCATGATTTATCACGTTGTTAGAATGATTTAACACATTGCAAACATGTTGCTAGCATGGTTTACAATGTTGTTAGCATGACACTCCTATTTTCGACTTTTTTACATAGGCCCAATTTCCAAATGTAGAACTGTCTGACAGGTACGACAAACCAAACTTTGTGGTGCATCTGCCAATACATTTTTTGTGTGTTCATCTGTGGTTTTGATCTTTCCAATATTGTGAATGCGCAGACTTGTCATGGTAATCATCAGCAACAGCTGCTAATGTGAGTATTTAAGTATTTATAAATATGTTGTAGTGAAGCATTTGTTGCATCACATGGATCTTACTGTGCACGTAAGCTGCTTCACATCAGCGCACAATGCTTTCTCCTAGTGTACTTAAAAAAAAACACTTAGTATGCTTGCACGAGCATAAAATGTCACCATACACAAATACTTTTTATATAGCAAGATCATTTTTGACTATCACTGCAGTACATATCAAAATGAATACATTTGTTTGCTTTTTGATACATTTGATGGCTGTGAATGAGCATTTACAATCTCTGTATCATATCATCGGACCGTGTGTCTTGCTGAGTAAAACTGTGTGCCACTTTCCCCTAATTCTGGAGCAGGTTTATTTAACATAAACAAGATACTGCAGCTTTATACATGAGGCATCTAATCTAATGTAATAAAAAACAAAAAAACTGCATTATTTTATATTTTGCTTGCAAAAAAACATTTAATCAGAATTCACCCTTACCGTCAATGGTAATGATGACTGGATGACCGTCAATAAACTTTCTCCACCTAATGGTGTAGTTACAGCATAGCAGAAAACAGGTCTGTTCATTTACTCACCCTGGAGTTGTTCTAGTACAGTATGCCATTCTTACTTTTTGGATGACAAAAAGAAAGAAAAGAGCGGCATTAGAACAACACTAGCTGTAAATAATCACTTCCTTTTTATTTTAGGGTGAACGGTCTCTTTAAGCTGACCAGCTAAAGCCTGAACTGTCATATGTCTAATTTGAACACTCATTTGCCTAAATACAGTGAAGGTCATAAATGTGTTCATAATCAGCCAGTATTCATTTCTCCAACTTGACATGTAGGTGGTGCACAAAAGGAAGGCCTATTGTCCAGAAAGAAAAGAAAAAGAACATTGCACAATGCACATATAAGCTTTTGGTCTGGTTGGAGGACTGTTTGTGAAGACGTTTACAGGTGCTCATTTGGATTGAGGTCTGAGGCCTCATGCATAAAACTTCCTGTAGTTTCCATAGTGATAGTTTGCCTACTCACAAAAATATATAAAGCCCAAATGCCCTCCATTCCCTTCATTTGCATAGGTTTGTTTGCATGTCCATGAACTCTTGGATTCACTCCAGCTCTTCCGTTGAAGCAGCCATAAATGGATATTAAACTGGTTATTCGTCGTAAGCACATGTACTGTGTTTCTCAATTCATTTGTATGAAGAAGAAAAAAGGAAGATCCAAAGAAGAGTTGAAAAGAGTTGAGGAACAGATATGATAATAAAAGCATATGAATGAAAATGAATCATTAATAATGCATCGTCTAAAAAGTGGAACAGTGAAGCCACCCGTACGTAACCGTCGAAATAACCACATCAATGAAGCTCAGTTTTTGTAAATGACTTTATTACTTGTTTTGCATGTTCTGGTCTTATGGCTTTCACTGTAAGGTATTTTCATATTTTGAGTTTGTTGTTGCAGGGTAGATTAATGACAACACTGTTCTTGTGAAAACAAACGGATTGTCTTGGCAATATATCGTCTTGCGCCGTCCAAAAGTCCTCTCAAACCAAGACTTTTCTCATGTTTTCCTGCATGTTCCTGCTGGCATTTTGTCCTGTAGTGTCATTTGTGGAGCGATACCAATGGCAACCACTGACGTTTGTCACAATACTCTTTCTTTTGTCTTTTCAGCAGATGTAGATATTGACCAAAACACAGTCTAAAAAGCATCACGTATAAGACGGGATTAGAATATGATTAATACTCAATGTTTTAATGTCTATTTCCTCATGATTATTCGCAGGCGAGCTACGGCGCATCTTGCCATCCATGTTACTGAATGCTGGATTAATGTTAACAATCTAAGTGGAGCTACGCTGAATCTTGAAAGATTGAAAGAGGAGCTACAGGAAGAGACCTTTTGACAGAGGCGATAGACGGCGATAAGCAGGTTTACAAATCCTATGCAGTGCTACATTACTAGAAAAGTTATCTATTCTTGGAAAAAGTCTGGTTAAAAAATTCACATGTTTTTGCTCAGGGAGAGGGAAGCACATTTGTGTCATAAGAACAGCTCTATAAAAGAAAAATGGATACGTCTCTAAGGCTTTGTGCTTAATAGATCTTCCTGCATACAACGCACAACATACAACCTTAAAAAAACCTGTCATTCGTTTACGCAGTATACCGAATATATACACACTACCATTCAGAAGTTTGGATTAAGTATGTTTCTTGTTTTTAAAGAAATTAATACTTTTATTCAGCAAGGATGCATTCGATTGACCAAAAGTGATAGTAAAAACATTTATAATGTCAGAAAAGTTCAAATTAATGCTGTTCTTTTGAAATTTCTATTCATCAAAGTATCACATTTCCACACAAATATCAAGCACAACTGTTTACAACATTGATAATAGTAATAAATGTTTCTTGAGCATCAGATCCTCATAATATAATGATTTCTGAAGGATCATTTGACTCTAAAGACTGGAGTAATGATGCTGAAAATTCAGCTTTGATCACAGGAATAAATGACATTTTACAATATATTAAAATTGTTGACAATACACTTAATAATGCAAAAATGTATATAAATGCAGCCTTGGTGAGCGTAAGAGACTTCTTTCAAAAACATCAAAAAAAAAAAAAAAAGCCTTCTGCTCCCAAACTTTTGAACGGTAGTGTGTGTATAACCTGTTGTTTCCTATCATTCCCTGAATCCATCTGAATCGCAATCTAATATTGGTTCTGCAACAATCTTCTACCAATAATGACATAATAATAATTAATCGTAAGAAAAAAAGTCCATAAACTGAAGGATAATGAAAAGCAGAAAAACTTGAAGCCCTTTGTATGCGACCCCAGTCACAGGCTGATGATGTCACAGTTCCCTGTCCCATAATGATGATGTTCTAGTGCAATTTCAGCATTACCCGGTCGGTCCTTGTGGCCTGTCCTAAAGGCGGTCGGTGTGGAGCTGATGAGGAGGGATCTGGATGAAGGCTGCGGTCGGGGCGCCTCCGACGGACAGCGGGGTGGAGGAGGCGGAGGACGGCCCGGGGGTGCCCGGCGGGTACATGTAGCTCAGGAAGCCTGGCGAGGGGGCGTACGGATACTGCTCGAAGGCTGAGGAGGCGTACTGGCTGTAGGCAGCGCTGAAGTCAAGGTAAGGAGTCGTGGTGGAGGAGGAGGAGGAGGAGGAGGAGGTGACCTGTGCCGGCAGAACCAGACTGGGTTGCAGGAAGGCCTGAGGGTAAACATATGGCTGGCTGAGTCTGCAAACAGAAACACAGAGAGAGTGTTAACTATTTAACTAGGGCTGCGTGACTTATCGAAATCGCAAAAGCTGTGATATGCGCTGTGTGTTTCAGAGTGTGTTCATTTACACCCGAGCGGCTCATGATCCGCCAAGTTTGCAGTGTCTCAGAGTGGCTCGACTCACAGTAAATGCTGCTCATCACGAACTCCATCTGCATCTGCTCCGACTCTTGGCGATTTACTATATATAGTATATAGTTACTCAATGACAAATAAAATATGGACTTCCATATAGTAAACTTTTACAGAAAGGTAAAATCTTACAAAAAAACCAACTTTTTTTGTTGTTTTATCCTTTAGTTAGCACTTTTAAAACATTTTTATTTTTATGTGCGTGGTGCTTGCCCATGAGTAAGTTGTTTTTAACTCTTTCCCCAGTCCGTGTTTTCACTGTTATACGGTAAGGGGCGCTAGTACACATCTTCTGAAAGAGTACAGAATCTCCAAACAGCATATGAGTTCAAAACTGCCAAACTTTACTGAATGAAACGTCGACCCAAGACGAGCTACAGGACTGTGAAGCTTTGGGGGTGTTGATGGACTCGATCTACTCCATCTGTGTTTTGATCATCGTTCTGAATCCCTTCAACAAAAACGTGATTTTCTCAGCTTTTTTTGTCAAAATGTTGAAATCTTTTGTAACATTATAATTGTATTTACCATCACGTTTGATCGATTTAATTTCTTTAAAAATATATTACTGTCCCCAAACTTTTGAACAGTAGTGTAATGTAGCTGTAACTTGAATAATCATGGTGTATTCTGAGAGCAGATACTCCGTTGTGCCAACTGACCTGCTCACTGACCTCATAAATGTTTCTTATAGGTTTCTGCCTGGTGATATCATAACCAAACATCAAAGAAAACTGAAGAACTACAGACAGAGAGAGAGAGAGAGAGAGAGAGAGAGAGAGAGAGAGAGAGAGAGAGAGAGAGACCAGAGGCTGATACCCACAGCCCAAGCAATGCTAACACCATACCCATGAAACACCCTCAGAAACAAAGAGGAACCCAGAGGGGTCGCAGAGACAGCTCGAAATATAGAAAACACAAAACCGGCAACATCATCATACACACTCACACATCTGCAGCAGCATACACTTCCTTTCGTACACACGCATATTACACACATCTGCAGTGTCATTCGTTGCCGTCCTGGGCTGAAGGATGATTTATAGGGACTGACAGTGGCTTTGTGGAGTAGGCAAATCAACTGAGTCTGCCGTCCTTACTGACCCTATTCATCCTAGCAAATGCTAATTCAGACAGGGAAATAGAGGGATTGAGAGAGACAAGGAAGAGGAGAGAGAGAAACAGAGAGAGAGAGACAAGGCAAAATAAAGAAGACCGAAGTTGACAAGGGTGTGAGGACTGACGAAGTAGGGCAAACCCATTGCTGCAAATTAGCTGAAAATGAGTGTGTCTTTAGCTCTTCCAAAAACTATTGTGCTGCTAGCATAGACAGCTGCCTAATCTTTATTTGACCTTATTAGGTCTTGGAGCCTTTATAAATGAGCTGATTAAAAGAGGTGTGAAATGTACTCAATCTATTTTTTAAATGTTCCATTTTTTTATCTTATTGTGAAAGATTCAACCATGCATGTTCATTTTTTTATGTTCTTTTTTTGACCTTGTAATTTTCATTTAAAATATAATAACTACATGTTCTGTTGAAATGACAGACTTCACTGGTGACGTATGCCAGACTTCTCCAATCACTCATCCTGCTTAAAAGATTAGTTCACCTCAAAATGACAATTTCCTGATAATGTACTCACCCCAATGCCATCCAAGATGTCCATGTCTTTCTTTCTTCAGTGGAAAAGAAATTAAGTTTTTTGAGGAAAACGTTTCAGGATTTTTCTCCACACAATGGACTTCAATGGCAACCAGAATGTTGAAGTTCAAATTAATGCCGTTTCAAAGGGCTCTGAAGTGCTTCAAAGGGCTCTGCACGATCCCAGCTGAGGAACAGGGTCTTATCTGGTGAAACGATCGGCCATTTTCTAAAAAATAAATAAAAATGTATATACTTTTTACCGACAAATGTTCGTCTTGTGCTGGTCTGCGACGCGCCACGAATTGCGTCATCACGTTGGAAAGGTCACGAGTCACGTCATCTTTCTAAGTTATTTGTCTGTGTACTCCGGTTCAAAAAGGTAGGGAAGGGCGAAAAATGCCATCTCAATTTCTCTTCCAAATTCAAAATCGTCCGACATCTTTGTTTTAATTTATTATTATTTTCTTCTTTTTTTTTCGTGACCTTTCCAACGTGATGACGTAATACGTGGTGCGTCGCAGACCAGCACAAGACGAACAATTGTGGTTAAAAAGTATATATATATTTTTATTTTTTTAGAAAATGACAGATCGTTTCGCCAGATAAGACCCTGTTCCTCAGCTGGGATCGTGCAGAGCCCTTTGAAGCACTTCAGAGCCCTTTGAAACTGCATTCATTTGAACTTCAACATTCTGTTTGCCATTGAAGTCCATTGTGTGGAGAAAAATCCTGAGATGTTTTCCTAAAAAAAAAACGTTTTATTTTTCCTCATAAAACTTTAATCCTTTAAAGGCCCTGATATACTCACTTTTTGTTCTTCGGCAGTCTCGCAGTTTTGTGTGTGACGCATTACAAGTAACTCAAGCTACGTAATCAGATTACTTTTTTCCAAGTAACTTGTAAAGTAATATATTTACAACAAAATATCTTATTTACTTTTTCAAATAAGCAACGCAAGTTACTGTGCTTTCCCATGTATTGACTGACAGATCTCCTGTCCTCATGTTGAGAGAAATCAGGAGTAAGTGAATCCACTGTGTGCGCTATATGTAAACATGATGCTATTGTAGTATGTAAAAAATGCTATTCAGTATTCCTCAAAATCAATAAAAACAGTGAAATGTAAACTCAGAATATTATACAAACCTGTAATAATTAAATGTTAAATTACACAAATATACTTTATGTACTTAATCTCACTTTATTAACCAATGTTATGGTTGATCCGAGCAAACGTCACATTTGTGTTTCGCTTTCTTTGTTTTTATTGCTTAAGTAAGAGTGTTGAACTTTCTTCATCTGTGATCAAACTTTGTATAGGAACGATCAGTTTGTTTCCCGAATTTGCTTGAAGTGTACTATGACCTTAAAGGGTTAGTTCACCCAAAAAAGAAAACTCTGTCATTAATTTCTCACACTCATGTCGTTCCAAACCCGTAAGACATTCGCTCATCTTCTGAACACAAATGAAGATATTTTTGATGAAATCTGAGAGTTTTCTGTCCCTCCATTGACAGCTACGCAACTACCACTTTCCCAGAAAGGTAGTAAAGACATCATTAAAGTAATCCACGTGACTCCAGTGGTTTAACCTCAAGTTTAGGAAGCGAAGCAAGTGCTAGCTTTATTTACTAAAAAATTATCTCCAACGCGAGTTCACGAGAGCACCACGCCACATACATGTGTCGACACGAGAGCAGACCTTGTTGCGTGAACACGAGTTGGAGATTAACATTTTGTAAATAAAGTGGTAAAAAAAGTTTGAACCACTGGAGTCACGTGGATTACTTTAACGATGTCTTTACTACCTTTCTGGGGCTTGAAAGTGTTAGTTGTTAAGGCTGTCAATGGAGGGACAGAAAACTCTCAGATTTCATCAAAAAGATCTTCATTTGTTTTCAGAAGATGAACGAAGGTCTTATGGGTTTGGAACGACATGAGGGTGAGAAATTAAATTTTTGGGTGAACTAACCCTTTAAACCTGCTCAGTCTTCAAATCGACCACAAGCTCATGTTCAGATCTGCCTCCATCCAATCAAACAATGAAACAAGACCCCATTCTACATTATTTTGCGTATTTGAAAACGCTGTGATAAGGCTAATTCAGTACATTTTAGTAGGTTTGAGTATTTATCTGTAATTTATTTTGGTGGTTCTGTTGATATGGGGATGCAGGAAGCCTTTTTAAAAAGGCCTGTGCATGAAAGCGACAAAGAACAGAAGCACAAAGAGAAATGAAAAGAAGCAACATGGAAGGGAGAGCAAATTATGACGACAGAGAGGAAGGACGAATGATCTTGTTTGCCCAGAGCAGAATATCACTTTTAGCAGCCGCAGCTGTTGGGTGGGGGCAAGACAAGGAGAGACAGAGAGACACAGGGGCTTTTAAAGGTCATGTCTTACCAGGCAAACACAGAAACAAAACTGTGGAATCACTAAATTACTGACAAATTAGTGAAGGGGGCAATTTGGGCGAGAGCCACCCGTGTCCCGTCACTCTTACTAATGTAGCGCTGCTAAAATGAGTGCTTGTGTGACATTTCTGGCATTAATATACATAATTTGCTAAATAAATAGTATTTATTCTATCTAGAAAATGGATTAACATATATTTTTTGGGAAAGAAATGAATACTTTTATTCATCAGGGAGGCATTAAATTGATTAAAAGTGTCAGAAAAGACATTTATAATGTAACAAAAGATTTATATTTCAAATAAATGCTGTTCTTTTAAACACTATTCATCATAGAATCCAGAAAATATATGTTGGTTTCTACATAAAAATATTAAACAGCACAACTGAACATTGATAATAGTAATAATAATACATGTTTCTTGAGCATTAAATCATCATTTTAGAATGATTTCTGAAGGATCATGTGACACTGAAGACTGGAGTAATGATGCTGAAAATTCAGCTTTGATCACAGAATACTATATTAAAATACTACTATATAAAACAGCTATTTTAAATTGTGATAATATTTCACAGTATTATTATTATTATTACTATATTTAATCAAATAAATGCAGCCTTGGTGAGCCTAGACTTCTTTCACAAACATTTTAAAAACATCTTACAGACCACAAACTTTTGAATGGTTGTCTATGATTAAGTGGAAAGTGAATGTCGCCAAAAAAAATGATAAAGGTCAAATGTCAGTGAATGCATCATGCTCTGTCCCAATTCGGCTACTTTTACTACACCCTAAAAGTGTGAACTCTTTTGTGAAGAAAGAGTTTTGAGTGTGTTTCACAAGAGTAGACAAGCTTTGGGACAAACTACTTCGTCATAAAATTGCATTTTTAAAGCAACACCAAAGCACTTTTCCTCTTCGGTCGCCCTACAGGTTGGAAGCGGAATTGTCCATTACCGCTGTCGTAAATAATTTAGCCTACCGCAGCCTACCGTCACACACACGCTCGCTGTTTATCCATTACCGGCTTTGGAAATAACGTTGTCCACAGACAAGGTAGAGTATGTTGCATGATTTTATGAAAGTATGATGTATTGCGACATCAGAAACCAGAAATCAGATAGGCTCCACCTATCGGCTATAGTAACACTTGCCGTAAAGCAAGTCAAATTTGCAGTTTCTCATGTCTCATTCGAACTACAGATCCGCTACCCGATCTGGCAAACTTGCATAGTGCGGTTATAGCGGACAGAGGGCCGCAAAGCGAATGCAGAAGTGCCGTTCACCCTGTTACGAGTTGATGAACCACTGAAACGATTTTGGAAACATTATTTTAAAGTACAAAAGAATCTTTGGTGTTCCTTTAACAGACGCTCTGTCGTTATGCGTATCCTGTCACTGGCCTGTCAATCACATTTAACATTTTCCCCATTTCATTTCACTTAATTTCCTACCATATTGGGAGAGAAAAGAAGTAGCACGTTGATCTGACAGGTTAAATGTCGATTATTAGTCACTCAAAACCCTTTAACCTCTCTACTTAACCATCGACCTCGCACATCCGCCATGTTTGTAGTTTTTTTAAACACGTTTTACTCATGTTTGTAGTTCTGAACCGAATCCAATGGGTTGTGGGCAATATTATCCATTAGACTGTGCACGGATCCACAAATCGATACATATCGGAATAGTAGACAATCCGGGGACCTCGCATACTCTTTTCAACATACTATGTTTTTGGAAAATACTTATTTTAATCTCACATACTATTTAGGATGGATAATATGGACATGGGACGCAGGGTAAGACTTGGAGCACATGACAAGCCAAAAGTGTAAGAGAGACGTGTGTGTATGTGTATCTCAGATGCTCAAGTAGTTTGATCCTCATTGTGCTAGTTCAGCAGAGCTCCCTAAACCTGCAGACCTCCCACAATGCTGTGTGTTTGCCAAAACCCAACCCCCAACCACAGGGGGTTTGTTAGCAGCACCCTCCACTTCCGTAATCCCCATCTCTAGCACCCTGCCAAAGCCTGCAACCTCAGGACAACCCCAACACCAACACCCTATTCCCCAGACCAAAACTCCCTCTAATGCCAGCCAACAGATGGCGAGAGTGCCAACCCAGCCATGTACAACTCACTAACCAAGCTAACTGAGTAGTGATGATAACCCAGAGCACGTCTCAAACCTGACAATGGATGCTTTGTTCAGAGCGAATACTCATCAAACATCATCAGACAATCTCCTTAGTTACCTTAAAGATATAAAATTCATCATTTACCCGTTTTTTTGTTGTATTTTTCCATTCATTTCTCCCATAGAAATGAATGGGACAAATGGGATTAAAAAAAAAGTTTTCCTTTAAGCGTTATAAGCCATGGAACAACTTGACGGTAAGTAAATGATGACACTGTATTTTCATTTTTTGAGCGAACTGTCCCTTTAACTCACAATGCAAACAGACCCACAAGACACCTGTTCAAACCAAAGGCTAACCCTTAGACGGTGAGTTTAAAGAGAGACCCCCACAGATATGGACAAGACCCTCGACTTTAGCATAAAAAGACAAATAGGCTACACTATGTACACACACTGTTTAAATACGGCACACACTCCTCTTCTGAGTGCTAAATCCAGCTCTACACACAGAGGTTGGTTATTTACAAGAGGTACAACTTCATTCACATCTGAAAAATGTAGGTAGTGATTGAATTGGATTTGCATTTAATTTTACGACTGATACAAGAAAAGATTGACTGTGTTTACACAACAATAGTCCATGTGTTTTTTTGACACAGTGACCAAATACTTCTTACACTGCAACAATAAGAAACATACACTATCGTTCAAAAGTGTGTGGTCGGTACGATTTTTTAAATGTTGTTGAAAGAAGTCTCTTATGCTCACCGAGGCTGCATTTATTTGATCAAAAAAAGGTAAAAATATTGTGAATTATTTCAATTTAAAATAACACCTGTGATTTATTCCTGTGATCAAAGCTGAATTTTCAGCAACATTACTCCAGTCTTCAGCGTCACATGATCCTTCAGAAATCATTATTGTTGAAACTGTTGTTGTTACTGTTGAAAACAGTTGTGCTGCTTCATATTTTTGATGAAACAGCGATACTTTTTTTCAGGATTTTATACTTTAATGAATAAAAAGAACAGCATTTATCTGAAATACAAATCTTTTGTAACATTATAAACATCTGTACTGTCACTTTTGATCAGTTCAATGTGTCCTTGCTGAATAAAAATATTAATTTCTTTAAATCCTACTGACCCCAAACATTACACGATATAGATCATTATTATCATTACTAGTGTTATTGTTATTATTTGTATGCCAATGTCAAACTCCAAAAAGCACAAAAAAGTAAAACACATAAAAGTAAAAAAAGTGTCACTAGGAGTAGGTCATTTTTGTGTAGAAAAAAACACTAAATCTCGCAGGTTTGGAATGACATGAGTAAATAATGACCTTATTTTTTAAATGTACTTAAAGGTAAAAATATGATTCAGATGTTTGTGAGAAGTGTGGGTGGGATAGGGAACAAGAAAGAAGTGTATAGCTAGAGAGAAAGACAAAGAAAGAGAGAGAGATGAAGGTTTGTTTTGCATAACACCTGGCTGGTTAGCAGACTTGAGGCAGGTGGTGACCTAACTGACAGACAAACAGGTCAAACAGGATAGGGAAGAGAGACCGAGAGCTGAGAGAGCAAAAGAAAGAGAAACACTGACAGAAAGAAACCAAGAGGGAAACACAGAAACGGGAACAGCTTAAAAAGTGAGAAACCCAGACAGTGTCACTGACAGTGTGAGAGAGAATTTGGAAGAGAGGGAGAGAGAGAGAGATGAAAATAAACCGCAGAGAGAAAAGCAGCCGGCACTGTAAACACATGACAAATGGTGCACTGACGTTCACAGCTCATGTCCTGAGATCTGAGGTTTACAGGGAGTCAGACGAGCTGAAACGGGATATATGAGCAGAAGAAGCCAGATTAGGAGTAACTGACAGTTTTGGGCTAAATCAAACTGCGGTTTTGACAGGACTATTTCTGAGGGGTCAGGCTAGGATTTCATGTTATTTATGCAGAAACGGTCCTCCCTCAAGCCTGACATTAGCAGAGTGAGAAGAAATGCTTACCCATACTGCCTCTGGATCAGGGCTGGATGAACCTGCTGTACTCCAGAAGAGTATCCTGTGAAAACAACAGAAAAACAACATTCAACGGCCAGTGTCTTGACAATTCATCAAAAAATCATGACAAGTTCAATGTCACTCCAAACCGTAGGACTTTCTTTATTTAGAGGAACTAGTCTAGTGAAAAAAAGTTGTTTCGGACCCCATTTACTTACAAAATATCAGCTTTTTCAGTACAACGATGGTTTATAGTCAGTCAAGATCCATCTTTCCTTAAACTGCAGATTTTTAATCAAATATGCCATTTTAATCAGAATTAGTGGGTTTTTGGGTCCTTGTTGGACGGAAAATAAGTGAAGATTCTTCAAAATCCCCTTTTTGTGTTTCACTGATAAACAGCACACAAGGTTTGGAAAGGTGAGTAAATAATTCACTTTTTTTTGGGATAACTATTCCTTTAAGGCCCTGACACACCAAGCCGACAGACGGCCAGAGTCGGGCAGCTGTTGAGTGTCGGCCGGCCCAGTTTGTCATCGTCGAGGGTATTTTTGGGCCGACGTCGGTGAGAGAGAAAACTCTGATTGGCTGTTCAGTTTAGCGAACGAGTCAGTGCACGAGAATAAAAGCGAAAGTGATGAAAGCGAGTAAAGAAGTCAAGACGGCACAGATCGAAGGCTGTTATAATTTTACATCATCTGGACCACAAAACCAGTCACATGGGTCAATTTTTTTAAATTGAGATTTATACATCATCTGAAAGCTGAATAAATAAGCTGTCCATTGATTGGTTTGTTAGGAAAGGACAATATTTGGCGGAGATACAACTATTGAAAATCTGGAATCTGAGGGCGCAAAAAAAATCGAAACATTGAGAAAATCCCCTTTAAAGTTGTCCATTTGTGTTCACGATTGTGCTGCATTCACTCACAAAAATAAATGTTTTGGATATTTACGGTAGGAAATTTACAAAATATCTTCATGGAACATGATCTTGACTTAATAATATCCTAATGATTTTTGGCATAAAAGAAAAATCGATAATTTTGATCCATAGAATGTATTGTTGGCTATTGCCACAAATATACTGGTTTTGTGATCCAGGGTCACATATCATCTGAGCATTTCAATATTCAGCATAACAACATGAGCCGTCTGGAATGAAGAAAATCAGCATGACTGATATTCAAAATGGCGCTTTCTTAAAGGGGCATTCCACCCATTTGAACATTGTTTTTTATTTAAAGTGGGTCATATATGTAGTCGAAATGTAAAATAAATTTTGAATTTGGTGCCTTCGTGACCGAGGAAAGACAAAAAATAACTTCAGGACGCATTTGTATGAAAGACAACAACTCCCACAATGCACCACATTGCACAGCTCCGCAAGCCACTCCCACTAATCCAGAAAGCGCATATCTGCCTATAAGAGAAATCACTCTTCCGTCTACAAGGCTAGCTACCACCAGAGCTTGAAATTCATTTCACATTTACACAAAATGTCTAGTTAGTTGGCGAACTCATTACTCCTCGTTTGTATTTCTTTCGAAAAGGTGAATTATTGCATGATACCTGGATGTACAGTCAGAACATATGCGGTGCGAAACTAGGATAGTTCTCAACACAAACGTCCGTGTCCTCGTCTGATTCAGAGATTTCGTCCAGGAGAAATTGTCATCGTTGAAATTCTTTGCCGCAGACGGACTCTATCTCTGTGTTCGTAGTTGCATCTTACAGTCTATGAGTTGCATAGTGAGATCACCAGTCAAAATCACCAGTCAATCACCAGTCACACCAGTCCGCCCTAACTCGAGCCAGTCCGGGCTCCTCGTCCGCGGCAGGCAGGCAGGTCTTCTGCCTCGGCTGCTCTTCGCTATAATGCGGCTTGTAAAGGTAGCCACAAACACCTGATTCAAGCATCAGACTTCCAAAATCCTCTTCTTCTACATCATATTGAGCACTCTCCTCCGCTATTGTCATAACTAGACATTCTCTGTCATAACTTTACATCTGTCTCCACAGCACCTGTTAGCTTAGCTTCAAACAAGATGGAGGATATTGCTTTCAGTTTCAGAGAGTAAAGTCCCACCCACTGATCTGTAATAGGTCTGTACCGTGAGCGGGTCCCACCCCCTGGGAAAGATGAGGAACTAGTGCTTGTAGTCTCAACAGAAATCCCCCCCTTTTACACTTCCTCCTACAATGACGCAAAATGACGATTTTTGCGTCATTGTAGGAGGAAGTGTAAAAGGTAAATAACGGATTTCTCCCGTCTCAGGGGAAAATGAGAGAGCGTTGCACGACCATTCAATAGTATGACTGGGTTTCTAACAATGCAAAGCTTAATGCAAATGGGTGGAGTGTCCCTTTAACGGTTTGTAAATCTGCAGTCCTAGTTTTGGTGTGTTACGGCCTTTACAGGAATGTTGCAGATTTGAAACTAAGCTCTTTCATGGCATACTGTCGATTATAGAAAATACTTTCACCTTCAGTTTGTAAAAATGAACAAACATGGTTTGTAGAGTAAAGCACTTATAATGGAGGTTTATGGGACAGGACATTGCAAGGCATGTTAAAATACACACTTAAAAAAATAAAAATAAAAAATAAACATAGCCATAAGACCTAATCATTGTTTGTGTTAACATGAAGTTAATAATATTGAAGTTAATCTCAAAATATGTCATGACCACATAAAAACCCAAGGACACCAGAAAGGGGTTGTTACGAAAAACATAACCAGAGATTCATCTTCCCACCACTAAAAATAAGATTTATTGGCCACAGAGAAATGCAAAGTTGGAGGTTAAACATACAGATAGACATGCTGAGTTAAAGCTGAAATTAGTTTTACTGTTTGGCCGATAAGTGTCAGAAACAGGACTTTTATTTTGACAGCGCCAGAGCACAGACATTCAAGAGCTCACTTTCTGCATCTTTATTAGTTGACTTTCTTTAATACTTATGCCTTTTAAGACTTTTTTTTAATATTTATTCCTTTTTTAATTTATTTATAAGTCATTAAATATTATGTCATTAAATAAATTTCAGTGCAGCATGTGTTACTGTAAACTACATGATATCATATCAGCCATGGGCCACCCTGCTCTCTAAGATATCAGCATTGGCCATAAAAAACAACAACATTGTTTTTTGACCATTAATAAATACTATAACAAAAATACAAGCTGCATATTTCTGCTTTAAACCCCTCTGAAATGTCTTGCCCCATAGACTCGCATTGTAAGTCCATTACTGTACACGTGCTTTTTTTGTTTAAGTCACTGTGTCGATAGAGCTTCACATCTTGAACCCGCAACACTAAAGACATCTTGGCAGTGAATTAAGGTTAATGTTTGTTAAATAGAAGAAATTGAATGGAATTAATTCACTATCCTCTCTGGACATTTGTCCTTTAGAGTCATTCATTGTCCAATTTTTTACTTGCCATGTATTTGACATTCATGATGCATGTTTATAATTCTGCGTCCTCCACAAACACACACTCCTTAGGCTTTAATTGGCACTCATTCTCTCCATTCACCCAATATGCACTTTTGTTTTTTTTTCTTTCTGTTTTTCCTCTCTTCCTGTCTGCACGCTCTCATGAAGTCGCTCATGTGAAAAACTCCAGGCTGTCTGTTCTCCAGCGTAACAGTGTATCTGCCCGGACACAGATCAGAAACATCTCTCGCCTGGATGCCCATTCCACACACACACACACACACACACACACACACACACACACACACACACACACACACACACACACACACACATACACACGGCTCAACAGCCTCTTCACACAGCACTGCAGCACTTGCATAAACATACTTTAGCATTTACACAAACCTTATGGTGAACATAATTCAACTTGTGTTTCTCTATGTCTATCAAAAAAGCTCTATGTCCATTGAACATGTTATTAAAAAATACATTAAAATTGCAATCCACAGAGAACATGGCTTGGATATACCTTTCTTATGATGATTACTCTTTCCCCATCAGCGTAGGGCTGGGCGATATGGGCAAAAAAAATTATCACGATCATTTTTTTATATCAGTCGATATCGATAATAATCACGATAAATGTCAAATCTTTATTTCTTTCAAGTTTAAAGGCAGATTTTCGCTCCTAAGTGAAAGTTGTAGAAACCAGAGCGTTAATTGTGGTTTTAAACTACTCTTTATTGTCAGAACATGACAAACACTTGCCAAACAAGTGAACATTTCACAAATCTGTGGTAGAACATTCAAACATTTGTCATTTTTTGTAAAATGTAATATTCTGACTATTTGAGTTTTATTCAAATTAACCATTGGTCATCCAGTATCATGCATTTAGATCATGATAACCACAGATAAAACCAGGCATAGCCTATAGCATCTCACTATCATGGCAAAATGTAACTTTATGGTTTCTATGGTATTTGTATAAAAAACTGTAGCCTAAATACATGATTAAATACTGTAATAATATTCCATTAGTCCTTTAATACATTGTCTACATTAATAATATAATACAATTCAATATGTATATCCCACATGTCATGGTGCAGTTAATATTACTAGGCTAACGTTACAGTAAATCCATGGTAAATGATGGGAATTTGTAGACGCAAAAGCCTTCTGGCTGTATCGTTGCGCACAGTGACTACGTTTACATGCAGCCAATAACCCGTTCAAAACCGGGATATTAGCAATAACCCGGTCGCGCACAGCCATGTAAACACCGGCAAAAACCTGAATATGCTCATATCCCGGTTTTTAAAAACCCGAATATGATCCCTGGGGTACCCCTTTTCTAACCCGAATATTTGGTCATGTAAACGCGTATCGGCATATCCCCATCAAAAGGAACATTGATTTGTGTTCTGCGCATGTTCTATTCGCAAGGAATTCTTGAAAATCTTTTGAGTAGAGACGGCGCATACAAAAACCCGCGTGCAGTATACCGGAAGTAAACAAGAAGTAGAGGTAAACATGGCGAGACGCAGCACAGCAACACACTTTTGGAGCGAGGATGAGGCGATCGCTATCTGCCCCGAACTATTCATTATCCGCGTGCTGCTGCTGTTTTTGTTGTCTTTGGATACAGGAAAAAGAATCGGAAATGACGCATATTGCGTCTTAAGGTTGTCCGTACGTCCAGACGCTAACCGTGCGTCGCCGTTTACATCGGGATATTGCCAATTGATTACAAATTCCATGTATACAGGAGTAACTCTCTCTGCTCACGCATGTAAACGGGTTATTCCGAATGTTTCAGAAACCCAAATAGTGACCTTAACCCAACCATAACCCGAATATTTGCTTGTAAAACGTAGTCGTAGTCAGTGACTACGTTTACATGCAGCCAATAACCCATTCAAAACCGGAATATTAGCAATAACCCGGTCGCGCACGGCCATGTAAACACCGGCAAAAACCCGGATATGCTCATATCCCGGTTTTTAAAAACCCGGATATGATCCCTGGGGTACCCCTTTTCTAACCCGAATATTTGCTCATGTAAACGCGTATCGGCATATCCTCATCAAAAGGAACATTGATTTGTGTTCTGCGCATGTTCTATTCGCAAGGAATCTTGGTCTTTTGAGTAGAGACGGCGCATACAGAAACCCGCGTGCAGTATACCGGAAGTAAACAAGAAGTAGAGGTAAACATGGCGAGACCAGAGCCCATCTACGGAGAGCCTGCCCACTCCCTATTAAGCCCTATTGTACCGAATTTTGGTTGTAGTACCACCAGAGTTCCACTGGGGGCGATCGCCATGAGTGCAAGATGAATGGGAGTCAATGGGGCTAGACAGCTAAATTTGTCTCTTTCACCCGATTGCCGTTGAGAAATCTCAGATCTGATTGTAGATTTTCCAAGTTCAACATGGGTTTTAGGTCGAAAGTTGAATGAACGAGTACTTATGTCGTTTTGATTTCTTACAGGTTGAGTTGTTGTTGCCCATAACACGCTAGCATTCTGCTAATGACGTCAGCATTCTGAAGTCGTGAAAGACTTTTTAAAGCAAATAAGTGACTCTAAAAAATCTAACACCCAGCAATGTGTAATTTCTTTGCATCTCCTTTTGAATACAACATTCAAATTACTAGACAAAAAATTATATCCTGAGAAAAGTGGATTTTGAGGGGTATACCGCCATTGACCTCCATTCATTCTGCACTCGTCCTGTGAGCGCCCTCATATGGAATCAGAGTGGAACTGCAACCAGTTCAGAAGCCGGAAGTGTAGTGAGAGTGAAACTTCTCGCCATATTAGACATTCTCTGGCGAGACGCAGCACAGCACCACACTTTTGGAGCAAGGAGGAAAGCGCAAACAAAGGCGATCGCTATCTGCCCCGAACTATTCATTATTCGCGTGCTGCTGCCTTTGGATACAGGAAGAAGAATCAGAAATGACGCATATTGCGTCTTAAGGTTGTCCGTGCGTCGCCGTTTACATCGGGATATTGCCAATTGATTACAAATTCCATGTATACAGGAGTAACTCTCTCTGCTCACGCATGTAAACGGGTTATTCCGCATGTTTCAGAAACCCAAATAGTGACCTTAACCCAACCATAATCCTAATTTTAACAGCTTGTAAACGTAGTCTGTTTCTCCTATTTGTCAGCTCTGTTTCATCTGTCTTTAAACTGGTTTAAATCACTGAGACGTGTGTTATTCGCTGAATTCAAGCGCTTCTCACTGGATCTCGTGACGAGAGCGATCAGAGTAAACGCATCGGCTCTAGTGAGCGCTGCCGTTTGGACTTTGAGCCGAGCGGATAAATTGTCCGTGTGGCGCGCTGTTCAAATGAGTTTCGTTCCGCTTTTGGCGCATAAGCATTATCGAACATTTTTCGAACTCTTGATATCGTTTTATCGAGAAAAAATATATTGCGATAATTATCGTTATCGTTTTATCGCCCAGCCCTACATCAGAGTTTTTTTTTTTGTTTTTTTTTAGCCAGCACCCACATTTTTTATCATCTTCACAAAACTTTCATGGCACCGATAATATTTGTTTTGTATGAATATCTGAACATACAATATATCAAAAGAAAGAACAGAGCCTCTGCTTAAAAAACACATTTCATTAGGCAATGTTAGGCAGTTTTGATTTAAATGCTGTTTATTGTCTGATGATCGCATTAGCTTACGTGCGTAAGCCAGTGGTTCTCAATTCCAGTCCTCGTGACCCACTGCTCTGCACATTTTGTATGTCTCTCTTATCTGACACACTCAGTTCAGTTCATGGAGTCTCTCCTAATGAGCTGATGATCTGGTTCAGGTGTGTTAAAGGAACACTCCACCGTTTTTTGAAATAGGGCTTATTCACCTTCTTTCCTACATTTAGATAGGTGGGCAAATGCATTTTTGTCTCAGTGCATGCATTGTTTTAGTTTGACAGGGTCGGCGCTAGCTTAGCTTAGAATAATGAATGGAATCCTTTGTTGCCAGCTAGCATGTCCTGAGTAAAAGTGATATAAAAAAAAAAAAAAAACCCACCTAATTACTTCTTGTGGCCTGCGTATTCACAACAAGTACAAATAGTGATGCAGATTAACACTAGGCGATTTCCTAGGCAGATATTGACTTATATATTAAGGACAATATTAGGGGGAAGCACAGGCGAAGCACTGCTACTTGGGCGTGATATCTCTGCGCCCAAGTAGCAGTGCTTCGCCTGTGCTTCCCCCTAATATAGTCCCAAGTCAATATCTGCATAGGAAATCGCCTAGTGTTAATCTGCATTTTTTTTTTATATATATCACTTTTACTCAGGACATGCTAGCTGGCAACAAAGGATTCCATTCATTATGCTAAGCTAAGCTAGCGCCGACCCTGTCAAACTAAAACAATGCATGCACTGAGACAAAAATGCATTTGCCCACCTATCTAAATGTAGGAAAGAAGGTGAATAAGCCCTATTTAAAAAAACGGTGGAGTGTTCCTTTAAATAAGGGAGACATACAAAATGTGCAGAGCAGTGGGTCCCGAGGACTGGAATTGAGAACCACTGGCATAAGCAATGCCTCTATATCGCTTGTTTCTGCTTCTTCTTCACTTGCTTTTGGATCCGGAGATTCTCTCAGAAGATGTGTCATAGCGCCCCCTACCGTACAACAGTGAAAACATGGATTGCCGAAAAATTCTATCAATGGCCGGGGAAAGTTTAGGAATTGAATTTTTGCGGAGCTTAAAGTCAGAATTGTCTAGGTGGTGTAAAAGGCTTTGGCACCAGTAGCTTGGCATAAGCTGTGAAAATAATTGGTAAAGCACTTTTTTTTTTTTTTTATAATTTTTATAATATAAAATAAAAAAAATCGGTAAAAACAAAGTATACTCAACATTAGAGTTGAATAAAACGTAAACAATTAAAAAGGGTTTCCTTTAAAGGTGCTGTATGTAACTTTTTCACTCTACTAAAGCATAAAAATACCATAATATGTTTGCATATATTCTCTGAAAACGATTCTACAGCCAGTCATTTTACTTTGAAATGTGCGTTTCCTGGCTGGAATGTTTGTTTTTGTTTTAGTTCGTTTCCAATTTGCCAATTTTCATTGTCCATAGCGCTTGTTCCTGTTGCGTGTGCTCAAACTGGCCACCCGTGTGAGCGTCCAGTCTGAGGAGCAGGCGGCGGGAGAAAATACCGCAGTACCTATTTCGACCACTAGTTGTCATTCTTACAGACTGCACCTTTAAATAGAAGCAAAGCTGAAATAAAATTAAATATAAAATTTTAATTAAAGAACGTAACCAAAATTTGAATAAGTATTATCATTGACCTTTATACAAAAAAGTGCATGAACAATGTTTCCCAGAATAACATATTATTCTGAAAAGAAAAGGACAAAACGGTAGAGCGAGAGACCGAGCGATACAGGACTGCCGTTTCAGACATGTTGGGATGAGAACAAGAGCAGAGGCCCAAATATCCTCTGTTCCTGTGTGAATACAGTGTGTTAGGACAGGTGTGCTTTAAGTTCTCTTGACAATACCCTTCCTCTTTTCAGACATATTAGCCAGAGAAATGCAAAGTTGGAGGTTAAACGTGCAGATAGACATGCTGAGTTAAACATATCACTTTCTGCCAACACGTTCCCACACATGCATAGATGCAAATGTAGGATGGCAGTAAATTCTCGACAGGCTTAACCCGTCAAACAAACTGTTAAAATAAGTGCAAGTTTGAGTTTGTGTGAATCTGCTTGTGTGTGTGTGTGTGTGTGTGTAGTATGTTTGTGCAGAGTAAAAACACCATCATGATTCTGAGGGCATGTTATGATGAAAACATACATCAGAGTCAACAGGAAAAAGCTGCAACAATTTCTCTACCGTATAAGGGAAGAAGAACTTCAAACAACTTTAGAATTCATTTCTTAAAGGGGTAGTGTATAATTTCTTATACAGCAGAACAGAATAAATATCTTTCAAAACAGTGAAATGTTCATTTAAATATCCCGACCAGCCCAACATGGCAACACCGTCTCAGCCAATGGTGTGAGTTTGGGGCAGACTTATCTGTTTGACAGACCAATGGCAGAGAGGGGGAGGGTTCGGAAAACCAGTTTGAAAACAGGCATTATTTTTGCATTATTGTGATGAATTAATAACACCACTCACCTTTAAAAGTGACAGAACAATTATAGTTAACTAGAGTATTTAAAAGATAAGTACCGTAATTTGAAGCAGTTTAAGGCTTATGTCTGGCATTTACCTGTCAGTGGGCTGCGTGGTTTGGCCCCGATGTACGCCAGGTTGACATTAGCTTTGCGGCCATCAATAATAGGGTTGGGATCTTTACAAGCTCTCTCGGCTGCACTTTTATCTATCATCGTGACCTGAAAAAGAAAAGAGAAATTTAAAATACAGACACAAGTTTTATTAGGGGTGTAACGATACCCTCATGTCACGATTCGATACATATCACGATACTGAACTCACGATGTGATATTATTGCGATACTCCAAGACACATGGTAAAATGAAACAAAAAATGGACTGTTGATTAAAATGCTAAATTTGGTATTACATTGTGGGTGTAAATGAATAGGCTTGGACTTGGGGCTGGTAACCCAATGCACAGGACAGTGATGAGACCAGAATATTCATGATTCTGAAGCTGAAAATATAGAATTATTTTAGACTAATATGTTTGCACTCTTTCACTGACTAGATATATTTAAAATGTAAGCCACTAGTAACATCAGATATTTGGCATTATCAGGACCCACAAATATTCCCCCACTACATTATATTCAACATTATATATAGTAGATTAATGTAGTACTGACACTAAAACTCTGAAAACTTTTCTCACACAGTAATTTTTATTTTGGGTGAACTATACACAATATATATTGTCACTATCCACGATACATATTGTTGGATTTTTGTATTGCGATATATTGTTACATCCCTAAAGTTTACGACTGAGTGCAATTTATTGGGCGTGCTATCTGATTTGATATTTAAAGGAGTCATATCATACATTTTTCCTCTTTTTTTTTTTGTCATTAACTTTCTTTTTTCCTAATATTTAATCATTCTTTGACCGTTTTCTGAGCCTTAGAATTACTCAATCCATTTTTGGTCACTGTGCCTTTAAGAAACTATGGAAGCTTGTTTCCGCCACAAAATAAAACATTTTAAAAGATAATTGCGACTTTTTATCTCACAATTGCGAGTTTACATCTCGCAATTCTGACTTTATTTCTCAGAATTGCGAGATATAAAGTCAGAATTGCGTGAAATAAAGTTGCAATTGCGTCTTATAAAGTCAGAATTGCGAGATATAAAGTCAGAATTGCGTGAAATAAAGTCAGAATTGCGTGTTATAAAGTCAAAATTTAGACTTTTTTTTTTTTACCTCAGAATAGTTTATATCTCACAATTCTGACTTTATAACACGCAATTGCGACTTTATTTCTCAGAATTGCTACTTTATAACACGCAATTGCGACTTTATTTCTCAGAATTGCTACTTTATATCTCGTAATTGCGACATTATTTCTCAGAATTGCGACTTTATATCACGCAATTGCAACTTTATATCTCGCAATTGCGACTTTATTTCCCAGAATTGCGACTTTATAACATGCAATTCTGACTTTATATCTCGCAATTGCGACTTTATTTCTCAGAATTGCGAGATATAAAGTCGCAATTGCGTCTTATAAAGTCAGAATTGCGAGATATAAAGTCAGAATTGCGTGAAATAAAGTCAGAATTGCAGTTTAATCTCCATAAATCTGTTTTTGAACTAGATAGGAAATGTTGAGGTCTTGAATGTTTTAAAAGATTGAACTCTTTTATTTCAAAAGATCAAGGCCGATTTGAGTCCTCTTTCGAGTGTTCTTGCACTTGAATGGACAAAAAACACTCAAAATTATGTCGAAATGACTGTTTTTGGCAAGTTTTTTTACTTTGATGTCTGCGCAGCGCACCTGAGGAGATCATCGGATGGGTGTCTCTTAAAGGGACAGCAGCCTAATAAACCTGCTGCAGTCCATGCCATTAATGTTCATCAAAGAACAAAAGAAAAATAGAAAATCACTCACTGCTCTTCACTGAATAACTTTTGCAGCTTTAATAATGATTAATATATATTTCATATATACAGTGAAGATGCAGTGTTATTTTACATTTGATTACTTTAGTCAATTTCTGTAGTATTTCTTACATGAATATGGTCAGACATTCCTGAAAATCTTAAAGAAATGTTTATTTAATTTGTATCTTTCTTCTAGTGTATTTATTTGCGCTTTATTTATTTCACTGGTATGTAAAATGTTGGCTTCATTAACAACCTTATTTATTAAAATACGTAAAGAAAAGATACTTATTTAAAAGTTACATGGGTTAAAAACAATCAAAACAAAAACTAGCCTATATTTTTAGAATTTACCAACTTTATGTTCTTTCTACATTAATTTGGAGATTCAATGTGTGTATTATGTGTTACAATATAAAAATACATAGCAAATTTTAATGTTAGGTGTGGTTAATATAGGCTAATTAATTACAGAAAAATGTGATTAATTATTTAATAATTTTTAATCAATTGACAGCATTTTAATATATATTTGAAGTGGATCAAAAGTATATATATATACATATATATATATATATATATACATATATATATATATATATATATATATATATATATATATATATATACACATATACAGTGCAATGCATAAGTGAATACACCCATGCTAAAGTTGACTAAAAAGAGGAATAAAAAATCATATTTTGGAAATTGAACTTAATGCCTTAATTTAAACAATTAGGAAAAATCCAACCTTTAAGGACACCAATTTTCTTTGTGAATGAATAATGTATCGTAAATAAATAAATGTTCTTCCTTAAAATATATGGTGCATAAGTGAGTACACCCCTATGTTAAATTCCCATAGAGGCAGGCAGATTTTTATTTTTAAGTATTTAAAAAAAAAAATGTTTAGGATACTATGCATCCTGATAAAGTTCCCTTGGCCTTTGGAATTAAAATAGCCCCACATCATCACATAGCCTTCACCATACCTAGAGATTGGCATGGGGTACTTTCCATAAGATCATCTCTCAATGCAAATCAAACTAGCTTTTAGGCTAACTGAAATAAAATCATGCCAATCTCTAGGTATGGTGAATGCTATGTGATGATGTGGGGCTATTTTAATTCCAAAGGCCAAGGGAACTTTATCAGGATGCGCATAGTATCCTAAAAAAAAACTTTAAAAAAAAAAAAACTTTAAAAAAAAAATCTGGCTGCCTCTATGGGAAATTTAACATAGGGGTGTACTCACTTATGCACCATGTATTTTAAGGAAGAACATTTATTTATTTACGATACATTATTCATTCACAAAGAAAATTGGTGTCCTTAAAGGTTGGATTTTTCCTAATTTTTTTAATTAAGGCATTAAGTTCAATTTCCAAAATATGATTTTTTATTCCTCTTTTTAGTCAACTTTAGCATGGGTGTATTCACTTATGCATAGCACTGTATATACACACACACACACACACACACACACACACACATACATATAGCCTAATTGTTTTTCGAAATGAAAAAAAGAAATGTAATTATTTTGCATATATAATTTTTATTTTCCATTGTCTCACTATATATGTGATTTCTTCCTAAATTTATAAACCCACTTATAAACCCTCATAAATTCAGCCCAAATAAGCCTTAATAACATCTTATGTCATCCTTAAACTTATCCTTAAGCTATAAGTATTATGATAAAGGAATACTTATTGTAACAGTGAAACAAGCATTGTCTGTTAAGCTGCTTTGTGTTGTGAAAAGAGCTATACAAATAAACTTTAACTGAATTAAAAGAAAGAATAACCTCTTTGAAATGATTTCATAGAACAATATGCAAAATAAATGTACCAATATTGAGTCCAATGCAGTTCATCTTATCAGCCGATCAAAAATACTGTTTATTCTTCTACTGTCTATTGCGGTCTATTTTTTTTTTATAGGCTCTTAAAAACCACATTTAACTCTTTGCTGAATTCATCTTAAAAGTACAAGCATGTTATTAATACCAAGTCAGTTTGCCTAAGTAGAAAATGTCTATGGGTGTTTTAGTGAGGCGGTTGAGCAGCCTCAACTGCTGACTTGTTTTCACAGCTCGGGTCTCTGTGACAAATGCTCTTCCAGCAGGCTGCAATATTAGGTTTGAGCTGCCACACACACACACACACACACACACACACACACACACACACACACACACACACACGCACGCCCCACCCTGTGGAGACCCAGTGGCAGCTGTGTTCCCCAGGGCTGGTGGAACTAGAAATACAGCCAGAGCAGTAGCGGAGCGGTTAGGAAGAGAATTCGTGGGATCTGGTTTCTGTCAGGTAAACACCAGAGTGTACGCTTCATTTCTGTAGTGCCCTTGTGTGGAGAGCGTCTCAGACTGAACACTAACAAAACAAGCACACACACACTCATAGCTGCCACCATGTTATTATCTCAGAAGTCACAAAACGCGGCTAGCAAATGAGGCGACAAGCCTCAGTGAGCGTGTTGGGAAAACATTAGGGTTGTGTTGTAATCTTCTGGGAACTCTTCTGGTAACCCTCCCTCGTTTTTTTTCTTATTCCAGAATACAGCTTTTAAGACGAGGCCTCCCACACAGGGAGTGTATCAGCCAGCATATTAAAGACTATCATTCACGACAAAGCCACCAGATATTTGTCGCTCTCACTCTCATATAGTCTCTTTATTTCCTTCCCTTTCTCACACCCTTGGTTTATCTAATGTGCATGTTTACACCTTCGCAGATGACGTGCCAAAAAGAAAAAAGAAAAAAAAAGCATGAAGTGAAACTGTGCGGCCTTATCTGTGCTTTCCAACTGCTTTTGAAGGCAAACCACGATACAGTTCTGTGCCAGTGAACACAGACGCTAATAGAGAAACAGAGAAAGAGATCTATATGAGCGAAACTCACGAAACCCGTGCAGATCATATTTCACCCCCCAAAAACAAAAGAAAAAATTTAAGAAATTACATTTTACTTTTATTAAATGTAGAAGACAGGTCCAAAAAGGTTTTTGCATTATGTATATATATATATAAAAAAAATTGTAAAGAAAAATAACTTGTTCTAATCACTTTAATGCTGATGTAAATGTATTAAAAAAGTTGATGTGTAATGTGATTTGATTACGTACCAAGGTGTTCTTTTAAGATATTCCATATCAAACCATGTACTGCATTACTTTATTATATAACATTGCATGGTATGTTATACATCATGATATTATATTACACCCAATAACATCAATTTATCATGTTACTGCCATAATACATTTTTAAAGGTCCATTGAAGTCCTTTTAAATGCGTAGCGTTATTCAATGTGTTGATGTAATTTCCACTGAAACAGGAAGACAGGGCGGGGCATATCGAACAGCTCCTCCCCTTTTTAAAAATAGCCAATAGTGTTTCGTTTAAATATCACAGCTCGGGCAGAGCCGTTGAGGTCGGTAAAGCCGCAGTTTCCACCTAATCTCTAACCGATCCGCTCTGTGCTTATCGTGTCTCTGGACCGGAGCTGCGGCGGTTTGCGTGGTGAAACCAGACTTCATTCGCCCCAATGGACTTCATTCGCCCCAAATCGTTTCCCCTATACTATATGCCATTCACTTTAGTAAATGTGTGAACAAGTGACACATTTCAGCCCAGCTTCAGCGTCTATTTATAATGTAGGGGGCGGAGCTTTAGATTCTCGAAAGCATTTGACTGGACAGTAAATCTGATGAGAAGCTGAAGTGCAGAGTGATGTCATCAAAATCATTGACCCATATTGGAGGAAGTGAGACTGTAAGTTTTGGATGCTTATATTTTCTAAATGCGAATTTTGTGACTGTTTTGGAGCACACTAGACTAACATATTCACACTAAAAGCCAAAAACCTTAAATTTTGGTTTCATGGGGACTTTAAGGCTTGCACATATGCAAAGAGATACAGTGACAGAAAATAATGCAATGACAGGGAAAGCCACTCATTTGATGTTATAAATGCAGTCAGATGTGCTTGGCTGAACAAACGGTCATTAGGGCCGTTCCTCTGGGCCCCTCATAATAACCTCCATATTAAGTGAGCAGAGGTTGGCTTTGCAGCATATCACAGCAGATAAACCCTTGGACCGGACTATGCTTTCCACTTACCAAGCTTAAAAGAAGTATTTGAAAGGGGCCACTTGACAGAAATCTGAGACCCTGCTCTCAAACTTCATCCAGGAGGCTAAGAAGATAATTGATGACATGCTTTTTTAGAAATAATCCACTTATGGTCCCACATGTGACTCTCAACATCACACCCACACACACTTGTGGAGCAACGCAATGTAAGAACATATTGTGCCCCCGAAAAGCTCTCAATATCTAAGGATTACATTTAAGATCCTTCAGCACCAAATCGGACTAGGTGGAAAAACATTTAGGCCTATTAAAAAGGGCTCATTCTAAGCCTACAAATCATCATTTGTTACTAGGATATGCTTCACGGCAATTTAAAGCCATGTTGGAGCTCAAACACGCAGTTCATTGAGCTGCTGATGGAGTTTTAACTGTAGGTCTGCGCTGGCTTTTGTTTCCTCAGAACTGTAACAAAAGACATGCGCCAAAGGCACGCGACGGTTGCATTGTCACCTAGAGACCGCACGAGCGACACGTTATAGTGAAGTTAATACAGTTCGGTGAATCGGTTCTTTTGGACAGTTCGTTTCAAAGAGCCGGTTAAAAGAACGCATTCAGCGATTCTTTAATGTTATAACATGGTCCGTTATTTATTTATTTTTTTAATGAAATTTTGCAATTGAAAACAACTCTATTTTGTAGTGTGTTTATAAAAAGCTCACTTCTTGGTTGTCTACGTTGAACAATCCGACTCTAAAGAACAATTGATTCAAGAATCGGTCCACAACAACCGCTCAAGCACAACTGCGGTCCACAACAGCTCAAAGTCGCGTTTATTCCTATCAAATGTGTTTTATAAATTTCCACGACAATACATAACACGGCCAATATAGTGCACATAGCCTAGTTAAACGTTGCGCAGAGTAAAATTTGAACGGACTGAGTAAAACCCAACAAAGACAAAGTGTTGTTCTTCGCGTTAATTTGACAAGCTGTTGAGAGTTAGCTATAGACTATACAGCAACAACCACTGATATAAAATATTTGTACTTACAAAGCCATATCCTCTGGATTTCCCCGTTTGTCGGTCCGTTATTACCACGGCTTCATCGATGTCGCCGAAAGTCTCGAAGTATTTGCGGAGCGACGCGTCCGTGGTGTGATACGGCAGACCGCCGACGAAGATCTTGGTGAAAGTCGTGTCTTTCTGAATACTGGGATACATCGTTTCCAACGTCCCATTCACGAACTGATGTAAAAGCATCGGGGCGCGAAATTCAGTGCAGTGTAGATACGAAACGCGCGGGTTATAAATAAATATAAATAAACATAAATAACGAACGCTTCTTCTGCTACTCTAACAATGTTCGCGAAGGCAGCGAGGTAGATAGTCCTTTGGCTTGGAAAAAACAACTGTGGCTCCCGTTGCTCTCCGTCATGTGCCAAACTACTTCACTAGTCCATGAGCGGAGAAACAATGAGGGCTGGCGGGCGGCAGGTGACTGACGGACTGACGCTCGCTCGCTCGTTCGCGCCGCTCATCTACAACACACACTCACACACACCTTCCTGCCTCCACATCCAATGCGATGCTAGTCAAGCACCCCTCCTATTCCTGACGCTCACAGACCCTTCCTCTGCCTCACCTTGTTTCCAAACTGCACCTGCCTTTGTTCTGAGCCTCTGCAGAAACTGTGGCTTTGAGTCTTCCGTGTGGTTTTGATGACTGACTGCTGTATTCTCTATACTTGAGTTTGCAATGAATATTAGGGGTTTTGTTGTTTTTTTACAACCTGGTGCATTAGTATTTCTTAATGCAATTGCCAACACAACATATTTATCCATTGAGATACCCATGTAATGACCACTGAAAGTCAATATGTATTGTTTCCGAGCATTAGGTCTCCATTTATATGTGTTTGAAATGGTTGATGTTATCATCTGGGTACATGAATGGCAGTGCATGGGGTCCAAAAGTCTGAGACCAGAAAATCTGCAATTGAAAATCTAATTCCTGAATCTTAAATCTTTAAATGAAAATAATTATTTAGTATTCTGATAAAAAGAAAAAACGAGGAAAAATTATAACAAAATTGTATGTCAGATTCAGATTAGAAGTATATTTTCATGCAAATGATTCACTTAATTAATTAATCATTTAAAAATAATGTTTTGTTGTTGTAGATGCACAATAATTAAAATAATATTTAAATATATAGAAAATTTACTAAAAACAACAAAAGCAAAAATTATTAAAGCATCATTTATTAAAAAGGCTGTCTGCTCTCAAAAAACATTTAGGCCTAAATTTACGGTTTATGCATTTGGATTGCATACAAAATTGCAATCTATTTGAAAAACATCATAAACAAACTAATAAACGTAATGTGATGCATATTTATCAGTAAAATAGGTAAGATTTCTGCACTCAACAAAAGTAATGGCATAGTTTAATATTAACTATTTGTGTCAATTTGATTTTATTTATCCATTTTTTCAAATTGCTTTGAATCAGCATAAATCTGTTCATTGTGAAAACACTAACATTTATTCAGTTATAAAGTATGAAAAGAGCCAACATGATTACCTGCCACATCCACAGACTTAAAATGGAAGAAAAAACAAGGCTTACACTTTTCATTTTTTGATGGTCCACTTTAGACATTCTACTAACTATAAGTAACTTGTCAACTAACTCTTATTAGATTATGAGTAGAATGTAGTAGACTGATATATATATATATATATAGGCTTATATCAGAACATTTTGGGGTTTTTTTGTGCACTTTTGTTTGTCCCATGGGATGTATGTGCTGTTCCTTAATCTACTATAGGTGACAATTTCATATGATGCTTGATGAAGGGGTCGCTCAGCATCAAAGAACTCAACACCAATCTGCCAGTCACTCACATACTGTCATTTACATTTACAGTGCAGCCTTATGTGGGAACATTGACACCCCTGACTCTGGTCACAGGAACCACAGGAACTACAGCTCTGGCCTGAAGGCTAGTGGAGGAAACGTTTCTCACGCCTGCAGCCAGCAAGTCTGAAGGGGAGAGTGATGAAAGAAAAAGGAACAAACGTTTCGAGACAGTTGCAGGAAGGACAGATATGAGACATTAGAAGAATCCTTTTTGACTAACCAGTCACATTTTTGCATTCAGCATCTGCATACATTCTTGTGATATCAGGAAGACAAAAAAAAGAAGTGCTAAATGTGTTGTGGTTTTTTTTGGGGCGTATTTGCAATTTGGATTCTTTTTTTCTTTTAGACAAAACTGTTATTTTTGTATTATTTATATGATATTATATTTCTTAATGTTTTGAATTATATATGTTTTTTTAATCTTCAGTTTTATGAAATGTCATTTTAATTGAGTTAAGTTTTAGTACTTACTTGTTTTCTAAAAATATTTAGCTAGTTTTTGCAGTTTTAGTTTTATGTCACTTTTGCTGAAATGCAAAATTTCTGGTTCTAACTTTCTCTGGTTTTCATCTAATATTTATATTTAATTTTATTTCAGCTTTATTTCAATTAACATGCTTTTTTAAATAGTTTTAGTATTAACAATAGCCACACTGCAAAACAATTTGGGTTTCTTTCACAACTTCATGTCCAATGTCCAATCTGGGTTTTTGATCAAAACCAGCTGAGATTCACAGATTTAATTAATATAAAAAAAATATAAAATAAAAAAAAAGGATACATTTGTCATAATTTACTCACCCTCATGTCATTTTAAACCTGTGTGACTTTTGTTTCTTTGTAGAGCACAAAATGAGATATTTGAAAAATTTTGTTTTGGTCCCCATTTTTAGGGCAAACCAACCTTCATAATATCTCATATATGATTGGAAAGAAACCAATCATACAGGTTTAGAGTGAGCAAATGATGACAGAATTTTCATTTTTGGGTGAACTATCCCTTTGATATGCAGCATTTAATGTACTTTTTGTGTACTTTTGCCTCGCCTGCCCATTAAACTTCACGCACAATGCCAAGAGCCAGTGTCCAACACATCTACCATTCTAATATACCACAGCAACAATGGTGCAAGTCACAGCGAGGCGCAGACAGGCTCCACAGTATTGTGCTGAATTCAGCTCCTCTCTCTTGCCTAAGCAACTGTGTCTTACAATCCAGTTGTTTTGAAGACAGACAGGATGGCTAGTAAACATCTTGAGAGGTTCTATGCCCAGTATACAGTAAGGCTTCTGACAAATATGCTGAGAATAGCGAGACGTAGGAGTGACTTCATTGGCACATCTTTGCTGAGTATTAAGGCTTTGGTGTTAGAACATTGATCGAGATCTCACACCCTCTCCAGCCTCAAAGACTGAAACGTGCAGATGTTCACACCTCTGAAACCTGAAAGGAATTGAAAGACCCTTTGTCTGCAGACAAATGCCTCTGTCCGATGACTTTAACCCCCAACTCAATAATACTCCAGAGACCTTCATATTTATAGGACTGTAGATTTTGATATAGTGGTTAGTAAGTGTTATGACTCAAAGTTTTAGCATCAATCTTGGAGTACAAAGGTAAAAGCAACACTTTTAAGATCTAAAACGAAATTGAGCTACAGTAAGTCAGACAGTGGGTGAGATGTGGAGAGGAGAACACAGTAACTGTTTCATTCCTGTCTTGTGTTGTGGACTCTTATGTGGATGGATGTATCGTTTTGTTCCCATTGTTCCTGTGTTCTCAGTTCCTGTTTAGTTTCTGCTTGCTAGTTTCCATAGTTTACTTCGTCTGTTGCCATGGCTACTCTTTGCCTTCGCCTGTCCCTTGTTACCTTGTGAAGTTATTAGCGTAATTTCGGGAGGAGTACAACCATCTAATCTATAAAAACCAGCCTCTTACCACTTCTCGTCGTTAGTTCTTTCGGCATCCCTCCTCCTCCCGTTCTCCTCATTTTGTACCATATTTTGCCTGTGTAATGGGGGGGCAATTGGAGCTTGAGTAGAATATCCTCTCTGAGCCCCTCTATAGCAGACAGCAAGCCAAATCTGTTAACCACTTATGCTAAGATTATATGCGCACACAAACTCGTGAAGTGCATTTAGGGTGCGTTTACACGACAACGATATGCTTTGAAAAAGTTTTTCCTTTGAGTTTTCTGCGTACAGACGACACCATTCTCAAAACGATCCCCATTCGAAACCGACTAAAAACGCTGTATTCTGCTGCCAGGAAATTAGATGGAGATGAAACACTATAGACTGAACACGTAATACGCGTGTGCATGACGTCATCGTCTTCAGAGATTCACATTTTTGTTGTTTACATGGAGACCGTTTTCAAAAACTTGTACTTTTTGCGTTTTCCGGCTCCCAAAACGCTGTTGTTGTGTAAATGAACGGCCAAAACGCATAAAAAGTTTTACGTTGTTAAGTTTATCCCCTGTGTTTCTTCTGTTTTGTGTCTGGTGTTGTCCTACGTGGATGTTATGTGCGCTCTGTTTAGTTCTGTTTATCTCGTGTTTGGAATCTCCTGTTTGTTACCTGGATTTACTTTTGTTGTTTTGTTTTAAGAAATCAGTCACTGTATTTGGATCCTCCTCTCTGTCATTTCTGAACTGCCTCATAACAGAACACCAGACCCTGTAAAGATGGATCCAGCAGTCACCCTAACCCGGGACCACATCAGACACTTTCTGGACGATCGACTTCTTATGCCATGGACTAAATATTACACCCTTCAGAAATGTGGTTCCCCCTGAACTGTGGTCTCTAGATACAGTGGTGGTCATGGAGTTTGGGCCACCACGGGTCACAGCCATCATGGTTGCCATGTCAGATCCCTCAGCCGTCATGGCCACTATATCGGAATCCACGAAAGCACGAGGCGGTTGGGATGCGCTGAGACCACCGGACTCTGAACCACCGGACTCTGGACCACCGGACTTGGATGCGCTGAGACCGCCGGACTCTAAACCACCGGACTCTGGACCACCGGACTTGGATGCGCTGAGACCGCCGGACTCTGAACCACCGGACTCTGGACCACCGGACTTGGATGTGCTGAGACCGCCGTAACGGGACAGGCAGAGAGTTCAGAGACGGCCTTCTTGGCCAACATCCCCAAAATGAGGAAGTTCCCAGGCACTGTAGCAAGACAGGTCAGACAGCTGACGTCATCTGAGGGGCACGAGACCTCATCGTCTGAAAATTAATCAAATAACATGTATTGTATTAAAGACAAAGACTGTGCATGTCTTTACATGCTTGTAAAAAATTGTACAGGCATGCATTTTCTCAGAACCGATGTGCATCATTGGCCTAGACAACTCTCCGTAATATGTAATTAGTAAATAGAAGGTCTTTAAAAATAGTTTTGCAATATAAATAAAAAGTTTTTATGCTTTATGTGATCACGTGATCAACGGTTTACTTTCCATTGCATAATGCAAATAATGATGCAAAAAGAAGCTCCACATCTCCTGTGGATTGTCTCTAAAGCCTGACATGTGAAATATGAAATAATAGTCAGAATTATTTAATGGAACAGTTTATTGAACCTTCAGACAAAATCTAAAAAAATCTTTAAAAAAAATTGCATGTTTTTTGTTTTGTTTTTGAGAATCATAATTGATACACCAGGCTTAAGGCTCATATAGGTTTAGTGAGTATCTGGAGGTCATACATGAGGGGGGGGGGGGGGGGGGGGGAGACACCTTAATATTATTCAGAGGCCCAAACTGAGCAAAAATACGCAGTTGCTGATATTTATATGGTCAAAAGTAAGATGAAATTCAGATAGCTTAGTAATGTAAATCAATGAGATATTTATAACAGAATAGCAGAGTACTTACATACAGTGCATATACAGTAAACATCAGTTGTCACTATCTCCCAATAATATGTCTTATTAAGATAATATTTAAATGCTTAGTGTATTTTTATTTTTATCAAAGCTGTAGTTTTTATTGTGGAGGCAAAACATATGCATCCCAATGATGATTGAGAAATAATAATAATAATAATAATAATAAATCCTCAAAAGCCTGATGGATCCTATTTAATATAGCTACAGTAGTCAACATTTGAAGTGGATCAGAACCTTTCATCAAAGTTATACATGAATTTTGATCAATACCCGTTCTTGTCTTAGGACAACTTTGATGATCCACTTCAAGTCTATATAGATAATAGAGTCGTTAGGCGTTTTACTTGCTAAGGCCCCGATCACACGTGACGCGTTTTTTGCAGTGAGAGGCGCCTTTTTTCAATTGTTTTCCTATGGTAGTAGTGAGCGTTCTGCGCGCTGTTTATGCGCCCCAGGCGCCTCGTGTTTTAGTAGGTGTATAAACTATCACAATCAGATGACAGAAGGCATGTAGTAGATTGTGTACAACAGATTTTTTTAGTAAAAAATGTAGAAGTAATTCAGAGACCTTGAAATCAAATATGATACTGGTTAAACCTCACAACCTGTAAGAGACCGTGGTCCGAAGCGTGTCATTTCATGTTTTCTGAATAGAACAAAAATGAGTGAACCGCGCCCCCTCGCGCTAAATAAGTGTCATTACTTTCATGACTCATGAGCTTATGGTCCACAGGATTGTCAACAAACAAGCGACTCATTTATTTACCTTTAAAATAAAATCGCATGGAGCCTCCACAGTAAAATAAACAAATAAAAATAATTAAATACTGTAATAACGCGGTTAAAATTATAATAAAGATAAATTCAAGAAACTATTTAATTCATGCATTATTGTGTCAGTAAATTGAACACCAAAATAAAGTGTTTTTGTCACAGGTCAAAATGTTTCATAGCTAGACAGACAAGGCTTAAGCCTAGTCCCAGACTAAAATGCATGTTTGAGTTGTCTTAACTGAAAGCAACTTTGTCTCAAGGTGCACACTAGTATGTTTTTTTTTCTTTTTATAAAGTCGGGTTCACACTGTACTATTTTGGCCACGATTTGGCCGTCTGAGACAGATTTTGTAAATCCTCCTAAAAGATTCCACTGATCCTATGCCAAAGGTTGCCAGGCACGTCATCTCCGCTGAAGTGGTCTTCAGTCACGTCATCTCTGCTTAAGTGGTCTTCAGTCACGTCATCTCCGCTGAAGTGGTCTTCAGTCACGTCATCTCTGTTTAAGTGGTCTTCAGTCACGTCATCTCCGCTGAAGTGGTCTTCAGTCATCTCCGCTGAAGTGGTCTTCAGTCATCTCCCGTCATCTCCGCTGAAGTGGTCTTCAGTCACGTCATCTCCGCTGAAGTGGTCTTCAGTCATCTCCGCTGAAGTGGTCTTCAGTCATCTCCGCTGAAGTGGTCTTCAGTCATCTCCCGTCATCTCCGCTGAAGTGGTCTTCAGTCACGTCATCTCCGCTGAAGTGGTCTTCAGTCATCTCCGCTGAAGTGGTCTTCAGTCATCTCCGCTGAAGTGGTCTTCAGGCACGTCATCTCCGCTGAAGTGGTCTTCAGTCATCTCCAGTCATCTCCGCTGAAGTGGTCTTCAGTCACGTCATCTCCGCTGAAGTGGTCTTCAGTCATCTCCAGTCATCTTCGCTGAAGTGGTCTTCAGTCACGTCATCTCCGCTGAAGTGGTCTTCAGTCACGTCATCTCCGCTGAAGTGGTCTTCAGGCACGTCATCTCCGCTGAAGTGGTCTTCAGGCACGTCATCTCTGCTGAAGTGGTCTTCAGTCACGTCATCTCCGCTGAAGTAGTCTTCAGGCACGTCATCTCCGCTGTGGGAGAACTGGCCCCCCAACTTCTCCATTCTGTCACCTGATGGAGTCTTGACATTGTTGCCTTTGGCTTTTGGGGCTTGCTTAGTTGGGGACATTTAATATTCAACAATAATATTGATCTGCCTGCATTGACACCATTATATGAGAACTGAACTGAGCTGGACTATGCCATCACGGTTTTCTCCAGAGTGGCTATATATATAAATGAACTAAATTAATAACTTTTTTACAACAAAAATGAACCATTACTGAACTTACTTAAGCTGGACTATGAAGCTATTTTCTTCTAGATCTGCTGTACAGCTCCACTGAAATGGCCGTCGTGGTGGTGTCAGGCTACACCACGTACTTGGCCCTCCTTCCCTGCCCCTAATCCGCCTCCGCTCCACCTCGCTGCTGAATTTGAGGTTCTGTTTTCGAAGCATCTGGAAGCCGCTCCTTTGAGGGTGGGCAATGTCATGATCCCGGTTCTGTATCTTTTGTATGGACTTTTATGTTGAAATGTATTTTCCCATTTCTCTGTGCTCGCTTCCTGTTTTGTTTCCTGTTTCTCCTTGTTTTCATCATTAGTTACACCTGTCACCTGCCATGAATTATCTCTGATTTCATGTGTATTTTAGTTCGTTTTTTAGTCTTGTTTTGTGCATTTATGTATTCAGATAGGGTTAGCCTGGATGCTCTGGTTTTTGCCTTTCGTGTTCTGCGGATCGTGTTCCTGTTTCCTAGTCTGGATTAAATCCCCGTTTTCCTGTTTTTTTTTTTAGTCTTTGTATCTTTGTCTGTGACATAAAATTTGTGCGTGCATTTGGGTGCTTTCTCTCTGCCTTGTCCCGTTGACAGCCTCATGTCAAAAGTACACCCCGCTATAAAAAAAATCAATTAAACAGTGTTACGACCAGCTCAAGCCATAACACAAAAGGGGGATCAGACAGAAACGTTTAAATCAAAATAGGATTTATTGAATTAAACATATCACAAACAATAATAATGAACATAAGTCTAGGGATAAGGGAAAACAAAATATTGACAACATGTGTAAGAAAACACAATGAGCCACTCATGAGGAGAGTTTCCCCATGGAGTGCCTGCCCCAAACAAGGCACAGCACTCTTATATACTCTAACTAATCATCAATTAGGATGAGTAGAACCAATCAGGAACTCCCACGTCCAGGACCAATAGGATCAGGAGACTCAGGGACGTCACACCTCCCACTCCAAAAGGAGGTTCTCTAAAGAACCGACAAAAAAAAAAAAAAAAAAAAAAAAAAAAAAAATGGTACGAATGCAAAAACAATAATTTAAATGTGAATGTACAATAACTTTAATACTCATCTCCATAAATCTCACTCCATTTCAATCCTGGAATCCTGGGCCCTAGGACGTCAGAGAGAAAAACGGAGAAAGAAGAAGAGAGAGAGAGAAGAGATACCAGACACTACTGGGACAGCTTACATACGCGAGAGAGCATCCGCAATTAGGTTATCCTTGCCACGTATGTGTTTAATCTGTAAGTGGAAAGGTTGAAGAATAAGGCTCCACCTCATTATTCTCTGATTCTTACCGCGCATGCGATCTAAGAAAGTCAACGGATTATGGTCAGTGTATACCGTAATAGGACCACATACAGAGCTCAAATAGACCTCGAACTCAACTTTCAACAGCGTTTCTTTAAGCTTCTTATCATTACTCGTTACCTCCACATTAGGGGTGGAGCCGAACCCGAATACGGTATTCGGAAAGCACAAATAATGTGTTTTTTACGAATACTTATTTCGAACAAATACTTTTAAAAATATTTGTATTCGGGAACAAGAAAAACTTTATATCAAAAAGCTGCGTTTCCTCATGAGACATGGCGACCGGCGGTGCTGCTGATGTGGTGGCTGAAATATTTTGGATTAGGCTAATGTCACGTTGTCATAAGGGGTAGTTCACATAGCGCGTTTTTTGCGCGTGCAGATTTCAAATGTAGGCGCGCGGCAATCGCGCTTATAATAGAAGCGAGCGGCGCGCTGCATAGCAACGACAGACGCCACGGGAGGGCAAGCGCTTGTGGAAAGGAGAAAGCGTGCGAACTGCGCTCTTCACGATTACAGCAAAGAATTAATTGATTTCTAGCCCTTGCATTAGCTTTAGATATATTTATGGAGATGAGAAATGAAATAAAAAAGCCGTCATTTTGTCATTAATATCAGTCCGTCAGAAAAGCAGTTCTAGGCTTATTCTTGGCTGGATAACTCTTAGCAGGTTTAAAAAGCTCTTTTAAAATTAAATATGAATGCAGTTTTGGATTAAATATAAGTACAGTCAAGTCAAATAAAACATGTTTTATCTCCTGTTTGGTAACACTACAATAAGATACCATTCATTAACATTACTTAATGCGCATCTAACATCAACACATTGAGTGAACAATATATTTTTACAACATTAATTAATGTTTGTGAATGTTATTTTATACAAACACTTGATTGGTCATGTTTGTTCACTTCATTCATTGTGCATTAAATAATGTTAACATAAATAATGTTAACTTTTGATTTTAAAAATGTATTTTTAAATGAACCCCAAGGAGAATAATTGCGACAGTATATAGCCTAACTATTGTTTATTGTTAGGTCATTTTATCTATTGTTATCTAACAAATGTAATATTAATGTAGTGTTTTTAATACTACAGTTTCCATCTTTGTAACCGTGATATAAACTTTAATATATGTAAATTTAATCTAAATTAAGCTTTACCGAAATTGTTACCGAGAACCGTGGATTTTCACAGGTATTGGTACCGAATACTGAAATTTTGGCACCGTGACAACACTAGTAGCTCTGTTAGCTTGGTAATTTAGACAATAGGCTGTTGACAGAGTAACATTAACGTAGGTAATGGCTGTTATGTTATTTTCTTTTCAATGACGTTCCTTGTTACATGTTCATTGCTGGATTTATGGAAAAACATCAACCAATATTGCATATCCATAATTATTATAATGGATATAATTAAAGAATACTTACACTATAACGTAAATTAGAAGTGTAACGCAAAAAAAATGGATTTTTACACCTATTTTGAAATTTACTCAAATACAAATACAAATACAAATACTTTTCCCCTCTCAACAAATACAAATACAGATACAAATACCGGCTGCTTTGCACACCCCTACTCCACATCAAAGCGCTCGGCAATCTGCAACAACTCGTCCTTCGTACATCTCTCCAATAGAATTTCCGAAGGAAATGAGAAGAAATCCTCAATTACCGACGACATATCTGTTAAAAGATGCAGCAGAGAAACACAATAACAAAACACAAACAACACGCGTGAGACGCCGCGCTAAACTAGAGCATTAGAACTACAAATCCCATCAGCCACTTCGCCCGGAATTGTCACACATACACGCTCTGCAGACTCGGAGCATGCTGCATCTACAGTCCCGCACCCAGAGTCCCGCATTCTCAGACCCCTCGTTTTTCGAGACAGCGCCTCCTATCAAATTAGATCGGATAAACATGTGAAGAACTTAAGCCGAAATGTGAGTATCGTCAATTTTATTTAGCGAATCATACCTCATTCGGTTTCTTTTTTAATCAAACTACTTTATAGCTCATCGATACACCAACATATGAATAGTCCATTTAATATTTGTAAAGGAGTTTGTAACAAAATTTGAGCCGTTAATGTATGTTTTTTCGCCTTTTTTCCCAGAAAATATTTTGATAGCTTACGTTAGCCTTTAACCTTGGACTTTTGGTAGACAAGCCATTGTAAAAATTTGATTAAAATGAGTTGACATTAAAGTAGACCAATTAAATACATTAAGTGTGTTAATATCAAAGAATGTCATCATTAATTATTTAATCAGATTCACAATTTTACCTTTTTTTTAATTACCGGACCTTTTTTCCTAAAACTATTAAGTTGAATTAATTAATGCCGGAGTAATTATTTTACTTTATATAATTTATGTAGACTATTTAAATCAGTTATTATAAAACGTAGTATTAAAATTAATCAATATTAATTTAACTGATATGAAGTTGTTGCCAGCCATTTCCTCCGTGGCCCTATACTTATCACCCTAGGTATGCTTGTAATTTGCATTTGCAAAAAAATATAATTTATTATTACACAATATTTTTGACAATGGCATTCATCTTTTATTTTAGTGAAGTCGAGGAATTTGACAGAGCGATTGCAAAAAGAAGGAACATTCGCCTACCAGAAATTATTTTACCTTATGCATTTACATTTTACATTTATACATTTAGCAGACGCTTTTATCCAAAGCGACTAAATGAGGAGTTTTTTTTTTAATGCAACTGAAGACGAAAAGTAAAGTCAATAACACAATTCTTTCCTTTTTTCTTTCATTTGTCCTGTTTACAGCAAGATGATGCTTAGGTGATCGTTAAATAAAGTACAGAATTGTTTATTATTGGTGTTTTGTCTATTCTTATTTGAGTTTTGCTTCGCATTCAAAATATCAAAAAACAGGTTTTGTAATGTTAGCAGGTATAATGTTAATTAGACCATTATTGAACTGAAAGAAAAATTGGAATTTGAATAAAAAAAACATTGTAGCAATACAGTAAATATCACATAATATTTTTCAGAAGATAGTTCAATATGCAATTGCGACTTTATTTCTCAGAATTGCGACTTTATATCTCGCAATTCTGAGAAAAAGTCACAACTCTGACTTGATATATTGCAATTGTGAGAAAAAACAATCAGAATTGTGAGATAAAAAGTCGCAATTATTATTATTTATTTATTATTCAGTGGCGGAGTCAAGCTTCCATAGTAATTGTATGCCTTCCATCAGTAATTTTCTTTCAATTACACCCACGCTCAAAAAATAACTAGGCTACTGGGTAATTTGTTAGTCAGAGAACACAATGAGTTTTTTTTTTGGCACATGCATTAAGCAGGGAACACAAATATTTATTTGGATAACTTTAAATAAAACGAGGCCGTATTGCATTCTATTGTTTTCAATGGCATTTGGATAAGGGTGTTATCCGATTTTCCGAACAGCAGGAGGCGCTGTCTCGAAAAATGAGGGGTCTGAGAATGCGGGACTCTGGGTGCGGGACTGTAGATGCAGGCTCCGAGTCTGCAGCTTCATAATGTTGCTTCAACCCGCACCTTGGTTATGAGATAAATAAAGACTTACCGAAAGTCATCGCTCAAATTATCCTCATACTCAGCAGGCTTCAAATACGCAGAGATACAGAAAAACAACAAAGTGTTACCTTAAATGAAAAATGAGAGACTCCAGATCCTAACTATAAACAACACTAACTAAACCTAACTAATCTTCAAAGGTGTACCGGACTCGGGGTGGTATTTAAACGCTAAACTCATGGACAATTGGCGTTTTACCAAAAGCCTGAAGCGTACCCCCAACAGAGATTTAAAACCTCCGCCCAGAATAACCTTCAAAAATAAGAAAGGCAAAATAACAAACAAAATAACAAACAGTGTCTCGATGGAAGGATTTTAAACCAGCTGAGAACACTCTAAATAACTGAAGTCTACTCATTCCAAAAAGGTAAACACACTAAGGACATTAATGTATTTACTTACACATGCAGCAATTCCAGGACGAGCGCCCAATTTTATGTTACGACCAGCTCAAGCCATAACACAAAAGGGGGATCAGACAGAAACGTTTAAATCAAAATAGGATTTATTGAATTAAACATATCACAAACAATAATAATGAACATAAGTCTAGGGATAAGGGAAAACAAAATATTGACAACATGTGTAAGAAAACACAATGAGCCACTCATGAGGAGAGTTTCCCCATGGAGTGCCTGCCCCAAACAAGGCACAGCACTCTTATATACTCTAACTAATCATCAATTAGGATGAGTAGAACCAATCAGGAACTCCCACGTCCAGGACCAATAGGATCAGGAGACTCAGGGACGTCACAACAGTTACACTTGCAACATATTTTGTAAAGTCCGCATTTTGTTATAATTATAATTTCTTATTATTTATTTAATAGATAATAACAAGTGACTCAATTTTGATCACTGAATTTTTATTTCAGAAATCTGGTCACATTTATCCCACAAAACAGTAAATAAGTGCTTGTGTCCTTGTTACACGTTACATGTAGTTACTATTACTATTAGTTATTATTTATAGTAACTACTATAAATTGTGCACAATTTGATACAACTAACCCTAAACCAAACCATAATCCTAACGCTATAGTAAGTACATGTAGTTAACTATTATTACTCTGTACTTAAATGTATAATTACACGGTAACAACTAAAAATAAAGAGTAACCCTATTTCCACCACAGAAAATGTTCATGACTTCCAGACAAGAATTTTCCAGTGATTCATGTATGTCTAGTGTTGGACATTGTTAGTAAACAAGTTAAATAAACTAGTGAGAAGTGTGTTGTAAGATTAAGAACGTTTATTTTCTAAAAGTGCACTGTAAAATATTTCCAGGATTTAACGAAATGTTACAGTTACGAATGTTACGAAACTTCTTTGCATTATGATAATTAGTGTTCTCTTCGACATGCAACCGTATTTACTTTTTCAATCCTTTTCTCCCAGTCAGTGTAACAGTGTTACAGAACACAACAAGTTACACTGTGTGATATTGAGAAAACCAAATAAACTCAGTGATTGACAGACATATAAACACCGAGCGAAGCCTTCACTGATGATCCTCACTGCCTAGAGATATATAAACACAGAGCGAAGCCTTCACTGTTGATCTTCAATGCTGGTAGAGATGTTATGTTGCAGTGAGTAAAGGTGCTGTCACATTTGTACATTTCGTGAAATAATTTTTTAGGAATATTACAGCACAATGAGTGTATAGCACTGTTTGTTGTTTGTTTTTGGCATCTGATAGAGCTTTTGGACTTGGAAACAGGGACGTAAGACTTAACAAGCGGACTGAAACACAAATGTTTTAAAGTTAAGTGAAGATGGACATTTTTTATTTAAAAATTTACATTGATTTATTACATGGAACATGTGTTTCCATGCATTTTGTTGAGATGTCTTTTCTTGTGTAGCCTATTGTATATACATGGTTGATTATTCATGTTGCTTATGTATTATAAAATGTTTTGTGTATTCATTGATATTAATCTATTACTAGCTTTTTTCCCAAGTGCATGGAAGTGTATGTATTAAAATGGATCAAAAATATGTAATAACCAATGTAACCCCTCTCACCGGGTCCTTCACACCCCGCTCCGTGCGGATCTCGAACCCGGGTCTCCGGCATGAGAGTCAGGCGCTCTAGCAAGGAGGCTAAAGGCTGCAGCAAAGACAAAGAACTGATTTGAAACTAGGCTCTGGCTCTGAACCAGCACCAACACTGGCTTGGTGGAAAAGGTGTATTAGAGACCTGGTACAGGTAGGAACCAAATTAATATTGTTATTCACCATTCAATTCATCACCCAAGTGGTGCAGGTGCCTTGTGCCCCTGTGAATTGTGGTGTTTTATTTTTGTATTATCTGTACCAATCACTTAATTCATGCTGTATGTGCTTGCATTGTGATAGCCACTATCAGCAATGGACCCTCGTGATGGGCATAGGGAATGCCCTTCATGCCTGGGGATAGCTCATTTAAGAGAGGATGTGGATAATCCCTGCAGTGCGGCTTGTGACCTGCCCAGAGGGGAACGACTTCACCGTGCTAATAGAGTATGCAGTTCTGTACCTGTGCGTGGTAGGGAGAGGGAACGCTCATCGGACAGGCATAGTCATAAGCGTTCTCGAAAGCACTCACGTGATCGCCATGAACCACACAGATCAAGCCATGAGAGGGTGGTGGAAGTGGCTAAACACCCAACTCCTGCTCCACCAGCGGAGGGTGGCAAAACAGACACTCAACTACAGATCCTGGCTGCTATTCAGAGTTTAGCACAGAGGATGGACAGAGTTGAAGCTCGTCACTCATTTTCACCATCACTACCTCCTGGTCAGGAATGCGTTCCTCCACCTGCGCTGCAGGGTAATCCTGACACTGCTGATCCAGATGCTGATGTATTATCTCTTCTTGCTCCCCACTCGCTGGTTGATAATGCACAGCAGGCAGAAGGAGGGAGCCAAGGAGAGAGACCCCATTCAGATTCTGCCGAAGTGGATGGCGAATCAACAGGGAGGGATGATTTTCCAGCAAATTCTCTTGTTGCTTGAGTATTTAGTGCAGCAAAAATTCTTTGTTTGTAGCCTTCTGTGGCTGACCCAGCTCCTGTCGGGGGTGTTTGGGAAGGCATACCTCAGACTAATTCTCCATCTTGCATTCCAGTGGCAGGTGATTATACCTCAATGTTGAGGACAGCATGGAAGAAACCATCACAGAAGCCTCAAATCAATGCAGGCTGCAGACGGTTGGCCAATGCCCATTACCCAAAAGAAACTGGACTGGGGGACATGCCACCGGTAGAACAAAAATAAGCATCATGGACAACTCTGGGACCAGCCTATGCATCTGCTAACCCTCGCTGTCCCAAGAAGGAGTGTGCAAAAACTGACCGTCTGATCTCACAATCCTTTAATGCCACTGCACATGCAGCGCGTACAGGCAATGCTTTGGCCATCCACTTAGCAGCCTCACGGAAAACAGTAAGTGCGGAAGACCAGGATTCTAGGAACCTTGTTGATTCTGCTCTGGCAGCCCACTCACAATTGACACGTGATGTGGGGAGGCTATGTCTTCGGCTGTGTTATGTCGTAGACAGGTATGGCTGGCACAAACCTCTTTGCCATAAGAAGCAAACTAATGAATTTGCCAGTAATTCCCGGTCACGTTTTTAATTCAGATTCTCAGGAGGTGCTGGATAGGACTGAGCGCTCCATTACAACAAGAGAAGCTGTCCAGCGGGCTTGTCATCAACCAACTCCAGTCTTCAGACAGACGTCTCGAGAAACACAAAGGCCGCAGCAACCTGCTTGGTCTAGACACACGAGTGGCAATCCTGTTAGTGTTCAAGGGCAGAGTTTTCGTGCCCAAAGACAAAATCCTGCCACACATCCCCAGAGGAGATTTCAGTCCCATGGGGGAGGCCAACAGAGAAGTTCACGGAGGGGTGCAGGACGTGATGGCGGACCTGCATAGGGGTCAGGGGCTGGCCGTCGACTGTTCCTCTTAACTTTCACGGGCCAGTTGGGAGAGAGTGGTCTCAGACCAGTGGGTTTTATCCACAATAACTCACGGGTATCGGCTACAGTTTCGACGGCAGCATCAATGGTGATTCCCTTAAGCCTACTGAGGACATGGCCGATACAGAGATGGTTCAATTATTTTCGTCTTCATTCAAAAAAGGACAGAAGAACGAGGCTGTTGGTGACAAAGGCCTGCATGCGGGCCTTACTCCATTGGAGGGACAAGGACTTTCTCTGCAGGGGAACCCCACTGGGCAATCTTCCTCACAGAAGATCAGTGATAACATCAGACCATCACTGACAGGCAAATGGGTTCCCCATTGGTCATCAGAACACATAAATGTGCTCAAATTGAGGGCTGCTCATCTCGCTCTCAAGGGTCTGTTACCATTTTTTCGCCACAAGCATGTGCTAGTGAGAACGGACAGTACCTCAGCATTTTACCACATAAATCACCAAGGAGAGACGAAGTCGCTACGCTGTCTCCAGGTGGCAACGAACCTGCTGACATGGACATGGCCATGGCTGTCCTCACTGAGAGCAATCCACATCCAGGGTGTGACAAACAGAGCAGCTGACATTTTGTCCAGAACAGGGCCTCTCCCAGGAGAGTGGCGGTTGCCTCCCAAATTTGGACCCGATACAGGACAGCTCATGTAGATCTCTTTGCTTCCAGGGAGACGACCCATTGCCTGGGATGGTACTCCCTCACGGTAAAAGGGAGTTTAGGCCTGGATGCCTTGTCACAAGAGTTGCCGACAGGCTTATTATATGTTTTTCCCCCCTTTCCTCTGATTTCCCAGGTCCTTCAGAGGATCAGGGAGGTTCATTACACAGTTCTACTAGTTGCTCCACGCTTCCCGGACCTAGTTAAGCTGATTCAGGGTCCTCCATGGCAACTTCCATCACGGGCAGATCTCCTATCCCAAATAGACGGGCAGATTTGGCATCCAAACCCGATGGCACTGCGATTGTGGGTATGGCCCCCTCGTGTTAATTACTGGAATCCCAGTGGAAGGTGTTTAAGCATGAATGTTGATCCAATAACCTGTTCGGTGCCAATTGTCCTTGGATTCCTGCAGGCTCAACTGGATCAGGGCAAAGCAGCCAGTACAATCAGGGTTTATGCTTCAGCTATTTCAGCATCTGATGGGGGAGTGGATGGCCAGCCATTAGGCCTACATCCCTTTGTATGTCAGTTCCTGAAGGGAATCACACTTTGCGGGTACGCAATTGGGATTTGCCTTTTGTACTAGACTCTCTCACTAAGCCCCTGTACGAGCCTATGGCTGATGCAGATTTAAAAGCTTTGTCTCTCAAGACATCTTTTTTTTTTGGGCTATATGCTCTGCTAAAAGGGTAGGAGAATTGTGTGCACTATCCATTAGTGAGGATTGTTTGCGTTGGAGGCCGGATGGCACAGGGGTGACACTCTGGCCCAACCCTGCCTTTTTACCAAAAGTACTTAATCCTCAGTTCTACCAGAAAGACTCGGGAGGCAAAATACCGTAACAAGTATACATTTATCAACAGCCCAGCAAGCAAATATTATGATATAAAGTTCTTTGGTGTAGGCCCCGTCCGTAGCTCGTAATCCGAGGGTACGGAATCTGCATTTCCTGCCTGAAGACGAAGGCAGGGGCACAGCCGACCGCCTGGGAGGTATGGGAAGGGACCATCCTGGTGGTGGTGGGGAGGATGGAGGTGAATGAAAGCGTCAGCATCTGCGAACTCAGACATGTGTAAGTACTGATCTTTTATACTACAAGTATTAGAACACAACTGGATAGATGAGAAGGTAATAAGTGACGTAACAATTGAGTCTTCCCGGCAAAACTTATGCTAAAGCTTTCATTTCAGAAATTACAAAAACAAAGTTCTGGAGGTAGTTCAATTTCAACCCCCTTCTTCACAGGCAGATCAGCAGAGTTTGCTAACCCTATGTCCAGTAAAGGCATTACGCACCTATATAAATTTTACTCAGACCTTGGGGAAGTCTCATTCTCAGCTTTTGTTTGCTATGGAAAGGCCAGACTGGGGTTGCCACTTTCTAAGCAACGTTTATCACATTGGTTGGTTGAGGTTATTTTTCCCAGGCTAATACGGAAAGAGGATTACCAGTTCCTATGGGAATACGGGCCCACTCAACCAGAAGTGTAGCTACTTCATGGGCCGCACTAAAAGGAGTTCCGGTGGGGGAGATTTGTGCTGCAGCATCATGGTCTACACCATGTACATTTGCAAAATTTGACGTAACTGGCACAACGCCTGTCAGCACTGCAGTTTTGATGTCTGTTGCCCAGTGAGGTTTGAATAGTTTGGAATCTGTAAGCTTTAGCTTAAGTTCTGCCAGGAAGACTCAATTACTTTGTCACTTATTACCTTCATTACTATCCAATCACGTCTTTATACTTTTCGTATAAAAGATCGGTACTTACACATGTTTGAGTTCGCAGATGCCGACGCAACAACAACCTCCACCCTCCCCACCACCACCAGGATGGCCTGTCCTTACCTCCCAGGGGGGTCTGCTGCGCCCCTGCCTTCGTCTTCAGGCAGGAGATGCAGATCCGCTACCCTCGGATTACGAACTATGGACGGGGCCTACGCCAAAGAACTTTATAATAATGCTTGCTGAGCTGTCAATAAATGTATGCTTCGTTACATCATTTTATCTCCCGAGTCTTTCTGGTAGAACTGTAGTTCCTCGTGACCCTGTTGACATGAGTCATCCTATTAGCCCGTACTGACGGTCAGAGTGAGGTCGAAACAGATCGTAAGTTATGAATATAACTATGGATCTGTGAGACTGAAGGATGACCGTCACTATCCTCGTCGCTCGGAACACTAGGGTTCAAGGTAAGAGAACGAGCCGGACGTTTAAATCGCCTTTTATAGCGCGTGACGTTCCGCTTCCGGGGTCATGGGCATGACTTTGTTTATATAAGGTCCTGAGAGAAGGCGGAGTGAAGGTTATCATCCTATTAGACCGTTGTGACGGTCATCCTTTGATCTCACAGACTGTAGAGATTATAAATCTCACAGCTTATAAAGGAGTTTGACCCGTGAAGAACGCTCATTTAATATTCAAAAATGGTCTGCCTCCCTCTCACGATGCTGATTGGTTGATGAGAGTCGCGTCTTTTAAACAGCGCAGGCGAGTAGCAGAGATCTGAGATGTGCTGATGGAAGAAAACCTGTTGATTCACTCGGTTCATTTTAAGAGTAAAACAGGAAAAAGCGTGATACTGTTGTGTCTTTCATTTTATTTTGTTTATGTGGTGGCTGTTGTCACGGTAACGGTCTGAAACAGTAAATAATGATTCAGCTGAAACGGATTCGGTGAGGAAGTACTAACATCTCGGCATTTGTGCATTAAATTTCAGGTATAAAATTATCTGTTTGTATAAATGTTTGGACAACAAATATAGAACTTAAAAAACCCGTACAATATATGTAGGCTAAATGTGAAATATTTCTAATACAATGTAAGCAGAAAACTGTAATATACACTTACATAAAGATGAGGGTCAGGATGCATTATGTATGTGGTTTCAATTAAGCTAATTTAATCATTGAAATTAATCAAGAGTTCTGTAAGCCTTTTGACAAATGATATCCTTCAAAAGTGTATAAAACTTTGAAAATATGTCAGATCCTTTGTCAAGTCAGTTCACACATATATCTCTAAATAACTTTTTTGTAGCATGTCAATATCCATCAACTTCTGTCATCCTGATGCCGGTCGTCAGGGTAACGCGGGGTCTTATTTGCACATCAGTCAAAGGAGGACATACTGACATCTGCTGGTCAGAACCTTGTGTTGGCAGGGTATTTCCTGGAATAGAACAAATTTTACATTATTTTGATAATTGAATGGATAATTTTGCATGTGGTGGCTCACACAGTAAAACAATGTTAGTTTAGTATATTATACAGAGGGTCAAAGGTCTTCCCACATCACTTATTGAGGTTTCTAAAGAACAGTTTAAACAGAGAGTAAAATTGTTGCTAAGTTGTCTGAATTTTCCATATGGGTTTGTGCTCTAAATCCAATTTTAAATTGTTTTATAATATGTTTTTAATTTGTTAAATATAATTGTTTCTATGGAGATTGCCACTAATTAAGCCCCTTGAGGGTTTTTCGGCAATTGTCCATCACATTTTTTTTGTGAAACGTATAACACTGTTTTTTATGCTTTTGTTGTGAAAATAAAACAAATCAAATCAAATCAAATCAAATCAATGTGTAGAAGTCTGACAATTTCACTGAGAATCAACTCTACTGTTGCACACATGTGCCCTAATCAGAAGCCATGGTTGACAGGAGAGGTTCACAACCTACTGAGGGCATGAAATGCTGCCTTCAGAGTTAAGGTCCGAAATTTTTGCATGCGTTTTTTCATATTCGTGATTCGGTGGCTCTGAATTGTCAAAACACCATTCAAAATGCTTGCTACGGATGCGAAAAACGCAGAAAATCTAACCTGATCCGAATTTTTTTATGACGGGCGAAAGTTTCGGAGGCAGTGTGCATGCGTGATTGACATAACGCGAGGTCGTATTTACTTTTTAACGTGCGAAAATTTCGGATGCAAATTTCGGACTCAGTGTGCAAGGGCCTTTAGCGATGATGAAGGCCTGAGAACAGCAAGGGCCAACCTGTCCCAGGGCATCAGAAAGGCCAAAAAACAGTAGGCTAAGAGGACAGTCCATAACTTCAGAGACAGTAGAGACACAAGGAGACTGTGGCAGGGAATCCAGAGCATCACGGATTACAAGCTCCCATACAGACCTGTGACAGTGACATCTCTTTGCTGAATGAACTCATTATTTGCATGCTTTGAAGCATCCAACACCACGCCTGCACAGAAGATTCCACCTTCTTTTGACGACCAGGTTCTGTATCTCTCTCCAGCCAGCGTGATGAGATCCTTCTCTAAGATCAACATCCGCAAAGCAGCTGGTCCAGACAATATACCTGGTCGGGTGCTAAAGGATTGTGCAGGAGAGCTCAAAGATGTCTTCACAGACATCTTTAACATATCTCTGAGCCAGGCTGTTGTCCCCACATGCTTTAAAGCTACCACAATTATACCAGTTCCCAAGAAACCATCCCCATCCGTTTTTAATGACTATCGTCCTGTTGCACAGACTTCTATTGTCATGAAGTGCTTTGAATGGATAGTCATGCAACACATCAAAACCCCCCTCCCTGGACCCCTTCCAGTTTGCATATCGGGCCAACCGGTCCATTGATGATGCAGTTTCTACTGCTCTTCATTCAGCCCTCTCTCACTTGGAAACAAAATATTCTTATGTGAGAATGCTTTTCATAGATTTCAGTTCGGCATTTAATACCATCATTCCACAACAGATAATACAGAAACTGGACCAGCTTGGCCTAAACATCTCTTTGTGCAACTGGTTGCTGGACTTTCTTACTGGAAGACCATAGGAAGTTTGGGTCGGCAACAGAACATCCATTACCATCACATCGAACACAGGGGGCTCCCCAAGGATGTGTTCTTAGCCCCCTGCTTTTCACTCTGCTAACCCATGACTGCTCACCAATGTACAGCACAAATCACTTCATAAAGTTTGCGGACGACACAAGTGTGGTGGGTCTCATCAATAACAATGATGGGACAAACTACAGAAATGAAGTGTGCCAACTGGCCAGGTGGTGCAGCGACAACAATCTCTCTCTAAACGCAGAGAAAACAAATGAGATTGTTGTGGACTTTCTCACAACTCAGCTCACACCCAGCACCCTCCTCTGACCATCAACAGTGCAGCTGTGGAGAGGGTAAGCAGCACCAAGTTCCTGGGTGTGCACATAACAGAGGACCTCTCTCCTGGTCTACCAACACTGCATCACTGGCTAAGAAAGCCCAACAGCGCCTCTATTTCCTCCGCAAACTGAGGAGAGTTATAGCCCCGGCACCCATTATATGCTGATTCTATCGTGGCACCATTGAAAGCATCCGGACCAGCTGCATCACTGTGTGGTTTGGTAACTGCACCACTCACAACCAGAAAGTGCTGCAGCACATAGTGAATGCAGCAGGAAAGATCGTCAGTGCCACACTACCTTCCCTCAATGACATTTACAATACCCGATTAACCCGAAAAGCACTCGGCATAGTGGGTGATCCCACCCACCCCTCACACGGCTTCTTTAGTCTTCTGCCATCTGGGAGGAGGTTTCAGAGCCTGCAGGCCCGAACTACCAGACTGAAGAACAGCTTCATCCACCAGGCTCTCCTCAACTCTCCTCCCTCTTACCCCTTCCCTTAGATGCACTGAACTGCTGTGACTCTTCGCCTCCATAACAAATGGACACACACACACACACACACACACTCACACACAATGCACCAGACACTTTTACAATTACTGCACTCTTTTTTTTTGCATACTGCTGGCACTTTATAATGTAAACATATTTAAATTCTCATGTGCCTGATGTTTTTTATTTTTTGTATTGTATTTTATATATATTTTTAATACTTGTCTGTGTTATGTTGGTGTTTTACACCATGGGTCTGGGTGAAACGGAATTTCAATCGTCTGTATGCCCTGTACATATAATTGACCTTAAACTTGAAACAAATGCAATTTGCTTAAATCAACAAGAAATTCAAACATGATGTGAACAAGAAACGAACTGTTCAGAGAAATGAACGTTTTGTTTTGAGTAAAAAAAAAAATCTCATTCAAGAATTGTGCCAAATGGGCAATATAGTCTTCTATTAACAATTAAAGGTATAGGCGATGTTTTTCAAAAACACTTTTTGTTATTCTGGTTGAAAATCTCTTCACATCCTGATAGCAATCAATAATAGAAGTGGTCTACTCTAAATATTAAAACATTTACAAATATTTTCTATATGATATGTTGTTTGTATTGTATTCTTGCAGATCTGTAATAAATTAAGGTGATTAGACTGAAGAATTGCACATACAGATACTTGCACACTCCCCTTTAAATCATGAAATGTGCGTCGGAATATCATGACACCATTTTTCTTTGTAACTGGGGTTGGTGTCTTTAGAAGAAGAATTTGTGCTGAATTTTACATGAATAAATCACAACAATCCCGTTCGATGGGCACAGCCATACAGACTGAAGCAGAAGATTTTTTTTTACGCTACCATTTAAAGCTTCTGCTTTATTGCTTATTTGCAATAAAAATTGCAAATCTGAAATTGCCTACCCTACCATTAACTCACACTTTCCGGGCTAAATCATCGTAACCATGATTTAAATATTTAAATCTACCTTTATTTTTAAAGAAACTGATGACTTAATTTACCCAAGTATTTTAAAATATAAAATAACTAAGTTCACGGTGAAAGAGAAGGGTTCGTTACGTTCATTTATTCCATAATATTCACCGCCAATGCAAACGTGACAGTCCAGAGCAGCTTTAACAAAACAGCTCAGATGATGTATGGCATATTCAAGCTCATAACTCACAGTCTACAGTGACGGTAATCCAACATAACTGCTCATCTAACATAAGTAGAACACGCTGTAACATCTGTACAGTATTCAATCATGCACTTCATGCGAAAACACGCTACATGTGTGGCATACATATTCCAGTAGAGGGCAGCAGATGCTCATATCCAGCCTCCATAGCGCAGTTTATTTGGCAGGTAGACTCGAGTGAGGAAATGAGGAGCGATAGATGCCAGGGACTGGATCTCAGCTTTCTGCTTCAGTCTCTGCATCGTTTCTACCTGAAAAAAATAATAATCACACAGACACATAGATTAGGCGACATCATTCACATTCTTGGCCTCTGCAAACACCTGTCAAAACACTAATGTCACAGACGCATCTTTGACCATATCGTCTGTCCTTTGCATATTGCCTTTGTCATGTCTTAAATGTATAGAAGCATGGAATGAGGCACCTCTCTCTCCCACGCAGGCTGGCAGGTGATGTAGTTTCTGTTCCTCAAGCTGTTGATTTTACGCTCATCTGCTTGAGAAAATGGAATAATACTTTCCTCCGGCACTCTGTACCTGTGACAGACATTCAAATACAGACACCATGAGGCCTTGTGCATTCATAACAATGTACACACAAACATAATCTCAGCAATTTACTCTTACATATAGTCGCTGGCCACTTAACTTGGCACTAGTGTTAGTTGATGCAGATAGACACAAATAGAAAATCAAGTGACTGGAACTAATCTGGATTCAATAAAACAGCACATAATGATTAGCACAAAAATGACTTCTTTAGCAATGCTTTAAAAAGAGAGCTCATTACAGAAATAATATACATTAAAATTGTAAGTGTGAAGTGTAGTGTTTTCAGACACTTAACTGCATGTTAACTGCAATTGAAAATGAAAATGCTATTCGCTTAAATTTATATTAAACGCAATTAGCTGAACTTTAAAGTGCTTTTATACCTACTTCACTAGGACTTAAGTACATCTTTATATGTATTTTCACAATTCTATTGTCTTTAGACTTTAATATGGTTAAAGTTACTGCTGAATGTACTCACTGACAGGCATTTACGGTAGACTAAAATATACTCTAATGCCATTTAAATATATTTGTAATTACACATTTATAATGCTGAAGCTGCAGTTGATTAACTTTAAATATAATATCAAATAACACACAACAGTTAAAATTATAATCAAGTACTTTACATGTGCTTTAGTGTGTTAGTCAACACTTTAAAATAAGTGTATTTATTTAAATCACGACAAAAGATTATTAAAACATGATTTAAAATGTACTTTAAAGTACAACTTTTAATCTGACATTACAACAAAGTGCACTTTTAAAGTGCCAGAAACTCTTTAAGTACACTTAAGTGGTCTTTTATTTCATTGATATTACATTAACTGTAACTACAGTTTAAAAAAAATAAGATTTGAAGTACACTACAACTGCACATTCAGTTCAGTTCATTTTTCACAAGGGCTGTCCCTCCTTTTCTTTAAAAAAAAAAAGAAAAAAGTAAAATTCTGGGTTATAGTGAGGCACTTACAATGGAAATGTAAATAGTACATTTCAATAGTAAAGCTACAAGACGTAAACAATATGCATGTTAAAATAACTGTAGTGTAAAAAAAATTGCTTACTAAACATTTCTGTGTAAAGTTGTATCTAATTTTACAACCTTGCTGCCATGACAAAAATAATGTATAAATCCAAAAGCCACTGTAAAAATGATGAGAACTTCACTGCTCAAATAACAATTTTTTATCAGAACAGAATGTGTTTTTATAAAATTATAAGACCAGGCCAGAATCAATTCTGTTCAGCTATCATACTTTGGTGTAGCAGATTAAATCAGAAAACTGAAACACATTACTTTAATTCAATACATCTGTGCTGAGAATTGTGAGCAGTCTTCTTAATTTCATGTAGACTTTAAGGAGAGTGTTGTTCTACAAATCCTGCCTTTACAGACATGACATTAGTGCATTACAAACATGCAGGATCTCAGTCCAGTAGTGTTTTTGGGATGAGGTGGAGCAGGAAACTGGCAGCATGAATGTGCTGATGCTGTCGGAATCAGAGCAAAAATACCTGAGGATGTTTCCAGCGCTTTTTTGAATGCATGCTGTCATTCAGATTGGTGAATTCACTGAACAGCTGACCCCTTTTACATGCAGTTTGTGCATTTCAATACACAAACCTACAATCCAGATCAGAATCCAGATTCAAAGTCAGTAGCTATGTAAAAAAATGGCGGCGCGTGCACAACGCGAGGCTCAACGTCTCCCCAGTTTTTGCGTTTTAGCAGTGTTCTATTTATTCCTGGCTACTTTGTTCATTCAGAACAGCTTTGCTTTAACATCTTACAGCAGACAGGAACTTATGGGTATTGCAGGGTTCCTGCAGGTTTCAGTTAGTCAAATTTAAGACCTTTTTAAGACATTTTAAGACCATAAAGATTGAAATTTAAGACCTACACGACGCATTGCCCAAAAAATATTCAAATCAAAGAATTCATTTTATTTCAATGAATTCAGTAATTGAAAAAGCATTAACTTAATTTACAGATAAAGCAATCACATTAGTAACCTTCCAGACCCAACAACGCGTGTCAGAGAAAAGAACAGAATCAGATATAATTATTTTATAGAAAATTGTACTTTGCATATTATAGGCCTACTGTAAAAAACACATAATTAGTTGATTTTAGTTGATCATAACTAGAGATGAAATGGCATGAACATTTCATTTAATTATTATAGTGCCAAAAATTACCACTGTTATCACAGAATCCTGTTCAAAAAGTACTAATACTAGTATACTAGTATTATACTAATACTGGGAATACAAGTTTTATGTCGAAAAACAGCAAATAACAAATAAAATTAGCATCAATACACACTAACATAAACATTAAAATAATACGATTAAAAATGATAGCCAGATTTTATAAGTGTATTGCAACACGTTATATACTAACATGTACAAGTTCAAATAATGTTGACAAAAAAGGTTTTTATAAAAAGATAAACCTCACATATTTCAGACTTTAATTTATCTTTTTTGACTCATTCTTTTTATAAAAAAATGATTTACTGACATTTACTATACAGTTTAGCTTATCTTTTATTATTAATAGTAAAATTCGGTCCGATTTTCCCGTGGCGTCTGTCGTTGCTATGCAACCATGCACTGCGCTCTCCACAATGACAAAAAAGTTTTAGTGGCTAATGGATTTCCACCGCCGAAAAACACTTGCTGTAGCTCTGTTACAAGATTTATTTACGGAGAAGAGAAAAACACCCGTAGTGTTTGGGTGCACCCGCATCCTTCATGTCTTTTTTCATGTTTCTGCGCCTGGAAAAAAACGAGCGCGTCGCTTCAATTATAAGCGTGCTTACAGCGCGCCTACATTTGAATGAACTTGAGCGCGAAAAAGACGCGATATGTGAACTGCCTCTTGGCGAGCGACTTCGATACTTTTTTGCTACTTTGTAATAACTTTCTGCAGCCAGCGTTTCTGGAAATGAACGAGGGTAAAATCTTTTTTAAGACCTGACTAAATGAAATTTAAGACCGCGGATGAAAATCTGGCTGTTTTTAAGACGTTTTAAGGCCTTAAATTTAAAGTTCTGAATTTAAGACTTTTTAAGACCCCGCGGGAACCCTGTATTGGATTACAACATTCTGTTACTTTTATTGCCGATTTCGCGACTCATCCCAGAGATCTCCAGAACATCGGAGGCTGCTCACTTTGCCCGGCCGGGCGGAAGTGCTCGCAGACAGCGACAGGACCGTAAACAAAGGCTTAAGAGCTAAGTTAAAGTTAACACCACATCGGCTCTCTTTACCTAGCATTTTTCTCGCTAATGTCTGGTCACTGGTCAATAAAATGGACAAACTTCGCCTGTGCATTACCTGCAATAAGAGAATTATGGACTCTAATATTGAGTTAGCTGAACGCTTCGTTCTCCGGGCAGACAGGACGGCAGAAGACTCCGGTAAGACCAGAGGCGGAGGGTTGGGCATTTATATAAATAAAGCTTGGTGCACAAGTTCTGTTATCACTGGAAGACACTGCTCACCTAACCTGGAATTTCTTATGGTTAAATGTAGACCCTTTTATATGCCCGGAGAATTTACATTGACAACAGTTACTGCAGTATACATTCAACCGGCGCTAATGCTAAGCTTGCAATGAAAGCCATTAGCAAACAACAAACAACTCACCCAGAAGCGGCTTTTTTTTTTTTGCGGGTGACTTCAATCACTCCAACTTAAAGACGGTCCTCCCTTGATTTTATCAGCATGTCTCCTGTAGAGATAAACCACGGATCGGGCGGATGACGTGACGAAAAATTATATTTTAATTAAATTCGGGCGGGTGGCGGTTGAACCAATCAAATGATTGTTAGGCCTGCTGTCTGCCTGAAAAAGACACGCTCTCTTCCCATGCAGTCAATTAACGGGAGTCTTCAGAACAGGCTCGACCTAGTCGTCACCCTGACATGACAGTGCGTAGAGTTAATTAGCCTATAATGTGAATGACATGTTATTTTATTCGCGCTTTCTTTCTTTTTGCAAAAAAAATTAAGTGCAATAGGCATTAATCAGTAGGAACACTGTTCCTTTTTCCCCACGTATTTATCACTTATTCAACGTGTGGAACCTACAGTGAAGACAATCAAAGTGTGGCCAGAGGGAGCAGACTCTGAACTGCAGGACCGGTTTCAACAGACTAATGATTTAAAGGGATAGTTCACTTTGAAATAAAATTTTGGTATGTTTTAGCTTACCTCAAGGGCATCCAAGATGGAGGTGTCTTTGTTTCCGCAGTAGTTTCAATTTTGATATTTTTAGGTCAAACCGTTCTTGTCTGTCAGTCATTTAATGCGGGTCTATGGTCACCACCTCAAACGACACGAAACGAGCGGTTTGTGTGAGAAAACGAACAGTATTTATATCGTTTTTACCTCTTGTACACAACCACGTCCAATCTGAAGCCAGAACGCACGCACACGTCACACACCAGGAAGCGCGCGCGCCCTCAGATCACTTGGACGTAGTTGTGTACAAGAGGTAAAAACGATATAAATACTGTTCGTTTTCTCACACAAACCGCTCATTTCGTGTCTTAGGCCATCAATGTGTACTTACGATGGGGAATTGTTTAATTTGGACTTCTCTGTGCATGCTCTTTGAGGTGGTGACCATAGACCATTGAGGTGGTGACCTTATATGACTGACAGACAAGAACGGTTTGACCTAAAAATATAAAAATTGAAACTACTGCGGAAACAGAGACACCTACATCTTGGATGCCCTTGAGGTAAGCTAAAACATACCAACATTTAATTTCAAAGTGAACTATCCCTTTAAATAACTTTTATGTTCGCTTTGAAAGGGATAACCAGGAACTGACAAACAAAAATGTAGCTTTCTGCAGACCACCAGCCATTTACAATCACAACCAGTGAAGTCAGCGCAGCATTGAGCAGGATTAATGCACGGAAAGCGGCAGGGCCTGATGGCATTCCTGGACGTGTTCTTAGGACATGTGCTGCAGAACTGGCGGGCGTTCTGACAGGCTTATTCAACCTGTCTCTTGCACAAGCTGCTGTGCCTACCTGCTTCAAGACCACTTCTATTGTACCAATACCAAAAAACTCCACCGCAACGTGCCTTAATGCTTACCGCCCAGTAGCGCTTACTAGGGCTGGGACGGTTACCGCATTACCGCAATACCGCGGTCACGTGACGCCTACCGCGGGTCTGAGCTTGTCACCGTCATCACCGCAAAAAAAAACAAAAAAAAAACACACACTGGCCTTCACGTGTTCACGTTGTGTCTAATGACATAGATTCATTGATTCTAATGACATGGATTGTGTCTAATAACATTGTGTCTTACATGGATTCAAGGTTTTCTAAACAAACCATCATCAAAAGATGGAGCAAATCTGACCGTTCGCAAGTTGTTCCATGACGACACATAATAACATTCCATTTGTAGGCTATTGACTATAACCCCTGTGGCACGTTACTGCTGCGACGCGGCTCCCGGAGCTGATCGCGCCCACTCTAGTCAATGCTTGTGTTTACAACAGCCACGACGCGGCGCGTTTCAGAAGCTCTCTCCGCGCCGCTTCGCTAAAGATAGGCGCCTAGTCTATTTTCGACGGACGCCACGTCCAAGCCGCACCGTAAATAAAAAAAAAGTAAAAGCAGGACCTCAACTTTTAATTGCACGTGCTTATTTAACACAGTTCTCTCACGTGAAGACCGCATTTGTTAACCCTCGCGGTGTCGCGTCAAGTGCACACTCACAGCACCAGAGAGGAATCTTGACGGCACTTGCAAGAAAATGGATAAGTAGGCTACATAATTAAATTCATAAATATTACACCATTTAAACATTATTAAAAATACATAGGCTTCTGAGTTACTAAAACAATATTTGCCAAAGAAAACACTTGTATGTTCACAGTTTGAACGTTCTTGTTTCCATTTGTTTAATTTCAAGATCTGAGGTGAATTATCCATTGTTGCTTTTACAGCTACAAAGCTGGAGCACTAAACGATATTCAAAGTCACATTGCATGCTTTTAACATTAAATAAAGCACATAAACAGTACCTGAGATCATCATCGCCAAATTTGTTTGTTGTTCCAGCCGCGACGTCACAGAAAAAAAACTGGGGGAGGGTGGGGAGGGGGGTTGAGGTTTAAAGCGGTTTACCGCAATACCGCGGGAATTTCTTGCTTTTCAACCGCGGTAAGAAAAAATCCATACCGTCCCAGCCCTAGCGCTTACCCCCATCATCACCAAGTGCTTTGAGCAGTTGGTCTTGGCACACCTCAAAACCTGTCTCCCACCCACACTGGATACTTGTCAATTCGCCTATCGCAAACATAGGAGCACAGAAGATGCAATTTCCATAAGGCTGCACTCAGTTCTCTCTCATTTGGACAATAAAGACACTCACACTAGAATTCTGTTCCTTGATTTTAGTACAGAGTTCAACACTGTCATCCCATCCAGGTTAATCATCAAATTTAGAGACTAGGGTATCAGTACTTTACTCTGCAACTGGCTTTTGAACCTTCTGACCAACAGACCCCAGTATGTTTGGTTAGACCACCATTGCTCTTCTACCCTCATTCTTAGCACTGGTGTACCACAGGGCTGTTTGTCCTTTCCTCTATTCCCTTTTCACCTATGACTGCGATCCTGTACGTGGTTCTAACATCGTTGTCAAGTTTGCAGACGACACCACAGTGATCGTACTAATCAAGAACAACGAGTCAGCCTACAGGGAAGGAGGTGGACCGCATAGCTGCATGGTGCACTGATAAAAACTTGTTGCTCAACACTAAGAAAACCAAATAACTCATAGTAGACTTTAGAAAGGAGAAACGTCGAGCATACACACCCATCAATATCAATGATGAGGTAGTGGACTGTGTCACTAGTTTTAAATTCCTAGGGATTCACACATCCAATTACCTTACATGGACAATCAACAGCTCCACAATGGTCAAGAAGGCTAACCAGCGCCTATTTTTCCTGTGGATTCTGAAAAAGAACGATCTCTCCTCAGAACTGAGGGTGGGCCGGTGTAATAAAGGACAGAGGTGGAGCCGGAGGGAAGGAGGAACCCTCTGTAGCCGTAGGGGTGGAGGGACTGAGCACAGCTGAAGGCTGGCAAGTCTGTGGCGGAAGTAGAGTGACGACTGACCAAGGGGGAGCTGGTGGGACGAGGGAACCCACAAGGTCGAGGGTCTCTGGTGGAGCCCAAGGTGGGAGAAGCCTAGGCGAAGCCGACAGGTCGACGGGAAGAGGTGGAACGAAGGGATCAGAGGCCAGAGGCGGAGCCACAGGATCCTTTTGCTCGGGCAAGGCTGGTGGTTGCACAACCTGAGGCTTCACGTCACAGCAAGGTGTTCCCGGGGGAGAAGAAGGGCTGCAGGCATCCAGCAGAGGCAGGGCTGGAGGACTGGCTGAGCTTTGCGGTGAAGGCGACAGAGGAGGTAAACTTGACGTATTCAATAACAGCAATTCCAATTCCCAACAGGTTGATGATACAGTCTTACTACTGTCTTGAAATAGCAATGATGAAGAATAAACAGATAATATCGGATGGGATAAGGTGGGAGGCAGTACCTCCATATCCAGGTTAATCAGCCAGTCCTCAGTGTCCTCTTCTACCAGTGTCCCCTCAGCCGCTGGTGTCGCGGGCTCACACGCCTGGTCAGACTCACTCTGGCGCACCGGCTACGGGGCGATGGTCGGGGCTCTCCCTTTCCCTCTCTCGCAAAGTCTCCGCGGTCGAGGGTGGTGGTGGGCTGGGCTCTGGGTTTGGCTGTAGTCTGGATCGGGGGTAGATGCTCGCTCCAGTCTAGTCCCTGGGTGTCTAGGAGGTCTACTGGCTGGAGGTAGTTGGCCTCAATCAAAAACAATGATTTCAGGGTCTCATCGTCGAAGGGTGTGCTGACGGGGAGACGACAGAACTGTTCAATGTAACTAAAAAATGAAGTCCCTTATGGGGTGACCCTTTGAATGGACATTACGGACTATAAAGGTAAGAAAGAAGTCTCTTCTTCACTAAAATTGTTACGTTTTCTGTCAGCATTTGATATTTTTCCTCTCAAACCCTGAATTTACAGTTACAATGAGCAGTGTTTCCGTGTCCAAAGTACACAAAAATGAGTATGCAACTGGTTGTCTATTGCCAAGCATTCAGCGGTAACATAACACCGTTCCGTTTCACAAAGTACAATGTTGGCACCGCAATGCGGGGTTAACACTACATCTTAATTACCCGGGGTTAAAAACGGCATTTAGAAGGACAATAACCAGGGGTTAAGCGCAGGTTTTTTTTTATTGAGCACTCAAATTTAATCTAGGAATCGTGACAGCCCTATCTTGTAAATGAATGTCATTTCAGTTCTACTTTCTGAGTTTGAGACAGAACGACATAATGCAAGTACTGTAAAAGGTTTTGCCACAAATTCAACTCCTTCATGCTAATATAGCGAGAAAGCTTTTCACCTCAACGAGAAATATCACATTTTAATATCACGAGATCTCGTCACACCCCTAGTTTTTTTTTTTATCAAATAATGACCTTAATCAAATTAAAGTGATCAAAATGAAGTCTTAACTGGGTCTATATCCATACACGCAGTATAATCAAGTGCGCTTTCGGCATTTGAAAAAGCCGATTCAGTTTTCTAGGGTGATGTTGTACAGATAAAGTATGCCAGATCATGGTGGTCTGCTGCATTCTGTACAAGCTACCACTCAGAACTGGGCTGAAAGATGGGAAACTGCCAATTTTTGGTAGTGTGGCATTAATTCCCCTTCTAAAAGCACAAAAGAAACGTAAGCGATACTAGATAATGTACCTTGCAAAGTGGCAAGTGTTTAACATATCACGTAGGCTACATGGTGCTAACAACGGCAGTTAACATTTCTTTCTTCTGTAGTTTATTCTATTTTCCCAAAAAAAAGATATTCTGATTTCTGAAGTCCATGACAGTTGACACATCCACTTAAAAATAGCTTTCAAGAGGAAGGAAATAAAAAACAGCAACAGCAACAAAAACCAAAACAAAAAAAAGCCAGAAAACGGAAACCAGAGCAAGCCCAGCCTCAATCACAAACCACAGAGCAGAGTAATGAGTTGACTTTCCCAAACCTCTGGATGTCTGAAGGCAGGAGGCCCAACCACAGCACACTGGGGACAGTCAGACTGTGGGCCTCGAAGGCCATTGACTGTGGACAAATGACAGTTAGAGTTCCTAAAGCTGGACGGCCGACAGACATTGAACAAGCCAACATGATTTATTAAGTATATGTTCAGGTTTAAGTATATGAAATGTTACAGTCACTGCATGTATTCGTTTTAATGTGCTGGATGCTTTGAAAGGCCTGCAAACAAAATAATTTACACGAATTTTTGTCTTTTTTCAATATAAAATTGTATCAAATTTAATAATAAAATTGTAACTGAGAAGCAAAACTGTGTAAGGTTGGTGTAGAATAGATAACATTTTTTGAATGAAAACTTGATTTGATAAAGACACATTAAATTTATCAAAAGTGACAGTAAAGACATTTATAATGTTACAAAAGACTTAAAATAAATGCCGTTCTTATGAACTTTCGACTCATTAAAGAATCCTGAAAAAAGTGTATCATGGTTTCCACCAAAATGTTAAGCAGCATGACTGCTTTCAATAATGATAATAATAAGAAATGTTTCTTGAGCAGCATATCATTACATTTTAAAATATATTAAAATTACATTTAATTTTTAAACAGAAAACAGTTATTTTAAATTGTACTAATATTTCACAATGTTACTGTTTTAACTGTATTTACTGTTTTTACTTTACCTTGGTGAGCAGAAGAGACTTCTTTCAAAAACATAAAAAAATCTTTCGACCCCAAACTTTTGAATGGTCGTGTATATTGTCTTATTATTTAACACAATTTTGCTTCTCTAGTAAATATGTAATATTGTGTTACAATATGCAAGTATTTAAAAGTATATAATAAAATTTGTATACATTTATTATATTATTTTTTCATTCATATTAGTTTAGATATTTTATAATGGAAAATGACACACACACAAAAAAAAAAAACTCATTGAGAAAAAGATTTTTGTACTGCAGGATTCTGTATGTGAAAGCGAGTTAAACAGCCAAAATGTAGCCACACACTCTGCAGATGTGTCACACATACACATGTAGAAACGCTTTACTTTTTCCACAAGGGTAAATTTGAAGTTCATGAATGAGTGCTTCCTCTTTTTTGTCTTGCCACAAAGAGAGAAGAATAATTACATGTCACCGCAATGCAAAACTGTGCAGGCCTCACTGGAAATTGCACAGAAATAGTAGGAAACAGGACTTACCAGTGAGCCATACTTGTAGACGCACATGATCTCGATGCCTGGGGAAAAAAAAAAAAAAGGGAGAGAGGCTGATTCTGCAATCACCACCATACCCTTGCAATTATCCTTTGGGACAACTTAATACGCCCGAGAACAAAGTAAAGCATTACACATGCACAGACAGCGCTGGAGTCATTGATAATGACAGTGACAGAAATAGCAGGGCCTTCATGTTCATGCTAAACTGCACTAGACCTGCCACAAATGAAAATCACTGCAGGATTGGTTGTTCTCAGGGAACGATGAACTCATGCGAACGATGCGTGTGTTTGTTATCTTTGCGTACATGTGTGTTTGTAGTTCAATAACTTTACTAAGTATAAATTACATATTGCAGAGAACATGACATTTTTTAAGTAACCTTAACACTGAATAATTTGAGCCTTTTCATTGACACCTTGAGAGATATTCTATAATGTAATTTCTATTAAAACTAATATGTCATGTATTTAAATATGTTTGTAATTACACTTTGTAACGAGGAAGCAATTTAGAATTAAATTCACTAAAAAAATTGCATTTAAAAGTCATGACAGTGTACTTTTTTTAAGTACACTTAGCTGGCGTTTTATTTCATTAATATTATATTATATGCAAGTAACAAAATATGCTTCAAAGACTACAAGTGCACATTCAATACAATTAAGCGCAGTTTTTCACAAAGATGCTAGGGGTGTTGTGGGCAGTGTTGGGGGTATTACAATGCGAGTTACTTAATCAGATTACTTTTCAAATAAGAAACACATCTTCTTGTCCTCATGTTGAGAGAAATCGTGAGTAAGTGCAGAGGTGTTGTGCGCGCTGTGTGTAAACATGACGGTTATTGTAGTTCTGGACTAAATGTGAGGCATTTACTCATCTGACTTGCACAAAAATAGGTTCAGTATTCCTCAAAATGAATAAAAACAGTGAAATGCAAACTCAGAATATTACACAAACCTGCAATCTTGAATTACACAAATACACTTTATGTATTTAATCTCACTTTATTAACCAATGTCTTTGCTGCTGACCTCGGATGATTAAATTCAACCATACAAATAAGCTAAAAGGACTTTAGATAAACCTCTACATTTGCCAAAAATAGTAACATAACGCATTACTTTCTATAAAAAACTAAGTAAGACAATTAGTTACTTTTTCAGGGAGTAAGACGATATTGTAACGCATTACTCTAAAAGTAACTTTCACCAACAATGGTTTTGGGTAGTTGCCACCCTAAAATCCCTCATTCTTGAATGAGCAACATGATGTAAGCATGATTAATAAATGTGTGTGTGTGTTTGTACCATGAGGATCTGCATCCACCAGAGCAAAAACTGGGACGTGTAGCGCGTCCCACAGTTTCCTCACCATCAGTCTGCTGTTGACATCAGGCATCCCTTTACCCTGATGAACACACAAGACCAAACATTCAGGCCTTGAAAATACACACCAGCACTGATCTAACAGACGCTTACTGTTATGATGATACAGGGCGAAAGTCTGGTACAAAAATCATCGTCCAGTAGCCTCTGGAATGTTGCATCTTTCTCCACGATCAGAATGAATTTTGCAGATGATACAATGTCTTATATGTTGCTAAGGAATGTAATACATAATACGACAGAGAGTATGAAGTTCATTCATACAGTCCTTCAAATTAAATATAAATTATAATATTTTTATATTTTAATGTATTTGGCTCTGTTTTCTTAAAGGGATATTTCACCCAAAAAATTAAATGATGTCATCATTTACTCACCCTCAAGTTGTTTCAAACCTGTATGAATTTCTTTCTTCTGCTGAACACAAAAGAAAATATTTTGAAGAATATGGGTAACCAAACAGTTGATGGGCCCCATTGACTTCCATAGTATATATAATGCAAATACTATGGAAGTCAATGGGGTCTTATCAACTGTTTGGTTAATGACATTTCTTCAAAATATCTTCTTTTGTGTTCAACATGAAGAAAGGCACTCATACAGGTTTGGAACAACTTCCAACATCATTTTATTTTTTGGGTGAAATATCCCTTTAAAAGCTACAATTAACTTTGGTAGAGCAGTGACATAACTATATCAATGTGAATAATTTCTGTGATTTAAAAGACTCCATTGTGCCAAAAATCCCACACATCACTGGGAAGCACAACCATGAGGCACTTAGCACAGGTCAGAAAGGATCTCCGAAAGTCTTATGATTTAATTCCGCCTTAATTTAATTTAATTATTAATTATTAATAATCTATTTTCAGGAAATATGAGATCACATACCACTGTTATGCTGACGACACTCAATTGTATGTCCCACTACATCCACTTGATAAGTCCTGTTCCAAGCTTGTTAAGTGTCTCGATGATGTAAAGGCTAAGAATTTTCTCCACTTAAATGAGAGCAAAACTGATGTTGTTGTTTTTGGCCCTCTTAGCTCTTCGCCACTTATCTCTAGATACTTGGGGCCACTCTCCAGAAATGTTCACCCCTGCACAAAAAATCTGGGTGTATTTTTTGACTCTGAATTGAATTTTGCAAAACAAGTTGGTGCTGTGGTGAAAACTAGTTTCTACTACTTAAGATTAATAGCTAAAATGAAACCTATGCTCTCATTTAGAGATTTGGAGACGATCATCCATGCTTTTATATCATCCAGACTGGACTATTGTAATGTGGTGTATTTAGGACTCTCTCAGTCATTGGTGAATCGATTGCAGCTGGTTCAAAATGCCGCTGCTAGACTATTGACCGGTATGAGAAAGAGGGACAGAATTACCCCCGATTCTAACATCCATTCAATGGCTACCTATCAGATTTCGGATCGACTTCAAGGCCTTATTAATAATTTTTTACATTTTAAATGGTCTCGCGCCCTCCTATCTGTCAGATCTTATTATTCCGCACTAGCCAGTAAAGAATCTGAGATCAGCAGATAAATGAATGCTCCAGGTACTGCGCTCCCGACTCAAGCGAAAAGGTGATCGCGCCTTTTCGATAGCCGGTCCGAGGTTATGGAATAACTTGCCGCTTGCCATCCGCTCTGTCCCCACTCTGCCCTCTTTTAAAACGGCTTTGAAGAAGCACTTTTACAGCTTGCCGTTTGACTCTGACCTAGGAGAGAACTAAATATTAATTTTATGTTGTTGTGTTTTGTATTGTCTGTTTTTGGTTTTACTAGCCGCTTTCCGACCGGAGGAACCTTTTCACAGTTCCTAGAACTATTGGCTAAAGTACCCGTTCCTGCGGTGCGAACACGCCGACTAGGAACGACTTTAGTTCTAGGAACTCCATTTGGAGGAACTAATTTAGCTCCTACTTCAGAGTAGGGTCTAAACCAGCACTATAGGAACTACCCGTGACGTTAGTGTACGCTGATGACCGAACGCATGTGAAACACCAGCACCCGCCATTTTTAAAACAGCTATATGTAAACACACAGATTATAGCCTATATATTTACTCCAGAAACTAGATACAAACATGGGAAACAGTGATAGATGGGCCTCTAAACCTTTATGCTGAAGAGAAAATCCAATTTAACTTTGAGGGGACCAAGTCAAACATGATTATGTATTTCTGCTCAGCTAGCAACACTGGACATCAACCACACGGCATAGGCTAATAACTTTATTTTCATATACTGTGTACTTTCTATAACAATTCTATCTAATAACATGTTAAACAGTACTGTTAGACAGATCGCTAACTAATAAACAGAGAATGCGAGCATTGTCTGCTCTGGCGTTCTCAGCGCCGCCAAAATAAAGGTCCGTCGCGCCGTCAAAATAAAAGTCGCCGTGCCTGCGTCACTCCCTTACCCCTCCTACCAGTTCCTATGGCCACTTGGCCAGTGCGAACGCAAACAGCAAAACCGAGTTTGGGGGAAGAGTAGTTCATAGAACTGTTTAGAAGTGGACAGTTCCTAGAACTAAGTTCCTGTAACTACTTGGTCGGAAAGTGGCTATTGATGGCTTTGTACAGCACTTTGGGCTGCACTTGAGGCAGTAGAAATGTGTTTTATAAAAAAATAAACTAAACTAAACTTAATTATCACAGTGACTCTGGTGTTTGTCTGATAACAGTAGGCCAGGAGTTTTGTTGTGGGTGGTGGGAGAAAAGTTGCATCTTACTGAAATTATTTTTAGTTGTACTAAAGTACTAAAATGACTAAAACTAAAACTGAAATAAAAACTTGATGATACTATTGTCCTCTGTAGAGTTACTTATAGCTGAGTTGAATTAATTTCATAACTGACGAATTCTGCACCATCAACTGAATGAACCAACAATGACCCGACTCAAGCTGAATAATGACACTATTATCTTTTTAAAAGTTGCTTTACAGCAGAATTTGAATTTGTCTCATATTTGATGAAGTTTGCATCATTGATTCTGTTATTTTCCCTGTTTATTGATGTGAAGCTATTTTGAAACGATCTGTATTGCATGAAGCGCTATATAAATAAAGGTGACTTGACTTGACCTGACAAGGGATTATGGTGGTGTTTTACTTTTACATGGTTTAAGAGAGCAGGAAGGATACTTCTGATGCCATTAACATTGGAAGACACAGGGGTAGCCTGGGGGGGGGACAGAATTATGAAAACATTTCAAATCATTTCACAGCAAAAATAGTATGGACAAAACTTCAGAGAGACAAAATGATTGAGTAGATTGAGAATGGTGTGTCAAAAGTGGAACAGCATTTGAGTTATACAGATGTGAATGTTTGACAGATACGCTCTAAAAAAGTTGCCAGTCGAATTACAGATGAATGGCTTTGGGCAGAAGGAGATTATATAAATCATGCTCTGGCATATAGTGCACATTAGGTGAGCTTTACAGAAAGGTTGGCTGGCGATCTAGACTCACTGCGGAGCTGGAATTGCAGTCCACCTTTGTGCCATCTTCCTCCAGATAACACAGATCACCTGAGATGAAGCCTTTGGATGTTGCAAGCTGTGAGGATTATTAAAAGAAATTATTTACACTCTCTTTGGTGGATATGCAAAGGTCAACCTATGCAAACAAGGCCTTAAATAATACATGACAATCACTTTGTTTTGCTTTTGTGTGAGTGTATAAAAGTCTACACACTAGAGCCATATGCACATACAACATGTAGACTCCTACGAGGAACCTTCAGCAAGCACGAAACGTCATCCACGATGAAATCCAAGGTCCTCTGTGAGCCAAACAGCTGCACGTCATTATAGTATATGTCCCTGACCGATCGAAGAGAAAACATTTCAGCGCACAGGTGCACTTGACAAATCACGTCATAAAAAAAATCAAAGGTTCCACCTGCTCCCTATATCAGATGATTTATGACGCTGTTTGCTGATTTATAATCACATCATCACTTATATCCACAGGTGGTTTGAATGAAACGGTCTGCAAAAGCTGATAAAAATGTTAAATATTTAGACATGAAACAGGTCATATCTTAAAGGCGCTGGAGAAAAACTTGCCAAAATATAGTCCTGCAGTATGACATGCTGAACTCCATCTAAAACTATTTTAAACACCATTTTACTTTTAACATTTTTATGCATACAAGCATGGAACATGGATTTTTTTTTTTTTTTTTACTTTTCCAAATGTATTTGTCTCAACACAAGAGCATGTAAACTGATCTTGTGAAGGTGAAAAGGTTTAACCATATTTTAACCTATAGAGTTTGTGGACATGTTCTGTGTTGACATGGCTATCACTTACCTTTTAGTAGCATAGGAGTCACTTTGTACAAGTTTGTAAATAACAGACAAGAGCTTCAGAATCAGGGCTGTAAAACAGGAACATGCCAGAAATCTTGTTAAAATAGAATATAGAATTTTTCCACAATTCAATGTGGTATATGGTATGAAAGCTTGTTTCCACCACAGAATAAAAAATTAAAAAGGTAATTGCGATTTTTTTATCTCACAATTCTGACTTTTTATCTCAGAATTCTGACTTTTTATCTCACAATTCTAACTTTTTATCTCAGAATTCTGATTTTTTATCTCAGAATTGCGTGATATAAAGTCACATTTGCGTGTTATAAAGTCAGAATTGTGAGATATAAACTTGCAATTGCGAGAAATAATCTCGCAATTCTGATTTTTTTTTTCATAACTGCATGTTTATGTCTCGCGATTCTAAATTTATAATACGCAATTGGGAGATATAAAGTTAGAATTGCATGATATAAAGTCAGAATTGCGTGTTAAAGTCAGAATTGCGAGGTTATATCTAGTCAGTCTATAGTCAGTCTTTTTTTCCTTAGAATTGGACTTTATAACTCGCAATTGCGAGTTTATATCTCACAATTCTGAGAAAAGATGTCAGAATTGCGAGATATAAACTCACAATTGTGAGAAATAAACTCGCAATTGACTTTTTTCTCACAATTGTGCGTTTATATCTTGCCATTCTGACTTTATAACAAGCAATTGTGAGTTTATATCTCGCAATTCTGACTTTATAACATATATATGTCTCACATATATTCTAACTTTTTTGATGAGTTAAAGCAATGTAAAAAAAAAAAATTTGGTCTCTATATGGCTTGGTTCCCTGCATAACTGCAAGTCTATGGGGATTTTTATTGTCCCACAGGCAGAAAATGTATGTCAAATTACTTTTTTTTTGTGGAATGAATTACACTCCTCAGTATAATAACTGAAAGTTTGGTTATGTTCTTGTCAATGTCAAAAATAGATTTGTATATTTGGATGGTAATTACTATTTTATTATCTGTAATATGCAAAAGCAAGTAACCCAGTGTGATCTCACCAAACTTGGTTGCTGATGAAGGGCAGTCACATCGGAGAGGCGTTAGAGAGACATCTGCCTTCAGTACCAAACCAACAGACTTCTGAAATCTGAGAATAAAACCAACATCGCTTTTGCTCATTTCCGTTTTCTTTTGTCTTTATTCGTTTTTTTTTGTTGACTAATATGCAGAAAGTCATAACATGCCCTGAAATATGCACAAGAAATGAAGATGACTTCAGGAGATACTTCATGTCTGGGTGTGCGGGTGAAATGTTTTGGGGAAAAACATCTCCATGTCTCATCTGAGAAATCTTATGATGATCATAACCAAATGTTGCTCTTGGAAATCTAAGTACTGAGAGGTTTTATTGTTGTGGGGGATGAAATTATTCACTTAAATTTTTCATTCTCATATCTGCTATTAAAACTATCAGTCATTTTGCTAGCATGAAGGATACCTTTATAACAGCAGTAAGCCAAAAGCCTAGTCGTTCTCCAAGTTGTCAGGACCCTGGCCTTAGAGGGGCCCAGATGAAACGGGCTTTAAGCTTTAGGGAGGTTTGATGTAGATCTGACCAGACAGTTTTCTTTGTTCTGCACAAGAGCTATTACACTGTGCACAGTGAAAACCTCTTCAGAGGATTGCAAGTGTGTATGAGAGAGAGAGAGAGAGAGAGAGAGAGAGAGAGAGAGAGAGAGAGAGAGAGAGAGAGAGAGAGAGTTCATCCTATCATTAAATTACAGCTATTTAGAGTCGGGAAGTTACTTTATTTGAAAGGTTGAAGGTTCAGATTAAGTACTACAACCAGCCAGACAGTCAGATATTAGATAGATAGATAGATAGATAGATAGATAGATTGATAGATAGATAGATAGATAGATAGATAGAACGACAGAATGATAGGATATAAACAAACCTATTTAAATAAAGTCCTGCATATCTTAATTAGGCTGTGTAAATAAACATTAGGCACACACACACACACACACACACACACCTGACATTGGTCCAGCTGGATCTGTTCATCACTTTCAGCACAGGAGCTTCACCTTTAGACACACTGATGACTATCGTCTGAATGACATTCTCAATGCGCGACAAAACATCCTCTCTGTGAATGGAGAGGGGGATTTATATTCAATTATGACGCTGACAAACTTTAAAATTAGTATTAAAAAATAATATTTCTGCTCGTGGTGTCACCTCACCTGCTGATGTCCTCCTGGCGTTTGTCAGCCATTTCCAGACTCTCGAGCAGCGTCTCTCGTACACGATCTACCTCAGTAAACTGCTCAGCCATCTAAAGGAAGTAAGTTATCTCAAATGCAGTCGAAATTGTTACAAATGTTTTGCGTTCGCTGCAGTTGTAGCTGTTGTTTGTTTGTTTGTAAGTGGAAAACAGTTTAGCTAGCGTTTGGAGCGAGTTAACGTTAGCGGATTAAGCGTCAGAACAAGTGATGAAGCTCTCAGTAAGTCGTCGGAATGGGTGTCACTTTTATGGATATTAACGGCTAAGTGATCAAATAATCGAAGATAAAACCACTGAATATGCTAGTCGGGTTTTTAGTATGTATTTTGTTAAAACAATCTTCTACTCAACACGTCAGCTTTGAGCAGATAACGGCTGTGCGCGCGCCTGCGTATATCTGCCGCGCGCTTGTAAGATTCTCTCAGGTTTGCGGAACGCACTAGCGACTGAAAATAAATAAATAAATAAAATAATACTCATGTATTCTTTAAAATTTCACCTTTTGTGTTCCACAGAGGAAAGAAAGTCATATGGAGGAAACAGTGCAGGCAAGAACATCATGAAGTGTGAAAAAGTACACTGCTTATTACGAAAACAATAGGCCTACATAGCATACTCAAGTGTGTACTACTACTAGGCTACATATTTAATGTTTTCGGACACTTCAGTGTATGTTAATTGCAATTAATTTAAAATGTATTATAGTTAATATTAAATGCAATTAGCTGAACTAAAGTGTTTCTGACTCATATAGGACTTAAAGCAGAGTAGTAGGCCAGGCCTACGTTACATTATTATACAGAATAGGGCCTATTTAGTCATAATTTATTCCATTGTCTTTAAAAATATGGTTAAAGTGTTCTGGCGAGTTCTGTCATGTTGAAACTTGTATGTCATGTAATTTACATATATTTGTGATTGCATAGGCTATTTGTAATGACGAAGTTGGCCTAACTAAATATATTTAACTATAACTTAATATTATAATCAAGTAGGCCTACTTGTACTTTATGTTAGTCAACACAAAATAAGTGTACTTCTTTAAAGCATGACAACAGACATTAAACCATGTTGATGTAATTTCTAACATGTGTTACTCTCTCGTCAAATGAATATTTGCAACAGGTCTGGACCCTATAACTTGATGTTGATGTTTCTTTAAGTAATAATTTGAGGTTTGGTATATTATAATGCTCTTGTTTCTAAAAAAAAATTTTTTGTAAGAAACTGTAATTGTAAGGCTTTCTTTGTTTGGTTGATTTTTACTTAGGTTGTTTGTGGTTGAAATATTGATAAAAAGATGCAATAAAAAACTAACAAAAACAACATTATGTAAAATGTTCTCTAAAGTGAAATGTTTGATTTGAAATCATCACAAAGTTTTAAAAAAGTACTTAGGTGTGTTAAAGAGTCATGAAGATGTACTCTCTTTAAATACACTCTCATATTATCTGCAAGTTTAAAAAATGTATGTTATGTTTATGTTAGCAAGAGTTCATCTAAAATATATATTTTGATCTATTCTTTGAATATGGCTGCTAGTTATGCCGATGCTGAGCGATGTATAAAGCTAGTCTGAAATGAGTATCAGAATTTAAATGTTAATTAGGTCGTCAAGAGAGGGATCTGATCTTGTTGACAATGTGTGAAGAAATTGTGAGACTAAGGGAGACAGAAGGTCCTTGCCCCTGACCTGACCTGAAAACCTCCATACTCCATCTGGACATCTCTCCCTCTTTTCTTGAGTGACATTGACAAGCAGTTTCCGTAACACTTGAGTTTAATCTGCAGATAATTGCTATCTCTCCAAAACCAACACAGCAACACCTCACAGCCTGCTCTAATAGATTGTGAAAAGGTACAAAGAGGCAGACTATCTCTCTTCCTTTGGGCTGAGGTTGTAGTCAAACTCACGTAGTGTGAGGCTTGTGTCTCGGGGTGAGTGTTTGCTTTATTGGGCCGAAGTGCAGGGTTATAAGGCCGCAGAAGGGGGAGTTGGAGACTTCTTGAAGGGAGGGGGGTGCAGGTGATGAGGATTAGCTGAAACCAGAGGCCCCTCCGAAACCAAATACAGATCTGTCAGTCTAATCCCCACAAATAGAAAACAGAGCTGCCTCGGCTCTGCCTCTCTCCTTCTCATTTGGCACATACCCCTCCACTGCTTCATCTCTTTCACATCTGCCCTTTGCCTGTTAATGGGACCCAGAGAAGCATCCCAAAGGAGGAAGTGACTGATTGGCCCTGGCAGTAATGGACAGCTCTGCATAACCTCACAGGGTGATGAGATGAAGAATGTAGGAGGGCTTAGTCTTTAGTGATGAAGGCTGTGCAGCTCATACGGTCCTTGGCTGAGTAGCTTACTAACCTTCTGTTTACACTGACCGTATATAGTATGTATAGTTGCGGTCAGTGTAGGGGGAAGTTACTTTTAAAAGTAGTCTAATGCGTTACAATATTGCTTTACAACCTTAAAAAAGTTACCTGGGAATGCTTGTTTTTTAATAGCCTTTTTTCTTTTTACGCCTGTACAGTAGAGGGCGCCACTCAAACTTTCAACTGTGCTGCCATCCTGGATTGCAGAAGAATAGGACTCAGGAAAAGAAGGTTCAACAGTCTGGCTGCATCTGAAATCACATACTCTCTTAAGTAGGTACTTTGAACAAGTAATATTTTACGACCACTAAAAATGTATGTTCTATATGAGTGTGTGCAGTATAGGCTAAATGTAATACAGACGTACTACATTCACCATGTTGTCATTATCATGTGATCTGCCAGAATCTCACCAGAAGTAGTAGGTCATCCGGGTAATTTTTGCCTACTTTTTTATGAGTACTGTCAAATTGGTCATACTTCTTTTGTCACACATTTTTTTGCCTAGAACTACAATAGCCGTCATGTTCACGCACGGCACCTCTGCACTTACTCCTGATTTCACTCAACATGAGGACAGGAGAGCTGTCAGTCAATACATGGGGAAACAGTTTCTTAGGTTATTTATTTGGAAAAGTAATTCAGATATTTTGTTTTAAATTTTAAAGTAATGCGTTACTTTAATAGTTACTTGAAAAAGGTAATCTGATTATGCAACTCACGTTTCTTGTAATGCGTTACCCCTAACAGTGGTTGCGGTCAAGTTTACATGCACCTTACAGAATTAGCAAAACGTTAATTTTAGCAGAATAAGAGGGATTATAAATACTGTTCATACTGTTCACTGTAAAAAAAAATCCCCTTACATTTATGGTAAGAACTAGCAGCTGTGGTTGCCAGAAATTCACCATACAAATACTGTGACAATGTTTCCGCTATTAAGGGATGCCTGAACATATTACTTATAAACTTTTAACTTTATATTTCATATAATGTTAATATGTCCTCTTGAACTATACTAAAATCTGCCTTTTACCTTAAAGCTTACTGATAACCACAAAAAAATAATACTAATAAGGTACAATAGAAAGACACATGATGAATCAGAGCTCATCGTAAGTGGCCTGTCCAAAAAACATGACCAATACTCATAGATGGTGAACAGGGTCACTCACACATAGTTCAAACAACATCAGGGTAACACACGGCACTAAAAAACGAAATACCAGAAAATGTCAAAACACCCTAATGTACTCTACATTACTGATAACAAAATAAGAGGGAACAAAACTATTTAAATTAAATGTAATCACGTGATTACGGGAATAACTTTTTACTGTTTTTCACTGTGAATTCTATGGTAATTCATAGTTTTAACTTTCAAAAACCATGAATTCGACAGTAAAATTTACATACAATGCAATGTTATTTACACTAAATCAACTTACAGTTAACCAATATTTTTTCTGCAAATATTCAAATGTTTTATTTATTAAATCAATTCACTTAACAAAAGAAAATAATAAATTCCTGAAAAGGATGAAGATGCGTAATTTTTTCTTGTTTAGCACTGACCATTAGAAGCTTCTCAGAAGACAGAAGTATAATTTAGTGTCTTCAAAATGTATCCCCCTCTGGCTCTTAATGCATCGCGTTGCCTTCTTGAGCACCTTTTGTTCTAGGTTTGTCACTGGGCTATAGTGTGCCATTCCGAACATGAACATAACATGACATCATGACTTTGCGTAAACATACACGCAACTTTCAAGTCAAGTGGCGTGTTATCTATACGCATTTTGAGCTATCCGCGTGTATGTCCACGCCGTCATCTTCCGCGTGTATGTCTACGTCGTTAAATGTCCGAGTGATTCCGCGTGTATGTCTACGCCGTTAAATGTCCGAGCGAAACGAAGCAAAATGTAAATCTACATCTGGGGAGCGATATTTTTTTACTAGGATGGTAGGGGAAGACTCATAAATGGTATTAACCCCAGTGACGGGTAGGTTTAGGGACGGGGTTGGGGTAAGTCATATATATTTATATAGAGAGTAATGTAACGTTAAGTCAACGGCGTTGATAAACACGCTAAAAATGGAAATACGAATTGGCGTGTCATACATACGCCATTTCATGAGATCAGTCTGGTTTTAGCGTAGTTTCAGTCTTTAGGGAGTAACAACCCGATCTCAGGGGAAAACGTGGTGGAGATTTGGTATGAATTTGCATGATGTGAATCGTACAAAATCATACGATTATTAGAAAAAAAGAAAGCATGAAGGTCCGCCCCAAAACACACTCGTCACAAAGGCATAAGATCGTATGAAAATGTACGAATGAGACAAAATGCAACGGCCATGAGATTGTGTTGGGAGTAACAAGGACAATTAATTGGCTGATTGATTAATTACTCTTACAATTATTAATTTGGCAAATGCTTTCTAAAACCATCGTAAACGAGGAGCATATCGTCAGCATAAAGCGGTCATATAAGGAGTCAGCAATGTTTAAAGTATGCAAAACAAGGTTCGAATGTAGGCCAGAAAGGCATAGGAACAAGAACAAGTCTACAAACTGTCAAAACTAAAGATCAGAGATCTAATGCCATAACATACAAACACATGAGCGGAAACCATCTTCCCAAGCTTTTCAACAGCTGCCTGAGTGGCCATCTTGCACAAATATGTAAAACACACGGCAGAAATGCAGTGCTACATTTGTTGCATGTGAGAAAGGACAGAGATCTGAAGCCGCGCTTTCTTTTTTCTTGCTTCCCCTTTTCACAGCTGTGTCTCATATGTTCGCGCGGCCTCTTTGCTATTGCTCAGTCCCACCTGGCCGCCAGTGTTTTAACAGCCTGCCGTGATGCTGGGTACTCACACACAGGGTGTCCCGAAAATCTAGACAGGACATAACGGGTGAAGGAACGTGCCTCGCCCCTACTGGACCCTCCTCAGATCTTCACTTCTTCATTTGAAGGTCCGTTTACCCTGAAAGAGTTTTACTGTATGCTTCACAGGGCCGCCCCACTGTTTGCCATCCCGCTGCCTTCAAAAGGCCGCCCCCCGCCTTGAACCAGACAACATGCGAAATAAATATTACTCTGACCCATGTCTCCAACTTTTGGTGCCAGAGTCAAACAGAGCGAGCGAAAAGGAAAAAAAGCAGAGAAGCTTTAGAAGGCCTTTGAGGTGGGAGAGTGTCAGTTATTTCAGGCTGGAATTAGAATCTTCTAATCTCTTTCCTTTTCAATTGGAATCTTTTGATTTCAGCGTCGTTCTCCAAACTGCAAGAGCTAAAATGATTATGACTTATCAGATTCATGTGAAAGTAACGGATAGAGTTTTGAAATAAATTGCTTTTTTGAAAGAAATTAGGCTACTACTTCAGTAACAACGTTTAGAATGTTACAAAAGATTCCCATTTCAAATAAATGCCGTTCTTTCGAACTTTGTATTCTTCAAAGAATCCTGCAAAATAATATTGTATTATGTAAAATTTATTTAGCGGCAAAACCTTTACCTTAAACATGGATAATAACAAGCAAATGTTTCTTAAGCAGCAAATCAGAATATCCAAATTATTTTTTGAAGGATCATGTGACACTGAAGACTATAAATGGTATTTAAAAAAACAGAAAAAAAGTTATTTTAAATTGTAATACTGCTTTAATGTATTTTTTTAACAAATAAAAGCAGCCTTGGTGAGCATATAAGAGACTTCTTTCAAAAACATTACAAAATCTTACCGACCTCAATCCTTTGAACGGAAGTGTAGATTTGACTGCAAAGACTGTGGGAAAAAAAAGCGTCCTTCTTTCTTCACTTGATTACTCAAATTTACATCACTCAACAGTTTGAGCTTGTTTAGACTGAGAAGAACTGTGACCTTTTTTTTTATCTTGCTTTTAAAACATGTTGCAATGTGAGTCATCCATACTGTGTAAACAACCAGGAAAGCTTCATTATTTTTGCTTCATGTGATCAGGGTATTGGCTAAGCCTGTATTGTCAGGAAAATGCCGTGTAACAACATGGCAAGTAATCACAGAATGTCTAATGTATGAAAATATTGTCATCATTTAATCACCCCCATGTATTTCCAGCTGTCTAAGCATCTGTTTTCAATACAAGGAAAGTGGATGGTAACAACGTATAGGCCTGAAGCCCTACGAAAGCTTTTTATGAAGTATAGACTGAAATGTAAGCTAATTTAAGTCATCATTCAATTATAATCATGGCCTCTGTTGTAGCTCTTATCTCATTTGTGGCCATGTTTTTCAAACTTGTCATGTCGCATTTGGTCAAGTGACATGCAAGATCTAATACCTTTTTAACCAAGTGCCAATACTTTTTTGCGTCTAACCTCAACGAACTGAGGTGCATTTCCCAAAAGCATTGTTAGCCAACTATGGTAGCAAGCTCCATCGTTATCAGCATAGTTCAACGAGTCGGTGTTTCCCGAAACCATCGTTCTAACGAACATTCGCAAACGGCATCGCAAAGTTGTGTGGTCTGAACGACAGCTCTCGACCTGTGGTTAGAAGAAGAGTTTCTTGTTTGCAGGACATGTTGACTTAATAAATCCTTATCTTGAGCAAAATAAGCAAGCTGACATTCAGTACAATCTGTATCTTTAATTTAGAATACATACACAAATGTCCTTATTGTCTTTTAGTTTGTCAAGACATTTAAAGCGTAATTTCTGAAGAGTGCGCATGTGCGAATGTGCTCTATAAGAATGAGCCAATGATTGAATATGGAAACAAAGCAAAATAACTGAGAAAAATGAGAACTAGACCTAGACCTCAGATGCCATGTCCATAATTTATAGCAAAACATCTAGCATTAATTTGATCTCAAACATATTCATTAAAGTAGTTATAACTCCACCACGTGCATGACATCATTAACCAACGTGGTTGAAAGACCAATTCGCGACAATACGGTTTCGGGAAACAGACGAGACTTGCTAGTTGATTTCTTCAATGATGCATCGTACTATGGTAGTGAAGCAGCGAGTTGCATCGTTGTACCTGAAACGCACCCCTGATCAATAGAAATGAGATGTCAAAGAAGGCGGAGCCAAAGAACCACACCTACCTATTACACACTCGCCACAAACCAATAGGTGAAAGGTTTTTACCAGCCGAAGCGAACTTTTCCAGAAAGTTCACTTTGGCGAGCGGTTTTGAACTCCTGAAACAAACTCCAAATTAACAATGTGGCGTGATTTTGTTCAAAATAACATCACAACAGTTTGTTCTTCGATTTTGCTTGAAGTATATCGGGGCCTTTATAGTATAAAAAGTTTAAAATATTTCTATTTTTCTCACACACATCAACTTTTGTTTAAAAAGACGTTGGCTTGTATGGATTACCATTGCGATTGCTATGCGTGTTAACTTTGTGTTCATCTGAAGAAAGAAAGTCATAGGCCTATGTATCGACATGAGGGTGAGTAAATGATGAGATCATTTTCACTTTTGGGTGTATTATCCCTTTAAGTATTATTCAGAACATGAGTGACAGTGCCCTTTTTAACATGAGCGTAAACACTCATGCATTGTTTTCATCTTTCCTCATCTCCTTTGCGTAAATGGCTGGCTTTTGTGTACATTCCCTGCTAATAAAAGTCTGTTTTCAAGAGGGTGAGTGAGGGTGAGAGAGAGACTGTGCTTGAAAGAGAGAGATATCAGGGTGCTGTTCTGCTTAACTTCCCCCGGTCAAAAGCTCCTCAGTGTGGCTATCCAGGCCGGCAAATCAGTCTGTGCCCGCTGTTTACTGTGCCGGTCACAAGGGCCACCGGAGCTGGAACAAAGGGGGGTCTGTTCCTATTGTCCTTCCCCAGAATGACAGCTCTCTGTTGGGCCGAGAGGGGGACCGGGGGGCCCTGGCTCCCACATACAGGGATGGAGGACAGTTTTAACTGAAATCATGTCCCTTCCTTTTAAGTCCGCAATCAGACGCTGCCTCAATGTAAACACCTGCAGCCATTCACTGATTCCATCTAATGGAACCGGAAAGCGCTGTTGACATGGTTCAGGCTACTCCTAATAGGTATTTAACACTGATCGAGGTACAAACGGATATCGAGCGCAAGAAAACACAATGCAGATGGATGAGCCACATTTATTTTCATTGCAAATCAAAGGACTGAAAGTATTCCTAAATAAGAAATGAACACAATAAGGGGCGTAAAGCAAAGAGCGACTTCCTCTCCATCCATCTTCCCGAAAGCTAAATCGAAGCAGCTGTTGTTTCACATCTGGGACCGCCCTGTTCCCCTGGCGCTGAATCCACTTTAATGAGTGTACCTGACACCTGTGCTCAAGGCAAAGCTGGTTATGAAAACAACAGGCCTATCTCTTCAACTGTACACTTGTACACATGGCTCTTAACTGGAGAGGTTACTGTGGCCGGGTGACAGAATAAACAGCGCAGGTGAGCTCTGAAGCATCACATTAAAATGAGTGTTTAAGAGGTGGTGAGCCATAAGGGGCATGTGGGATTGGCCCTAACACAACAGCTGTCCACCATACATCAGTCATTATGAGCATTTATATAAATCAAGAAGGAGTTCTCTGAAGCAGCACCTTCATTGTTTCTCTTTAACAGCAATGAGATTAAATGGAAACTTTTGCTTAGCCGTCTGTGTCTCATATTTTTCCCCCTTGAGAAAAAGACCCAAATGTCACATGTCTCCTCTAGAGTTAGGGTGTGTTCATACTTGGCAGGTTCAGGCTCTGGTGTGATTGCTCTGTTAGTGCGGTTCATTTGAAAAAGTGTGAATGCTGCCATCTGAACCCTGGTGCGCACCAAACAAGCGGACCGATCTGAAAAGATGGGTCTCGGTCCGCTTCCAAACGAACTCTGGAGTGGTTCGCAAACAAGCAACATGGACCAAAGACAAACAAACGAAAAACAGGACACGATGTTGTCATTCTTGTCATTCTTGCAATATTTCCCATCATAGTTCGGTACATCCTGGTTGCGTATGCAACCCACCGTTCCCTGAAGGAGGGAACGGAAGGACGTATGTCGACGTCAACTACATCTGACGTTCTCGACTGAAAGGGAACCGAACTTCAAGTATGACTTCTCACACACCCTTAGAAGCGATCTCAACAATGTCTCAAATGTGCTCAGATTTGTCAAACAAAGGTGAGCAGCATCTGAATCGCTTACGAAAGGCCCTTCAAAGACCATTGGTGAAGTGTATGTTTTAGGAAATTTAAAAAAAAGTAATTTGACAATTACCGTGGGTGATGTTTTGATTTATTATTTGAGTTAATTAGTTAAGGATGTAACCTGGGATCTGTAGCCTACCTGTTTAAAAACAACTATATATTATTCCATACATACATATTTTCATGTTTGTTTTTATAAAGCACTGCATGAAGAGTTATAGTTTAAAGATGTAATGAAAGAGAAGCAAGAGATATTTTCTTCCATATGTGACACACATCCAAGTGAAATGAATTATCGATAAAGAAAAACAATGTTGGTTCTTTGCATTGGTTGTTGATTTGATGTTGAGATACGAGGTTTGCAGGTGAACACAAGCTTGCAGGCACGGGTGAGGAAAAGTCCTTTACACATGCCACCAGAAAAGCCTGCCATTTTTACCAGAAGGCCCAGGTATGACATTTTGATTAAACAAGGTTTGACAAGGTAAAAAAAGAAAAGAAAAAAGTATGCACTGATGAATTATGCACAATAAGGTCTAACGTGCATTTAGAAACTAGACAATGCATTTCCATTTCACACTGATTATAAAGTCACAAAGAGGCAATATCCCCCTGTGTTGAAAATCAAGCATTTAATGTTGTTTAAATGCTTTTTCTGAAGTCACAAACTACCTTGAAACCAATCAGGTCAATGTGTGATCTCTGAGCTGGTGTGAGTGAGTGGAGGCGGGGCTAATTTGCATATTCATAGAACCGCTTATACTAAATGAGGCAAGGGTGTACATGGATACATTCAAGCTATTTTAAGGTATGAAGTTTTTTTTTTTCAAGGAAAAAACTTTTATATATGTCTGTGATCAAAGATCAGTTTTAAGGGATAAAATGATTGACTACAGTGGGACTTTAAGAGTTGACGTCATTCAAATTAAAATCTTAATCTCCACAAATCCAGTGTCTTATGAATAAAGGTGTTCCCATCTCAGATCAAACTATCAAAGGCATGTGTATACTTGCAGTTGTGTAATAGGCGTGCAAATTATTCAGTAACAAGGAATTTCAGTCTGTTGAAGTTCATCTTAAAAACCGTTTAAAGGGTTTTTGTGATATTTGAGCTTTATAAATCAGGAAGAAGGGGATTACTAATAAAACGACCACTTCTATAATGTTCTTCGCCAGTGTTTTGTCGATGCACTGAACAATGCATACTGATCCTAACCTAACCAAAAACGCCATGGTTACCTCCTCAAGCAAAAACTTCACATTTAGTTTATAGTCGTTCGAAACATAGGTCACCAAACCTCCCATAGTTCACGCCAGTGTTTTATCAGTGTTCACTCCTTGCTTTTGAGATGTTCTGATTGTAATCTGTGCCCTAAGGCAAGATCTTCAGCTAATAACAGCATTATAATTCACTCTCCTTGACATGTTGCAATATCTTTACGCAGCGAGACGCGCGTCAGGGCAACATGGTGTCGCCGCAGGTGCATTTCTGAAAACGGGCATCCATGAAGCGCGTAAGCGGCCTCCACGCATCATTAGACAAGCATCTACGGAGATAACCCTGCCGTTATCAGTCGCCTGCGTCCTCATACCTCCCACTCTCCGTTTTGCTAGCGGAGTTTACGCATCTCCGCTTCGCTCCTCCTCCAGTTTGCCATCTGCACTGAATCCGCATCGCGCTCTGTGCGTCCGCAGGTTGAAGAAACGCAACAGGTTATACGCGCGTTAATGAATCTGAGAGCGTTCTCGAGAGGGCGAGATGTGGGAACAAAATAACTGATTATACCAGCGATAGCGTTTCACTCATCACCTATTTGGATTGGCTCGTTTATTTGTGTGAAACTCTGCGCGAAAGTTCATCATGGTTTCATTGCTGGATTTAAGCGCTCTTGTTCTGTCGCTCGTGTGGGGATATTGCGTCCTGGCGGACACGGTCTTTACAAACTTTACTCTGGACAACGAGGTGCACTCTAGCTTCATCCACCGGCGCTTGAAGAGCCAGGAGCGCCGGGAGATGCAGCGGGAGATCCTGTCAATCCTCGGGTTGCCGCACCGGCCGCGGCCGCACCTCCACGGCAAGCACAACGCCGCGCCGATGTTCATGCTGGATCTGTACAATGCCATGTCCACTGAGGGAGACGAGGAGGGCTTCTCGTACCCATACAAGCCCGTTTTCACCACTCAGGGACCGCCAATCGCGACTCTTCAGGACAACAACTTTCTGAACGACGCGGACATGGTCATGAGTTTTGTTAATCTAGGTAAGATTGGCACGCGCGCACTGACAGTCCTGGGATGTCAAATGCCATATTTTAACCTTCTTTAGATTGTCCTAGGAAACTGCACCCACCTGTGATTCTCCCACTGAAACCATTTAAAATGCATCAATACTTGTTTAGGCTACAGTGCAAATTGTGTACAGACTCTTATTGGGTCATAATGTGTAATGATAATAGGCTAATTCATTACTGATGGAGTTTAATGATTTGAGTAAAAAGAAACACTATTGGACTTAGACAAAAAAGTGTCAATTTAATGAGCTTTATTAAAGCGATATGTGATACTTCACCAATTCTGATTGAACTGATTGGTCAAATATTTTTGTTTATAAACCGGGTCGTTCTAGTCTTTGCTTCTGATTGGTCGGCGTGGCCGTGCAGCTGTGTTATTTTCCACAATGTGACACCTGTTCACCAATCACAGCATTCTGTTATGTCAGGGACTATTATCTTCTAGCGGATGGAGGCCCCTTCATGAGTTCGCTTACTAAAACAGTCAGGCCACAATATTTATGTTGTAATCGTTTGATTAAGGCTTTTTTTGATTTTTTATTATCCCATAATTTACTCCCCCTCAAGCCATCCTAGGTGTATATGACTTTATTATTTCAGTCAAAAACAATTGGAGTTATATTAAAAACATATCCTGGCGCTTCCAAGCTTTATGGTACCTTAGATACTAAAGCCCCCCAAAAAGCCCACCATAAAAGTAATCCATATGGCTCCAGTGGGTAAATAAAGAGCTTCTGAGGCGAAGTGATGGGTTTTTGTAAGAAAAATATCCATATTTATAACTTTATAAACTATAATCACTGGCTTCCGGTAACGGCTGTATGCGAGTCGAGTTCTGGCTGAAAAGTGTTTTAGTCATACACCTAGGATGGCTTGAGGGTGAGTCAATTATGGGATAATTTTCATTCTTGTGTGAACTATCCCTTTAAGAACACGCTAAGGACTTATGATGGAAATAAAAATGAAAATGTTTTAGGAGAAAATCACATCCAGGGGCCTTTAGCCCCTTTGCACCATATTATTGATGCACCACATATTTTGGGATCAAACTTGATAGTTTTACAAGAAACAAAATAAAGCTGCATAACTCTGAAAAATGTTTTTGACAAAGAACTTGTCACAAAGTGTGGTTCCAATAGCGCAACTGATTTTGCAAGACAAAGAGCCTCTAATGAAATTGCTGAACTTAAATGTGAAATCAGATTACATCTGATAGTCTGGTCAAACAATAGCACTTTTTAAGTCAAAACTTGCATTAAAACATTTACTCCGATTGATCCTCTGTCTCTTCATGTTTTTGGCATTGACAGGAAAGACCTGCCACAGAAATCAGATAATAACAGGGCTGAGTGAATAATAACAGGCCAAAGAATGGGGATTTTCCCCCCTGAGAGTCTTAGATATTTTATTTGTTACAGGGCCAAAATAGCATGCATAGTTCTCTCCTCCATTGTTTGTTTGATTTTATTAGGCCACTTATCTGCGGAAAGTCTTAACCTTGGCATGATTTCCAAGCCTCTGATGCTGGTGAACGCAAACCTATATTTGCATTGTGTGTTTTGGGCAGTGATAATATGGCGCTGTTGCATTCCCAAGCGTCTGCTGTCTCAGCGCCAGCTGTGTCCTCCGCTAATATTCAGGTGTTCAGGGTTGGCTGTCTGGGAGCTCAACAGTCTCTTTATCTTCAGTTTTTTTTTCTCTGCAGTAATGATATCAGCTGACAGAGGCACAAGTGTTTTGCTAAGTGCAAAGTACGTCTCATGACTCGTTTGCTCAACAGTGAGGAAGCCTATGGGGCCGCTCACACATATTCTTGCATTCAAAAGCGACAATGGAATAACCCTAACAAAAAAACAAAATGATCATGGTAACCATAGTTTCTGCCAATAACATTTATTGTTGCTACTATAAAACTATGACACGTAATATATAGGCCTACATAGTGTTCAGAATATTTTCACTTTGATTAATGTCTGTTTTTACCACCATGGTAGCTACAGTAGTTCCACTGTTTTATTATAAAAACAATAACTGTAATAATGACTTGTATTTTCTGACAACACATGAACGGTCCCAGGTCACCATTCAAGTAGCTTTTAGTCATCCACCTTTACCTCCACGTAAAGTGTAATCTTTGACACTGCCTAACTTGGCTTGGCTGAATGTTTCATAAGAACCTGGCTTGTCTTATCAGCAAGCCTGTTAGTTTCCTCATTAAAGCGTCATCATCTGCACACTAGCACAACACTGCCATGCGAAGTGTGATTTATTGTCTGATAAGAGCAGTTATGTTGTTAAGGGTGTGATTTGTAACGCTGTTTATTGGCAAAATGGGTTGGATGTAATAGTTTAGTGGTGATCTGAATTCTTCTTAAAGTCACCATGATACGGCAGTATTTATTATAAATGATTTATCCATGCACATCATTTTTTTATTTTTTTTTATTCATGTGCCCTCGGAATCTTTAATCAAAATAACCTCTTGCAGCAACATCTCATCTCTTCTCTGATGATGCGTTTAGTGATGGAGTGAGGGCGGGGCAACCTGTCACTCACAGGAGACCCACCAATAGCAAACCACAACCATGCAATCAATTCCCCATGGACAAAATCAAGCACGCCCTACATTTGTTCTTGTTCCAGAAGATGTTTCACACTGATATACGTCACAACGGGGAAGAAAAGAATATCGCAACTTCCTTTTCATGCCGACTTTACACTATAAAGCCATCTTACCCTCCTGTTGTTCCAAACCTGTATGACTTTCTTTCTTCGTGGAACACAAAAGATATTTTGCATATACAAATACAATATTAAAAAAGAGAGATTAAAAAACAAAAAACAAACAATTCTTACAGGTTTGGAATGACATGATGTGGAAATGAGGACATAATTCTAATTTTGGGATGAAGTATCCCTTTAAATGCTGATTTAAAGTTAGACATCAACCTTCTTAGTATTCCTCAATCAATTCATTATAAACAATATAACACAAGAAAAAATCAAATTATAAAAGAATGCCTGTTTTAGTGTAAACACTGTTTACACAAAAAATTGTATAGGGTCGCTAACGACCCAAGGTGTGAACAGTGTAAGTATACTTTTTCTGCATGACAATAATTTAATCTTTAATGACTGAAGAAGTGTAATTCACCTTTACGGTGGCAATTTCTGAAACACAATGATGAAGTGATGTTTCACTCATAGTTACCGCAGGCAGAAAACAAAAGAATAGGAAGAATCATCAGCAAAACTTGAAATAGCTCAGTGATTTACTGCAGAGCAAGTACTGAACGCAATCAAATATTAGTGTCACTCACTTGATGATGGATCTGGAGAAGAAGCTGTCAGTGATCCCAATATTGATTTTGAAGATTTTAAAAATGACAGTTTTGAGAATATGTTTGAGATAGCGAATATGAGCAGATGCTGAATATACTGGAAAATGAGCTCTGACGAGGACAGTGATGATGGTATAAAACATCTGCTCAAACTGAACCCTTCCAAGCTCCGAAAGTGAACAAAATATGCTTTATTTTATTCCTCTGTAATTGTTACTCTAATATTATGAGAGTTTTATATTATCACAACAGGTAGAGATCCATCCGTGTTAGATATAGATCCGGTTCGCTAAAGTCCCGGATATGTAATAATGATTGGCGAAACATTCATGCATTTAAGGGTTAAAAGAAATGATTAATCTGAAAATGACTAGTGTGTGTGTGAATGTGAGTATATGTCTACAAGGAGGGAGGTGACAGTGTTTCCTATTCTGAAATGTGTAATTATCCAGAGGACTGCTGTATTGTGCCTATTTTGGACAAGCACTGACACAGATGGATTTGACCACAGAAGCTTGCCTCTCTTTCTTTCTGCTCTGCTTTCTCTCTTCCCGAGGAGAGACATCAGCTTTTAATCAAACAACCTGCTGTAGTCGCTCCGTTCAACCAAACCAAACTGCCACAGCACACCTTTTATATTAAATAAGCTACAATGTCAATAGAGACATGCCTTGGGCATTTCGCAGAAAGAATGTGCAGATATGTATATATTTACTTAATTTTCACAATGGTGGTTTCATAGTTCCTATATTGTATTAGGCCCAGAGAACACTGCATGAATGCCATATGATATAAGGGATTTGCTTCTTTCGCTGAATCTGCGATCCATAAACCTGACAGTCAATCATAACAAAGATGTTTCACATAAGCAAAGAGAACACAAGGAAAACAAAAGAGTTCACAGAAAAACCATATGCGATCCAATAACAGCTAAAGATTTTTTTAATGTTTACTGGAATGGGGTTTTCCCCAAATCCGATAAAATAATGAAATTCCTTATTTTGAATTTTTTTTTTTTTTTTTTTGTTAGAGATCCTCTCAGTGAAGAAAACATCAGTCTCTCTTGTAGCTTGCAAAGTTTTATTCTTCAATCAGAAACCTTATTCATGCATTTTATTAAAAGAAAGAAAGAAAAATAGAGCACACTTTTACAGGATCTGATTTTCTGTGTCATGTCTTCACGATGCATTCGCAGCATGTTCTCTGTGAGAGAAAAGCTGCTTTGTGAGTTCAGTGCCTGAACCTCGTGATTTGATCAGACTTATTGAATCTTATCGGAGCCAATTTGAGAAAAGGCGAGCGATTTACAATTTTATGAACACATGCCATGTTTCAGAAGCAACAGAAGTGTCAGTATCTGTGTCTTTGCTTCCTTAGTGCCAAGCCAGTCAGTGACTAGGCAGCATTTATTGTGAATGAATTCCATCGTGCTTATGATCTAGAACAAATTCCAACTCTTTACATAACCGAACGCATATTTAATGTTTAACATTCTTTTTTCTCTCTCTCTCTGAAGAAATGGATTAATCTCAGCTAACAGAAAACACTCTCAGAACTTTGGCTAATGTTCTGGCAGGGTTCTCTCAAAGTTATGATTATTACAGTAACCATTATAGAGTGCTATTAGTGCTAGTCCACTTTTTCAGCAGCGCTGGTTCCGGAAGTATTTTTTTCCATTCATGTCTCGAATTTCAAAATAGTCTTCGTTAAAGCATAATAAGCCATGAACCAAGCCAACCAGTGGTGAATCATAACACTACAAACTTTGATTTGAAGCAAAAAAGTATTTGAAAATCGAACAAAAATACTAAGGTTCAAGACTGTGTGACGGCTTTAGAGATGGAAAGAACTACAATCCCATGATGCATTGCGAACAGCCTAATCATACTAAAAATGATGGAGAAATATAAAACTACTCATTTACAAATGTTGATTATATATATATATAAAAACAATATATGTTAAGTTTAATTTTTTATGTTTTAAATTTTATATTCAAATATTTAAGTATTTTGAGAACGTAGAGAGACCGACCCGATCATGTCATTTTCAGTGCTTCATGGGAGTGGGCGGGGCTAAACAGCTCTTTTGCCTTGTTTTGCTTTTTTCGACTTTTTGATTGGTGTAATTTTCTATAGCATCATGGGTAATGTAGTTTTTCACCACAAATTCCGCTGTTAAACATGAAATTAAAAATGCTGGTTAACGGCTTCAACAAAAGCAAATATTATCGATTATCAACCTCATAGCTCACAGTAGGGCTGTCTTTAAAGGTGTATACTGTAAGTTATCATTAAAAATCAATTTCTCTGTGCAGAAAACGAATGGAGTATTTACTTCTGGAAACCCGACTGTTGCGCTCTACATTCGTTGAAGGTTATCTGTTGTTTAATAATGCTCTCAAAACATTACCACAAAAACGTCATTTATACATCATTCACGGAAGGTTGGATGTTCATTAACGCTTTTTAAATGTTACATTCAAAAGTAACGTTCTCATAATTTTTGCAAAATGATAAAATGGAATGTTCCCTTAACGTTCGCATAAAACGTTAATTTTGAACATTCAGAAATAACATTTTCATAACTTAATATAAACATTTGCAAAACGTTCTTTGAACATTGGCTGGGATACAGTGAAAACATAAGTGAATGGACATTTTAAAACAGATTTACTCTGTTAAACTGCCTTTGTCTTCTTACCTACATATACATTTCAACTTTTTAGACTACTTCTTCAGATGAAGCAACCTAATTGTTTCTCATAAATGACTGAAAGAAAGTGTACACCTTTTGCCCTCCATCTTGATTATTCGTACTCTTGCCTTCTGAATGAAGCTGGGTGGCATTCGCCCCTTCTAAAATATTATGACAACAGTTGTGGATCTGATTTCACAGATACTCCTCTGAAGCACGGTGGGGAGGTCTGCTGAACGACAGGCTCTAAAGAAGCTTTGTTTGACATGGCCAGACCCTCTTTATACCTACAAATGTTTCATAAGTCTGGGGCACAGTTTACGACAGACATGTGGGTGTCTCGCTGCTCCAAGAGAATGAATCTTTTTTCGTCTGTCAAATAAAGTGGGTTTCAATCCAGCGCAGGTGTGACTCACTTAAACTGTTTGTAGTAACACTGGAGGCAAAGGCTTTGTACTTGGCTTTCAGAGTTTTATAGAGCCAGCCATTTCTGAGTTACATGTTTGTGACTTGAGTAATGGTTAAGATATAGTTTTGTTGCCTTTTGATGGTATTCAGTATGTCTACCCTTGTGAAAAAGAAGTGTGCTTGCTTAATATTATTGAATTTTTAACAACTGTACTTGCAGATAATATAATATTAATGAAATAAAAGGACACTTAAGTGTAACATTTTTGTCATTTACTCACCCTTATGTTGTTCCAAACCTGTATGAGTTTCTTTCTTCTGCTGAACACAAAAGAAGATATTTTGAAGAATGTCGGCATCCAAACAGTTGTTGGACCCCATTGACTTCCATAGTATTTTTTCCATATATGGAAGTCAATGGGGCCTTGGCCCTGTTTGGTTGTCTATTCTTCAAAATATCTTCTTTGTGTTCAGCAGAAGAAAGAAAGTCATACAAATTTGGAACAATTTTGGTATCTATCACTTTAAGTGTGAGAATCTTACTATTGAAGTTTTGATCAGACTATTTTAATATTCATCATAATACTGAGTATATCTCCCAGCTCTAGTTGTGTAAGTCATATATGTTGTGTCATTTGAGTTCCCCTTAAAGGGCCTGCGTCTTGTTAGGTTTAGTGATAACAGAGATGTTACTATGCGCCGTGTGTAGTGTGTAAGTGGGTGGGTCTCTGATTAGTTTGGACCCCAGGGCACGGGACATTTTATCTCTGAGTCACCTTAGTAAAAATCCCAGCTGTGTAAATGGCTTACGGCATTTATGTAAAATGTAAATGCAACACGGCGCACGCAACACTAGTGAACAGTCAACACTGCGGAGGGCGTGTGAACGCTCCAGGGATCTAGAACATGCTTTTCGGTGTGTGATATACAGGCACTCGGATACTACTTAAATAAAAGCACATGATAACTCGACTCAATGTTGATGCTTAGCAGAATGTTCAGGCTGCTCTTTTCCCGAGGACTTTAAGTAGATGGTGACTATCAAGTATCTCAAAGGACAAAACTTTTTTAGAAAAATGGTCTAAACATCTTTGATGATGCATTCTTTACGTCTTTTGCCTCTTTTTTACCAAGGTTCCCATATTCATGAGCACGGCGGATATCAACGTTGTCTTTAATTGAGTCTGTCAGACCACTTTGTAGTTCATTCTTTTAAAGTCGAGGTTACATTTTTAGATGAGGTGTCCCTATCCTGGCGCGTCAGGACACATACAGGCATGTCCACAGCCAGACCTGTAATTCTGGCTTGTATTGACCTTTGAAATAACTGAAATCATTTGGCGAAATGATACTAAGTGAACTACTTTAGTCGTGCGTTTCCCTGAAAATAATTTCACACCGTAGAACGTTCGTCAACCAATCAGATTCAAGCATCCAACATCCCTGTTGTATAAGTAGGCTATATTTCGTCAAACACAATTAACTATGATGAATGATGAGAATCAGATCTTAGCCATACTAATGTAGCCTACAGTATCAATGATCACAATGATGTTGCCTACCTGTTGAAACATTCCTCAATTCGGATGTGCGTCTATGTTTTGGAACCGACCAAGAATTTAGCTTTGACCAAGAGTGCCTCAAATGTTGCATTTCAACAGTTAAGTCAAATTCAACTTCCAGTAGTCTGAGAGTAAGATGGAGAGGGGTGAAATGAGTTTGACCTGACCTGACCCCCGCCATTAGCACAACCGCACCCCGACACCTTCCACACATCGGCCGACCCCGTGCTGAGAGTCCCGTCGGCTGAGGAAATAGCCCGTCTGCTACCTGCCACGAGAAAGAGACGTCATTAGCCTACCCCATCAGTTTTTTTTTATGGGTCTGTTTTCCGTCTCTCAGCCTCGCTAATGCGTTATTTAGAGCGTTAGTCATCGCTCGCTCTCATGCAGTCCTCTGGCTAGCGTGCAAGTGGAATCTCAGATAGATGATGGATGGATGAGAGAGAGGAAGGAAGAAAGACTTAATACCACACTTGTGTGTGGGGGGTTGGTAGCTATTAAGCCTCTAATAGATTCCTCTTCTTTTAATAGGTCACATTTACATCACAGTCTCGGGAAGATTCGTAAAATAAAACACAGCTCCGGGCATCATGAGCCACACTTCGAAACATAGCGAATAAAGGTGAATGAATGTGTGTTTTACCATTAATACTTAGCAGATGTTTAGAGGTGATTAAGAAACTCTGATGATTCACCGACACTGATTCACGAAACAACAAAAGGTACAGGTTACTATTTTTTCAAATACCATTTTCAAGAAACCGACTCTTTACAAGTCATGTTGTGTTACCATCATATTTTCCTTACACCTTGAATACATTTGAGTCATAAGATCTTAAAGTCCCACTGTGGTGAAAATCAAGTTTTTAATGTTGTTTATGTCTATGTGGTGTTTTTAATATGCTTTAAGATAAACCATGTACGAATTCAAAAGTCAACACCTTTGCTGAGCATTTTCTGTAGTGAACCAAAGTGATCTCAGTGATCTCGAAAACTCGGTTTGAAATCGCTGGTGTTTCTGACGTCAACGTGTGATCGTCATCGAGTGGATCTCTGAGCTGGTGTGAGTGAGTGGAGGCGGGGCTAATTTGCATATATATATATATAGAACCGCATATACTAAATGAGGCAAGGGTGTAGAGTTACATTCAAGTTATTTTTAAAGGGGTGGTTGATTATGATTTCACTTTTTTAACTTAATGTTGCTGTTTGTCTGAATCCGGTTTGAACATAAAAGGCTAAACGTTTTTGACATTTTCAGTGTATGTCTGTGTGAGTGCAAGCTGTTGAAGCTCCGCCCTCTGTGCCGGGAGCAGAAGCTCATTTGCTTTTAAAGGAACAGACACAAAACGGTGCGTTTTGGCTCACCCTCAAAAAGTGACAATTTTAACATGCTATATAAAAATATCTGTTTGGTATTTTGAGCTAAAACTTCACATACACACTCTGGGGACATCAGAGACTTATTTTACATCTTGTGAAAATGGCATTATACCACACCTTTAAGGCATGACAAAAAACGGAAAAAAACATTTAAATCCCCATTTTGATGATCAAAGATGAATTTTATATGATAAAATTTATTGACTACAGGGGGACTTTAATAATAATAATAATAATAATAATTAAGATTTTTTAAAAAGTTAAAGTTTTTGGGGAGTTGCACCACATGACATTTTACAACCTATGATATGATCCACCCCCCTCATGGTTCTGCATGACTTTTAAAAGATTAAGAATCAGCGAAGCAGGTTTGTTGAAATATTATATCACAACAATATAAATAATGCCAAACAACTTGATAAGGTTTTGTTTTAAATTAGCTTTTTTTCCTCGTTATGATATTAGGACTGTTGTATCACTCTGACATTTTTAACGTATTCCTTTAACGTAGATATGTAGGCCTGTTCAAGACATTGTATAAATGAACTGCATGTATTTTTAGCAGCCTGAACATTCTGCTATATGACAATCTTCCTTTTTTTGTGAACTGTCCCTTTAACCTTGTGTTGTGAATCTCCTGAGTTTTGGTGAATGTAGATATTTGTGTGTGTGTATCAGTGAGCCTCTCGTTAGCGCACTAACTCTCTGATGTCTCACTACAACAATGGTTAATACTAATGGAGGTTGCTTTCTGCCTCACACACACATGCACACAGATCTCCGGGGACACTCAGGCTCTTGGCTGGTTTTTAATGTTTTATAGTGATGATAATCAGAAGCCTTGTTGGGGAAGTATGACGTGATAGGCAAATCTGTTAATGTGTCTTACTCAATGCACATTCACAAGTGGACACATCATACCATTGTTTTGCTGTGTTTTATGTGGCATGCTTGCGTCTTGGAAGAATAAACTTGTATTTATCATTTTCCCTGGACTATTAACAATTTCTGTCATGGAAAATATTCAGGGGGGATTCTAGGATTTCAGGACAAAAGGAGCCTTAGTTCCTTAGTGAACATGAGCTGATGTGGCACGGAGTATAATATTTCACAAGTCTGAATCTCACTTTAATGACAGTTGTTTTTAAATAAACAAATTACAGCATTTGTTTTTACATGTTGTAGTAGTCTGCAGCAGTCATTATTTACTCATCCTCATGTTGTTTTAAACCCATTTGACTTTCTTACATGGGCCACAAAAGGAGATGTGTTGCAGAAAAGCTGCTCTTTTCGCACAGTATAGTTGATTCACACTGTTGAGCTTCAAAAGATTGAAGACAGATTTCTGAGAGAAGGCTGAACTGATTTACTTATTTTACAAATAAAGTTCATATATGTGACCCTGGATCACAAAACCATTCGCACGGGTATATTTGTGGCAATAGCCAACGATACATTGTATGGGTCAAAATTATCGATTTTTTTTTTTTATGGCAAAAATCATTAGGATATTAGGTAAAGATCATGTTCCATGAAGATATTTAGTAAATTTCCTACCGTAAATATATAAAATATCATATATAAAAGCACAATCGCGAACATAAATGGACAACGTTAAAGGCGATTTTCTCAATGTTTCGATTTTTTTGCACCCTCATACTCCAGATTTTCAAATAGTTGTATCTCGGCCATATATTGCCCTATCCTAACAAACCATACATTAATGGAAGGTTTATTTATTCAGCTTTCAGATTATGTATATATCTCAATTTTAAAAAAATTGACCCTTGTGACTGGTTTTGTGGTCCAAGGTCACATATTTTAAAAGTACAAAGTTGCATCTTCATCATTACAAATGTATAATTACAAATATATTTAAACTCATGTCATACAACTTTCAATATGATATTGAAGTATATTTTAGTTTGCTGCAGATTCACTTCAGTGTTGATAGTGCTGACACAGAAATGCATAAATCCGAGTCTGAGGACGTGAACAGCTCCGGGTAGAACGTCACGGGTTGCCATCTCATAATTATGGTTATGACATGACGACTCTGTAGCAGGACAAACCACTGACACTAAAATGTGGGACGATTTATATGTGATGTCATTTCACTAATAAATGTTCAGTGCAATTGTGAAATGGTCAGTTACGAGATAGCTGTTTGTGCTAAAACATTATGCAGAGTTCCTAAGCAAAGGGCCTTCCTTTCAGCAGCTGTCTTATTCCTTTCTTTTTTGTGCCCGTTTTCCATGTCTTTCTGTTCTTTCTCTGTCTCTTGCTCTGTGGAAGGGCCTTCCTAGCATTCCTGCTCTCAGCGGGCTGCCCTTGGGACACTGCCAGAGGTTAATACAGATGTTTCTGTGCATCTGCTGGCCAAAGCAGCTGTACAGAGAACTTTATCTGCTCAAGGTCCACACACACACACACACACACACACACACACACACACACACACACACACACACACACACACACACACACACACACACACACACACACACACACACACACACACACACACACACACACACACACACTATTGCAGCACTTCTTTTCCAACACTCTTTTCCAAGCATACAAACTGTAGGTCTAGACATGTCAGTTCCTTCTGTGAAGGACTTGTGTTTGCTGATTGTTGATGTGACTGGTGCAGATGGACAAGTCTTGGAAGTTATAACAAACGATAGAGAGTGAGTGAGAGCCATTGGCCTGCCTTGGCACCAAATAAAAGGGAAGATTTTGACAGAATTTGTTTCCTCTTGTTGAGTTTGATTAGGACTCTTGCCTTGACATGTTGTCTTGTGTAACTGAAGTGTTACTTTTCTGGCGCTTGGAGATCACGATTGCTGCTTTCTATATTTAAATGTGAACTTTGTAGCTTTTTTTGCTGTTCAAAATTAACAAAATTGAAATAATGAGTCAATACACCCTCAGTCTTTCTTCCAATAAGTTAAAATTTTTTTGTCTTACCCTGATTCGCTATGGTAAGTATGGTATAAGTGTTTATATTTGAGACCTGTTGGGATGGTTTTTGCGGGAAATTGCGTTCATACGTCACTCGCCAGTGCTTGTTTCGTATTCATATCATATTTCGTTTTTATTTCACAGCGGGCGAGTAAGGTATTTTATTGAATAGATAAATTACCATATGTAGCTCTCTAACAGTTAAATGTAAAGCATTATCTATTGTGAAGGCTCGTTTCATTATGGTTGTTGTTCTGGAATTTATTATCAAGGAAGTACCGTGTCTATTAATGGATAACAGTAACATCTTCAGCTAGTCAGCTTGAGATCCTTTCCATCTAAACGTCTTGTTTTATCTTTTAAGCCTAGTAGTGAATGTTTTATGAGCAGCAAGATAACCATATTAATCTGCACAAACACACAGAGCCAAAGCACAACCAAAACAATGTTCTTCTGCAAAATGCATTCAGTTTGTTTTTTAACCGCTAGAGGGTTAAAAGTTACAGAGTGCACCTTTAATGTCTTCATGTTTGCATTTGTTTTAATCACTTTTTTTTCTTTGTGTTTCTCTGTCCTTTTCTCTTTGTGAGAGGAAAAAAGCTTAACCTGCCCATTTGTTCTTGGTGCGAGTGCAGTTCCCCGCCTGTCCCGTCTGCACACAGATCCAGAGCATCAACATTGTGTAACATTGTTACAGAGAAGCAGGCCACAGATCTTGCTGTGCTAGGAAATATCAGACAAAGTGCAACAAAAGATTCCTCAGCTGTTTTCTTAGTCCATTCAACACAATACAAAAACTACAAGAGAAGAATTGTGAAAAACAAATGAGGAATATCAGTGCATTGATGCCAATTTTCAGTTGTTTTAAAAGCTTGACAGACTCTTTAAAGGAATAGTTCACCCAAAAATCCATGTCATTAGTTACTTACCATCATGTCTGTGCAACGTTAAAGTCCCCTTGTGGTGAAAATCAAGATTTTAAAGTTGTTTATATATGTCCATGTGGTGTTTTTAATATGTATTATGTATGAGTATTTTCTCCTTAAAACTGCAGTGAAAAGTTTTTTTCTGACGTCACAAACTACCTTGTAACCAATCAGGTCAACGTGTGATCGTCAACGAGTGGATCTCTGAGCTGGTGTGAGTGAGTGAAGGCGGGGCTAATTTGCATATTCATAGAACCGCGTATACTAAATGAGGCAAGGGTGTAGAGTTACATCTTTTTAAGTTATTTTAAGACATGACGATTTTTTTTCAAGGAGAAAACGTTTAAATATGTCATTTTAGTGATGAAAGATGAGTTTTAAGGGCTAAAATGATTGAATACAGGGGGACTTTCAAAAAATTTAATATAACAGGATATTAGAACACGCCTGATTCACAGTGATACGAAGATGAATGATGCTATAGATTTTTCCGTATCAGTTCCAGCATGAGTCCTCTTCCTTTGGAAGTGCAAAGTGGAATTGCAGCACTGAAAACAGCGTCTTCTCGACATATCAACAACACAAACCAAACTCTTCCATTCTCAGCTTTATCTGAGGGTCAAAGTAGATGTTGTTCATGGGCAGCCAATGAAGACAACAGGCTGGCATTATGCAAATTTGGTTCAGTGTCATTGTTACATGTGTTACATGTAGTTACTATAGTAATAACTATAAATATGCATAATTATATGCAACTAAACCAAAACCAAACCAAACCCTGATCCTAACCCCTATGTAGTTACTTAAATACTCAGTACTTCAATGTATAATTACAGTGTAACAAAGACACTTCAAAATAAAGTGTAACCCAAATTTGTTACATTGTATGTAGGTATGTAACATAAGGAAGTGAGACTGGAATTGCTGACGACTTGTTTCAGCAGTTCAGAATCAAATGTGTTTTTTTTTTTTGGAGACAATAACATAGTTTGTCGTGCACTTTGATCTTTAAAACTTTTCAGACCTTTTGCATTCACAAACAGCTACATTACACACTACATGAAATGTAATATTGGAAAAAGTGTAAAATGGGCACTTGAAAGACTCACTCAACACTGGAGAGAGTCCTAAAACCCAGCCAGTGACCCAATAACTGATCACAGGCATTTCAAAAAATAAACACAGACGTAGACGCACGCACATGCGCACACGCACGCACACACACACACACACACATGCGGGTCTGGTTCGCTATCTTTGTGGGGACTCTCCATAGACATAATGGTTTTTATACTGCACACACACACACACACACACACACACACACACACACACACACACACACACACACACACACACACACACACACACACACACTCTCTCTCTTTCTCTCTCTCTCTCTCTCTCTCTCTCAAACTCATTAACTCTTCACAGCTGAGAGGCAGAGAGCCAGAGATAAAGGATGTATTAGTAGCTCTGTTTTGTCCTTGAACTGATGCCAAACCAAACCCTGAGATCCACACTTCCTTTGGAAGAATAAAGCTTTTTCAAATCAAAGGCTTCTACATAGAGACATTTTGCTATACTATCACTTCAAAAAACACGAGAATATACTATACATTTTTTTTATTTGTTCCAGAGTGACATGTTGTGACAGAGCGTCCGTATATTTGCGTGTATTCCTGCATGTGTGTGTATAAACAGGATCATCTTGTACACAGAACCCCATAATGCATCACAGGATGTTAGCACATGCTATGAGCCAAATAAAAGCCCATTACTGCACTGCCGAACAATAACTGCGAGGCATCATTTATGAGAGCCTGAAATGTGTGTCAAATTAGTCAGAAAAAATTAATACGGCAAATATTAGATCAGTTTATATCACTAAGAGTGTCAGGAGTCAAGTTTGATTCCTCTGCTTGTTTCTCTTCTCCCTCTTCTACACGTGCGGTCTCGCACAGCTGAGCTCATTCTCAATTAGCGTTCGCGCTCACACTCTTCTCACACCTGTTTCCCCTTTGCCCTGATTTCTTGGCTATTAAGATCTCGTGTTCTTTTCCCCTCTTTGTCTGTTTATTGTTTGTTTGTTCATGCCCGTTACAGACGCATCATCATTGTGAATTACTGCTGCTTATTCTTGTCCTTTGTGTGTATGTCAGACGAGAGATTTCACCTGCTATCCTGTGTCAAGCCTGATAGTCTGTGCTGCAGTTTCTGCCTAGTGGAGTCTGTGCTCGTCGTTACCAGAGTGCACTTCCTGACCGCAACTACCTGTGCCTTTCATCCTGCCTGGTTGCAGCCTGCTCTGGTTTCGTTATCCTCTTCTGCGTTTGCCTAGACGGCCGGTGAACGGCAGACAGCCTGTGTTGACATTTATTCTGATTTCCAATAAACCTCTGTTAACCAGCTTTCGCTTGTTTGGGTCCTTTTCGAACTGTGACAGAATAAACCGACCATTATGGACCCAGCGAACGATACAAGCATCCGCTCAGCTGTTGAACTGCAGGGAGCAATGCTGGGCAGACATGCCAGCGAATTAGCTGCTGCCAAGCATGCCGTGGATTCACTCGTTGCCCAGTTGTCGGATCTGACTGGTCAGCTACACCACCTGCGCCAAGACCTCATCTGGGTCGTGACACACCTACGAGCCTCGTATAAACAATCCTCCCTGCTACTCTGGTGAGCCTACTGAGTGCCGTGCAGTTCTTACCCGGTGTGAGGTGGTGTTTTCTCTTCACCCTGTCACGTATGCATCCGACCGTGCCAAAGTTGCGTATGTGGTGTCCCTTCTTACTAGCCAAGGACCGGGACTGGGGAGTAGCATTCTGGAAGGCGGGAGCTGATTGCTGTGAACAGTTTAAATTAGATGTAATTTAGAATTTAGATGTTGAAAGTTTTCGACCGTTCTGTCTTCGGTCGCAAGACTTCTCGCCAGCTGGCAGCACTTCGACAAGGAAGACGCTCCTCAGCTGATTATGCCGTTGACTTTAAGACTTTATCTGCCACCTGCGAATGGAATGAAGCAGCACTCACAGCACGCTTTTGGGAAGGCTTGAATGAGAAGCTGAAGGATGAGATTTTTGCATGAGAGTTTCCCTCATGCCTGGATTAGTTGGTGGAATTAGCCATTTGTTTAGACAAACGTTTCGATTTACGCCGATGTTCTCGTGCTGATGTCACGGGATTCTGGGGATTCACTCAAACAGCGTCACCTGAACCACACCCACAGCCTGAGCCAATGCAGCTAGGGAGAATACACCTCTCCTCTGCCGAGCGCCAACTGCGTATTTGAGAGAGGTTGTGCCTTTACTGCGATGGTACTGGACATTTCGCTGCCACATGTTCGGTAAAAGAGAGAGCTCGCCAGTAGTTCGGGGAATATTGGCGAGCGCGACTCCACTATCCCCGTCCAAACTTTTATCGCTGCTTTTTTTCGAAATTTCAGTCTGGTTGCCACACCTCTGACTGGGCTCACGTCCGCAAAGTCCCGTTTTGTCTGGTCCGAGGCTGCTCAATGTGTCGTAAGTGCGTTTTATGCGTTTGAGAGTCTTAAGAGATTGTTCTACCATTCTAATTTCGCCTGATCCATAGAGTCAGTTCTCATTACTCGCATCAGCTCTTGTCTGCCGAACGTAACTATGACGTGGGGAACCGGGAACTTCTAGCCATTCACTTGGCCCTGGAGGAGTGGCGCCATTGGCTGTAGGGAACCTCCAGTCTGTTTATCGTCTGGACTGATCATCATAATCTAGAGTGTATCCGCTCCGCCAAGAGGCTTAACTCTAGACAGGCTCGTTGGGCCCTTTTTTTCAGGCGTTTCAATTTCAGTATCTCTTATCGGCCCGGGTCAAAAAACATTAAGCCTGACGCCCTTTCTCGCCATTTCTCCTCTTCCGAGGTCTGCCCCACCATGGAGACCATCCTACCGGAGGGATGTGTGGTTGGATCCGTCACGTGGGAGGTGGAACAGCTGGTGAGAGGCTCTTTCTCACACCGTTGTTCCCCGAGTGTCCGCTCGTTCGGCTGTCCTTTGTTGGGGTCACTCCTCTAAATTGGTCGCTCATTCGGGGGTGGAGCATACTATGGCAGCTGTCTGCCAGCGATTCTGGTGGCCTGCCATGGAACATGAGGTACGTTGATTTGTTGCGTCATGTTCTGTCTGTGCCCAGCAGAAGTCCAGGAATTTGCCTCCCGACGGTCTGCTTAGTCCCCTCTCTATTCCCTCCTGCCCTTGGTCCCATATTGCCCTCGACTTCGTCACGGCGGTTCCCCCTTCCAGCGGCAATACGGTGATTCTCACTGTCGTTGACTGGTTTTCTAAGGCAGTTCAAGGCCCTCTCCCCAAGCTTCCGTCGGCTAAAGAGACTGCGCGGGCGGTTGTGGACCACGTCTTTAGGATTCACGGGCTTCCATCTGATGTGGTTTCGGACAGGGGACCCCAGTTTGTCTCTAACTTTTGGAGGGAATTCTGCAGACAGATTGGTGCCACTGCCAGTCTGTCATCAGGATTTCACCCACAGAGTAATGGTCAAGCTGAGCGCGCTAATCAGGACCTCAGTCGGATGCTCTGTGTTTGTCGGCTCATAACCCCACCTCCTGGTGCGAGCAATTGACATGGGCGGAGTACGCTCATAATTCTCTGCCGTCGTCATCCACTGGCCTGTCCCCATTTTCTTGTTGTCTGGGCTACTAGCCACCTCTGTTTCCCTCTCAGGAACCAGAGGTTGCCGTTTCCTCGGTCCAGGCCTTTATACGGCGCTGTCATCGCACTTGAAGGAGGGTGAGGTCAGCTCTGTGCCGGAACAGGGAACGCACTCGTCGTATCGCCAACCGTCGCCGGTCCAAAGCTCCCAGGTATGTGTGTGGACAGAGAGTTTGGCTCTCCACACGCAATTTACCCCTTCAGGTGCCCGCTCGGAAACTGGATACCCGTTTCATTGGGCCTTATGTCATCACTAAGGTTATCAGTCCGGCGGCTGTACGGCTCAGGTTAACATATTTTCTCAAGCGCATCCATCCCATTTTCCATGTCTCGGTTATTAAACCTGTGGTCCGCCTCCGCTCCCCTCCTTCTCCCCCTCCTGCCCTTGTTGCTAACTCCCCTGTCTTTAAGGTTAAGAGGCTGCTGGACATCCGACCCCGGGGACGAGGCCATCAGTATCTTGTCGATTGGGAGGGATACGACCTGGAGGAGAGAAGCGGGGTCCTGGGAAGGGATGTGCTGGACCGCTCGCTTATCGAGGATTTCCTCCTCTCCCGTCAGTCCCCCTCGGGGGCGCCAGGGGGCGCCCGTTAGGGAGGGTGTACTGTCAGGAGTCAAGTTTGATTCCTCTGCTTGTTTCTCTTCTCCCTCTCCTACACGTGCGCTCTTGCACAGCTGAGCTCATTCTCAATCTGCATTCGCGCTCACACTCTTTTTTATCCTTTTCTGGCTTTTCGTGACCGGCAGACAGCCTGTGTTGACATTTATTCTGATTTCCAATAAACCTCTGTTAACCAGCTTTCGCTTTTGGGTCCTTTTCGAACTGTGACAAAGAGTTTCTGGCTCTAATTAAACTAAATAAACAGCGGAGCAACAGTACAATCCAAACACTGTGATTTGTGTGATGGGGCCTTTGCTAATGCGGATCGTTGTTTATTTTCCGTTTCTGTGGTAGCATACGTTATTGATTGTATTTGTATGCATATTAAAAAACAAGATGAGAAAGATGCATATGGGTGGTTTCTGGGCGATGGATTGGTTTTAGAAAAACACCTGCTGTTTAATAGCATGTAATTATTCATTCATTTTCTAAATTGCCATTGTGTATGAAATGTGCTATATAAATAAACTTGCCTTGCCTTGCCTTGCCTTGCCATTCAGAGCTTGAAAGATCTGCAAGGTGTTTGACTGAAGTGATTTCAGTATCTGTGGCCAGGACGTCATTTATCATAATTAATCTTCTCTGCTAATATTACGCATACTGAGCATATCTCTGCCACTAAACAGCTGTCACAAAGCAAATGGAATCAGTAATGATCACAGATGATATTTCTTTAATATCTCAATTATTTCTCCTAGGCAGTATTGAGATTAAAAGCAGAGCAATGAGATTTGGTAGAGGTAGAAAAATTATTATGTACATGTTTTGTAATTACACATTAGTAATGATGAAGTTGTACATTTAAAATATATTAACTTTAAATGTAATTTCGAATAACACACTACAGTTAATTATAAACAAGTACGGTTACAATTTATTTTAATGTGTCCTTCTTACTGTGTAATTATACATTTAAAGGCCCACTGAAGTACCTTGGAAGGCGCAGCTTTGAATGATGCGTTGATGTAATATCCACTGAAACAGGAGGCTAAGGCGGGACATATTGAATGGTTCCTCCCCCTTTTCAAATAGCCAATAGCATTTAGTTTACCTCACAGACTGCAAGTTGTATTTGACAGCACCATGGAAGCGAATCCGAGCGCTGATGATATGTTGGATTCAATAGCCATTTCATTCTTAACCAACGTACAGTTGGAAAATGGAAAAAAAACTTGAGCGTTTGAGCAACCGAACACACATATGCAACCCATATTGCTCTGTGACGTGTCAACCGTCGCTTTGGCCAGGTGGTATTTATAGCATAGGGGGCGGTAGTCGTGGGACGCTTTAGATTCTAGAGAGCATTTGATTGGACAGAAGATGTGATGAGAAGCTGATGTCCGCGGTGATGTCATAAACATCCGTGATCCATTTTAGCGGAAGTGAGAGACTGTGAGGTTTGAATGCTTATATCTCCTAAATGCAAATTTTGTCATTGTTTTGGAACACACCAGCTTTTTCATAACCTTAAGGCTAACATATTCATACTAAAAGTTAAAAAACGTAAATTTTGATTTCAGGGGGCCTTTAAGTACTGAGTAATATTTATTAACACCATGTTAATTAATATTAATTAACTTACTATAGGGTTTTAGGGTTAGTTGCGTGCAATTATGCATTATTATACTGTTACAACTACTGTAAGTATATGTAATGTGTAACAAGGACACTGTAAAATAAAGTGTTATCATATAAAATGTGCTTTTAATATGTTAGTCAACACATCAAAATAAGTGTACTTCTTTCAGTTCAATTCAGCAGCAGAGTCTAACATACAGCTCTGCGAGAGGGACAAACAAGAGAAGAGGAATGTAACATTAGTGTCAAGGACCGTGAAGGACAGAATCGAGAGAAGCTGAGAAAGAAAGAAAGAGTGAGGGATGAAGGAGGAGTTTTCAGGTGTCCTGCTGAGAAGAGGGAGAACACAGGTCGGGGCGGCGGGTGTGAAGGCTTCTGACGGGCATGTGCTTTAATCTGTTGTGTCACCGCGGCCTCTCCTCTCATCCTGCCTCAGAGGTGTCAACCTACTGAAACCTGTCACACTTTGACAAGGCCCTTTTTTGCCCCACCTGCTCCCCGTGATTCCTCAATGCTTTGCTACAAATTAAGGCCTGCGTTTAAATCATACACACACAATCATACACACACAAACTTCCCTAAACACTTCCCCTCGGGGGAATCCTCGCCGCCATTTTGAAGCGTTCAACTTCGTCAAGTTGTCGAGGGAGGTTTATTTGGATAGACTCTTGACCCTTCGATTTTGAGTCTACTCAACTTCAGGCAGATTACTTTACCCACACAACCCTAGTGTATGATAGTTATTTTGACATTTAACCAAATAATACTTGTAGCTACCTTAAGCTGACTGTTTTTTTTGTAAGGTATGGTTTATTGTACTGTTATCATTTTCGTTTGAGTAATTTTTTTTCGTTTTCAATTCATAGGAACTAAATAAAAACGCTCGCTCCGCGCCAGTGTGCACGCACTGTGAGAGACAGCGAGATAGAGTGAGCGTGGGTTAATGCAGATTTATTTAGAGGTTATGTTTTGCTATGGCCCCAAGTTGTCTGGACAGTGTTGGTCACAGCGGCTTTTAATTGCTGTTTTTGATCCAGTATTTATTTATTTACAAATTAAGCACTGCTTGGAATGGTTCAGTTTGAGCAGATGTTTAATACCATCATCGCTGTCTTCATTAGAGCTAATTTCCCAATACATTCATCATCTGGCTCATATTTGCCATCTCAAACATATTCTTAAAATTATAATTTTCAACATCTTCAAAATCAATAGTTTGATCGCTGACAGCTCAGATCCAGCATCAAGTGACAGTGACACTGCTATTTGATTGCGTTCAGTGCTTGCTCTGCAATAAATCACTGAGCCATTTCAAGTTTTGCTGATTATTCTTCCTATTCTTTTGTTTTCTGCCTGCGGTAACTATGAGTGAAACGTCACTTCATCATTGTGTACCAGACATTGCCACCTTGAGGAATAAAGGTGAATTGCACTTCTTCAGTCATCAAAGATTAATTTATGGTCATGCAGAAAAAATATACTTACACTGTTACACACCATGGGTCGTTGAATAGGAAACAATGAATAGGAAAACAGGCATTCTTTTAGAATTTTGTTTATTTTTTTCTTGTTATATTGTTTATAATGAATTGGTTAAGGAATACTAAGAAGGTTGATGTGTAACTTTAAAAAATGAATGATGAGGAGGGTAGTGAATGACATCCCGGGTCACTAAAGACCTGAGGTATGCTTTTAAGGGTTAAAGGTGGGGTAAGCGATATTTGAAAAACGCTGTTTGAAAAGTTAGTCTGACCGACACATGAACAACAACAACAACAAATGTGTGTTGCCAATCAGCATTACGTATGATGGTGGAGAAGAGAGAACGAGCAAGAGGGAGGTCTGAAAAAAGACGAGATGAGACACAATACAAAAGAGAAAAGCTCCGAAGAAATCACTGAAGGGTTATGACTGGTTGACTGACCCTTGTTAATATTAGAAAAGCTGTCCAGCGCTGGAGAGAGCTAAGCGGGAAGGCCTGAAAACAAACGCGGATGTTGCTTTGATTTGCTCCACACGTGAGTAACACTGGGTTTCAGTGTCATTGTGTGTCTGGAGCTGCTGTGCTGTTGGCAACCAACAACCAACTCTTGTTTGTAATTACTATTGTATGTAAAAAAATGTGTGCTTCCTTGTCATTCTTTTATCAGCTGCACTTTATTTTTCTTGAAGCATTATTCTGTTGCGCTTCTGCTATGATAAATAGACATCCACTCTTGGATTGCGTGTGTAACGAAGGGCAGCTAGTGAGAGTCGCGCTGACGATTGCTAAAGGATGTGGTGTTTAGCGTCATTGTTAGCGCAATTTACACACTTGCAGGGGGATTGGGGTTCGAGACCGACTCGGAGCGGGGCGGTTAGGATTGGAGTGTGAGTTTTGGAGGCGGAGCAATGAAGAGATTGGTGTGTTTGTTTGGGTTGATTTCAAATATCAACAATGTCCAAAAGCGTTTTTGAAATATCACTCACCCCACCTTTAAACGTACAGTATGGAATTTTTCGCCGCTAGGGGTCGCTAGCCTCTTTACAATAACAAAGGCGTAGTTTGATGACGCAACATTTGCTAAGAATTATGTATCTTGTCGTCAACGTCAAGCCGACCGATCTAATAATGTTTATGGATGACTGAATACATCGATGCTTTTATCATGACTGTGATATGAAGCAGTTCGGGATTGCTAAGAGACAGCTATCAGCTCCACACGCGACGCGAGTCCTGCGGATATAAAAGGAATATGGACATTTCATTCTACCGAACTACATGCAAGTGCAGAATTACTACTCACAGGTCAGTTTATTAGACAAATTAAACTTGTGAGGTAACGCAGCGCTGTTTCACTTGGTCTAACATTACACTAGCACACTAAACTGAATTTGAATGTGTTGAAATTTATGTGTTAGTTTGTCTGTATGAGACTAGCAGTAAGCTAGATCAACATTAGAATAACATACAGATCATATTCTAACATTTTATCAGCAGCGCGTCTGTGTTGGTCGTCACACGCATCACACACATGACCAGCGTCGGCCAATAGTGAGCCTACGTGGTGACGTGTAACACAGACGCGCTGCGCAAAAACACTACGTGAACTAACTCGAGGCCCAGATAGAAGGAAATGAATAGTGGAATAAAGTCGTTATTTTTGTTTGTTTTTGCGCACAAAAAGTATTCTCGTCGCTTGATATACTTAAGATTGAGCCACTGTAGTCACTTGGACTATATTAACGATCTCTTTAATACATTTTCTGGGCCAGCAAGTTTCGGTCACCTAGAAGCCTATGGAGGAGTGAGCCAGCGCTCATTTCATCAAAAATATCTTAATTTGTGTTCCGAAGATGAACGAAGGTCTTACGGGGTTGGAACAACATGAGGGTGAGTAATTACTGACAGAATTTTCATTTTTGGGTGAGCTAACCCTTTAAAGTTGTTGGAAACAGTCGGGATAATGTAAGTACACAACTAAAAAAAAACATAGATATAGTGATTTTTGCTCTTTTTAAAGCAAAAAAGTTACATATTGTGCCTTTAAGTAGATCAAATGTGGGAAATGAATTACACATCACCAATCTGTATAATTGCTTTGCTCTTTTCAAATAATTACACTACAGTAATTACACATGAGTCTCTTATTCTCACCAAGGTTGCATTTATTTGGTCAAAAATACAGTAAATGTTGTATAGTGAATGTGTACAGAGCTTGTTGCGAGGTGAATAATGCTTGTTGCGAGGTGGATTTGAAACACTGGGTGTTGTCGGGCGGTCAGGAGGATGTTGGTGAGCCGTTTAGTGTAGGTTGTAAGCGATGAAGAGTGACATCATCTCTGCAGTTCTTCTGTGTGTGTGTAACAACAGCTGCTCTCAGTTTAAATGCTCGTAATCCCACAACTAAACAGGGTGTGCGTGTGTGTGTGGAGGAAGTGCTTGGTGAGATGCTCAACAGCTCCAGTGCTTCTTTCCTGTGGCCAACACATGTGAGAGACTGAGCCCGGCTGCCAAATTGAGCAGTTTGATCATGTGCCCTTTAGAACAGCTTATTACGGCAGAAAAAAATGCAGACAGGAAATGTACCTCATACTTTATAGAGCAAAAACAATGTAGTGACAGTAATTTAATAATAACAATGAGGGGAATGTAAGTGTTTGTATATGAGCAAGAGAGAAAGAGAATTAGAAAGACACGAGGGATAAATAATGTGTGTTTTCATTTGTCTATGTTTGACGGTGTGTTTCCAATTAGAGGTCACATTCATCTCATAATGGCTTTGAGCGCACACACACACATGCGCACGCATACACACAAGCGCATACACACACACACGCACACACACACACACATACACATGTGGGATGAATGGGTTTTGGTCTGGCTGTATTGATGTGGTTCAGTGGAGGAAGGAGAGCTTGATTTCTATAGTAATTAAGTGCAGCACATCACAGGAAAATACATTTGTAACATAAAACAGTTTTTTTCTGTTACTTACAGATATTCTCTTTAGTAGATTGATTGCTTGATCAAGTTAACTTGTTTGGTAAGCTAACTAACCGATGTTAGCGAATGAAACCTTATTGTAAAGTGATTCAAGGATGATATGGCCCAAAAAAAAGTCAATATCGAAAATTGTCTTGATAAATGTCAAATCTTTATTTCTTAAAAGTTTAAGGGCAGATTTTTGCTCCATAAGTGAAAGTTGTAGAAACCAGACCATTCATTGTGGTTTTAAACTACTCTTTATTGTCAGAACATGACAAACACTTGCCAAACAAGTGAACATTTCACAAATCTGAGGTAGAATTCTTTTACATTTTTCCAGTCATTTTTCCTTAACAGAATAAATATCTTAACAGAAAAATAAATGTCTTAGTTTCTGCATGTTCTAAGGGGTTTCAAGTCATGAAACAGGTTTGTGTTGCCTGACTTTCATGACGAATCGCTCTCATCATATTTTGATGTCATACACCGATCGGTCTGTGCAGCGCCACTTCGAGTCGAACACACCTATTGATTTCATTCAGGAACGAAACACTACGACCGTTTACTTAGAGACGGAACGTTTGATTATTCTTTGACTTCATTTGGGTCAAGCAAAAATGAACAAATCCACTTACAATTTCATTATTTAATATTAAAGGCACACTATGTAATTTTTCGCCACTAGAGGTCGTTTATTCATAACAAAGGCGTAGCTTGATGACGCCTTTTTTTCACGAAATCATGGGAGTTGTTGTCTTCACCTCTACAGCCGGTGGAGAATACGACGGGACTTGTGCAGAAATCATATTCAGGGATGACCGGTAATGTATTAAAGATTTATTAATGTTACGAAAGCTGTTGTAGCGTAACAAGGACGCTGGACCGATTGTTAATGAGAAACGAGCGCGACGCACGGCTCGAGAGCAGTGGAGCTTTTATCATGCCGCAGATGCTTCCGCTTCTTCCGGTCATGCGTATGTGGGGAAACGCAGCGCTGTTTTATCATGTTAGATACATTTGAGTGTGATGAAAATTGTTATAATGCTACTCTGTGCGTTAGCTCGGCGGCTACTATATGAGACACTTGTTGCACACTGCAGTGAGATAGATCGATATTAGGCATGGTAAATATGGTACTCGCGGTAAATCAAGAAAACTAAATTTAAACAAAAAGATTAACTATGTTGAGCTGTATAACAATGATTCGTTTTCTGTCGATGAATGTCTCCAAACAGTTCCTCACCTGTCTAATAAAACATATAATATATTAAAGTGTCTTTTGTAGCTCTATGGTTTCTACAGAATAAAACCGGAAATCGAGGGTATGATGTCATTGATAGGCGACGCACAGACACAATCCGTGTCCTGGTTAAAATTGCTTCTTTCTCTGGATTTAAACATTCTTAGAAACATTTGGGATAGTGTAAGTACATAAATCAACAAAATATATAACATTGTTCTAGTGGTTTATTTTGTGGATATTTTGATCCAAAAATCTTACATAGCGTTGCCTAAGTTATTAGAATTGTTTATTGAATTGTTGTATGAAAGCAATTTCACACTCGTAGTCCTGCTGTTTGTATCAACACGGCTGCGATTATCTGTTACTCTTTCTTCTCATTCATCCATGTTTCTTTTCTGCTCTATCGTGTTGAAGCAGTCCTGCACTTCACGGATATATTTACTTACAGATAAACTATATAGAAAAATATCTAACCCCTGGTCTAAACAGTATAGACATATCAATACATTTTTCATTTTATTGTGACTATCGCTGACATTTACAGTGACAGAATAATAAAACCGTATCCGCAACTATTACTTCCACAGAACGACACAGGACTTTTACTGTGCTCTTTAGGTATGAAAGGTATAAATGTTGTAAGTGTGGAGCACATGCATTCAATCTGCAGAGCTCCAGGTGGGCAAAAGGTTTAGCAAGCCTCTGGGGTCTCGATCATTACCTCTCGTACAAACCAAGCGTATGCTGTGCACGTGTGTGAGACTGCAAAAGCAGGAGTAATGCAAGTAAGTGCTAATGGGATTGTTTGTGTTTGCGTGTATTGGGATGAAAAGGAAAAGCAGTGGAAACGGGCAGCTGTTCAGATGCCTGTGGATTGAGTTTCCCTAGCTGCTCATATAAATGCTCTCTCTCTCTCTCTTTCTCTCTCTCAGTAATGTTTATTTTACACAGGTAGGACGACCATGCCGTTAGCCACTTGTTTCCTCTCAGAGGAAGTCATAAATGTGCCCGCTTGGGTTTAACTGCGCCCAGCCCTGCTGCTAATGACTGCCATTCATATGTGGAGGAAGAGAGATAGAGGAAGAGATGGAAATGAAGGGATGATAAGCAAAGAGGTGATGTTTTAGAAGCTGCAGGCATCACGGAAAGCTGAGGAGATTATTCCAATGGATTTGTTCTGGTCACCACCCAGAAACAACATGATGTTTCAGACTAGTTTTTTATCCAGACCTCTTACCCTGTCTAGAGGAATGTGAGGAGTTTGCACAACCCACAAAAAAGTTCCAGTTTAGCTCAGGCAGAAGAAACATGCTAGATAGATGAGAAGACACCAAGCGGCAACTTCACCGAGGGGAGAATTGTTTTATAACTCATCCGTTTAAATTATATAAAGCCTTAAAGTTCTGCATAATTAAGGGCGTGGCCACTTGAGTGACAGGTGGATTGCCGCTGATGTCACTTCTAGCCATTTGTCTGCTTTCTGTTAGCCGTTACGACACCTTAGCTAATCCCGCCTTTTTGCCCTTTTTCGGTTATCCGGGAGTGACGCGCTGTCAAGATGGCGACGGCCGGCTCCGCCCACTTTGGGTTTCAAAAATGCTCTTCAGAAACCTACGGGTGACGTCACGGACACTACGTCCAAATTTTTTTACAGTCTATGGAAGACACTCACAGTCGTGCTGAAACTAAAGTATCAGCAGATCCTTTCTTGTGATGTACATCCAAGTGTAAAAAGAAAAATGTAGGGCAGGGACTTGGTTCTGTGCATCAGCTGTTGATTGGATTTATAGATGTGGCCGTTGCATTCAAAAGTGGAAGGAGATGAACTTTAGCTTGCAGAGGCGAGTTTTAAGCAGACTAAATGATTGGAGAAGTTCTGCATAAGTCACAATAATCTGTCGTTTTCATCGGAAGATTGAGCAATGATATATATTTTAGTAATTTACTTTTTTAGTAAATTAAACGTTCGCATGCATGAATAATTCACAATAAGATCTATTACATGCATTTAGAAAATACATACAGTACAGCTTTTCATGTGGACTTTAAAGGCACTATATGTACGATTTCTGGATTAAAATATGTAAAAACCACTAGAACAATGTTATATATTTTGCTGACTTCTGTATTTACATTATCCCTAATGTTTCCAACAATGTTTAAATCCAGTGTAACGGCCCGTGTCATTGCGTCGCCTGTCAATAACGTTATATCCGCACTACCCGCGATTTCCAGTTTTACTTCCGTAAAAACCATGGAAACACCAAAGACACTTTAATATATTGTGTGTTTTATTAGACATGCGAGCAACTGTTTGGGCACCTTTATTGGTTAGTCTTTTTGTTTGAATCTCTTGTTTTATTGATTTACCTTGAGTAACATGTTTGTACCACGCCTCAGAGACAACACTATTTTGTCAAGTGGCAAACATAGCATATGTCACAATATGAGGCAAATCTGGTCTTGACAGTATCATTTATAAAACATTATTACATTAGCTCATCCATGAACACTATTTCTGCCTGAGTCCCGTTGGATTGCTTTCCATCGGCTGTGGAGGTGAAGACAACAACTCCCATGATTCCACACTCATCAAGCTATGCTTTTGTTACCCAGACAGCGAAATAGTGTCGGCCCAGATTCGGGCCACATCTGGTACATGTGGATTCAACACGTACATGATGTGGGCCGGATCTGTGCCGGCACTATGTTGCTGTCTGGGTATTGTTTTGAATAAACAACCTCTAGTGGCAAAATGTACATACTGTGTGTGCATTTAAAACTGGTATATTTGCTGCATATAATATGTGCACCCCTAGTGGCACAGAAAAGAACTGCAAATCAAAACAAACAATACACTTGTCACTAAGCCCTGCCATAAATACATCAAATACGTTTTATAGAAACATTAGGAACAGTTCTTACAGTACAATAATGGTATCAGCTGGGATCACTTTCAAAGTGATTGTTTTCAAAGGCTTTTTCAGTTGACAGAGAAGCATTTGTCTTGATTCTGATTTATAGTCTTAATTTGTATCATGTTACTGCATATTCAGCATGTCCTGCCCCAATAGAAAATAGTGTTCGTTGAACTGTTTTACTGGGTATTTAAAAAAATAATGCACTACAAAAGAGCATCACAGGACATTTGTGAAAGAACAGAAGACTGCAGGAGGCTGGAGAGGAGGCTGCTTCACATCTGCTCCACACAGTCGATAAAGTCCTCTTTAATATGGAAGTCTTGACAGAGAGATTGAGGGCCGGCTGTGGACCAAGTTCAGAGAGGGTGTGTCTGTCCACAGTGGGAGCGCACCTGCGGCGGGCCACGGGTTTGGGGTACAGAGCTTTTGAGGGCTTTATGGATGGGCGACGCACGCTTACTTGTGTCATCACTTCTGGCTGCTCTGAGCCTGGAGATCTTATTTATTGGTTACAGGGTGGAACAGAACAACTGCTGCAATCATTCATTCTGTGTGTGTGTGTGTGTGTGTCCACATTTGCAGATGTTTCTTGGAGTAGATTTGCCATGATGTATCTGAAGCCACGTGCATTGTGTTTGTAGCCGTATGTTGTGTGTGTACCTGGTATTCCCTACAATATGGGGACCAAATGTCACCTCAAGGATAGTAATACCAGTACATTTTGACCTTATGGGGACATTTTTTCTGTCCTCATGAGGAAAACAGCTTATAAATCATACTAAATTAAGTGTTTTGAAAGTTTTCTGTGATGGGTAGGGTTAGGGCTAGGGTTAGTGTAAGTGGATAGAATATACAGTTTGTACAGTATAAAAATCATGATACCAAAGGATAGTCAAGTCAAGTCAAGTCAAGTATATTTGTATAACGCTTTTCACAATACAGATTGTATCAAAGCAGCTTCACAGTATTAAATTAAAATAATACAACAATGTTTGTTTCTAGTGGAATTTATTGATCGATAAAATCAAATTAAATATCCCCAAAATATCCCCAACTGAGCAAGCCAAAGGCAACAGTGGCAAGGAACCGAAAAACTCCATCAGGTGACCCAATGGAGAAAAAAAAAACCTTGGGAGAACCCAGGCTCAGTCGGGGGCCAGTTCTCCTCTGGCATTTATGACCTAGAGGCCGGATTGTAGTTTGAACTGTAAGATTAAAAATATTATATGAATGCCTGGCTGAAGAGATGCGACTTTAATGTGATTGTTAGTCCCCATTAAACATGGAAGTTATTGTGTGTGTGTGTTTGTTTGTGTGTGTGTGATCTCACTTACTGTGAGGCCGCACATGTGCTCAGACAATGACGCCAAATGAACTAGGGAAAAAATGTGAAGAGACTCTTATTAAATAGCTCAACTATGACACTCCTCTGGTCTTGCTCTGCTGATGCCATTGATTAACAGGTGGCCGTTTGAATCATTTGTTTCTGGTTTGGTCGAAAGCATTCAGAACACTGTGTAATTTTGAAGACACTGCCAAATTGCCCGTCACCTAGATTCCTGTTCTCATAGGATCTTCTCTAGAAATGTATGAACACAGTGGATCCAGAAAGTATTTTGAACAGTATTTAACAGTATTGGTCTAGTATTTAAATGATCATAATATGAGTTTCCTAGTCAGAAATCGGATATGAAAAGCCTCTCAAGTCATATTTATGACTGGGAAACTCTGAGATAATTTGTGCAGCATGTCTCTATGGGTGTCTGTGCTCTGGTCTACATTATCAGGAGCGTGCGTGTTTGTTTTTTCAAGCACATTCCTGTAGGTATGTTTTAATGGTGTAAGGGTGAAGCAATGACAGCTTGGTACACGTCATCCATTAAAATCTACAGAGAAATGGAAAAGCACTTAGACCAAACTTTTTGATCTTCCCAGACAGAAGTAGAGAAATACTCAGGAAAGAGAGATGTGTGTAAGAGTCAGCGAGACACAGAGATAGAACATATGTCCCATCATATATTAGGCCATGGTGCTCATACAGACAACGTGAGTTTGAATCTAGCAAGCAACCGTTCCTGTTGATATTTGTCCCTCTTCTCACCATCATTTCCTCTCTCCTCTCATTTGAACTCTGCCTGAAAGTGGACCTTGAAGGCCAGACTTTATGCTTTAATGTCAGATGGAGTTTGATTGGCCGTTAACATTCATCAGCTGAAATGTTTATCTCTTTGATAGTGAATCCGTTACATATGATATTGTCCACTCGTGTGGATGCTAATATAGTTATCATTATAGTTATCTTTACATTTATCGTTCTTGGTGTGAACGAGCCTTTAGAATCCATATCAGCATGTGTTGAATGATACAGGTTAGTGCAGCTGTCAGATGTGCAAGAACTCGATTTCTTGCTTTGAACCCATGAGAGTATTACATAATAAGAAAGAACCATCTTTGTCAAAGAGGCTTTACTACTGTAGAGGTCTAGGTGTCTCTGTTAGAGCTGTTGCTCTGTGCCAAGCGGGCACAGGTGGCCCTGGTGTTACGTCTGCCCTGCGAGGGGGCACCCTGGGGGTTCAATGGAAGGGCAGCTCTGAATTAGAACGGTGTGTAAACAATTCCAGTCCTCTGAGAAGAGCGGGACAATGAGACACGGAATGCCCCCTGCTAATCGTCACTGCTGGGTAACTGGATCCATGCGCGCTCTCCCTCTCTCGCTTTCACCTTACTGCACAGTAGGGCCTTTGTGCTGTTTGCTGCCATTCTAAAGGCGGTATGAAAGGAGGATGAGGAAAGGTAGTGGATGGAGAGGGCAAAGGATGGGTAGAAAAGATGATGAAAGGATCTGGAGGAGATGAGGGAAGATGAAGGGAGAAAGGGATGAAGGGACAGAGAGTAACTTAGGATAAATGAGGTGAGCAGGTTATAAACCAATGCTTCACGACTGCTGGGTGTCGACCTGAAAATAGGGGTCTGTTCTGTTACAGTCACCAGGGAAAGGTAATGCTAAATGCAAATAATAACATGCAACCATAAAAATAATGCATAAGTAGGACAGCAAAACAGACTAATTAGCTTCTGAAAATAAGGAGAAACCACTTGCCATATCTTTTGTTGTCGATTCCACAGGTTTTGTGGATTGGGATAACCTTCTCTCCCCTTCTCTCTCCTCAGTTTGTTTTAGCTTTTTGTGTCATTCATTGTCTGAAGGAGATGTGCAGGCGTGCCCAAGGCATGGCAACGTGATGCGCCATCTCATTCCCTTTTCATGGAAAGACATTCCCTTTCGAGGGAACTCAATGCCATTTCATGGTGTTGACACTATGGGTGTGTTAATACCAACTACGCCATGCTGAGAGAATATATGCCGCAGCTAATCTGTGAACTGCGCACAATCACAGTGAGCTAGGCATAACAACTCTATGGCCGAGCCCGGAGTTGAGCATCAACACTTCACTGGGCGCATCCTATGCGACTTATATAACAGCCTCATTCCCTAATAGCCAGTGACAACAGGAGCTAGGGAAAAATACCAGAGCGCCATGCTCCAATATTTACCTTATCCCTATTTTAGCAAAGGAACTCCAGCTCAGGTAGCCTGACTTCCGAAAGCGGCACAGGCACCTGCCTAGAGCTCAGGATCAGAGCTTTCCAGGGAACTCCATAAACATAGTCACCACTATGTTCCAGTAGTATGCTTAGTCCATAGTCAAGGGTCACTTTCTCACCACAGAAAGTGACCCTCACACAGGGCAGCATACAACCCTACTTAAAACCCCAATAAATAATTGGGAAGGGAGACAAAATGAGAGAATGGGAACTAGAATGCCTGCCTAGATATCTCTCGTTCCTCCAGCTCTACATCTTACTTTAACCTTAGGGAGTGGCACACAAGGCACATCTCAGCATGTCTAGCTTAAACTGCTGTACAGGGAAGCATGCAAGAGGATGGTTAGTAATGCAGTACGGCCCACCCTCAGCACTGCCAAGCTCATACCGACCTTCTGTTCACCAAAGAAGGCAAACCCATCCACAGATGAGTGCAACACCATACTTAAACCCCAACTAATAATTGGGGAGGGAGACAGAATGAGAAATTGGGACGCTATGTGACCAGCCCATAATAATTCTAATTCATCATCTTTATACCCTAGGAATAGAGTAAAGATACTTTCAGAAGATCTGTAAGGAATAGTTTTTCTTTTTTATTCACTCGGGTGACAGACTGGAGTGAGGGATACTTTCACAAAGTGATCTACCTCTTACTATTGACCCTCCATGGACCATCAGGGGAGACACTGATAAAAATAAAGTGTATCTGTCCATTCCCAATCTTAACTACAATATTTGTATTACTCGGTATGTAAGCGTGCCAGCGTGCCTCATACTCCAGATACTGGAGGAGAGCAAAATACAACATATTCCAGCTCTCAGCAGCACCCATTTTGAAGGACCGTGCTGACACAGAAAATGTATTTCCGTCTGTCCAAGTACCGTTTACAGACGCATTACACAGGCGACAGAGAGAGCAGCCCTCTCGGCAATGGTTGCCATATGTGCCGAGCAGGGCGGGGCCAAGAGCTGTGGGAACGGAGCGAGGTGTGTGGCGGGAGTGTTAATGAGAGTTCTCGAGTCCCACGGAAGGATAAAAGGAGAAATGACGACGGTGGAAGATGAGAGAGGACCAGGCCTGGGAAATTTATGTTGTTGTTTTAATATGTTTATATGCGGCAGTTGTCTGTAACAGACTTACTTTCGTTTTGTTTTGCTTGTTTATATTATTATTAAAAGTTACGTTGAACGTTCGCCAGTTCCTACCTCCTTCCCTGAACTTTGTTACGATATGGTTACAGCCAGATCAACTGCTTAACACCCCCTGTCACACTGGAGGGAGAGCAACCCAAAAGTGAAGGGGTCGCATCATCTCACCGCGACCACTCCTTCACTAAGCTGTTGCCTCAGCAGTTTACTGCTAACACCTCCAGATATATAAAAGAAGGGCAACCGAAAAGTGAGTATCTTTTTACCATGACCAGCCCTTCTATGAAACAGTTGTCCCTCAGCTTTTTTTACCAGCTGTGCTGGAAGAAGGATAGCCGAAGAGTGAAGGGGTCGCATCATATCAATGTGACCACTCCTTCACTCCTTCATTCTCATCACACTAAGAGTTCAAGCTAGAACAGAGCTTCATATGGCAAATGCAAATGCTCTCCAGTGATGCAGTGCCAAAAGAGCCTCCAGCTCCAGTGAGAGCTGAACGCGCTGCATGCACACGCTGGATTTTATCCCTAGAGAATCAAGCAAGAACAAAAGTTCTTACTGCAAATACATCACAATGAGTGCATCCAGCTCCCTCGAACACACTCCAGATTCTCATCTTTAACGCACAAAAACAAAGCAGCTCCTGACGATAAAAAAACTGATGACGTCTAATGCAGGCGCCCTTTTATACGCATGGGCGCTCCATATGACGTCATAGTATTGTAGTCGGCCAATAAAGATTGGTGTGTTTTACACATGCTTCGGACACTGGTCACGCCTGGATGCATTCTCATAGCGTCAACACTATGACACTGCATCCATTTTTCTCGAAAGGGAACTTTAATTTCTTGAAAACCTTTTTCTTTTCTTTTCTTTAAAATGGTATTATTATTATTATTATTATTATTTTTATTATCTATTAAATTTATTATTCTAACAGTTTTGATGATTAATAAATGAAACATTTTCCAAGTGGTGCAGCCAACATGTTCATGTTCAAAGTTGGCCAACATGCAGAGAAATACAGGGAAGAAATAACATCAAACAGGATATGATATCATCTTGAGGACCCCTGCAAACCCTCATGACTATGTCTAAAAAAACGCTTGAAATACAAGATAACTTTACCTTTATTGAATGAGGCAATGTTACTTTATAAGCAAGGAAGAAGAATGTCATGTGGTATGACTCCACAAAAACTTAAATTATAAAATTATATTTATGAATTAATAATTCATTATATATGTAAAAAATGCCATAAAAAATTTTTTATTACTATTTTTTATTTATTATATTTGAAATTTTCTTGCATATATTCAACTTGTTAGTACTTGCTATTACTTTTTATTTGGGTATACCACATGACATTTTTTGGAGTCATTAAATTTGAACTCTCTTGAAATTTTTATACGTTTTCAAGAAACATGAATACAAAAAGGACATTTCTAAGACCTACTGTAGACAAGAGTTGTTTCTTTATTAGGAACAGCTTTCATAATAAATATCATTGACCCAAATAAATTTGGTACTGTGTTGGCTTGGCCTTTGATGTCCAGTGTAAAACCATTTGAGAACCAGAATAGATCACATACTCCGGGAATCAGTAAAGAGAGAGATACAACTTAATTTTCACACAGTTCAGTCTCTTCAGACCATGATTCACTGCTCTCAGTAGAGCTATGAGGATGACAGCTGCTCTCACTGGCTCTGATGCACTGACTGCAGAGTCAACAAGGCTGCTATTGTCTGTGTGTGTGCAGTACTCTCACACAGTGATAAAAGACTGAAGAGGAGCCAAAGAAAGACAGAGAGCTATCTTCAGTCCTTGACAGCGCTTATCAATCACTGAAAAGTGAGAGTTCGGCACATTAGACAACTTCTGTGAGCACATTACACAACAAATACTGTAAGCTCACCTACTGTATCAGACAGTGAAGATCATTACGTGCAACAAGCAGAATAATTTTTTTTTACAAATAAATCAGACATGCAATTTTTCACTATCATTAATCCTATAAAACCTACTGTTTCTTTTCTTTTTTTATACACAATTTTATAAGGCCTCTAAATGATAAAAATATCAAATGTACTATTCACTCAAATCTACTACATGCCTTCTTTTGTCTGATTAAAAAAGTTTATACTTTTTAGCAAGTGAAAGGCCTTTTAACATAATTCTAAAAATGTCCCCCTTCAGGTCGTGATACACGTGTTTGAGCTGTGAAATATTTACTAATTCTTATAAAGTACATATAAGAATAATATTTCAAGATGACCACTTACTGGACTGAAACAACTTAGGTTTATTTGACTATCCACAAATAGTGTTTTATAAAAATCACATTAAAATGTAAAAATCAAATATGATCCATCAGGCTTTTGAGGAACGGTTTTGTTTATCTCTCAATCATCATTGTTTTCAAAACATATGAAATATATGTTTTGCCCCCACAATAAAAACTACAGAGCTTTGATCATATAACTATGAAAATAATTGAACTATTATCTTACTCTACATATTATTGGGAGATATACTGTAATTTGACAACTGATATTATTTATATGAATTTTAAGTAATCTGCTATATAGTTATAAAGATCTTACACTATAGCTATCAAAATTTGCTATCATATTGATTCATTTCTTGCAAAATCACTGTAACCTAGAGCTTCTGTCAGGTCAGTTTGAAGATATCCATTATTGTAATGTTTGTAAAGAAATGTCAACTAAAAGCATTTTTCTTATTGAAAAGCCAATAATTGGCAAAGATGTCACGATGATTGTACACTGTCTGAAAAGGGTGCAAATATTGTACTTTGTAACTTTGCACCTTCCTAAAGGTCCTAAACCCGTGCGTGTTCAAAGGTCCTAAACCCTAAGCCCTATGATTCTTCCTCTGAATCCACACTTTCGTGATGTAACGCCACTCTGACTGATGGGCAGAATTCTGCAGTAGAGTTCGCTTCAGTGCGGGCCTGACAAAAGTGTGCATCCAGGGTGCATATCGGCCGCAAAAGAGGCACTCTGAAACCTAAAACGACAAATGGGATATCCTACACAGTCTTTTGGACTCCACAAGACTGCAAGTGCACATAAAGTGTGCCATTTGGGACAGGGCCATAGAGTAGTAATAAGTATCAGAATGTTACCCTTAAGCAGGGCTTGACATTAACTTTTTTGCTCACTAGCCAATGTGGCTAGTGGTTTTCCAAAGTTACTAGCCACACAGCATTTTTACTAGCCACATTTTTGTTTTTGTGAATTTACCTGATAAAAGTTGACTATGGCGTGCTAAAATTTACTTGAACTAGATTTACAACCCTTTTAAATGTAAAACCACTGTACTCACCCAAATCAAGACTACATAAATATATAACAATACAGGTCATTATCATTAGCTCTGATAAGGTTGTGTGTAAAGCTCCTTTTTAAAAATAAAACCATGTATTATGTAGGCTATTAAATGTCGCCACATAGCTCCACACCGGCATACGACTTAACTCCAGCAGGGCATGCAGCTAACTGTCTCATCATTTCTGTGTTGTCGGTCACAAAGTTGTCAAAATTGCTCAATTACGTTCAAATATTCCCTCTAAAAAAAAAAACACAGCCTATATTCGAACTATTCGAACATCTGGTTGCGCATTTTGTCAATGACGCGCATTACGTCAATAACAGGACAAATGAATACAAAGAGACATAAACAGAGCAATTCCAAGAGGGTCCTCACACCATCGGTGCTCGGGACCTAATAACTACTTGTATAGGTAGTTTATTTAAGTTTAAACATATTTGACAACGTATTACCTACACAAAAACAAGTAAATCAACTATGGCCAAGACCGCAGACCTCTCTCTCTCTCTCTCTCTCTCTCATGCTGCGTTCACACCAAACGTGAATAGAGCATCTGGCGCGAGTGTAAAGACGCGTTTACGCACGTCTGGAGGTCTTGCGGCGCGAATGAGGCGTCACGCTCTCTGTGCATAACGGTTTAAATGAACAACAACAATAAGCAAATGTTGAGTGCTGAGTGCAAATGCAAGAGTTTTGTGCAAGCAATTTAAGGTCGCGACTCTTATATAGCAGGCTTCATTCAGTGATTGAAACAAATATTATTTACAATAATTTAAGTTTTACAGTAGCCAATATAAAACCGACATTGAACGCTCCGAGCGAGCTGTGCTGTGGTAAACATGGAACTTTTCCTTGACATGAAACAGTCAATAATCAAACCAGTGGAAGCCTGCAGTGCATCATGAAACTACTGTATCTAACCTACCTTATTCATGCAATATCAATTCAGTCAATACAGTATGTATTGAATACTGTTTAACGTTAACACTTCTTCCTGTTACCTGTCCCTGATCCCTCAGGCAGCGCGCCCACTCGCAAAGCAGACAGCCGCGCCTCTACCGCGGGCGTTTTTCCACATTCGAATATTCATTTTCACCTTCGAAATTCTGTTTTTTAAACCTATTCGAATATATATTCGAATTTAGAATATTCGTTGACAGCCCTATGGGATTTGTAGTGTCGTAGTGTCACACTTATTTCAGATGCGTTTTGAAAAGACTACAATTATTCAACCCGCCAGAGTGGCTAGTTGGAGTGACTATGTTACCCGCCACGAGCAAAATCCACCCGCATTTGGCGGGTTGGCGGGTGTTAATGTCAAGCCCTGCCCTTAAGGCACTACTGTGAACCTTTATGTGAAAGGTACAGAGGTCCCTTTAAGGGTACTACCCCAGTGACAAGCTGTTGTACCACTAAAGGTAAAATTTACATTTATTTTGAGAGTGCATCTTTTTAACCTTTTGACCCCCAGTGCTTGCGTTATATAGCTTTAACGTGTCTGTGGTCTGCCAGGGACTGTATTTAGCTGAGATGGGCCACTGGGTTTTACAATGAATGGGAGGAATTGGATCGCCCAATATGGCAGCTCCGGTAAAAGAAGTACCGCGCCTTCCAAATGAAAGAGCCAATCAGCAGTCACCACCTTCCAGTCTCTCTCTTGAATCCAACACAGAAGTGACTTAAACTGCAATTCATCAACTGGCCACTAGAGACAGGCTCCAAAGGAGAGTCAATCCCATATACCCCCCATATTAACATGCCCGACTTAACAGCAGAAAAAAACATGTTTACAGCCTGGTACTAAAAGTGGTTTTGGTCAGTATAGCTAATTTTGCCCTTCATAAATGTGAGGGGGATGATTTTTTTAATAACTCATCTGTTTAAATTATATAAAGCCTTAAAGTTCTGCATAATTAAGGGCCTGGCCACTTGAGTGACATGTGGATTGCCGTTGCTGTCACTACATGATCAGATAATTAAACCTAATTAAACACACATGGAGCACATTCAGACAATCAAACCTAATTAGACACAAGTGGACCACACTCTGTTAATCAACCCAATCAACGAGGTAAGAGGTTGTAACGGGGTATGTTGTTACGGGAAGAAGGAGGCGGGAACCGGCGAACATTCAACATATTTTAATGATAAAAATAAACCAAATACAAAATGAAAGTAAAAGCCAGCAGCCCCTCACGGACGACTGCTGGCAAGACACAACATCAAATAAAAATCAGGCCTGTCCTCTCTCGCTCTTCACTGTCGTCGCTCCTCCTTTATGCTTCCGCTCCTCCGTGAGAGATGCGAGACCGGTGCGTCGCGCAGGTGTCACTCATTTGCAATCACGCCACCGGCCTCGTGCCGTTCTCCCACGGCCCTCGACCTCGTCCTGCTCGCCACATACCCCCATCGCCCCTCGCAGGCCGGGGGGTACCACCGAGGCTGCGCCTACTCCCCCCCCCCCCCTCCCCGGGAGGACCGATCACGCCGGCTGCGGTACCTGGGGGTATGGACAGACGAGGCGAGAGTACAGGAGACGGAAGCATGAGGAGCGACAGAGACGAGAGAGGGGAGAGAGGAAAAAAAAAAAAAAAAAATCTTTGATCCGGTTCCCGGACACACTGCCGCTCGGCCCTCAACCAGCTGAGAGACTCACTCGCGGTGCCATGCGATGGTACTGGACATCCGTTGGGGGACGGCTCGACGCTCCTCCGCCTCCTGGCGGACGGCGATGGCTCCTCCTGTCGAGGGCAGCCGGCAGCGAGCCTCCCGTCCCCTGCTCCGCCCCCATCATGGCCGACGGCAACAGGCTCCGGCCCACGGCGAACGGGAGCGACTCCTCCGCTCCCTCGCGGATGGCAGCCATCCCTCCTCGACCCAGGAGGACGGCAGCGAGCTCTCCGTCCCACCTGATCTTCTTTCGATCCAGCACCATCACCTCGGGCAGCAATCGGCGGCCGACGCTCCCTCGTGCTGCCCGACCTCCTCAGCACCGCGATTCCTCCCAGCAGCGAGGGCTCTCCGACAGCGTGTCCCTCCTTCTTCCCGGGTTTCGGCACCAATGTAACGGGGTATGTTGTTACGGGAAGAAGGAGGCGGGAACCGGCGAACATTCAACATATTTTAATGATAAAAATAAACCAAATACAAAATGAAAGTAAAAGCCAGCAGCCCCTCACGGACGACTGCTGGCAAGACACAACATCAAATAAAAATCAGGCCTGTCCTCTCTCGCTCTTCACTGTCGTCGCTCCTCCTTTATGCTTCCGCTCCTCCGTGAGAGATGCGAGACCGGTGCGTCGCGCAGGTGTCACTCATTTGCAATCACGCCACCGGCCTCGTGCCGTTCTCCCACGGCCCTCGACCTCGTCCTGCTCGCCACAGAGGTGTATATATATATACTGCAAACTTACCTACCTTCAAAAATGCTCTTCAGAAACCTATGGGTGACGTCACGGACACTACGTCCATTTTTTTTACAGTCTATGGGTGAAACTTGCCTTTAGCTCTACGCTCCACATTGCATTGGCTGGACCAACCTAAGTTTTACAGTTGTTTTAGGAGCTGTAAAATATCTGCCTGATTGAACATTCCTCAAAACATCTTCTTTTATCGTCAACCAAAGAAGGAAGATCATACCAGTTTGTAAACACATGAGGTACACATGAGTAAATGATGACAGAACTTTCATTTTGGGATGAACGATCTCTTTATTTCAAGCTCCTCGGTTACCAAAACACTCCAGGCTCAGTGTCAGATTCTGCCCTCTTTACGAAAAACATTCAGTTTTCACAATGATAAAATGTAAACACAATTTGATTAGCCAGTTTGAATCAAGTCCCAAGCTCACAAAATGGGAGAGATGTCTTCTGCCTCACAGAGTCCAGATGATGGAGGAAAGAGTAATAAGGAAAAAGTGAGAAAGGGCTTGAGAAAAAGAGACACATAAAGCTGTCTGCAGGACTATGTCTCAATCAGTGGCTCTGGAGAGTTCAAACATCTGTCTAGAAATGTGCTCTGTGTTTATGCATGACAAACCAGAATGGGGTGGCTTGACTTGCCTGCAGGCAGCAATAGTGCAAACGAAGGTGACATTTGAGTTCAAGTGTAAATGAGTATAGTGTAAATGTCAAGCTAAACTTTCACTTTGGTGGAAATGTTTTGACACTGTTTCGAAGCGCTGATGCATCTCTTTCACTGTTTATCTTGTCCAGTTGAACATGATAAGGAGTTTTTGCCCGTGAGGCGCCATCACAGAGAATTCCGATTTGACCTGTCCAAGATTCCCGAGGGTGAGGCGGTGACTGCGGCTGAGTTCCGGATCTACAAGGACTTTGTTCCAGAGCGCTTTGACAACGAGACCTTCCGCATCAGCGTCTACCAGGTGCTGGAAGAACACTCAGACAGGTACATCTATATTCTATACCGTAGGCTATCATTCATGTTAAAGGCTCCAAGCAAGAAGCAACACACATCTGTCATCGGACACTAGGTGGTGCTATAATAAGGTCTTTCACACATTCTGCTAACACCAGAATTAACTTTTTATTACTCTGAATCCTTGGGTCAACATCTAAAAATAATGTAAAATTTCTCTGCTATTTAAAAAACAAAAACAAAAAAAACCTACTTATTCGAACACCTCTTAGGCCGTTCATCTGATCTTCATCAAATTTTGCAAACAGCAGCAAGGGACTGTGCTGGCAGAAATCATTTTGATTTGAAGAAGTGTTGCAAACTTAACGCAACTTTTTGAAACTTTATACACATAAACCACAGGACATTGAGGACGCACTCCAAGTCATGTAAAAATTACACAACTGCTGCAACTGAAAATTCTTAATAATGCCGTTACCGTATGATCGGTGAAGTTTAAAATTGGTGTGCATCTTCTCTGGTGGACATACCAACAGATCCTCTATTATGACTATTATCAAATTTCGGCGACTAATAACGGCAAATATGAATGGCCTACTGTTACAAAAATGGATCATGTGAAAATGAGTATGTGTTATAAAAATTGTGAAAGGTTTTTGCTAATAACTCTAGTGCTGAAAAAAGAAAGAAAAGTCTTTCCTCAGAATACAGTGCCCCCGAAATCGGTTGATCATTATGCATCTCCATATCCACAAGAAAACCTTTCTGGCATTTTGCATTTTTAAATCAGCCTCAGAAATATGAAAAATGTCTGCAGATTCCATGTAGATCGCCATGTCCTGCATATAGTTAACAATTTTTTATGGTGGGTGTTTCTTGCCTGGGAATTGGTTCCAAGGAAAATCCATTCCTCTTGAGGGCTGTAACGCTCTCAACCCCTCTGGTGCATAAACGTTGGACACATTTGATTTGTGTTTCCTTTCCATCTATTTCTTTTTGCCGCACACATAGTGCTCAGTCTATCTAACCATCCCAATGCAAACTTTACTGTTGACCACACCATGTTTCCTATTCCGACTCAGCGGCTCCCCTCTCAAAGAATCAGTTGTGCGCCACAGGGCTTCCCTTCACCGCACGTTTGGGACCTTCTAGAATATCGGCATGACCCGCGCTGTGAATTGGGTTCAAGAACGTCTAGCTCCTCCTACGTGCTGCTCGACCCCTCCTGAAGGCCTCAGTTGCCTCGACAGGTCTGTGGGGAACAACACACCTCATTGTGCTCCCATCAGGGAGAGAAAAGAGACAAAAATGGAGTGATAAAGGAGACTGAATTAGACTTAGGCAGCAGATGTTGAGCAGAACAGGTGTTTGGATCACACACACTGAGCACCTGAACTACTCTGGGGCTTTGAAACTTCTGAAGCGTGTTCATGTAGTTCCAGTCTTTCTCTCCCTGCAGCGTTTCCCCTTATCTTTTGTTGTATAATGCTTCTCAGTCCCTTTCTTACGCTGTCTTCTTGACTTGCTCTAAATTCCTCTGTTTGATTTAGAGCAGGGCAGCCACACTGTGAGATCAACAGCCGTTTATAAAGCCATTATTGTCAATTAAGGAAATGAAGTGCTCCCCAGGGCCTTACCATCTGGAGCGAACGCGCAGTTCATCACTCTCCCATTTCTCCACTTATTTCACTTTCCCCCCTGTTTCCCATTATCCACCACCTTCTCCATCTTTCACTGTAAGGGTCATTCAAATCAGTGTCTTTTCCATTTTGAAAACAATTCAGTCTTCAATTAACATTGGTTTACTGTACACAATCATGGTAACAGATTTGACAGGTTACGAACATCCCCTACTGACAATATATAATATAATACGGGTTAGGTTTAAGTTTTTAATTCTGCGGATACAATATTTATTTAATATATTATGTTAATTATAATATAACACTATTATCCACTAAATGCTCACTGGCCACTTTATTAGGTACACCTCGCTAGTACTGCGTTAGACCCCTTTTTGCCTTCAGAACTGCCTGAATTCTTCATGGCAGAGATTCAACAAGATGCTGGAAACATCCCTCAGAGATTTTGGTCCATGTTGTCATGAAAGCATCAGGCAGTTTCTGCAGATTTGTCGGCTGTTATCTCCTGTTCCAGCACATCCCAAAGCTGCTCTATTGGATTCAAATCTGGTGACTGTGGAGGCCATTTGAGTTTAGTAAACTCACTATCATGTTCAAGAAACCAGTTTGAGATGATTTGAGCTTTGTGACGAGTGTGGAAGTATCCATCAGAAGATGATACACTGTGGTCATAAAGGGATGGACATGATCAGCAACAATACTCAGGTCGGCTGTGGCATTTAAACAATGCTCAATTGGTACAAAGGGGCCCAAAGAAAAAATATCGTTCACCATTACACAAGCCTGAAACCGCTGATAGAAGGCAGGACAGATCCATGCGTGTTCATGCTGTTTACGCCAAATTCTGACTTTACCATCTGAATGTTGCAGCAGAAATAGAGACTCATCAGACCAGGCAACATTTTTCTAATCTTCTATTGTCTGATTTTGGTGAGCCTGTGTGAATTGTAGCCTCAGTTTGCTGTTCTCATCTGACAGGAGTGTCACCGGTGTGTCTTCTTCTGCTGTAGCTCTTCTGCTTCAAGCTTTGACGTGTTCAGAGATGCTCTTCTGCAGACCTCGGTTGTAACAAGTTTTTGAGTTACTGTTGTCTTTCCATTAGCTGAACCTGTCTGGTCATTCTCCTCTGATATCTGGCATCAACAAGGCATTTTCACCCACAGAACCGCCGCTCACTGGATATTTTCTCTTTTCAGACCATTCTCTGTAAACCCTAGAGATGGTTGTGTGTGAAAATCCCAGTAGATCAAGAGTTTCTGAAATACTCAGACGAGCCCGTCTGGCACCAACAACCAGGCCACATTCAAAGTCACTTAAATCACCTTTCTTTCTCATTCTGATGCTCAGTTTGAACTTCAGCAGATCTTCTTGACCATGTCTACATACCTAAATGTATTGAGTTGCTGCCATGTGATTGGCTGATTAGATATTTGATTTAAAGGGCAGGTGTACCTAATAAAGTGGCCGGGGAGTGTGTTTGTATGTATATAGTATACATGATATGTGTTTTTAGACTTGAATAAATTTGCTTTGACATACAACTAATTTCAGTTACTTCGTCATGTTACTGTATGGAAGTTACCAGATGTTATTGACAGCTATTATGAGAATAGAAATGGGGCTTGACTTTATTATTTGTTCATACAGATAGTAGCCTATTCAAGCTGCTATTCATGCTGTTGTGTGAACAGCAAAATTCAAAAGTCACACCTGTAGTAAATAGGGTGTCAGTCCTGCCAGCCTGTGTACAACAGTACATGTCTGCTGGTCTTTTCTTCTGTAGACACAAGACTTAAAGCGTGTCTGTGATGATTTATAAACCAATCTTTGAATCAGTTGGATGCCACTGACTGAACGTATTTTTCTTTTGGTTCACTCCAGTTGCCCTCCATCTCTGTTCCTCTTACTGAGGTTTACATGACCTTCACATCTTTAATTGGATCCAAATATCCTTCTAGGTATCTGTTACTATGGAGCATATAAATATTTGGGGGTTCCCTTGGAGGATGAGGATTATTTTATGTGGTTAAATAATGTAATATATTAAATGTGTATGTAATGTATTGACGTAATTAATTTAAATATTAAAAATTAAAATGAATGAATTAAGTTAAATAATATAAATGTAATACACTACACATATAATAGTGTATGTTCTGTATTCCGGAATTGGATGGTCTTAAAAAGCTATTTGGTAAAGTAAAAAGTAATTAATTAATTAATTAATCACACATCAAATTTGGCTGAGAAATTACCCCCAAAAGATAAAGTCATTGAGAAAGCATCAAGTAGACATTACAAAAAGTAGCTTTAGAAAGAAATATTTTATTAATTTGCCTTTGTTTGCCTGTTTGTGATTTTCATAATGGACGTTTAGTTTGCCTGTCTTTGTTCCTGCCATCATTGTTACTCATTATGCTACTAATTAGAGCACACCTGTTTTGCATTTAGTTTGTTTGCCTGTGTATTTAAGTCTTTAAGTTCTTTCCACTCATTGTCTAATGGTGAACGTGTTTTAGTACACGCTATTGTTTTTTTTTTTTCTGTTATACTGTTATAAGCTAATGCTACTATTTACTCTAAACCTCCCTTTTCGTAATTTTTTGCAGACCAGCCCGTGACAAACACAGCTTTTATTACACAAACTTTTAGGCCATAATTTTTTTTTATAAGCTGCATCTGAATTGGTATCTAGATATATTTACAGACCGTTTACTGCAGCTCAGAGGTGGTATGAAAACATTTACACATTAAGTAATGCCATGAGATGCATGGGTTTTACAAGGGTATTAAAGGGATAGTTCACCCAAAAATGAAAATTCTGTATTAATTTACTCTTCCTCATGTCGTTTCAAATATGTATGATGAAATAAGATGATGATATGAGGGTATTAGTTCAAATGGCTGATTCATTCAGGAATGAAGTAAATGTTTTTGTGTGTATATATACACTCACCTAAAGGATTATTAGGAACACCTGTTCAATTTCTCATTAATGCAATTATCTAATCAACCAATCACATGGCAGTTGCTTCAATGCATTTAGGGGTGTGGTCCTGGTCAAGACAATCTCCTGAACTCCAAACTGAATGTCAGAATGGGAAAGAAAGGTGATTTAAGCAATTTTGAGCGTGGCATGGTTGTTGGTGCCAGACGGGCCGGTCTGAGTATTTCACAATCTGCTCAGTTACTGGGATTTTCACGCACAACCACTTCTAGGGTTTACAAAGAATGGTGTGAAAAGGGAAAAACATCCAGTATGCGGCAGTCCTGTGGGCGAAAATGCCTTGTTGATGCTAGAGGTCAGAGGAGAATGGGCCGACTGATTCAAGCTGATAGAAGAGCAACTTTGACTGAAATAACCACTCGTTACAACCGAGGTATGCAGCAAAGCATTTGTGAAGCCACAACACGCACAACCTTGAGGCGGATGGGCTACAACAGCAGAAGACCCCACCGGGTACCACTCATCTCCACTACAAATAGGAAAAAGAGGCTACAATTTGCACGAGCTCACCAAAATTGGACAGTCGAAGACTGGAAAAATGTTGCCTGGTCTGATGAGTCTCGATTTCTGTTGAGACATTCAGATGGTAGAGTCAGAATTTGGCGTAAACAGAATGAGAACATGGATCCATCATGCCTTGTTTCCATGCCATGCCAACATTTCTAAAGAATGCTTTCAGCACCTTGTTGAATCAATGCCACGTAGAATTAAGGCAGTTCTGAAGGCGAAAGGGGGTCAAACACAGTATTAGTATGGTGTTCCTAATAATCCTTTAGGTGAGTGTGTATATATATATATATATATATATATATATACAGTGAGGAAAATAAGTATTTAAACACCCTGCTATTTTGCAAGTTCTCCCACTTAGAAATCATGGAGGGGTCTGAAATTGTCATCGTAGGTGCATGTCCACTGTGAGAGACATAATCCCCCCAAAAAAATCCAGAAATCACAATATATGATTTTTTAACTATTTATTTGTATGATACAGCTGCAAATAAGTATTTGAACACCTGTCTATCAGCTAGAATTCTGACCCTCAAAGACCTGTTAGTCTGCCTTTAAAATGTCCACCTCCACTCCATTTATTATCCTAAATTAGATGCACCTGTTTGAGGTCGTTAGCTGCATAAAGACACCTGTCCACCCCATACAATCAGTAAGAATCCAACTACTAACATGGCCAAGACCAAAGAGCTGTCCAAAGACACTAGAGACAAAATTGTACACCTCCACAAGGCTGGAAAGGGCTACGGGGGAATTGCCAAGCAGCTTGGTGAAAAAAGGTCCACTGTTGGAGCAATCATTAGAAAATGGAAGAAGCTAAACATGACTGTCAATCTCCCTCGGACTGGGGCTCCATGCAAGATCTCACCTCGTGGGGTCTCAATGATCCTAAGAAAGGTGAGAAATCAGCCCAGAACTACACGGGAGGAGCTGGTCAATGACCTGAAAAGAGCTGGGACCACCGTTTCCAAGGTTACTGTTGGTAATACACTAAGACGTCATGGTTTGAAATCATGCATGGCACAGAAGGTTCCCCTGCTTAAACCAGCACATGTCAAGGCCCGTCTTAAGTTTGCCAATGACCATTTGGATGATCCAGAGGAGTCATGGGAGAAAGTCATGTGGTCAGATGAGACCAAAATAGAACTTTTTGGTCATAATTCCACTAAACGTGTTTGGAGGAAGAAGAATGATGAGTACCATCCCAAGAACACCATCCCTACTGTGAAGCATGGGGGTGGTAGCATCATGCTTTGGGGGGGGGGGGGGGTTTCTGCACATGGGACAGGGCGACTGCACTGTATTAAGGAGAGGATGACCGGGGCCATGTATTGCGAGATTTTGGGGAACAACCTCCTTCCCTCAGTTAGAGCATTGAAGATGGGTCGAGGCTGGGTCTTCCAACATGACAATGACCCGAAGCACACAGCCAGGATAACCAAGGAGTGGCTCTGTAAGAAGCATATCAAGGTTCTGGCATGGCCTAGCCAGTCTCCAGACCTAAACCCAATAGAGAATCTTTGGAGGGAGCTCAAACTCTGTGTTTCTCAGCGACAGCCCAGAAACCTGACTGATCTAGAGAAGATCTGTGTGGAGGAGTGGGCCAAAATCCCTCCTGCAGTGTGTGCAAACCTGGTGAAAATGTTTTTCTTTCAGGAAATGTTTGACCTCTGTAATTGCAAACAAAGGCTACTGTACCAAATATTAACATTGATTTTCTCAGGTGTTCAAATACTTATTTGCAGCTGTATCATACAAATAAATAGTTAAAAAATCATACATTGTGATTTCTGGATTTTTTATTTTAGATTATGTCTCTCACAGTGGACATGCACCTATGATGACAATTTCAGACCCCTCCATGATTTTCAAGTGGGAGAACTTGCAAAATAGTAGGGTGTTCAAATACTTATTTTCCTCACTGTATATATATACATATATATGAAAAAAAAAGTTGCACATAGTATTAAGGGGCTGGCACATATTTCCCCACATTTCCCTACTTGCTTTAATCACTCAGTGCATGCTATGTTTCATGTGATACGCTGTCATATGCGCTCTCTCCATTAGGGATTCAGATTTGTTCCTGCTGGACTCACGGGTGATCTGGGCAGCAGAAGAGGGCTGGCTGGTCTTCGACATCACAGCTACCAGTAACCACTGGGTGCTGAACCCGGGCCGGAATCTGGGCCTGCAGCTGGCTCTGGAAAGTTTAGATGGTAAGTGGACTTGCAAACACCACAGGTCACTGGTTCAAAATATGATACATGAACATTGTGTTGCATCACAGATTGCAAAAATGAGACCGTTTCTGAGCCCACAGTGCACAGCACTCGATTTGTTTTGCCTTTGCTTTTGTGCGGCGTTTAGGTTCAGTGCAGTTCAGTTCAGTAAATGTTTACAGTCTCTCTGAAGGGCAATTTATTACATTGCATTTAAAAGCCATTCAAAGAAAAACATCTACAGTGGGGGTCCAAACGTTTGAGACCACTAGTAAAAATGCACTTGTTTTTTTTTCTATATATTTTGTATTGTTCTAATTTGAATGACTTGAAAAAGAAGTACACTTTAAAAAGACTTTAAAAAAGTGTACTTATTATGGAACTGAATGTAATGTTTTTGGACACTTAATTGCCTATTATTTGCAATTAAATGAAAATGTATTATAGTTTAAATTCATATTAAATGTAATTAGTTGACCTTTAGTGTTTTTGACCCACTTAAATAGGAATTTACTTGCAATTTCATAATTATTGTCTTTGAAATATGGTTAAAGTTACTGCTGAATGTACTGACAAGCTAAACTTGTCTTAAAATCTAAACTTAAATACACTTTTAATATATATATGTGAATATCAGCACTAATTTAAATATATTTAATTGTATTGTAATGACGAAGTTGCAGTTTAGTACATTAACTTTTTTAAACTTTAATTGTAGTTAAAATTATGATCAAGTACTTTACATGTGCTTTAGTATGTTAGTCAACACATCAAAATAAGTGCACTTCTTTAAAGCACGACAAAAGATTATTAAAACATAATGACTTAACTTTTAATTTGACATTAATACATTTTAAAGGTGTACTTAATTGTGTTAATAAAGAGAGTATACTTCCATGACTATGTTTCTTAAGTAGCTGTGTTGATCACTAATGCTTAGTCTAGAGTTTCAGCAGAAATCACTATTAATGGTGAAGTTTAGTCTAATATCAATGCTTGGTTTGGATGTCCACTGTAAAAAAAGTTGCTGCCTTAAATTTGTAAGTACAATCAAGTTGGATGTTTAAGTCAATTCAACTTAAATTACATTAAACTGACTTTACAATTTTTTGTTGAATATTGTATAACATAAAAAAACGTAGAAAATTGCTTAACTTATTTTGATAAGTTATGTTATCATAACTTATTAATCATATAATTTTTTATAGTGTAAGTTCTAAGCAATGCAGAATTGAATCTACTATGCTTTTCACTCACTCACTTTATAGCCAGCCGCAGTGGGAGTGTGTTTTGTACCGTATCTGCGTGATAGGAAGGTGTGTGTGTGTGTACAGGATGTTACAGGTTTTAAGTGTTAGCATGAAAACAGGTGCAGTGTATTATGGGGCTTGTGTAGATCAGCGAGCTTGTCGAGACATGCTTGCGGGACGCCTGCCCTGTCGCTGTAGGCAACCGGCAACCCGACTTTACCTCGGCGCTCAGACAGAGAGAGCATTCCTTCCTCTTACTTACTTACACACACACACACACACACACACACACACACACACACACACACACACACACACACACTAAAGCCGCTGTGTAGGTAAAAGGAGTCCAGGATGGCACAGAAACAGATGTAAGTGCTGGAATTCTCTGAGTAAACAGTGAACTAAAAGCGCTCTTGAGAGCGGGAGAGATTACACAAAATAAACACCAGAAATGGCATATTCTTGGAGAACACACACACTTTCTTACACAAGTCTCATGATTTATAAGACTGTGACCGACAAACTGATTATTATATAATGCATTTTACGCGATTTATTAGGCCACATGGCTCTGACAAAGTAAAGGATTGCTAAACTGTCCCGTTGAGTGATATATAGGGTGTTTAAACAGTCTCTCTGAAGAACCGATTCACAGAAATACATTCAAATACATCTTTCAAGGGGCCCGTATAACTTCACAGAGCTGTGACTGCTTCTCTTTTGGGATTTGTACCTGTCAACATTTTTATTAACAATTCCTAGATGTATTTCTTTCCTCTCAGATCTCAGAGGGAAAACAAATTAGTAATTGATTTCCGATAGTGGTAAATGAGTGTTGTATGTGTCTCCCCCTGCAGGCCAGAGTGTGAACCCATGGGTGGCCGGGCTGGTGGGTCGCAGCGGCCCCCAGAGCAAACAGCCCTTCATGGTGGCCTTCTTCAAAGCTACGGAGGTCCATATCCGAAGCATCCGTTCCGCACAGGGCGGCAACAAGCAGCGCAATCCCAACCGCTCCAAAACCGCCAAGGGCCAGGAGGCACTGCGTGTAGCCAATATTGCAGGTGTGTGTGTGTGTTTTCAATATTGAATACAGAAGTGTGAAGGCAAGTGAAAAAGGAAAGCAAATGTAAAGATGGCAATAACAGAACCGAAAGAAAGGTATTTAAAAGAATAATTCCATGGAAACTTTCTATGGTTCCAAATGAAAGTGGAAATAACATGCTAATTTTTTCTTAATGATGAAACTAGGGCTGTGTTCGAAATCGCCCATCGTACCCTCGTTCACTATTCCTTACATTACTCCACTAATATAGTCCAATTGAAGGAGAGAATGAAAATGAGTGAGTGAATTCGGACACTGAGTGAGCTGGAAGGGCTGCCGCTTTTGCATATTTTGTGCTTGCTGTTGAATTATCATTTGAAACTCTGCAAACTGGCAGCTCCAGTAGTAATGAAAAGGTTTATCTGGAACTTTGTCATGGAAACTAGTATGTATAAACCTTATTAAACAATTTAATAATCAAGTAAAAAGCTATTTATACCTGTATGATATTATGCTGTCGCCACATTGGACCAGCAGTTTTGGAAAATGAATGGATGGATGATTCGCCATCTTCTGGTCGGACGCGGGAATTCATTCGGTACGACTCTCGAAGTGCATTATGGGTATTCTCTAGCCGTTGAGTGTACATCAGTTGTACTCTCGTTATTGCAGTGCACTGTAAAACGTCCACTATGGTTTTGGACACCGCTACAAATGGGTGTCCCCTCAAATAGTGCCCTATTTAAGGGTATAGGGGCGATTTCGGACTCAGCCTAGAGAAGTGCGCTTAATAGTATTCAAATCTAATAAAAGATCACTTAAGTGTACTTAAAGAGAGCACACTTTTATGATATTTTTTCTTAACACACTTATGCACGTTTAACAAGTGCACTTCATAATAATGTCAGTTTTACTTTAAAGAACATTTCAAATCTTTTTGTTGTACTTTAAAGAAGTGCACTTATTTTGATGTGTTGACTAACATACAAAAGCACATAATTTTAACTGTAGTGTGTTATATCAATACAGTACACTTTAACCATATAAATACGATATGAAATTGTAAAATCCTTAAATCCTACTTAAGTGGGTCAAATAAATAACTTTTATGCTCAGCATTTTCTTTTTCAGGTAAACTATCCCTTTAAGGCAAAGGAGAAGCAGAGATAAAATTTGCGTGAGAGTGTGTGTCAGTGTTCATATGGTTCCTATTACTGTGTAATTCTCTGCAGGTTATTTTGCTCAGTAATAGCATTACAGTGTTAAATGGATATTAAATGAATCTGGGTCGATGTTCTGCATATGTATGAGGGTTAGGGATTCGGGCAAACTCCAGAGACCTATTCCTCATATTTCTCCACGTCTCTCACAGTTTAGCCTTAGCTTCAACACCCCGTCACACATTTGAAGTCTGACAAAACCCCTGCTCTAGCATATATTTGACTCTAAAAATAACAGACATGGACTTAAATGTGCAAACCCTTATCGTAAGTGATTATCATTTCTGTAAAAGGTTTAGCTCTACAGCAATCTGTCTCTCTCTTTCTTTTCAGAGAACAGCAGTGCTGATCAGAAGCAGGCCTGTAAGAAACATGAGCTGTACGTTAGTTTTCGAGACCTTGGATGGCAGGTGTGATATTTCTCTTTTTTTGTTCTTGCCACATCTCATATTGTTATTTCCTTGCTTTCTTTATCTATCCTCTTTTTGGCTCTACTCAAGAACACAAGGGGTCAGAAAGTGATTCAAAAGGGAATTATATACACTACCGTGCAAAAGTTTGGGGTTGGTAAGATTTATAAGGATTTTGAAAGTCTTATAGCATAAGTCTCTTATGCATTTATTTGATCAATAATACAGTAAACACAGTTAAATTGTGAATTAATAGTTTCTATGTGAATATATTTTAAAATGTAATTTATTCCTGTGATCAAAGCTGAATTTCCAGCATCATTACTCCAGTCTTCAGTGTCACATGATCCTTCAGAAATCATTATAATATGATGATTTGATGCTCAAGAAACATTTCTGATTATTATCAATGTTGAAAGCAGTTGTGCTGGTTAATATATTTGTGGATACATTTTGTCAGGATTCTTTGACAAATAGAAAGCGTTTACTTGAAAATAGGAATCTTTTATAAATGTGTTTACTGTCACTTTTGATCAATTTAATGCATCCTTGGTGAATAAAAGTATTAACTCCTTTAAAAACAAAACAAAAAAACGTACTTACCCTACTTTTAGGCGGTAGTGTATCTTACAGAGCTCTGCACATGACCTGTGGGAAAAATAAATAAATAAATAAATAAATAAATAAATAAATAAATGTTCTTTGTTTTAGTTAAATCAAAACAAGGGAACAAATTAGATCAATGTGGCCACAGAATATTAAAACGAGGGAAAAAATGAATAAGGTGATTATTAATATAACTAAAACGAGTGAACGAATTAGTAAATTGTGACCATGATGTCTCTAAAATGACAGAAGAATTCTTCATTCATGGCCACAATATATATATATATATATATATATATATATATATATATATATATATATATATAGGACCTTGGAGAGGTCCCAAGCTGGCACAGAAGGGGGCCGAGGGGGGTTCATCCTCCTGGCCCCTTTGAGAAAGCGAACGACGAGGTTGCTTTTCCCTAGTGATTGGCCAGCCACAGGAGCGTGGTAGGCTGTTATAGCCGCCATGTACACTTTGAGCGTGGAGGGGGAGCGTCCCGCATCCAACAGCTCTTGAAGGAAAGAGAGTACAACTGGTACTTCACATGAATGGGGCTCGAGAACACTGACTATTTCAGGGCATAGAGGCACCTCGTAGAGGGCGCTCTAGGCACAGTAATATTATCTAGGACTCTCTCTGGGAGGTCCCAGGATGCCTGTTGAGGGGCCACACATGGAGGGCCCACAGGTCTGGGCGAGGGCGCCAAATCGCCCCGTTCGCCTGCATGAGGTCCTTCTTCATCGGTACAGGCCATGGGGCTGAGTCCATCATTTGTGCCAGTTCTGGGACCCAAACCTGGGTCTTCCAGAGGGGGGCTACCAGAAGGACAGAGTATCTGCTCATTCTGATCTGCTCGATGACCTGCGGCAACATCGAGACAGGAGGAAATGCATAAAGCGGGTGTCTGGGCCAGAAGAACATTGGACAATGAGTGTTGTTCTCTGAAGCAAAGAGGTCGACCTCCGCTCTTCCGAACACACTTCAGATCAGACAGATCGTCTGAGGGTTGAGAGACCATTCCCCGGGGGCAGTGTTGTCTCGGGATAATATGTCCGCAACCAGATTTTGGATGCCCGGAACATGGGCAGCCCTCAGAGAGAGCAGGTTGGCTCGTGCCCAAAGGAGGAGGTTTCTGGCCATGCCATACTGGTTGCCTGACCTGAGGCCGCCCTGGTGATTTATGTAGGACACCACCGACATGTTGTCCATTCGGACTAAGATATGGTGTCCTCTCAGGTCTCGCAGAAACACTTTGAGAGCTAAACAGACCGCTCTCATTTCGAGGCAGTTGATGTGTAACTCCTTCTCCGGGCCCGACCAGAGGTTGGAGACGGGCTTGCTCTCACACAGTGCCCCCCAACCTAGGTTGGAGGCATCCGTGAATATCACCTTCCTCCTGGGGGCCACACCCATGGTTACGCCGGACTGGTACCAGTTCGGAGCCTTCCAAGGAGCCAGGGCTCTTATGCAGCAGTGATTCACTTTGATAAGCAGGCGCCCTGAGCGCCATGCATTGCCAATTTGAGCCAATGTTGTAAGGGGCGCATGTGTAGTAAATCCAGTTGGAGTACTGACGATGCTGCAGCCATGAGGCACAAAGCTCTCTGAAATTTCCTGAGAGGCGAGTGAGCACCCACCCTGAAAGACGCTACCAACCGCTGGATAGAGAGAGAGCGCTCGGCCGTGAGCTGGGCTCTCATCCGCGTTGAGTCAATAACTGTACCCAGAAAGGTGACGTTCTGGCTGGGTGACAGTTTGCTTTTGGAGACATTGAATCCTGAGCCCTAGGCATTCCAAATGGCCCAGGAGCCAGGACCTGTGAATCAGGAACTCGGTCTTCGACTGAGCTAGAATGAGCCAGTCATCGAGATAGTTCTGTACGGCTACTCCCCGCTGTCTCAGGGGAGAAAGCGATGCGTCCATGCACTTTGTAAATGTATGGGTTGCTAGAGACAGGCCGAACGGTAGGACCATGTATTGATACGCCTGCCCCTCGAAGGCGAATCTCAAGAATGGCCTGTGGCGAGGTGTAATTTGTATATGAAAATATGCGTCTTTCAATCCACTGTGAAAAACCAATCCCTTGGGCGAACTTGCGCGAGGATTTGTTTGGTAGTTAGCATTCTGAATGGCCGTCTTATGAGGGCTTTGTTCAGATGTCTGAGATCTAAAATGGGCCTGGTGCCGCCGTCCTTCTTTGGCACAAGGAAATAGCGACTCTAAAACCCTGACTGGCTTAGTGCGGGGGGAAATTTCTCTATGGCCCCTTTTGCTAGCAAGCTTATCAATTCGGTGCGAAGCATGTGAGTCACGTCGCTTCTCACCGAAGTCTCGATGACCGTCTGAAAGTGCGGGGGTCTGCAAGCGAATATAGTGTTTAAAACCCAACTCGACACTTCGGGAATGGCCTGCCAGGCCTGGGGTCGTGTGGCTAGGGGTTGAATGACAAATGGTGGTGGGCCACCTAACAGGGGGACCTGAAACCTGTGTGTTGTGTTTTGTGCACATATTTACATCGGGGCTGGCTTGCCAGGTTTCGGCCCGATTGGACAGAGGTAGAGTGACAACTGGGGATGGGCCGCCTAGTGAAGGGGGACCGGTTACCCGGGTGTTCTGTGCTTGAAACAGAAGAGCGACAGAAGAGAAGCGGCTTCCAAAGAGAAGACGACGCTAGTCCGCTGAGAATGCTCGTTCCAGCTGAAGGGCTTGATTCGACGGCGAGGCTTTGAAGAGGCAGAGAAGTGAAGGTCGCTGAAGGAAATTAAATCTGATTTTATGGTGAAATGGTGGGCTTTTATAGCTATAAGCCACACCCCTTCTGGCGGGTCTCTTTGGAACTCGCGTTAGAGCCGCTTCGCCACACGATGTGCAGTTGCTGCAGCACAGCCAGTCGGTGAGCTAGTTGCTCTGATTGTACTTGCTGTGCAGCTGCACTGCGTTTTAAATATAGGCTTCAATATTCTCGAGGAAAGGAGTTTCCCCACTGCGTATAGCTATGCAATATGAAGTGACCATTCTCGAAAGGGAACTTATTTTAATGAATCTGTTTGAGATTTTTTTTTTGCTATAAATTATCAGCATCTGATAGTTTTTGTCAATTATTGGCATCTGATTAATTCTCATTTTTCTCGTGCTTACGTAGGCTACTAGAGCACACACATGCGCACTCTTCAAAAACAGCGCTTTAAATCTCTTGACAAAATAAATGACATTTGTATGTATTCGAAATAAAAGATACAGATTGTACTGAATGTCAGCTTGCTTATTTTGCTCAAGATAAGGATTTATTAAGTCCACATGTCATGCAAACAAGAAACTGCTTCTAACCACAGATTGAGAGCTGTCATTCAGAAATTTCAGACCACACAACTTTGAATGCTGTTTGCAGATGTTCGTTGGAACTGTGGTTTTGGGAAACAACGACTCATTGAACTATTTGGATAACGACGGAACACGCGACCATAGTTGTCTAGCGATGCTTTTGTGAAACGCCCCTCTGGTTAGGGCTGATAGACCACAAGCTTATAATCAGCAACAAACCAGCTAAAATATTCCAAAAACCAGCTTAATCGGGTTTAACTTGATTTTTTTCCAGCAGGTTTCCTTCTCCATCTCACTCGACATTCCACTTTATCTCTAACTGTGTTTATGGCTCAAACAGTTTTACGAGTCTGTGTAGCTCAGGCCGTTCACTCCATTAGGCTGAAGAGTACGAGCAACAGCAGTCAAGCAGAGATAGGAGAGCCTCGTTTCTGTTTACACACGATAGTCTTGCCACCTGTGGCGTATCTGTCTCTCCTACTGGATCACAGCACATAAACACTCTCTCAGAACAGCTGGCGAGGACTCGGAGACCCCAACTCTACTATGTGGATTTACATTCCCCCACCCCAAATTCCCTTTTGAACCATAACATTTTTACACATACCTCAACACAATTACACTTTATTGTGATCACAATCGGAGCGATCTGACTTGCATGGTGAAAATGAAGAGCGTCTGGTTGGGAAAGGTCTAGCTCAGGCTTTATGACTGAAGGTGGATGTTGTCTTAACAGATCTATTCTCTGTCCATCTCTCAGGATTGGATTATTGCTCCTGAGGGTTACGCTGCTTATTACTGTATGGGAGAATGTGCCTTTCCTCTCAATTCCTACATGAACGCCACAAACCACGCCATCGTACAGACATTGGTAAGCCTCTAAGGTCCAAAATGTACTTGTTGCCACAGCTGCCAATGATAAATACAATGCTGAATCTTTTTTTTTTATTTTTATTTTTTATTAATAATTTTATTCAGCAAGGATGCATTAAATTGATTGATGAAAAGTGACAGTAAAGAAATTTATGTTATGAAAGATTTGTTTCAAATAAATGCTGTTCTTTTGAACAACAATCCCACAAAAATATTATGCTTTCAACATTGATAATAATAAATCTTAGCTGAGCATCAGATCATCATATTAGAATGATTTCTGAAGGATCATGTGACACTGAAGACTGGAGTAATGATGCTGAAAATTCAGCTTTGATCACAGGAATAAATTACATTTTAAAATATATTCAAATAGAAAAACAGTTATTTTAAATTTTGATAATATTTCACAATATTACTGTTTTTACTGTATTTTTGACCAATTAAATGCAGCCTTGGTGAGCAGAAGAGACTTCCTTCACAAACATAAAATCTTACCGACCCCAAACAATTGAACAGTAGTGTATGTTTGTCTTTATGGCATTTGGATTATTTAGCTATTTTGTTCTTGTAAATGAGTGACAAACAAGAAGATGCACAAGTTAAGGGTACGTTTACACGACAATGATGCACTAAAAACGGAAAGATTTTTCCTTTGTGTTTTTCGCGCACAGATGAAACGTTGCCAAAACGTGTATACATGCAGGTTAACAAAGAGACGATAACAGTATTTTTTTTCAAGAACTTGCACTGTGAAACCCGTTTTCAAAAGTTTGTGTTTTTAGACCCCCAAAACGCCATTGTTGTGAACGTGAACAGCCAAAACGCATAAACGTCCCTTAAAGTTGCCATTCCTAAAACTACCAATTGACGACTCCAAAACCAAAACCAAAAAAGTGTCATTTTCGAACCTTGCATCTAGCAATACAATAACTCTGTAAAGTACAGATAGTAAGATGCGTCATCTTCTATCTGTGCAAGTACTTTTGTTTTGACCTTTGTACTTTTTTTCCCTCAGGTTCACTTCATCAACCCCGAAACGGTTCCAAAACCATGTTGCGCCCCCACACAACTCCACGCCATCTCCGTCCTGTATTTTGACGACAGCTCCAATGTCATCCTGAAGAAATACCGCAACATGGTGGTCAGAGCGTGTGGCTGCCACTAGAGTCCTGTCGTACACACACACACACACAGTATAGACAATACACACAGTCACACAACTGACTGCTCCTCATTTGTTATAAAAAAGGAGCAACCATAAGAAGATCTCAGGCCAATTCCAGGATTTATTTTACCATGGACAATGTGCAAAGTTTTCTTATATGTACAACAATTAATGTTTTAAATATGGTATAAAAAAAAAGGAAATAGAAAGGAAATTACCAGACACAAACACCAACATTTGTATGCACACATATACATGCTCACATGTACACACTTTTATATGATACTTGTGCTTTCTACTGTGTAAATAGTTTTTCAACAAAAGAAACAAAAGTGTATTTATTTTCCTGGTCTTCCAACATGGAGTCTAAACATCCTTGTCTTCTGGTCTGTTTTTAATGTGTCCTCCACACTTAAAAAAGAAAGAAAGAATTGTTTCTGACCATACATTTTTTTTTACAAATGTTGATTAATTCAGACGTGTCATAAAATTCCAACATATGGGATTACCAGCTGCCATATAAAGTTATATACCACTGATACAATAATACATCAGTGTAATGTATACAACAAATAGCATTCATTTTCATATTTTTAGGATTTTATCAGTGGATTTGCCAAACTAGTGTAGTTTCTTCACCCTTGTGAAAAAGAAGTGTGCACTTGAAGTGTACGTCAAGTACACTTATTTGTTGACTAAAAAAAGCAAATATAAAGTATTTTATTAAAATTGTAACCATAGTGTGTTGTTAGATATTACATTTAAAGTGAATGTATTTTAAATGTATTAAATTGCAGCTTAATCACAAATTAAGTTGCGCAACACTTTTTGCCAAGCAAATTACAAATATATATATATATATATATATATATATATATATATATATATATATATATATATATATATGACCCAAGTTAGAAGTGACATTTAAGTATATTTTAGTTTACCATAAATGATTGTCAGTACATTCAGTGGTAACTTTAACCATATTTCAAAGAAAATAGAAGTAATTATGAAATTACATATAAAGTCCTACTTAAGTGGAAACTCTAAATTTCTGCTAACTGCATTTCATATAACTTAAGTGCCCCGAAATCATTACATTCAGTTCACCTAAGTATATATTTTTTCCATAATAAATACTTTTTTAAAAAGAATGCTACTTCTTTTTTTTACTTCTTTTTCACAAGGAACATTTTTTGAACAATAAACAGTTATCGGCATTTGTTAGACAGGTCCAAAATGAACTTTTTGCCAAGCCAACAACAAGTGAAATAAGAAAATGCACTGGCCATAATCACTTTGTTATAATAAGAGGATTCATTTTATTGGTTGTCTCCTCCACTGCCTTTCAAGGCTCACCTGGTTGCTGTCATTTATTTTGTCTTTTGTTGAAGGCACAGAACATCCCCCCCCCACAGATGGGCATTTATAAGGAGCATGTGAGGTGAGGATATCATTCCAGACTCTGATAGTGTTTTACTACAGGCTTGGCCCAATAAATAAGTTTGAATAAACACAGGCCGTCCTCTGAGTACAGCGAGCACCTCATACCCCAGCAGTGACCCTGAGACCCACGAGGACACGCACACACAACATCTCTCAGTTTACTCTCCTTTCTCTGACAAAAAAATCCCAAAGGAATGCTAATGGCATTTCTATCCATACATAATTTGCACTGACCCTTATAGGATAAACAAGAATCCTTTAAAAATATCTTAGAATCAAATAAGATCCTGTTGGATAAACTGAAATGAGGAAATCCAGTTTTATCCAGGATTATCTTTTTTTACAGCCATTTTCTTCTCACTGTCTAGTCCAGTTGGTCAACATGTGGTGTACAAATGCTAAAGAAAAGTGAAACACTGACAACCATTACTAACAGGGCCGGGTTTACTTCATATTGTGACAGGCAAAATAATGTTTTCATCAACTTACAGGTTATAAAGTTTATTGTAGCTGTAACTATGTGGGCGCTCAGGGTTAATTGGGTCAAAATCTCATGTTATAAAATGACAGGATTGGCTATGACTCAACAGCAAATGCTAGATTAAGGCACACCTCTCCGCTCCTCAAATACATAAAACATTAGCCTTATATACAGTAGCCTATATATTCCCGTAACAGTCCAAATGTGCGTGCAGCACTACATTCACAAATGAGGTGGGCGGAGTTATGAGGTTTGACTGACAGTTTGACGATCCAATGGAGTCACGAGGTTTAGTCACAAGCTTATTTTAATACTTTTCATTGGTTACGTTTTTGCAAAACCCACAGACAGATATGAAGGCTGACCAATAGTAATGATTTATGAAAAGAAAATAATAATAATTAAAATATTAATTAATAAAGTAATTTTTTTTACAGAATTTTAGCATTAGCGTGAAATAATAATAATAATAATAAATATTTGTAAAATAATTGTAATTATTTTTTGTAATACATTGGCTGCATCCGAAATCGCATACTTCCCTATATAGTAGGCGAAAAACAGTATGTGACAAAAGAAGTATGTCCAAATTCACAGTACTCATAAAAGTATTGACAAAAAGTACCCGGATGCCCTACTACTTCCGGAGAGATTCTGATACGATGGACACTTTACTATCCCATGAGGCCACGGGAGAGGATTTGTGAATGGCAGTGAAGTGACGCAACTGATGCTGGTAGGTCACATGATCATGACAACATGGCGAATGTAGTACGTCCAGATTACATTCATACTACACACATGCATACTATATAGAACATACTTTTTTAGCGGTCTTGAAGTAATTATTTGTTCAAAATGAGAAACCTACTGAAGAGAGTATGTGATTTCGGACGCAGCCATTGTAATTGGTCCCCCTGGTTACAATGGGGGGCACGTATACAACGAGTATAGGCACGTGTCTAAATGCCTTATGCATAAATCCGGCCTAATAGTAATGCTTAATCTGTAAACACGTTTTGAACACAACTGAATTAAATATGGGGGGAAGTGAGAGCTAAAGTGTGGCATTTGCATGCAGGATGTTTTGTGTGCTAATCACAAATGTCTGTTTGTGAAGCATTAGCATAATCTTGCTCCAGCAGTGCTTTAGTGTTGCTTTAGCTGTCGTGCCTACAACAGATTGTGCACACGTGTGCTGTGAGTGAAAGATAACTATTCATAAGCATGTGAGGGGGAAAAAGTTTGTAATGTTAACTGAAAAAAGTAAATCTACAGTAAACCATGCTAATTGGTTTATATGTGGTGAAAATCTATGTTATACATTTAGAATAAAATATTTTTTATATTATTTTGTAATAATAAAAATATCACTTTTGCGTGTGTGTGTGTGTGTGAGAGAGAGAATATGGAAACCTGTTTTTGCCTCATTAAAATATTAAAAGGTTATATAAAATAAAAAATTATCACATATAAAGTCATAATGTGAGATATAAAGTCCATTGTGAGAAACAGCCGTAAAAATGAAAAATAAAATTGTAATTGTGAGATGTAAATGTCACAATTATGAGAAATAGTCACAATTGTGAGATATAAAGTCATATGTGAGAAAGTCAAAAAAAATATAAAAAAATTTAAACTGTAAGATATAAAGTCGCATTTGTAAAAATGCCACAATTATGATAATTGCAATTACAAGAAATAAAGTCACAATTGTGAGTTGAAAAAGTTGAAAATGTGATAAAGTCGCAATTGTGAGAAAAAATACTGATAATTGCAATTGCGACAAATAAAGCCACAGTCGTAAAATTTAAAGTCACGTTGCAACATGTACATTTTACAATTTTCAGAAATAAAGTCACAATTGTGAGATATAAAGTCATAATCAGAGATGTAAATGTCACAATTGATCCTTCGCAGGGAGTTTGATTGACAGGCGACCTGACCAATCATAATCCGCCATCCCATCCGCCGAATCCGCCATTTTTGTCAAGACCATCACCTGCTGTTAGCATTCCATTGACTCCCATTCATTTTGGTGTCACTTTGACAGTGAATAACTTTACATCTGAGGCGTTTAAAGACTCCATTTGTCCATTATTTATTTCTAAAGAAACACGAAAATGTATAAAAGGCTTCATTACCTTTTATCTTACGTTATGGCCCCGTAGAAGCAGTTTTTGTAAAAATAGGCTAACGATTGCATCATAACCACGCGACTCTCTGTCGCACAGTAGAGAGATTACTGTATTGACAGGAGGAGAAGCTCGCGGGCAATCGGGGGGACGTGGAGGCAAAATGACAAAGTAATTAATCAGAATACTTAGCAAAAGTTGCTCCTGCTCCTAGCTCGTGGACACCTCCTACTCACACTCTCCGTCTCTACAAGTTTCGGAAGGGAATGATTCAGATTTCTCTTGGCACAGCTACTAGAAGACAGACGGGTAAGCTCGTCAAGCTCAGTTTGAGTCTGCGCAGTACGCTCAGCCATCAGGAAGTGAGAGCTTCTAATTGACTTCCCTTTTCTCCGTTGAATCCAGTGGGGTCGCTGTGTCCATTTCTTTTACTGTCTATGATTTTTGTCTGACAAAGCAGTCAGGAGAGTTAGCAGATTAACGTTGGAGGATTTGAACTTGAAAAACTAAGTGTACTGACGTCTTTCCGTGGTTAAAATAACATTCCTTTTTATGGTCATTCATGTTTATTTGATACTATAAATGAACTAGAAGGAAGAGATGATCGGTTCACGAGCAGCTTTAACTGAGGCTCTACAGCGATCTGTCAGACACAATAAAGAGCCACAAAACGGTGTTTATTGTTAAATTTCTTAAAAAAATGACCAAATTTGAATGTTGAGACTGTTTCATATCAAAAGTAACCTGCTCTGTCCTGTCTGTCAGCGCATTGTCAGTGTCCTCTTTGCTCCGCAATGTATTTTTTCACTGCGTGAGAACATGGTGTGGCGTGAGAGCGGCGTGGCTTGTCGGACATAGCAACAGTAACTAAAGGGGGCGGGTCTTTGCGAACGGTCAATTACGAAAAATATAGTTTCTGTTGTGAAAAAGACGCAGTTGTGCGATTTAAAGTTACAGTTAGCCAACTTTTTTATTACTTTTACTCTGTGGTGGAAACAGGCTTCCATACTAGTCATATAACCCAGAGAGAGTGAATACGCCTAATAAACAGAGAGCGATGCAAGACTGAGGCTGTGACAGGAGAATCTCCTCAGAGTCTCCAAACCCACACCTTTATCAGGACAGCCTCTCCGTCCCGTCCCGTCCCACTCACCTTCTCTCTCCCTCTCTCCGACATCCTGTTTATAGCGGAGGCTGTTTCAGATTAGCGCTAGCTCCGTGCCACCCGCAGACATCCAAATGCAGACCATGTGTGTGTGTGCGCGAGGTCACGGGGCACACTCCCCACTTTCTCTTTCTCTGAGGCCAGGGGCACAAGCTTGGCCTCTTCTTTCCTCTCATGTATCCCGCTCTCCGCCGCAGCCCTCCTCTGCTCTCCGCAACATGGGGTCAGAGGTTAATGGGGTGGTAATGTGGGACTAAGAGGGGAAATCTCTACGTCAACCCCCAGAAACCATTAACATTGCAGTCTCGCAAACACTGTCATCTTTCAGCACGGCTAACCTGGACTTCCTCTTGGTGTCATGTTGTTTTATGACCTCCTCTTCTGCAAACCCATGGGTCTCCTGCTCGCTCACAAACCTGATGAGGAGAATGAAAAATGGTGAGTATTTATTTCCACCTCAAGGACTGATCCTTGACCTCTACAAGTCCAAGGAAAGACGCGCGCGCACACACACACACACACACACGGACATGACTGGCTAAAAAACATTATTAATCTCTCAATTTACAATTGAAGAGACCTTTAAGTCTGGACTTTCACCTGCCAATAAAATGTATACATAAAAGTACAATATTTTGAGGGTGCTAGCGTGTTCTGCTACGCTATGGCTAACATGTTCTGTGTGTTTGTTAGCGCCTTGCTAGGTGGTTGTTAGGCCTTTCTGGGTGAGTGATTGAGTAACTTACTAGCTTAAGCCAAGGATTTTTATTATCCAGGTGACGTTCTGAGTATTAGCACGTAAATTGATCATTTACAAAAAAGTAATTTTAACTGAGAAAGAATGTACATAGGCTATACTATAGTAAAAACCTGTTAATTACATACAAGGTAAAAATAAAGATCCACAGTTCAGTCACATAGACTGCTGTTGTGCTCACTGAGGGAAGAGTTTTGAAAAAGTGACCTAAGCATTGAGAAATGTGTCTTAGCTAGTGAATGTAAAAACCTGTAACCACAAAGCACACTGTCTTAGCAAGCCGACCGCAGCTGAACTTGAAAAGAGTTCAGCTCACAGTGTTCTGACATTTTTAAATCTTCAGCTCACAGGGACTTATGGGATAGCAAAGTGTCCACTGGCTGCACACTTCAGGATCTCAGCACATGCAGTTGGTCATCCAGGTATTGTCTATCTACTGTATCATGAACACTGAGCATTAGACATCCAGTTCATTTGCCATACCTATTTTTGCATATTCAGACTCTGGTTTTACTCCTTTTGTCCAATAAAAACGTGCGTTTCCAACTTGAAATTACGGCATTTGCTACATGATGTGAACACAGCATTAGATCACCTTTAAAACAGAGAATTCTAAATTCAAGAAACATGTGGAAATTTTAAACATACATTCCCATAATCTATTGTACTACATTTCCATAGTTAGTAAACACCCTAAAAAGTATGTAATCAAACAGCTAATATTTGGCAAGGTTCTCTCAAAGTTATGAACAAACGTCCTTCCAATAACATTAATAGAACAGTTGTTCAATGTTATCCGGTCTTTAATAATGTTAGCACAAAAGCATTTATGCATGCAGTTGGGCGTTCATTTTCAACATTCAGAACATTCAGAAATAATGTTTTCATAACTTAATATGAAAGTTAGCAAAATGTTCTTAGAACGTATTTTAGTTTTAGCACAAAAATAACCAGCCAAATCTTTTCACAAGGCCACGTTACCAACAATTTTGTGTATGGAGAGGTCAATGCTGTCCTCTACTGGTCACCATGCCTCACTGCATGTCCTTATGTTCCTATTCTTTACTCAAGATACAACAATATCTAGTTTAAATAAGTCAATGAAAAAAAGAAAAAAATTTTTTTTTAAATACACTAAAAAATATGTAACCATCAAATAAAAAGTAATACCATAATTTCCCTGAACCATAAATTCATCACAGAAGTGGTGCTTTCAAATGATTGTTTGTATGAATTGCATTGTTAATGTATTTGAGCAACTTAGAACCGGACAAATGAGCATCATGTCACTAGTCAGTTACAGTCTGTTCTGTCCTCCTGCTGTTTAATCTCCTCCCTTGAAAGTCCCTCTATCCTGTGTCCTGTCTCTCCCTCCCTCTCTGTCCATCCATCTCTCCCTCTATCCCTTCTTCTCATACCCGCTGCAGTCTTTCCTCCGCCGACATCAGCACGAGTCTTGTAGTATCAGATAGGAACGATGCAAGACTGTCTGCTCAGGTACTGTAATCAACCTAATCTCTCATCTTCTTTATCTCCCTCAAACAGCTGCACGCCCCTCCTTTATCCTGGGATCCGCAGCATCCCTTCTGCTGCTGGGATGTTCTGTCGGACCGGCTCGCTGCTGGTCAGTGTGTGTGATCTGTGGCCTTGAGGAAGCACTAATGTCTATGAGTTAAGACACTTTGCTTTAGCTGCATGGATTTACTTCTCTGATCTGAGTTTACGTCTTAAGTCTCTTGTAACTTTATGAAGACTTGTGGAATTCTGAGGGAATTGTTATTCATAATATTGAAATATGCATTACTCCATAATATTATGTTCTCTTTGCACGTGAGTAGTTTGAACAGTCAATTTTGCATGAATGTTTGCATGATTATACTATTTACATTACATATTTTATAATTATTTCAAGATAATGAATGTCATTATAAGATGCACAATATTGGTGACAATACATTGTATCATCAATGTTACTGGGCAATATTTTATTATTATACATATTATTATTATTATTAGTAGTAGTAGTAGTACTGTTATTTTTATTTAAAAGTCTGTAATTAGTCTTATTGTGATACTATAATTTTTTCAACACAAGTACACTTTTTTTTTAATTGTTAAATTTAATATTAAACAGTTCAACCTTTCAAGGCTTGGTACTGGATATTATTATTATTATTATATGGATTTATATATGGAAATAAATTTGTTTATAATAGATTTCATGCCATCTCAGATTCTAGATTAGAGCTCATGCTGCTTTAAAAAGACACACACACACACACACACACATATATATAATATACACATACACACACACACACACATATATATATATATATTATTACATATAATATCAAGCCATAACATAAAAAATGAGACATGTATGAATTGTAGTTTGTTTTAGTGTACTTAGAAATACGTGTTTAAATTGAAGTGTGTTTTCAGAAATGCATTTGTAATTTTTGTTATGTAATTTATAATTAGATGTAGGTTATAATCGTCCACACTTGCATTTTTGAGCATTAGCAGATGGCAGGTACATTGTTTTAATGAAATCAAACCGATGCTCTGATTTGGTCCTCTGGTTGAGACTCGTGGCCACATGTCGATCAATAACACTGCTGGATGGGAAGGGTGGGGAACATGCGGAGTGCTAAGTGCTGTGATTTTGCCATTAGTGCTAACTCATCTCTTTGGGACAGCATGTCGTCTGGCCTCTAGTGCTTTCAGTGGCGAAATGCTATACTTATGGATATTGATCTTCTTGTGCAGCAAGAAACAATCTGTTCAGAGCACAGGCATCACTGGTGAACCTCACAAATCATGTCAAGAACATGTCTGGGTCAAATTTCACCCCAAAATCACAAGAATGATATAAACTATATTTTCTTAAAGAAAATGAAATGTGTTATTAGAAGGTATAATGTGCTTAAGTGTCATGAAATAATGGCACAATGCAAACAAGTCTAACTTAGGGCTTAATATTCTTTCGGCAAATAATAGTTTCTTATTTATGACCTTAAGATCTGGTCATGTTTTTGTGAGATTCATCCTAAAAGACGGCATGTTTATGAGTGTTTTTGAGAGAGTATGTGTGTTTGTACGGTTTACTTTCAAAAGTTTGGGGTTGGTGAGATTTTCTAATGTTTCTGAAGTCTCTTATGCTCATCAAGGCTGCATTTATTTGATCAAAATACAGTTAAACAGTAATGTTGTGGAATATTATTTCAGTTTAAAATAACTGTTTTCTATTGTAATATATTTTAAAATGTAATTTATTTCTGTGATCAAAGCTGAATTTTCAGCATCATTACTCCAGTCTTCAGTGTCACATGACCCTTCAGAAATCATTCTAATATGATGATCTGATGCTCAAGAAACATTTATTATTATTAATGTTGAAAACAGTTGTGCTGCTTCATATTTTGGTGGGAACCTTCATACATTTCAGGATTCTTTGACGAATCAAATTCAAAAGAACAGCATTTATTTGAAATGTAAATCTTTTGTAACATCATTAACATCTTTACTGTCACTTTTGATCAATTGAATGTGTCCTCGTTGAATAAAGGTATGAATTTCTTTAAAACAATCTTACTGACCCCATGTTTGATTTGACAGTTTATCTCTGCTTGCATCTAATATCTAATCTAACTGATATTGCTGTTGCAATTAATGTATGACTTTAAAACTACTTGTTTGTAATTACAAAGTGTAAACTAAAACTAATTCTGAAACAAATTATCCATTCATTCTTAACCAAGGGCAAAAAGATATTATACTAATAGGCTATAAATACATCCATTCTTATCTTGTTATTGTGTTGTTCACTGCAAAGATGTAGGCGTATTTTCAGTGTTATTTAGATTTCTTAGTCCTTCGTGTATCCTGTCTCAGGACACACATGATCCCAGTGAGGGATGAGGAGGCAGAGTCTCAGAGGAAGGCCAAATCACGGCAGGCCAGACAGACTCGAAGAGCTACACAGGTATGATAATCACACAATGATGTACAGACACCGCTGTCCTTGCAAAACATGCATGGGGCAAAACATGGCATTTCTGTATGCTTTCATTAGGATTGCATATTCTCTAAAATGTGTCACGTAAGGGGTTAATTTACAGTCATTTAGTCGTTACCACGAAATAAACCAGGACAGGACCCCAATGCAAAGCTTAAAGCTTTCTCTATCCATTTACAATGTAAAAAACAAACACACTAAACAAAATACTGGCGAACACTGCAACAATGTTATTATATATATATTTTTTTATATGGGCTAACTGGCACAAAATATATATATATATATATATATATATATATAGGCCATATAAAAATGTAACATGACTATTTTAAGTTCTTACTCATCCAGTTCTTCGTACTGTATTTCTACCAATTTGTTGTTCTCTTCTGACCGATGAGAGAGAGAGAGAGAGAGAGAGAGAGAGAGAGAGAGAGGGCCGTGCTTTTAACCGTCAGAAAAATAAAAGTGAATCATCTGAAGCCATTTTTACCACAGTCAGTAACTATTACGAATCGCACGATGGCGCCAATTTGCTAGTTTAACTTTCATTCATATAAAAAAAAGATAGAACAGTAGCTTCAACAGTAAGAACACAAGAGAAGTCGGGAAAGTAGCGCGGGATGTTGAGAACAACAATGAAAATGTGACCTTTCAGGTTTGCGTTTGACCAGTCTGAATCATAGTCTTGACTTTTGTACACCTGCTTCAGATAAATTTTCTCAGTTTTAATGGTCTTATTTTTAGGGAGTCACCCTCTCAGAGTTGATAGAGGCAAAAAGGACCTTCAGCCCGTCAAAATTGGACATGCAAACAGGTGAGGTGTGCATATCCACAGAGGGAACGAGTGTCCAGAAAAGACTTCCTGAAGAAGACACGACAGAAACCAGCCCGTCCCTGAGGCAGGAACAGCAGTCTGAGGTGAACATAAGACAGCAGAACCACATGTAGTTTACTCCCGAAAAACTATAATGAAATCTATCAAATCAATACAAAACACTAAAATCATATTTAGTGACCCCAACAGTGTTTAGAAACACAATGTATTAATGTATTAGATGCAAAATACTTTTCAGTTTTTGTATCAGTCTGCTGTGTTTGTTCAAAACTGAACAACTGATCTTTGACACTGAATCATTCACTCATCCTATTCAAAAACTTAATTGGGTCAAAAAAGCAACTAATTGCATTTAAAATAAATGTAAGTATATTATTTCTGTTCTATATTTTATTACATTTAATATAATGTACTTTATAATGCACATTATATATTTCATATAATGTAGCCTACTTATTTTTCACAAGGGTGATCAGTTTTTCAGAAACCAAATACTGTATTGATGATACTGCTGTGGCTTTGTTTGGATTAATTTATTTATTGTGGTAGTATTTTAGTGATTGATTGATTGTTTCTCCAAGCAAGGAAACTGGAAAAGAAGACCAGGAACCAAACCTGAAAGCTCTTCCTTTTGCGTCTCATCAGTTAATGGAGCGTGTGCTTTCACTCCCAGTCTGAAGAGTCACAGCACCTCGATAGGTACTATTACATCTTATCTGGGAAAATGTGTAATACTTAATAGACATCATCAACATCATCATCATTCTAATATATGGTGTTTTCTCTGAGTACAGAGTCTGAATGGGCAGATGAAAATGACAACATTCTTTATGGTTCCTATGATGCATCTCTAACACAGCAGCTGACTGAAGACTGTGATCTCAGTGCTGACCTGATCGGCCTACTCACTGAGGTACCATTATCATATATGTGTCCTTCAAACATGTATTTATATATTTTTATATATTTATACACTGCTCATGTGAGAAGCACAAGGTTGTTGATATCAAAGATTCGATTACTTATTTGTCATTTACTGCTACAACTTTAAGTTTACAGTTTTAATTCAAAGTAAATTTTCACCAATATCATAATTTTTCATAATCATAATATTTTATGGTCGATTCCTATTGCCGATTTTTTACAAGCAAATGGTTTGATTCCGATACCGGTGGCCTATTTCTTTTTTCTTAGATTAAGCAAATGTATTTTGTTGTTTATTTGCTCTATTACAGCCCAAACTGGCCTTAAACAAACAAACAAATATCTGTAGCCATTTTAAATTAGAGGCAACCACTGCATTTTAATCATGATTCAAACAAAGATGCTACACACACGTAACATGAGCAGTTGTTTCTGATTTAAATTAGACTGTATAATTTCAAGATTTAAAGCAAAAACAGAATGGGCTGACTTTAGATTTGTGAAATTATATTATATTAAACATACCTGCACAAGACAAACAGCAGACGGACTGAATGAAAATGCAAATCCACTCTCTGACAGTAGGTGGCGCTTATGGAAGATATAGCAATTCCTTGGTTCCGCCGAACACAAAGCAGCACGGCGCTTATAAACATGACTTAAATAGGCATTTATACGGAGGTAAAGAAAAAAAAATGCCATCGAAACCTTTCTGGAGACAGTCAGTTCCCTTCCGAGACACATTCATATAAACCCCCACCCCCAATTCAATATTTACATTTTTCATCCAGTATTTCAAGCATCGCGAACAGTGAGCTTGCTGTGCCTGATACAGTAGGTCATTTTCTGTGCTCTCCTCTCCTCTTTGCATTTGTCTTCAGCGTGTCCCGTCTCTGGCCTGTGTTAACGTTCTGTTTACACACTTAGTAATATTTCCACACACATGAAATTTTGGAAAATTATTGCAGAAATCGGAACAGAGATCGGGCAAAATAAAATGTCCGTATGTTGATCGTGTGTTTGGAGCAAAAAAAAAGAAAAAAACGGTCGACCGGTCCATCTCTACATTTTTCTCTTTTTACTAATTTTACAGAGCTTACAAGCCCACATTTAATGTAAAACGTTTTTGGACACTATAGGTCATTTGTCCTTGTGAAGAGACGTCTCATCAGTCACCACAACACAGTCTCTGATCTGAAGCAATAGGATTTATTTACAGATGTTGCTGAAGATAGATGAACTTGACTTGAATGTGAACAACACGGTCAGCCTATGTAAAGAACTACATTCAAATGGACTTAAAAGTATAAACTAGTTAGTGTATTAACTATTAGATGGTTATAATGCTTTCGCACCACAAGATGGTGCCGCTGCATAGGTCTATGTAGTCTAAATAGTATGAAATCTTTGGCCTTATAGAAAAATCCTGTTATGAAGTAATCCATTATTCTTAAATTTGCACAATATTCCCCTTTAACAGTATTCCCCTTTACATATTTTTTTGCAGGATTAATTTTTTCCTGTCACTTCTGTTCACGTACAGATGGTAAAGATCTATCAGGCAGAGCTGAGCTCGGAGAAGCGATCTTGCTGTCCGCCCTTAATGTACCCGTGAAAAGTGTGTGAGGTATCCTGACATTCCATACCATGTAGGGCAAAACTACCCATCTCCAGCCTCGGTTCCCACTCTTTTCCTACTTCTCTAAGCCTTCAGGACTATAAGCTTAATACCTCACATCAAATGAAGGACAATAATGAAAACAATACAATAAGAAAGAGACGTACAAGGCAGTAAAATAGGTGGAGTAGAGAGAGACCAAGAACCAAACCTATATGTGGCAGTGAATTTATCCCTTGGAAAGGTACAGTGAATCCCTCTCTCATTCCGTCAGCTGCCTCTCCTCTGAAATCGAAGCGTTGAATCACTCTGGGGAAGCCGCTGTGTAATAGGAGAACGCTTCTGTGCAGCTGCGGCCTATATATGTACGCTGATAATTAACACCGATACCCATCAGATTGGAGCTGCAGTGCCTGCTTCAGCATGCCACATCAATGTAGTCAGTGTAGTGGTGGTCATAATACTGCTGACTGTTAAGGGATGGTTACCCTTGAGCTGGTGTGTAAATGTATGTGTATGTTTAGTGCATCTATTTATATGTGCTTTGTAGGCAGCAGTGCTCATTGACAGCTTGATGGAACATGTTTCAATGTGACGCTATCAAAGTGCTATTTAAATTAGCTTCAGTTATTCCAATTTTAAACATGCCTTCAGCAAACCACATTATTATAATAGCCTATCTTTTATTATATTATATTATATTATAATTAATGTACAGATGTGTGTCTATGTGTGCCGATATTCATTTTATTTATTTAAATCTTAAAACATGCATTCAACTTACCAAATTAGGGCTGCAACAACTAATTGTTCAAATGGATTATTATCGGTAATGAAAATAATCGACAAATTCGATTATCGATTAGCGAGCTGTGCTTGAAAACCACCAGCCAGTCACGTCGCTTTACAGTAGTGAAAAACCCATTTCTATGGACAAAAACACATTTGGAAAATAGCTGAGGACACAGAGTGAGCTGCTGCTGGAATGGTACATGATCCAAGTTGTCCGAAACACGAGAATGCTTTATAAGCGCTTCAAACAAAAGCATTAAGCGTTACTGCATCTTGCACAGTCGTGCCTTGACGCGTGTGCAGTTTAAAGCCTCTGACTCGAGTTTTCCTCAGCGCATAACTTACACTTTAAAGTTATATCCTTATCTATAAATGTTAGAAAGTCCCGTGAGTATTTCATTTAGCATATTCTGACAACAAGCGAGTCTTGTTAAATTTGTTAAAAGTCTTGTTCATCATGCCTTGTACAAGTTAACATTTTGTGCTTTTGTTTTTGTTTATTAAGTTGTTTTAATTTCATAGTATGGAAAAAAAAACTCTGTGGAAGTCAATGGGGTCCATCAACTCTTTGGTTACCGACGTTCTTCAAAATATCTTCTTTTGTGTTCAGTAGAAGAAAGAAAATTATACAGGTTTGGAACAACTTTAGGTTTTTACATTTTTGGGTGAACTATCCCTTTAATTGTCTGTGTACTATATAAAATAAATTAGGTCTTGTGTAGTCTAAAAGAAAATACAAAAAGTCAAAGATTAGCTTGAAGTTGAACTTAAATCTTAAATGTCAGACAAAGTCATAATATGACTGTAAAAATGATTTATGCCAGTTCAACTTTTTCTCAGTGTAGTGTACATAATACAATTTCTGCTCCATAGTAAGACATGGACACTTTTATGATTATGTTATTTACTGTAATAAAAAGGCACAGGCTGAAAGGGAAGGCTAGACTTAGGTTTGCGATGGAATGTAATGAAATGTATGCTGAGATCTTGGCAGTGACCCAGAAAGATGCTGTGCTTATAGCCAAAACTCTGCCTCTTCTCATAAAAGAGCTAAATGATCTGACCAGACCAGCTAAAGTGTGAACAGTGTGTATGTGTGTGTGGACATCAGTATCTGAGTGTGTACTGTATGTGAGTGTGTGTTTTATGCATGTATGTATGTATGTACAAGCAGCCGAGTTTGTTTGGATTCATAATATTTGGTTGTGATTGTGTCTATATTTGGTTAGTGTGAGTCTGTTGTGTTATAATGGATCTGTCTCTGTATGATTCTAGGAATATATGGCACAAAGTGTGTGTGTGAGTGCTGCTGCGTGTGTGTTTATGGTGTAATGGCCTCTTTGTGACCCCAGCAGAGAGCAATGGAAGTTTACTTTCTGCTAGAAACATTTCCATACTTGCATGTCTCCTTTCATATTTTCCACACAGCCCTGATGTTTCCTGCTGTGCTTACACTTCTCCTCAATCTTACATTGGAAGTGCTGCGTTTCTTTTTTGAATCTCCATGGAGGTGTGACATTGTTTTAGCTAGCAATAACACGCTACACCACCATTTCTACTTGGTGCTGAAATACTGAACAAATCAGCTTTCCTAAAACCATGTGTTTTTACAGACATATAGTTTTCTTATTGTGAGAATGTGAGGGCTATGACTGATGTAGCTATACACATTATATCTTAATGTTTTTAACCTGTTGCTTTGAAATATTGATTCATTTAGTTTATAAATACTCATATTAATTTTATCATAACCAATAAATACACATAAATAATTTTGAATAATAAATTAAACAATAATAATTTGAGTTCATTCCTGATTTAAAAAATAAAATAAGAAAAGGCAGAACATGTGCACAGCTAAATGGAAAAGACTGGTTTTCATGGACCGATTCTAAAGTTATAAAGCATTGCTCTTTACGGCATTCATTATTAAGAAATATTTAAATGCATTCATTAAGCCAAAATATTTGGATATTAAAAATGTCACATGCAAATGAATCGAGTCAAGACTTAGAAATTGATTTCTTTAGATGGACAGTTGAACTGATTCACAGAAACTAATCAAACATGCACTACAGTTTGGGGTCAGTACGATTTGCAGGTGTTTTTGAAAGAAGTCTCTAAGCTCACCACGGCTGATCAAAATACAGTGAAAATAGAAATATTGTGAAATATTTTGACAATTTACAATATTCATGAGGATGAGGATCAGGCAAGGCGAAGTGGATCTAAAATGCAAAATTGTAAAATCCAGAACTAAAAATCTAGAACCTCAGTACTAAGGTTCTTGTTTACACGACAACGTAAAAACGTAAAACTTTTTAACAGCAGTGTTTTGGGAGCCTGAAAATGCAAACTTTTGAAAACAGGTTTCAAAGTGCACGTTTTTTAAAACGGTCTCCGTGTAAACAACAAAAATACGAATCTCTGAAGACGATGACGTCATGCACATGCGTATTACGTGTTCAGTCTATAGTGTTTCATCGCCATCTAATGGCCTGGCAGCAGAATACAGCGTTTTAGTCGTTTTCGCGGATCTGTGTGAATGGCGATCGTTTTGACAACGGTGTCGTCTGTGCGGGGTAAACTCAAAGGAAAAACGTCTTTGTTTTAAGCGTATCGTTGTCGTGTAAACGTACCCTAACACTACACATCAAACATAGACGTTAACGACACCCAACAATGAATTGAAAAAATACAAAGAGACAGGGAATCAAAGAAAAAGGGAACAGGTGTGCACTATTCAGAAACCATAGTAACAAACAAAAACTCAACCAAAAAAAACATGACCTACAAACCTAAGCAGAACATGACTATGAAACTATGATGAAAACAAGACACAAATGTGACAAATATATTTAAAAAAGTAATTTATTCCTGTGATGGCGAAGCTACATTTTCTGCATCATTACTCTAAATCATTCTAGTATGATGATTTGATGCTCAAGAATTTTTCTTTTTTATTATTATCAATGTTGAAAACGGTTGTGCTGCTTAATTTTTTTGTGAAACCGTGATGCACTTTTTTCAGGATTTTTTGATGAATAGAAAGTTTGAAAAGAACCGTTAATTTGAAATAGAAATCTTTTGCAACATTATAAATGTCTTTATTGTCACTTTTGGTCAATTTTTTAAGTCAAGTTTAAATCAGAGATCATTTAAAAAAAACACAACTTATTCAAATGAAAGCTGTGAGACAAGAAATTATTGCAATATGACTGATCTTTGATCAGAGTTCAACCTGAAAAAAAGCCAATCCATTAATTTCAGCAGCTTTTTTGTTTTCATCTCATTGATCTCACTGTTGGGATGCGGATCTAAAAGATTAGTTTGTCCTGATTCAAGAGGACAAGTAGAGGACAAGCACTGAACCTGAGTGCTCGCGGATATGAATGTTCCATTTGGAAAGTCATAAAAAGAAGAATAGGTCAAGTCTGCTTAACCCGAAACGCAGATGCAGCTATTGAAACTTTGGCTTCCATACTGAAATCCACTCTCTTAAACAAGTCTCCCAAGGCCCGTTTCCACCGACTTACTCTATCCAGGCTAATGGAAAAGCACAGCCATTGTGGCCGATGTGATGAGGTGCACTGTATGGCTCAGGTTCATCTCTGCAGATGGCTTTGAGTTCTCTTGCATTATTAGTCAGAGACAGACAGGAAGAAAGGATGGGAACTGCTTTTAGAGTGCGGACCAGGTCCAAAACGTGTGTGATTGAGAAGGATTTGAAGAAACTCTTAACCTTAATATTAAACTTCAGCACATAATTCATCCTGGATCGTTTGTGCTAGAAACATTAATGAAAGCGAATGCCACACATTCTGTGTCTTCAAGGATTGTATAACCACAGGTTTGATTGTGGTTATACAATCAAAGATTGGTTATACAATCAAAGATATAAATCAAAGATTGTAAAACTATTGTATAATATAATCAAGGATTGTATAACCACAAAGCAAAAAAAAAAAAAAAAGAAGAAGTTATAATGTCAAGTTATAATGATAAAACTATAGATATACTCTACAAAGTTGGCAAAATGTAATTGTTTTTATTTTTTGGTTGATTTTTTTTATATATTAGCATCAGTGTCAATAATCTGTCATATTTAATTCGGCACAAAGTGAGTGTAGGGCAAGAGATTTGAACTTTGCTTCACTGTGACAGAGCATTAACTTAAAGGGCCTCTGACATTAAGCTTCCTCATTCAAATGTCATTTCAAACCAATTCCATGACACATATGGCACGGAAAATGCTAGTGGGCAGTTGGGGCAGGGCCACTGTAAACAATTTTTGGACCTTTTACAAAATCTTGAATTCATCATTGTTCGTGGGTGTGTTTCTTAGTATGTGTCTGTACACTTTAAAGTATGCATTTACAGATTGCACACACTGTAACACTGTCAAAAAGGGTATCTGTGGTTGTCAAAAATTCACTGTAAAGAATACAGTCACAATGATTTAGATGTTATATTTCTTACTTCAAAACTGCATGTACTATATAATTTACTAATTGAAAATCTGCATTTTATTTTAAAATATATTGATAAGTACCATAATAATAATAATACAGGTGACAAAACAGAGGGTCACATGATGAATTAAAATAAACATTAACTAAACAACATAAAATGTAACATAAAAAACCCTGATAACCAGAGGTGGGACAAAGTCATTGTTATGCAAGTCACAAGTAAGTCTCAAGTCTTTGCTCTCGAGTCCCGAGTCAAGTCGAGTCAAAGATGAGGCAAGTCCCGAGTCGAGTCAAAAGTCAAAGCCAACAAGTCTCAAGTCGAGTCCAAAGTCCTACCATTTTAGTTTCGAGTCATTTCAAGTCCTCTTACCACAGAAATAAAATTTATACAAATCATGTAGGCCTACGTCTGTAAGATTTGTATTTATTTAAACCTCTTTTTACACTTTGATTTATAATCAAATACAGTAAAAAACAGAATTTAATTTTCATAAAAAATGCTTGTATTTCAACAGCATATTGCACTAGAACAATGCACAGCATGCAGCTTCAGTCCTGTATTGTATTAACCTCATATTGCAAAACAGTTTAACTTTCAAATAGACATGGGTCGTTTTAGCCTAAACCTTTTTAAACATGTCATCAATAAAATCCTCACTCCTCAAAATTATCACTTCTGAAAAACTGGACCAACCTGATAATATAATTGGAATGCGGTGCAAGACCAGCACGCGCAATAGTGCTTTCACATATGCTGCGTTTGCAGTGCGTGATCCGCGGCTGTACCACAAATACATACTCACTATTTGTATTTCAAATCCAGAAGTTATTAGCATCTTTTATTTAAAAAAAAAATTTGTCAGCATTGTGATTCTCTTTGTACACACGTATACACTCTTTAATAGACGTATTCACGTTTAAATACAATTTAAACAACGTATTATTTAATGCATTACTCTTATATAATTATATATTAAGTTGCTCAAACAAGTGGTAAAATATTTAACCATGTACTAATATTAAAATCGCATAGCCTACATTTTAAATTAAAACTTAAAATTGACAAAAACAGCAGACTCATACTCTTTCTTTTGCATAATTTAAATCTTTATACAATAAATCTCGTATGTCACAAAGAACTTGTTTTTCCACCTCCACGAATGAGACGAGTGTTATGTTGCCTTGTTGAAATAATTGTATTTTCCCTTGATTTAGGCTACCCCGGTCTTACATCTCAGCATTGCGATTCTCTTTGTACACATACACTCTTTAATAGACGTATGCACGTTTAAACACAATTTAAACAACGTAGGCCTATTATTCTTCAATGCATTACTTATATTAAGTTCCTAAAGCAAGTGGTCAAATATTTAACCATGTAGGCTACTTATATAAAAAAAACAGCCGACTCTCATGCCTTTTATTTTATATTTAAATTAATACAATAAATCTTGCATGTCACAAGGAACATGTTTTTCCACCTCCACGAATGAGACGAGATTTGTTCATTATGTCGCCTTGTTGAGGTAAATTGTAGTTTTCCTTGCTTTACCCTGGTCTTAAAGTGAAAATAGTATTTAATTAAATACATTTATGGTGAGATTACTACATTTTATTTAATTAATCGCATTTATGGTGAAATTACTAAATTTTTAGGTCAATCTGTGTTCATTTTGACCACGAAACATGCGCTGTCACTTTAATTCAGCGCGTGCAGCACAAGTGCAGCACAGCAGAAATAGACTCGGTGCGGAAACGATCGCTGCACTGCTGTATACGCTCCGCACCTGGAACGGATCGACGGACTGCAACCGCGTGCAGTGTGAAAGCTCTAACCTGTTAACATGGGTACGGAAAAAAATTACGCACCCGCTGGCGCATACGCACTGCAAACGGAGTATGTGTGAATGTGAAACGGGCGTTAGATGCTGTCGAATCAAAACAACGTGGGACTACAGTGATTGGATGTCGTGCAGGCAGGGCGCGGCCATGTGGACATTTTTCCCCCAGTTTTCATGGGAAGTAGCAAGTCTTCTCGAGTCAAAAGGCGCAAGTCCAAGTGAAGTCACGAGTCATTGATGTTAAAGTCCAAGTCGAGTTGCAAGTCTTTGTACATTTTGTCGAGTCGAGTCTGAAGTCATCAAATTCATGACTCGAGTCTGACTCGAGTCCAAGTCACATGACTCGAGTCCACACCTCTGCTGATAACAAAACAACACTTTAAACGAATTATACTCAAAAGTGATGTATCGCACAGGGACTTCCGAGAACATCCATGGACTTTTTTCTTAGTAAAAAAAAAAATAAGCAAAAATTTAAATTAAAAACATAATTTGGAAAGTGTTTTACTGTAAAAGTACTTGTAATGCCTTTGTTACGGAGACACAAAACTGGATGGAGATGATAGAGAAGGATGGTGAGGTTTAGAAGTGATAAGTGGAAGGCAGGGTGAATATGATATTGTGGAGGGAGCTTGAGCTGGTAAGTTGCTGGGTTGATTTGTTTAACATTGGAGAAGGGACAAATATAACAGGGACTTTCTGCAGGGGAGACAGAGCCGAATGTCCCTTGTGGAGAGCCACACTTTCTGCCCAGGCTGATAGCTGGAAGCATTGATCTCCAGGCATCGGTGTGGCTCTTCTGGCACCAGGACTTAAGCTAAGTCCTAGACCCTCTCGCTATCCGATAGTCTTCCGGACCATGGGAACTGAGGAGGTTGGTAACTGAGCATGCACTGCAAGAGGGTGAGCTTTGTGGAGGAGTGGCGGAGTCAGTTCGATGTGTACTTAGCCCAGGACAGGAAGTGACTCCACTGGTTCTGGCAGTGATGACAGAGGGTACAGTGGAAGCAACCAATCTTCTGAATTTTGCATTCGGTTTGTTCGTTGCTTTGTGGGTGATATCTAGATAACAGGTTAATGGTTACACCTAGTTCAGACAGGACCACTTTGGCAAGTTACTTTGAGTTTATTAAACACAATTTATCTTTTAATCTTTGGCGGTATGGTTTCTTATGGAGGGTCTTGCTCCATAATTAATGGAATACAGAGCTTAAGCATTAACCCCCCATAGAACCATCAGCTTGAGTGATATACAGTTGATTAAGGCACTTTAGTAATGTCTTTAAACAAAACAGTGTTAACATGTAGACGTGGCAGTAAATCCCGGTACGTCTATTCTGTAGCTTGGCTATGAGAGTGAGTGTCTCTGCTCTATGATGTCCATGACAGCTAGGACTTCTTACCAGCTAGGAAAGCCTTGGTAATCTGAAACAAAAGAAGACGACAGCCAGAAGGTGCACAGTAATATGCTTGATACTTACAGTGGTGAGGGCGGGAGGGTTGCGAGCAGTTTGAGCATGCTTTCCGAGCAGTAATGCCACATATATATATCCTCCCAGTCTAATAGGAGAATGGTAGTGGTTGGAGCGATTTGACAGCTGACCGCATCAGCTGATCGCAGCACTATGCCTACGTGGCCTGTCTGAACTAACGCTGCGCTCGATGAGTTTGAACAATGCCTTCCACACATGAGAGATAAACTGTGTCATACACAATATCCTCTGGAATCCTCTTTCCAAAGATGTGATTGAAAAGGAGTTCTGCAGAGAGAGAGCACTTCTCTTTGGAGAAATGAGCTACAGAGACAAGCACTCAGGTACACCCACCAGAAAGAGGGAGACCTGTTATAAAATCCTCTCCCAGGTGTGACAGTGGACCATGGGGAGCAGTAACAGTTTCCCAGATGGTAGGTGTTGGGGGATCTTAGCCATGGCACATTCCTGACATCCCTAGAGATACCTCCATACGCGGCCACCAGAACCATTCCTGGATAAATGAGAGGGTCCTGTTGGTCCTTGGGTGGCCAGTGCCCACTGATGACTGATCTCATGAGTGGAAGACATTGAGAGGTGGGAACAAATGTCTTATTCACAGGGCAACCCAGCAGAGCAGCTGCAATGCAATCGTCTAGGGACCACTGGATAGGACTGAGGATGATTTCATGAGGTAAGATGGTTTTAGGTTCCTCTGAGGGCTCTCCAGTTAAGTAGAGGCAAAACAAAGCATCAGCCTTGACGTTTTTGACACCTGGACGAAACGAGATGGCGTAATTAAAGTGGGTGAAGAAGAGGGCACAATGTTCTTGACAGGGATTTAAGCGGCAGGCTTTTCGAAGGTACTGTAGGTTACGGTGATCCATTAACACCTGGAAAGGATGATGGGCTCCCTCCAGCCTATGCCACCACTCCTCCAACACAAGCTTGATGGCAAGAAGTTCTCGGTTGCCGATGTCGTAATTCTGCTCCACCGGGGAAAGCTTATGGGACATGGCACATGGATTGGAGGCTTTCCCTACTGATGAGGCAAAACGGCTCCCATGCCAGAGGTAGAGGCATCAACTTTGTTTGGGTTTGTTTGGATCTGAATGGATTAGTAGATGAGCCGACTTGAACACTTGTTTGAGCTGTTGGAAGGCATGGGTGGCTTCTGGGGTCCAGGACAGAGACTTGGGATTAGATTTGACCAGGGATGTTAACAGAGCAGGGATGGAACTATAGTTCTGGATGAATTGATGATAGAAGTTGGCATAGCCTAGGAAGCATTGAAGTTCCTTGATTGTGGTGGAAATGGGCCAGGATTTAACTGCTTCCACCTTCCCCTCGTCCAACTGAATTCCTTCAGGGCTGGTGTTGTATCCCAGGAACTGGATGGCCATCTGATGGAACTCAGACTTTTCTGCTTTGAAGAATAGATGGAACTTCCAGAGCCTTTCCAACACAAGCGCAACATGGTGATGATGTTTGGTCTCATTCTGGGAGTACAAAGGGGGTGTCGACCAGGCCATACGACATAACCTGATATTCATAATTGCCTGTGGGTGTCACAGAGGCGGTCTTCCATTAACCCCCCTTGCCGTATTCAAATGAGGTTGTACACATTGCGAAAGTTCAGCTTGAAGACTTTGGCTCCTCTCAACAGTTCCAGGGCAGCAGGGACAATGGGAAGAGGATACCGGAACTGGACAGTGATTTTGTTAAAGGGGGCGATAGGTGATGCAGGGCCTCAAGCCTCTGTCCTTCTTAGCCCCAAAGAAGATTCTTGAATTAGCAGAGAAGGTGGATGATCTGATGTTGCCATGTTGAAGTGCCTCTGTAATGTACTCCTCCATGGCCTTCTGTTCTGGGATGGAAAGTGCGTACACTGTAAGTAGTCAGGAAACTAGTGTTGGTGATATATATTGTAGCACAGGTGAGTAAAGCTGGTAGGTATGATATCAATGGCCTTGAGCTGGTATTGAGTATAGTTCAAAAGGTAAAACAGAGAATTAGAGTCTGAATCAGTACACAAGGAGATCGCTGGAGGTAAGTAAAAACTCTCTTGCATAGCAACAGCAGGAGTAAGGAGCAGTCTGAGGGTACGTTTACACAACAACAATATGACGAAACCATTGTCAAAACGTTCACCATTCACACGGAACCGTGAAAGCAACTAAAAATGGTGTATTCTGGTGCCCTAGGCCATTAGATGGAGATGAAACATTAAAGACTGAACATGTAATATGCATGTGCATGACATCATCGTTTTCACAGATTCACGTTTTTGTTGTTTACATGGAGACAGTTTTCAAAAACTTGCACTTTGAAACCCGTTTTCAAAAGTTTACATTTCAGGCAAATGAACGGCCAAGACACATACAAAGTTTTACGTTTTTAGTTGGAAACGGTGTTGTATAAGCAGCCCCTGAGTATCCATTTGGGTGATCAGACAATGGCTACATTTACCTGCACAACTTTTGTTTCAATCAGACTGAATTCATTCCGATTGATGAATCTGAATGTAGTGTTTACATTAATGCTAAACATGATCGGGTTGACGTGTGCGTTTATGTCACAAGCTTCAAATCGGAATAGATTTTTTGACATGCGCACATTGCACGAATAGTTTCCTGCTGTTTGCACATACTAACTATTCTCTTACATTGGTTCTTTATTTGTTTTAAACCACAGACTTATTATTTATCCATTTCTGGGCATAATTTGGAAACAATGAGCATATGAACCGTTGTGCCGTGCTGCTATATTTATCACGGTGTAAAAATGCCCCTCCCCACACCTAAAACCATCTGTGGGTGAGAATCCGAAACAAGGACTGGTGGGACGTTGTCCTGCTCCACTTCACAAACTCTGAGTGAAAGGAGAATTTTAGGATGACGGGACACTCATTTATATGACACTTTATTCAACAGGAACGCTATTTCTTCGTCATTGTACATGCGCAGTCCTTTCAGTTTCGGTTTTCAATCCGATCAAGTGTTTACATGTTCTCTTGATCTGATTAGAAAAGGAATAAACCACCCCTTTTAATCCGTTTGAAATTGAATTCGCATCAAGCTCAATCGGATCGATTAAGATGTTCACATGAAGGCTTTTCAGTCCAATTGAGCCGTCAATCTGATTACTAACACATTATGTGGTTGCATGTAAACGTAGCCAATGAGTGAACTGAGTCCTTATGTGGTGCTGGGTGAGACAATGAGCTGCAGGTGTGTGTACTTTTCCTCATATTGTTCTAAACCTATATTTCTTTATTTTTAATATTTCCTTATAACTGTATTTCTCCTGTGGCAAATAATGTGGTCCAATTTTATATTAGGTGCTTTTAACTTATATGTCCTTACATAAAAAAATTAGGTTAGGTACAATGTAATTATTGTGTTCATGTTTGCAAAACACTTGTGCTGCTATTGAGATGGGATACGTGTAGGTTAGGGACAGGTTTAGTGGTATGGGTAGGTGTAAGGGGGAAGTGAAGGTCAACAGTGTAATTGCAGAAGTTTTTAAACATTACATGCAGGTATTTAAAAAATATAGGCCTAACTGTTAAAACATGTATGTACACAATAAGTCCACTGTATCAAGTGATCAATTTAAATGTAGTACATAGTAGTTAAAGACACTTAATATAAAGTGCATGGATCGAATAATTTTTCACATTTTTGAAGAAATGTACCGCTCGCTCCTTTCCATAATTACAATCAGTGGGGACTGAGACTTTCAAAATCTAAAATAAAGCCCATAAATGCGCTTAATCTGCCACATGCACTGTATTTTAAATCTTCTGAAGTTTGTTTCAACAGGTTTTTACAGTAACATTTTTACAATCTTTTTATTTAAATTAGTCAAATACAATAGATATAAACTAAAGCACCTCGTACTGAGCCAGAGTAAGAGGGGAAGGAATATGAGAAAACAACTAAGTGAAAAGACTGTGAGAGAGAGAGAGATTGTGAGAGAGAGATTGTGAAAGAGCGACGGAGCTGAGTGGGACCGAGTGAGAGCAGTTTTGTTCTTTTAGAGTTTGTGTGGAGTAATTGTATGTGCAGAACAGAGAGGGAGGGCTTTCAGCCGTCTGTAAAGTTAACAAAGAAAAGTCCTCTCCTTATTTAGCTCTCATTGTGTGTCTGTATGAATGAGTGAGTTGTCAGAGAGAGAACATCAGCCGGAGGAGACCACAACTGTTTTTATGCGTTTGTGAGAGAGGGAGTGGGACGGAAATAGAGAAAGAGGGAGTGGAGATAGCGAAGTGTAGAGGTGCTTCTAATTGTTTTCATTTTTCTCTAATGACCACCGTGCCGTGCGGAGGAACAGAAACACAGATCGCCTGTCAATCTCGGGAAACACACTCCGCGTGATCCTCTGGACGCACAAGTTTGCACCTGTTGAGCGTATCTACTTCACGTCCAGCAGTCATGGCCGTCTCCACAGCTGTGTGAAACTTTGCCTGCGTTTGTCAGGGATCTTCCGTTTTATCCAGGAGAGAGATGTCATCGCTCTATTCGCGCAACAAGGACCTTTCCTCTCGCTCCAGAAAGTCCCTGTCGGACTCACCACCCTCCTCTCCGTCCCCCAGCACCAAAACCTTCAGAGTAAGAGCCAGCTGTGTTTGCTTAGCGTTTGTCACATTATAACACAGACATTGCAATAGGCAGTATTGTGTTTAAAAAAATGTACTGTCATTTTTCACTGGAGGATGTCAAATGTTCATGTTTATTTTAGTGCTAGATTTTAGTTTTTTTATTTAACTTCAGCAGTAGTCAAAGCAGGTTTTACGGGTTAAAACATTAAAGCTAGTTTTAAAGAGCTTACTTTATTATTTTGGTGCTTAAAGTGGAGTCCAAAAGTCCACATTGAAAATCTGGGATTCTGTTTTTCATTTGAACCTGGAAATAGAAAAAAGTCTGTGTATGTGTTTTGTTTTGTATCGTATTTGATATATTAGGCTTTTATGATTCATATAATATGAAATAGTGAAAATATGGAGGACGAATAAAACACCTCTAACTGAGCAAAAATATCAAATTTGGTGCAGTTTATTTACAGTGTATTGCCAAAATGATAGCTTGTGATGTACATCAGTGAGATCTTTATAGCAGTATAACAGAATTTGCATATAACTATCAGTTGTCATATATCTACCAATAATATGTCTTAGTAAGGTGATATTTAAAAATGCTGAGTTTTATGATCAAAGCTCTGTAGTTTTTATTGTGGAAGGCAAAATGCATATAATGCAATGCAAAATGATGATTGAGAGAATAAACATTCCTCAAAAACCTGATTATATTTAATATATTTGCACAATTTTAAATTGGATAATCAAGAAAAAACTGGATAATCAAGTAAACCTAAGCTGTTTCAGTCCAGGAAATGTTCATCTTGAAATATTATTGACAATATGAAAATAATTTTTACGTTCACTTTATAAAAAAAGACACATGCACCACGATCTGAAGGTGGACATTTTTTGAATTATACTAAAAAGCCTCTGACTTGCTAAAAAAGTATGACTCAATCAGGCGACAGAAGGCATATAGATTGTGTACAGCTGTTTTTTCAGCAAAGTTTTGATCATGTTGATCATTTAGAGGCCTTAGAAATTCATGTATCAAATATTATACAGTAGGCTTTATAGAGTCAGAACAAATAAAAAACAATTTTATTGGGAAATCAGTATACAGTATGAACAAAGTTGCATGGAATATTCCTGTGAGCAAGCAAATCTAAAATCATGTTGTAAATGAGGTGCTCGTATCACAACAGAGCATGTTTGTGAGCTCATAAGATGGTGTTGTTGTGCTGTGATTGAGGGCAGACATCGGTGAATGAGCAGAGCTGCAGTGTCTGTGATGTAAACACTGATTCAGGATGTAGTGGGAGTAATTCCCAGCGGTCACGGTTCACTCAGTTTTTAAATTACGGGCCACGTCCCACAGTAGTTAACTAATAATTAAAGCATTAAACGTTTGCAGTGTTGTCAGGAAAGACAAAAGTTTATTTTTATTTTTATGGTATATAGTTGATAAATATCAGGGTTATTATAGTTAAGTAAAACCAGAAAAGAAACTATTTTGTTGCTTGAACAACTAAAATAAAAAATGTTTTTAGCTACTGTAGTTGCCAAGGAAACTTTTCTAATGTATTATTTATTCACATTTAACTTGATGTACTAAAATAACTAAAAATAAAACTGAAATAAAAAACTATATAGGCATAAAAAAAAAAACCGATGGACTCTTATGCTGATATTCTGTTTCGTTTCCTTTAGTTCCTGTTTTCCTGCTCAGTTTAGTTTCGGTTTTCATGTGTATATATACCCCTGTTTCCGTTCAGTTCTTTTTCGGTTCTCGTTTGTGGATTTTGCTGGTTTGTGATTCTCCTATGTTTCCATATGATCTCCTGTGAGTTACAGATTTATAATAAAGACTGTTTTTGTTGTATACTCCTGCATCCAGTTCATTTGTGCTGCAAGCCAACCGTGATAAGAACCTACTAAAAACGTGGAAAAAAACTATTAAAGACGGACGTAGCGGCCGTTGACCTCCTACTCGTCGATGAAGAGGACCATACAAGGGAATTTTTAGACCTGCTGTGCCAAACACACTACCCGCACCGCTCCCTCCGTTTTTTTTTTTTTACACCAGCCTCAATGAGCGGTCCAAGGCACACCTGCCCGGAGAAGGTCCTCGAGGGACGTTTGCTGGCTATGTGGAGTGGGTGCTCCTGCATGGTTTTCCCCTCAGCGTCTGCAACCTTATCAACCCCCTCACCCACCAAGGATCCAGCGATGAAGCCCGCACCCACCATGAGCTAGAGCCCACTCCCGCTACAGAGCCAGAGCCAGCCACCATTTCCGTCCCAGAGACGGACACCATTTCCATCATGAGTCCGAAGCCTATCGCCAGATCCATCCAGGAGTCAGCGATTGCGAGAAACAGAGCTCTGGCTCATTGATATGTGAAATAAGTAGCCAGTTCCCACCAAAGTCCCCAATCCCAAACTCTCTTCTCTTCAACCAGACCTACGGAATTACGTTGATGACCTGATCCCGCTCTATGTCATTTGTATCCCGTTATTTACGTCCTCTCTGCTGGCTCAGTTCACTCCCCTGGATCTGCTTGCGCCGCTGGTGCCGCTCAGCTCCTGGGCTCTACCCTCTCTGGTAGCTCCGTACAGCTCTCTGGCTCCGCCTTGGGCTTCACGATCCCCAGCTCTGCATGGTGATGCGAATCCCCTAGCTTCTCCTCGGGCCTCCACTTCAGCCTGTTGGCTGCGCCACGGCTCTATGCTACCTCGGCTCCACCTTGGTACGTCAGCCCCCGAGCTCCACCGAGTTCCCTATTCACTCCGGCTCCGCCTTCATCAGTCGTCTCTCTGTCTATGCCATGGACTTCAGGGCCTTCGGCTCCGCCTAGTCCCTTCACCCGCTACATCTGGCTCCTCCCTCCCTCCGGCTCTGCCTTGGTCCTCACTCCCTCCTGCATCGCCCCCGGTCTGCCGAGCCCTCCTCTCCACCTTGGTCCTGTAAGCCAACAGCTCCACCTAGAGCTTCCAGGCCTGTGGTGTTGCCCTGGAATGTCTCCCTCTCGGCTCCACCCTGGCTCCTCCCTCCATCGGCTCCACCATGGGATCTTCCTCTGCCAGCTCCTCCAGGGTCTTGTTCATTGCCAGCTCTACTCCCACCTCCAGAGCCCCCACGGGCCTTCCGGGAGGGGTGGTGTAATGTCAGGTTTATGTTCCTTTCAATGGACTCTTAAGTTGATATTCTGTTTCATTTCCTTTAGTTCCTGTTTCCGTGCTCTGTTTAGTTTTGGTTACCTTGGTTACAGATTATGTCCTTTGTTTCTATAGTTACGTATGAGTATCACTTGTGTATCGTTATGTTTGCCATGTGTTTTATATACCCGTTTCAGTTCAGTTCAGTTCTTTGTCGGTTCTCGATTGTGGATTATGTTGGTTTGTGATTCTCCTATGTTTCCCCTATCGTCTCCTGTGAGTTACGGATTTATAAAGACTGTTTTTGTTGGATACTCCTGCATCCAGTTCTTGTGTGCTGCAAGTCAACCGTGACAATACAAAAATAACTGCTAATAATATGAAAATCTTTTGGAAGATTTTTGGTTAGGTTTAGTTAGAAAAGATGAGTGGTGTTTGAGACGTGGGTTGTGGGTGGTGACAATGTTTCGCTTTGCGGTTGCTAAGGTGTTCTTGGTGGTTAATAGGGTGTTTTGTTTTATCATCCTCAAGACAAAATCATAAAACTGGTCGATTGTACAGTAAAAGTAACAGCACACCTCTCCTAAACAAGCCCCATAATTTGAGGAATCATTCAGCGCAGAACGAGCTACATGCTGAAGTGTAATATTTAGGGTTATGAGTCTGTTCAGATCCCCAGCAAATGTGCAGTAGTAATAGTGAGGCTTTTTTTGGCACTACTAAATATAGAAAAGTGTTAGGTACTAGTTGCAACTGGTCACTATTGGTTTTATTTTCTTTATTTTCAAGATTGTCATCATTTTTAATCAAATTTTTTTCAGATTACTCAAATAATCATAAGACAAATATATTTTTAAAAGTACAAATATTCCATGTGTTCTGAAATCCCCCATGTGTAACGGATCCTATAAAGGCAAAACACAGAAACGACACATTTTAGATGAAGTACATATAGTAGGCTATGTCACACTAATGGATGTTGCTGTCACTGCTTGACATTTCATGTCAACATGCACTGACCATTTTTAAATGTCATTTATATGCATTAGGTTGTGGCAGTACTGAAATGTTTTGAGCCGGTTTGAGTCATTGTGTGTGTTTGTGTGCGTGTGTGTGTGTGTGTGTGTGTGTGTGTGTTTGTTTGCAAACAGGGTTTGTCTTGTATTATCAGGCGTTAATAGAATTTCCCCAATCCGTCCTGAGCTGATCTCACATATAAGCCAACGCTGCACCCAGATAATCCAATATTCCCCTTATTAGATTTAAACACCTTGCCTGGAAAAAAAACAAACAACCATTTTGGACTATATCTCTTATCTGAATAAAATCTCTGTAATGAAATTTCAATTTTCCAGTAGGAAAAACCTGTCTATTTCACTCTGTTTTTAAATCTCACCAGATCAACCCAGAATGTGCTCTTGCATAATAGATTGATCCTCAGACAGCATTTGTTGAAACACTTGCTGTTTCAGTTTTACTTTTGGCCGCTGTTTGCCACTTCAAAACCCCATAAACAAACTCAAAGTCTGTGAGCGAACAAGACCAATAAAGGCCATGTTGACGTGTGGAGACTGTGTTTACTTCAGCGAAAAGATGCCCATAAAATCAGCAGGTGCTGCAACTGTTCTGTCTTTAGGAAGGTAAAACATGCACGGAATGAAGGGGAACCAGACTGCCATTTGTCCTCTGCTTTTGCAAACCTTCAGATGAGTGTGACAGTTCAGTTTTGACGTAACTGTACATGCTGCTTCATCACTGACCTCACATCTCTGTCTGCAACAGTGTTGTGGAAGAAACTATAGTTTGTCAGGTTAGAAGTTACCCTTAACTAAAAGTAGTTGGGGGCTGTTCACACTTAACATGTTTTGGCATAGCACTGAGGTGCTTATCCATAGTTTTTTCTGTGCAAAACATATGCTAGATGGACGTCTTTGTCCATTTCGCTCACTTCTCGGCTCTTTTGCAGATCTTGCGAATCACAAGGCATTCTAAAACAGCGCTTTAAGTATAATTTTTTTTTTAAACTTGCTGTGTTGCATTTTTTTTTCCCATTCCAATGACCTGCGTCTGAAAAATGCGGCCTATGTGAACTATGTGAGCTACTCTTTTAAAACAGTAGTTAGCTTCACTATACAAGCTACTATAACCACATTGAAGGTATTTAAAAGGCAAGTATCTCTTTTTAAATGTACTATTTGCATTAGTGTAAATTGATACATTTACATTAAATACAGCTAAACAGCAAATAAATACAATAAGCCCTAATTCACAATATAGAGTATAACCAGCTAGATTTATCTAAATATTCCCCTATAAAAAGAACAAAATGCTTTGCTGGGGCTGTAATTGATGATTATGTGTTTTAATCAATTAATTTACACAAACTGAATCAAACAAACCAATTCAAATGAACCAGACTTTCCAATGCTACTGGACAGTTTAGTTCAAAGCAATTAACCAGGATGAATCGAAAAGGAATGGGTAGCACTATTTATTATATTTTTAATTTTAATACCAAGTACTATATCAAGTACCAATATCATTGATACCAATATCAATACAATAATAAAAAAAAAAAAGGTAAGATGGGTTATTATATAGCCATTTAAGAAACATTCTAAAGCAATATATACACAGAAAAAATGCTACAAAAGCTGTCACTGGCCTTTAAAAAGGATATACTATGTACCATTTAGGTACCAATGTGTACCATTGAGATACTAATGCACTCTTTAGGTACAAAGGTGGACCTTTTGAAATGGTACTGCCCCAGTGACGGCTTTTGTACCTTTTATTTCTGAGCGTCTAGCAAAGTGGATCATATACTTTGAGTTAGTTACTCCCCAGTACTGGTCTGCACACTGTTACAGAGGTTGAATGTGGCTCGCCACATAATAATACAAGATTAGCTAAAGAAAATGGTCATGACGTTTTATGTTTCCTCTAATCATAACATATATTTTTTTTCCCATCAACAAAATTGCACATGTGGGCTTGAAGTTTCCATGACGAGGGGAGGCCTGTGCGCGTGAGGTCTCCTTGGGAGCGAAAGTTAAAGAGAGCAAAAGAATAAACACACATGTTTTGTTTTTAGTGGCCTTCTTATCCATGTTTATGAACGACTTTTTACCCCAAACAACAGAATACATAGTAATAAACAGACAAACATATCTGACTGAGTGTGTGAGAGCTGTTTTTAAAAGGACTGTTCGCATTAAAAATATTATCATTACTCACCCTCATGTCTTCCAATCATGTATTTTTTCTTAAATGCATTTTCTTTTTAAAATGTTATCCTGACCACCCTTTTAGTGTAATGGAAGTGAATGAGGACTAGCGCAGCTCCAAAAACTCCAATATGACCAAAAAAACTAAAACTAAAACTAAACAAAACATAAAAGTAACATGGGCCCTGTTTACAACTGTTTTTAATATGCATTTTGGTCAATCGGATCACAAGTGAACGGCGCTAAATACAGATATAAACAGGTCTAAAACGCTTTGAGCTTGTCTACTTTCGACCACAAAAGACCATCTTCTCTCCACGTACTGACCTAATGAGTGGACATTATAAGAAGAGCTCTAGCCAGATGGGATTTAAACTTTGTCGGCTGAAGACCCAAGTTTGGTTTGAAGATGAAAAATGTACCAAGCACAATGTTCTCTCACCATTCCTGATTTCTAACACACTCACATCGTTCGGCTGCTCTTGGGGCTCAGAGCAGAAACTAAAGCTGCTGCTCTCCGTATGTTTTTCCGTCGTCTCTCCGCACGTTCATCTCGTCTACTTAAAGCATCTTGATACCAGGTGTAAACAGGGACATAAAAAAGTGGTTTATGGAACCACTGTAAAAATAATTCCTCCTAATTCAACTTAAAAATGTAAGTTCAGTTGCTGCCTTAAATTAAGTTTAATCAAATTCATAGTGCAAAACTCCACATTTAATTCAGTGTGTTATTGCCATGTCTTTGTAATAATTTGAGAAATTTACTAGCAATTTTGGAGTGATTTATTTTTGACAGTGTAAATAGCAAGAAAAAGTGTCAAAAGTTGTTAGATGCTACTTAGTGCAAATAGTGGCAGATACTATTTGCACCTCAGTGTATTGTAGTACATTGTAAAACAGTATATCATATTCAATGTATATAATTATATTTATTAAAATTATAAATGAATGCTGCTTTATTGGGACATTACTTGAACTTGACATTACCTTCCCTACACCTACCCGATAAACACTTTATTCCCACTATTAAAGGGGTCATATGATGGTTCTAAAAAGAACATTATTTTGTGTATTTGGTTTAATGCAATGTGTTTACGCGGTTTTAGGTTAAAAAAAGTCATTATTTTAAACATACTGTACATTATTGTTGCTCCTCTATGCCCCGCCTTTCTGAAACGCGTCGTTTTTTACAAAGCTCATCGTTCTGAAAAGCGCGGTGTGCTCTGATTGGCCAGAGATCCAGGACATTGTGATTGGCCCAAATACCATAAGCGTGTGATGGAAATGTCACGCCCCTTACCATATTTGGATCATCAGCTCCCAAAGCAATAGGTGATAATGTCGGGTACTACCTTATCAATTCAAGCCCGAATCTGAACCGGAAAATGCAGATGACCAAGCTAATCGATCAACTTTGCCAGCGCGACTGGACCAGGTGGTATCAGATTGGTAAGGTTTTATTTCATTGGGGACATAATTACTGATTATAATGACTTTTTACGCGTCGCGCCACATTACAGGGGGAGAACACTATGTAAACATAAAACCATGTCTGTATTTGTGATCGTAGAAACGACAAGCAAGCGCTACTCTATACTGCTCAAAACTCGCGTTTTTTAGCTGGTAGGCTACTTTCGCAGGTTCTAGAAACAGTCCTCCGAAAAATGTGCAGCACACAGTCGAAAAGTTTAGTTGTACTGTTCTGGAACAGTGTTGTAAATAAATTGAAATTGTAGTTGTAATTGTGTCCTCTTTTGGAAGGCCAAACAAAGTAGTTTTGCTTTCGCAACAAAAACACAGCGTCTCCTGGACACGGCGGCAACAATAATACAGCGAGAATAAACGTTCCGCTTCTTTCTTTGCGTGTACATTTGGGCGGTGTTATGAAACTCTGCCCCCAGACACTGACGTAGAGATGTGGGGGCGTGTTTGAACGAAGCGTTTTAGGAAGGTGTGGCTGAGCCTTACATTTTATAAAGAATATCTCTTTAGGTTTGACACTTTGAGCTTTGTAATTGCAGATCTTATACTTGCACTAACAGCTACATAACACACTAAAGAAAAAGGAAAACAAGACATCGCATCATATGACCCCTTTAAATAATCTTTATGCACTGAGATTATTTTTAGTTTTCAAATATTTTCTCCAAGCCGATGTGCGATGGGAATATGCCGAATAATGGCATCTAAAAAAGGCGTATTACTCTCCACACCACTGATCCTGTTATTGGACAGGTTACTTTTGTAATTTTGTCTAGTTCAACCAGACAATGGTGGGTGGAGCTAGTGTAAACGGCCATTGCCAACAAGACGGGCTATTTGTACTAATAACAGACTGAGATTGAAGTCATTGTTCAATGAAAATAGAAATCCATCCTTGGTGCATTAATACAAATTGATAAATTGCTTAAAGAGTTCATGAGAGTTCATAAACAAATCAGATTGTTTCAATGAATCGGTTGATCCAGATCACAAAACCATTCTGACTCATGAAACATTTGCATCCTTTTTCGAAGCTTGAAAGTTTCCATTCAACATAATTGCATGGAAAAGGGCAACCAGCACATTTTTCAATGTCCTTTTGTGTTCCATATAAGATTGAAAGTACGTGGGTTTGAAACAACATGAGAGGAACTGGAGGAACTGTTTCTCAAACAGAGCAGATCAGAAGAAACCAGCCCTTATAAAGTCATCAAACAATTGAAAACAAATGACTTGATTTGTTTTCTCTTAATATATCTGGCTTATCACACAAAGAGCGGTGGGAGCGGGGAAGAGAAAGAGAGCGAGAAAGAGAAAAAGCCTTTTTTTGGAGTTGTGTGTTGTAATACTTTTTTTGAGTATGGTGATGCTCACATTTTCCATTTTGCAAGCTGGCAGACGGACTAGCTGGCTCTCAAAGAGGGGGATGAAGGGATGAGGGGAAAGAGAGAATTAAAGAGGTTGTGTATAAATACTTCAGCATGCGCCAGATCCTGTAAATGTTACAGTTTGTGGAGTTATGGGATCAGGGTGAAGCCCACAGCTGCATGAAGCAGTCTCAGTCTGTTACTTCATAGTATATGTGAGTTATAGAACTCATATGTGCTGAATGCATGGATAATTGAGCAACCCTGCAGCGTGTACACTGTGACCGAACGCAGTTTCACATGCCTTTGATGTGCAGCGATGGGACAGTTGTCCTGGTGCACTAATCCAGCTAAACCAAATCCTCATTCAACCATTGTAAGAGAATTGACTTAACTGTTCCCAGATCTTTAATAGTGTAAAGGGTGAGCTCTGCCAGCAATGCCAGTCAGGGTGTGAATTCCAGGGGGGTTTGACCCACCAATTAAGGCTTGAATCCAAAGGAAGCTAATATAAAAGGGCTTTAAAAAGCTAATATGCTGAGAATAAACTGAAGCATGTAAGTGTAGGTGCCCAACCAAAATAGAAAGGTAAATATAGAAAAAAGTTGGCACATTATGGTGCCTAAATTTATTATAATCTAACCTTAGTGACATTTTGACGCCTACAACTCTTCATCAGACCTAAAAAGACAGAAGGTATATATATATATATATGCATATAGCTATGGGGCCCTATCTTGCACCCAGCGCAATTGACTTTGTACACCGATGCATGTATCATTCCTATTTTTTTTACACCCACGCATAGCGGACTTTTCCCTCCACAGACGCACGCCTGTAAACTTGGGAATGAACTTGCGCTCCCGGGGGCGGTTCAGCGCAAAGAGGAGGTGTGTTCCGGCGCAAACGTTCCCTGATGCTATTTTGCAGGTTTAGAAAACAATTCCGCCACAGACCAGGAAAAACCTAGTCTAAAGTCAGTGGCGCATTATTCAGATGCTATTTCAAGGGCGCATGCTTGGCCATAATGTAGCGTGTGCACAACAGGCATGCACTTTGCTTATCTCATCTACACAGAAGCAGCAGTTTTCATTTTTGCAAATCATACATTATTACAAGGAAAAATATTAACACACGAGGGAAATCATTGTGGTGTCCATGAAGATGTGAAAAATAGGCATAAATCTAGCTTACACATTTACCCAAATTTTTATACGCCTGTTTAACCGAAGCTAATTAGGGTGGGTTTCTCCCATCCCCAATGTCACTTCTCTGTGTTTTACGGCCCTGACGAGAACGTCGGTCTCCTCGGCTGTGAACCGCTGCTGGCGTGTGCCTGGCAAATCTGCCGTTATAATAGCAATCCGCCATGGAACAAGCGCGCCTGCTCTTAAAGGGAATGTGAGATGACGCTCTGATTGGTTTTTTTCACGTTACGCCCAAACCACACCTATGAATAATGAAGCTACTTCAGACCAACCCATTTTAGATTTGCGTCGGGCGCAAGAGTCATTAATCCCGCCGGTATAATAGCAACAGCACCCAAGACCCGCCCACAAAGTTACTTGCGTTTCGTGCTTGATACTTGCGTTTCAGATCGTTAAAATAGGGCCCATGGTATATAATAATGTCATTCACTATGATACCCAATAATATGAAAAATGTTATGATAATAATAGTTATAGTAATAAAAATAATACAGAAGGTTCATGACCAAAAAAATTAAAGTAAAAAAGCCTATTGAGGACATCACAGAAAATAATAATTTAGTGGCAACACATTTGTATGTAAAATATATATTTTTTATTTTTTTATTAAATGAAATAATGAAATTAAATGAAATAAAATAAAACCATTTATAGTGGTAGGGAAACAAATAATACAACCCGAAAATAATAATAAACATGACAAAACAGTGCCTAGTTACATATCACACAAAATTAAGTTTTATGTAACAAAGTTCGGGAGGAGCACGTTCAGGTAATCAACCAATCAGCACAAGATGAAGCCGGTATAAATATAGCCTTCCCTCACCTCTGTCCCATGACAGTTTCACAGCATCCCTCCACCACCCCATCACCTCACTCTTGGCTGGTTTCTATCCCAGTGAAAGGGGGGAGTACTCTGGCTTCTGGCCAAATTCCGGACAGCACGCCAAATACGCATAAATTACTGTATGTGTGAACTTGTGAAACTAGGACAAAATGCAAAAGATGTGAAACACAGATTGTATATTCAAAGTTAATATACTAAAACATTCATAATATATATAATTCTCAGTTCATAGGGAAGATTCCAACAGCATCAGTAACTAAAATTTTATTACAAAATAATCAGCCTTTAACTGAGCAGGTATCTGTAAGTGCAACAGAAAAATCTCAAGTGCTTTCCAATAGACTGAGAGAACATAATATTTGTCACTTTATATTCCTATTATATATTCGAAAAACAAACGTTTAAATATACTTTTTAAAATTGATTGTAACAATTAGGATTACACTAGATAAACCTAAAAAAAGTGGTTGTATGCGTTTGATTGAAACCGTGAGCTAGCGTCTGTTCTCTTTAGCATGCTTGTATTTGTGTTGAAGAGGCCATTCCCATTAATCTGATTGAGTGTTATTTTTACTTGCAGGATGGAATGTGCATCAGCGCTGCCTTACATGGTTTACTGTGGTGAAAGTGTGCACTCTCTTTCTCTCTGTAGACACAGCGAGTGAGCTCAGGGCCAGCAGGTGCCCATGGGTAATGATGCCCCCCGAGGACTTTAAACCTGCAGTTTAACGTGATTTACCCAAGTAGGACATGTTCTTGGAACAACACTCCTATTAACCGATAGGATTTGGAGGATAAGGATAGGGTTATGGGCTTGAACAACACTCTTATTAACCTTTCAATTCTCTCTGATTGTAGGTTGAGACTGAGAGTTGTTTCATAGGAATGTTGTTCTGGACCAACAAAGGATGCCAATCCCCCAAAAAACTGTCCTATTTTGTTCTGCATAACGATGACCTCAGATCCCAGAATGACCAGACATGAGAACAAGACCACCAGAACACACATCCACTAAATGCAGACTTCAGGTTCCCCACTTAACGTGACCACACAGAACTAAACAAGACCACCAGCACACATTGTAAATGTTTCAGATAGGGTTTTTTTTTGTTGTGGCTACATGTAAACACTTGAATAAGACATCTTGCCTCACTTTGAGAAATCATAATGGTTGCCAGTAAAACACTAACCAGCCACGGATATTACAACAGTTATTGTAAGTCAGTGCCGCAGGTCAAGCTCTGTTTGTCCTCCAGTGTTAACCGTGACAGGGTTGGAGAGCAAGTCGATGTGCTATGGCCACATAAGGAGAGATGTCTCTGAAATACTGCCTAAACATTCAGATGGACCCGTCTCTCCAGTGGCTTGGGGACTTGCTCTCATCCATCTGTTTATTTCCCTGTAAAAAGCACTACAGAATCATGCCAGAAAATAGCATACGCAGTTACGATCAGCGAGATACACTCACGCGTGTACATCATTTAAATGTATTTCTTCAACTATATGGGCTCTTTTAGGTTGGTTCCAAAACGTATTTTAAATCTGTAGGTTTTTAATTTTTTACCATTCCTTTATCATTTATCTACTTTTCATATGTCCTATCTGTTTAGATTTTGTTGTTTTACACTTGTCCCAGAATTTCAATTTTCATAAAACATCCATTACACTTTATTTCGATGGTTCAATTTAGACATTCTGTTAACTATAAGTAACTTGTCAATTACATGTCAACTAACTCTCATAAGTAGCTGACTGTTCGGTTAGGGTTAGGTGTTAAGGTTCGGGTTAGTAGAATAAGTTGAATAAGTTGTAGTTTGCAAAGTTACTTATAGAATGTCTGTAGGAGAAGCATCAATATAAAGTGTTTGCAGATATTAAGCAGAACATCTACTAATACTCTAATGAGAGTTAGTTGACATGTAGTTGCAAAGTTACTTATAGTTAGTAGAATGTCTAAAGTGGACCATCGGAATAAAGTGTAACCTAAAGAATGTATTACAACAACGTATAAAATGTTCAACTAAATTAAAAAATAAATAATTATAAGCTATTTCAAAATGCATTGTGTGAAATGGATTTATATAAAAAATGTCTGGCCCTCAGTCATGCCATAATTTCCATAATTTTCACATTTTTAAAATGGTAGTGAAAGTAGTCTTGGCATTTTATTCCAAAAATAAAATTTCAAGCACAGTCATTTTCATCATAGAATGCTGGTAGTACTTATAAAGCGCATTAATATGTGCTTTATAAGTACTAATAAACAGCCAATATATGATGCAAACCCTTGTACACTTTAGCATGCTTTTGAGCAATTATTATGTAAATAATATACTTAAGTGCATGTTATCTGCAATTAAATAAAACTTTTTACACTTTAAATTTATATTAAATGCATTTGGCTGAACTTCGTGAGCCACTTAAGTAGAACTTAAGTTTATCTTTATATGTAATTTCATAATTACTTCTATTGTCTTTGAAATATGGTCAAAGTTACTGCTGAATGTACTGACAAGCATTTATGGTGTCATGTATTTAAATATATTTGCAATTACACATTTGCAATGCTGAAGTTGCTATTTAGTACATTTAAATTGACTACTTTACATTTAATTTGTCATTATTACAAAGTGCACTTATTAAAAGTGTATTTAAGTTTATGAAACAGTCATGAAAGTGCACTCTCTTTAAGTTTATGTGGCGTTTTATTTGATTAATATATTATCTGCAAGTACTTTTTTTTTTAAATATATACTTTTACGATTTGAAGTACACTAAAAGTGCACATTAATACAATTAAACGCACTTCTTTTCCGGGATGATCATGACTGTCAGAAAAAAAAATACAAAAATGACAGAATTCTCTGGTGATGTACTGTACGCATACACACTGTTGGACATTGTTAGTGGACACATTCAACTAATGAGAGTGTGAAAAGTGTCTCAAAGTTAGTCATCACCATCCCATTTAACAGATCTCATTTGCTGTAATTAGTTTTGTGAGTGCATGAAAAGCTCTTCGTTTTCTCTGCCAAACTCTGTCCGGCTGTAGTGACTGATTCTGCATGTCCTTTTTTGGTGTTGTTCAGATGGTCCCCCTCAGACAGTGGAGACAGTGGACTGTTATTCCTCTCTGATGCATAATCAAGTGTCCAAACAGGATGTGCTGTCTTTAGCAGAGGAACAGAGGAGATTCTTTCTCTAGCTTTCTCTCTGGACTCAACAGCCTTAAATCTGAAGCAATGAGAACATATTACCAGACCCGTGTGGAATCTGCACCCGCTGTGTAGTTTGACTGTAGTTTAACTACTTTAAATTATGAGTGGCTTGTAGTTGTAGCCTCCCATCTTTGTTATGGATGTTTCTGCTTGGACTGTCAGACCTTTACACGAGTCATTAGCCATCTATGCACATCCTCAGTTGGGACGAAAGGTCATCCAAGTGGTGATGTTGACAATATGCGGCTATGTACAACATGCACCTAAAATGGAAGCCTATTAAATAGTCTTTCAGAAGATTACAAGATTAGCTCCCATAAACACAAACTGATTTATATGCTTATACAAGGAAAATGTAGGAAAGTATTCTTTATCGGATACAAATTTATTACAATAGAACATTTATTAGAGAACAAATCCTCCTTAAATGATCTTTTTTGTGCAGTCATTGCTAACTGGAGTTGGTGCGATTTCAACTGAGGAAGTGGGTGTAATAAAAAACACTCTGCGACATAATGTCATTTTTATGAAGACACACATATGCACAAGTTTGCGACGGCATGATATCATTCTCTTGCTCCAGGATTTTGCATGGCAGATTCCCACTGACAGACTAAGAGGTCTAGCAGACTCAGTCTGACCTGCTGTTCCAGCTCAATCATGTTCAGTCACACCTAAAATCTCTTCTGTTTACGTAACACACGATCATGTGATCTGATCAGGCTGGTCGGATAATCATCCAATCAGAAAACCGCTTCGATTTGTCCACATCAAATAGCTTTGGTTTGCAGATAAGTGATTAGATCAATGCAATGCAAAACAAACCTGGCCGGTAACACTTTACAATAAGGTTCATTAGTTAACATTAGTTAATGTATTAACTAACCATGAGCAATCCATTTGTTACTGTATTTGTTAATCTTTGTTAAAGGGGTCATATAATGCCATTTTTGTACAAGCTAATATGATTCTTTAGGGTCTAAATTAAAAGTTTGTAATATACTTGAATTAAAAAATTCTCATTAGTATTGTAAGAAAACACTCATTTTACCTGGTCAAAAACAGCTCTGTTTTCAGCACGCCGTTTAAGTGCATGTGTCTTTAAATGATAATGAGCTTTGCTCACCCCGCCCCTCTGTTCTGTGCGTACACCGTTTGAACACAATAACACAATAACCATAACGTGTTGTTCATTATAAACGTGGGATTATGAATTATATTGAGAACGTCGTACATAGAAAACATGCCGTAATGTACCCTGAGTGTAAACAGCCGCATTCATCGTGAAGCGTGCAGCAAGCAATTTGCAAAGATTAATATAAATATTAATATAAAGGTTAATAAAACGTTACACTCACTTCTTCTTCTGGAGGTGCAGCAGGAACACGAATAGTTGGTACCGATCCTTTTTTCAGGAGCAGCTTCTTAGCAAAACCAGCTTTATAACGTTACTGACCTCGTTTGTAAAGCAGTCTGGTGTGTGAAATGATTCGCGCAAACATGAAAGCAATGACGTTGATCGTGGGGAATATTCCCTTCAAAAACAAACTCAGCCACTGCGTCTTCAGCGGTTCGGATTTAGGAACATCAAAATGTCTGCTGTGTTCCTTATTGCACCCAAGAACAGAACAACACAATCGCTTAGACGCCATTCTGCTCATAGACAGTGCTCCAGCGTATCAACAATGACTATGATTGACAGCTCGCTCACGAGCGAGGGCGGGTCTGTGTTGAAACGCTGCTGTCAATCAACAATCGTGGGAGGGGAGTCGATTTTGTGACGTCACAAAATCGAACGGCTTGATTTGAACGGGGGAAAACATATAAGAAGATGGATGGATTTTTATCATTTTATGATGGTTGTGTACAGGCACCGCCAACACACATTTCAGTACAATCAACTTGTAAAAGTGCATGTACCATTATATGACCCCTTTAACGCTAGTTAATACAAATATAGCTGTTCATTGTTAGTTCATGTTAGTTCACAGTGCATTCACTAATGTTAACAAGATTTTAATAAAGTATTAGTAAATGTTGAAATTAACATGAACAAAGATTAATAAATGCTGTATACATGCAGTTCATTATTAGTTCATGTTAACTAATGTAGTAAACTAATGTTAACTAATGAATTGTAAAGTGTTACCCATATATTTTTTATTATGTTCTTGCAGATAATATATATGGACCATAGTAATAACATTTAACTAAATTCTGTCATCGTTTACTCCCCTTCATGTCATTCCACACCCAACAGACTTTCTTTCATTCTTGGAAACACAAATGATGATATTTAGGGTCCAATTCTCACTATTAACTATGACGTCTGCCTTAGTAAACTCCTAATTACTTCTTATTAATAGTTAGTTGTTAAGTTTAGGTATTGGTAGGATTATGGGATGTAGAATATGATCATGCAGAATAAGGCATTAATATGTCCTTTATATAATATCCTAGTAATATGCATGTTAATAAGCAACTAGTTAACTTTTTTTTTTCCTTTGCAGCAAGACCGGGTGTCAAGGTAAGATTCTCTGTTCTTTGTCTAAAAACATTTTTCTTTAATGTGCTTCTTTTTGCTGATAGATAAATTCATAAAAATCGCTTACTAAGTGATTGATGTGAATGAGCAGGTCCGACTCCAGTGGAGTGGAGTCTCCGTCAGACCGGCTGTCAGCTCGGACCGGCACATACACACGCCGAGAGAACAGACTCGCCTCTTTGAGCAAAACAGACGACAACTCTGCCAGCAAGGACTATAAGAAGGTCAGGATCCCTTTGATTAATAAAATACTTAATGACGTTCATTATAGATATTTTTCCTCAAATACTATCCCCAAAGTCAACCCAGTTATATGACAAACAACTTTCATCTTACATCCAAATATAGTAAAATCCAAGTAGTACATAGTTTTAATGTGAAGTTCCTTTTTAATAGTTAATAGCATTCTTTGTTTATCCAGTGCAGACCATTAGAAGTCTTCTGTTGACCAGCGCCAGGAAAGCAGCTCCCAGTGGAGATGCTAATTTAGTCTCTTCTTGTTTGTTTCACTTTATCAGCTGTATGAGGACGCACTGGCCGAGAATGAGAAGCTGAAGTCCAGACTGGACGACAGCAAACTGGAGCTCACCAAAATCCGCTCACAGCTTGACAGAGTCGCACAGGTGAGAGAACAGTATGAGAGCCTGTACTAAAAACAAAAGCACACACTGGCCCTCTGAATCCAGTCGGGCTCCAGAGGGTCTGGCTTTGGTAAAACTCACAGCATCTGTAAGGAATCACAAGCTGTGAAAAAAGCCAATAATATATCTAGATACTGGTCCAGCAGTAATTGCTTATTAAATATTTTACTTTGAATATGTATTTAAAGCACCTTCATTTTGTTCCTTTACAGTTTTGTTTCTGTTTGCAATTCTCTTTTGCTCATTAATCTTTCGTGAATGTGTTTCAGAAGCAGGACAGACTATCAGAGAGGTCCACTGTATTTGAATCAGAGAAAAGGGTATATATATATCATATATATATATCATCATTATATAATCTTGACACTTTCTGAGGAATGTTCTCTTCAGTGTTGATTAAGATTATGACTGTTCTCATAGTACCTCAATAAACAATGTTTCCTAACTGTTTTAAATTCTTTATTCTGCTTTGACATCTTGATTTTTGTTTAATTAAATTTTATTTTATTTTATTTTATTTGGATAAATATGCATTTAGAAAATTAATAAATTATTGTTACATAAATGTAAATAAATTATTAATTATTTAAATGTTTTTGGATTTTACAAATTATTTTTGTATATTTACTATGTACTAACATTTAGATTAATAGTTTGAAACAATGCACTTATTGTGTACATGTTTTTTTTTTTTTTTTTACATTGTACTTATATTTTAAAATTCCTGTATGTAATTAATTTATTTAATCACATATATAATGACACACCTTACACCTTATCCCAGCCTTAACCCTACCCATACCACCAAACTGTCCCTAACCATACCTGTATCAGCAAGTGTTTTGGGTAATACTTTGGCATTGTTACATTATTACTTTGTTTTACAGTGTCCTTGTTACACATTACATGCAGTGACTATAGTAATTACTATAAATTGTGCATACTTACATCCCAGACAGCAATATAGTGTCGGGCCAAACATGGGCCGGATTTGGGCCAACACTATGTTGCTGTCTGGGATGCAACTAACCCTAAACCAAACCCCAATCCTAACCTCAACCCTATAAAAAGTACATGCAGTTAATTCTTATTACTCAGTACTTTAATATACAATTACACTGCAATACAGAATGAACACAAGGACATTGTACCTAACAATGAACTTTCTTAATGCAAGTACATAGTAGTTAAAGACCCCTAATATAAAGTCACTTGTTTGATTCTATCTATTATTTTATAGTTTATTTAAAAAATTGTAATATGATTTTTTTTGTCTGCTTGTGTAGGAAAAAGAAGCATTGGAGAAAAAGGTTTCAGACATGGAAGAAGAATTAAAGGTAAAAGGAAAATGTCTATTAAATGTGGCTTTGCTGTACTATTCTGAGCCTGAGGTGGGGTGACTTTCGAGAGCATGTTAACCTCAAAATTTACAAGGACAGTTTGTTTGAATTAACTGATGAAAAGGTCAGATCCCTCGTAGTTTAAGTTTAACAGCTAATGTATCTACCATGCCTGTTTTAACCCACGTTAGCCGACTCTGCCGCCACCATGCTTGCTACTAGCCATTGCGCTCTGCATCAGTGCTGTCAGCGAAGCTCTGTAGCATCTCACAGCTGCAGTAATACATGGTGACCTAGTTCCAGCTACGCCGGGGCCAAACCGAATCCAGCACAGAGACACGGCACGGCTTTTGTTCAGCATTCCAGCAGTAATTGCACATAGCTGGCATTTTGAGGGGCCAAGAAGAACACAGTGCCAAATGTATGAAAGGCTAGATCAGTGTGAGACAGATGAGATATCTGCGGCTGCTGTAGTCTGCCAGGCTCACTAGGATAAATCATCCATGTTGCAATTGAGGAAACAAGGTTTCTGGGCTGTTTCGACTCAGATTAGTTCAAAGTTGATTAGATTCGGCCAAGATATGCGGATGACAGTGTCATTTATATTGCAAATGTGCAAAGAGCTTTAGTCCCAGAACACCATGGAGGGAATAAAATGTATTTATGCAGCTATTCAATCACTGATGGGTAGGTCCAACAGACTCTCACTTCAACATTAGAAATGAGAAGCACTTGTGTTTGTTTGATCAGTGATGTCACTGTTGCCCCAGCAGACGCCCTCAGTGAGGTTTCGCTACCAGTCCTGAGTTCATCCTCAGCTGGACTGGGGGAAAGAGGGGCAGATGGTGAGTGGTTTTGCCCCACGCGTGGTTGCCTGCTCACACACACCAATACACACCCATTACTCACGGCAGTACAACATGGTGTGGGTCATTTAGATCACTTTATGTCTCTCTTAGTCACACATTTGTATTCATACTAAAAAATTTTCTCTGTAAAGCTCTCAAAATAACTTGATCTCTTACTGTAATTCCTTGATAGCAGGCTTACTATCCTGTAAAGACAACAAGTCAAGTCACCTTTATACTGTACAGATTGTTTCAATGCAACTTCACAGTAATACACAGAAAATAACGTAATCAATTATCAAAATTCATTATATATGAGACATACAAATTCTGCTGTAAAGCAGCTCTAAAAATTAGTGTCAGCTCAATTTAGTTCATTGTTGACTCAGTTCAGTTCAGTAACTGTAAAGTTCATCAATGAAATGGGTTCATTTCAGCTATAAGCAGCTCTACAGAAGACAGTGTTGTTATTTAACTCAATTCAGTTCAGTGTTGAATCAGTTCAGTTCAATAACTGCGTAAAGTTCATCAATTATGAAATGAGTTCAATTCAGTTAGAAGCTGCCCTACAGAAGACAGTATTGTTATTCAGCTCAATTCAGATCAGTGTTGAACTGTTGATTCAGTTCAATTCAATAACTGTGTAAAGTTAATCAATTATAAAATGAGTTCACTTCAGCTATAAGCAGCTCTACAGAAGATAATAGTGTTGTTATTTAACTCAATTCAGTTCAGTGTTGATTCAGTTCAGTTCAATAACTGTAAAGTTCATCAATTATGACACAAGTTCAATTCAGTTAGAAGCTGCCCTACAGAAGACAGAGTGGTTTTTCAGCTCAATTGAGTTCAGTGTTGATTCAGTTCAATTCAATAACTGTGTAAAAATAATCAATTATAAAATGAGTTCACTTTAGCTATAAGCAGCTCTATAGAAGACAGTGTTGTTATTCAGTTTAATTCAGTTCAGTGTTGTTTCAGTTCAGTTCAATAACAGTGTAAATGTTGCAAAATTCATCTATTATGAAAAAAACTTATATTCAGCTATAAAGCAATAATGTCATCATGCAGCTCAATTCAGTTAATTTGCTCTAATCCAGAAGCCAGTGCTGTCAAATCAATAATATTGCTGAATATTAACAAAGTCCCTTTAATGCAAGTCATTTCACTCGGCGGCCATCTTTGAAACGCCTCTCTGCCGCTATTTCAGTCATGCAAGTACAGCTCCTATCTCTTTTAATTAAATTTCATAGTTTAAATTCATTGAAAATCTTTGGGATGTGCTGGAGAAGACTTCACAGAGTGCTGGACTCTTGCATTGTCAGTTCAAGATATTGACCAAAAATTGATGCACATATTTCTAGGGTTAGAAGAACTGTTGCCAAACATATAACATCATAGAAACATAATAATGACTACAATAATGATCCAATCATAGACTTTTGTATATTTGAATCCAAACAGCAACTTTTTTTTTGGCCGGGCAGTGTATATAGCGTTTTACGCTTATCGTAGTTGTTAGCTTAGCAACATGCTAACGGCAAACTCCATCCTCTTGTTAAACTTATGATGTATTGAATACTGTTTCAGAATCCAAACCTCTACTCCGTTTCGATTGAGAATACTATATCAGCAGCTGTTTATGAGCACTATTTATTCATATCACTCATTTAAGCGAAAATAAAGGCTCTTTATTGGCACAGATGGTTCCATGAAGAACCTTTAACATCCATGGATCCTTTCCACTGCATAAAAGATTCCTTGGTGCAGAAAAGGGTTCTTTAGATTATTAAAATGTTGTCTACTAAAATGTTTTTTGGGGAACCAAAAACGGTTCATGGCATCAGTGCAAAAACAAACAAACAAATTTTGCAACCTTTATAAAGGGGGAACCTTTATTGTAACAGAGCTGCTGAGTAAGGGATTTTACTCAATTTGTCACAACATGCTTTCTAGATGTGTTGAGGACAAATGGATGCCTCAGCCATTTGTCCTCAACACATCTAGAAACCATGTTGTGACAAATTGAGTCATGGCTAACTGAGATGCCCGATATGACATGCCTACCTCTGTTTGTCAAAGCCATACGTCATTTTAGAGAATAAACCTGTTCAAATATCTGACTATAGATGCTTTTTGTAGAGACAAAACAATGAATCATGAAAGCGCTATGAAGAGATGCTGGATGCCGTGCAGTTCTCTGTTGGTTTTCATGCATTGGAGAAACTCAACGGCCTGGTCCCAGAGCCGTAAGCCGTGAAACCACGTTTGGAAACGGTGTCAAACCTCAGGGTTTCTCCACATGCTGGTTCAGGAAGTTTCTGAGGTTGACCACAAATGCCTCACGTCGATCATTAATCTCCACACTGCGCTGTGTGAGGCTTTTATAGAACAAAATAGTGGTGATTTCTACTGTTTAAAAGCTGATGGCAGAACTTCCCTTAGTAAAAAGCTTGATTTGATTTCATGTAAGTGGTCATGAAGATGTGTGCAGGCCTGTCCTCCTGTCCTTTTTGTGAATGACTACAGTTGCATGTGCTTTGTGTCTATAGTTTATCCAACTCAGATTTATGTTCTCAGCTGATTGTCTTTGCATGCTTATGTTCCCATTCCAAAGTCAACATGAAACACTCATTTCACTTTCATAATGTGACATAATTATTATGGTTAAATGTGTCTATATGAAGCAGTTTTAACCTAGAAGGTCTGGACTCCCAAAAGGGCGTCTATCCGACATGTAACGCAACCAATCACAGTTCTTTTTGTTCCGCATCATGTTTAGGCGCGTGAAAATGTAAAGTCGACATCCCTACAATAACAGACGTGCGTGCATTTAATAAATTGTTCATTCAAGAACATTGTGCAAGTTTACTGGAACAATGGAGCTGCGAACTTCACATACTTTTAAAATCCAGCGTTTAGTTGATCCTGGTAAGCGCTCATTGTCACAGTTGTAAACCCAATGGCTTTCTTCTTTTTGGTGTCACAACATTTGTTTCCAGGTGGACCGATAAAGAACACGACACACACGTCTCCTGGACATCCTGTAGAATTCAACCAATCAGATGAAGACATTGTGCCATTCAGAATTAACCTAATATTTTTTCTAAATTCCAGTTCATCTCCTGCATTTTAATTGAGAAAGCAAACAGGATGCAGAGTTGCAATTCAAATTTGATTGTAAGGAAAAATTATTAAATGAACTTGAAGAAAGCCATATAACAGTAGCTTTTAACAATAAAAGGAAAGCTTGTGAAGACAAACTTTGAATTTTGACTTGGAAAAAGTTTTTAAAAAGCCTTTAAGTTTGAAGCATAATAAGACTTACAAACAGATATGAAATGCTATCTACTATATATGAGTGTTTAGTTAATATATTACATCATATTTAATCATTTAACTTTTCTGGACCAGGGTGAACGATTACTTAATACTTAACACTTAACACTTTCTGAATGACATAAATATATAGTAGAAAGATTAACTGAATATTTAATGTAATATTTACTTCATATAATAATATAATTTAATATTTAATATATATTCATATATTTCACACAATGTTTTAACATTTTATAAATATTTCAGCAAGGCATAGAAAATGTATCATAAAAATGATAGATATCTGAATAGATAAAAAATTGCATCATTACTATAATCATTGATATTACACAATATTTGGTTACACTTTATTTTAGGGTCCTTATTACAGTGTAATTATACATTTAAGTACTGAGCAATATTAATGATGAACTACATGTACTTACCATAGAGTTAAGTTTAGGATTAGGGTTAGTTGCATGTAATTATGCATACATTCCTATTACAAAGTCACTGTAAAATAAAGTGTTACCCACTGTTTTTACCCAGTGTACTTAATTATTAAGAATGATAATGCGTGACATCACAGGCAGAGCATGTACATTTGGATGAACTATTATAACTATATATAAAATAAATAAAAATTGCTTGTGTATAATGTGCACTGATGAATAAGAACAAACTGATAGGGTTAAATTGGATTTCATGTTGACTTTGCTTTAACTAACCCAAGCACACTAATGCTGTCCATTTTTGTTCCCAACCCCTCTTTGATGTTCTCTTACACTCGCTCTCGCCCTCATCATGTCTGGGTCTCTCTGTATCTCCAGACCCTTCCTGCTCTGGCTCGACTGCAGGTTCTCCGCAGGGGGAACGCGCGCCTCCTAGTGGAGAACAAAGCCATGCTGCGCACCCTCGCCCGCCTCTCTCAGACGGCCTCTCTCCCCGAGACGGAGGATCTCTAGTCCTCTGCTCGCTTCTCTGTCCCTTCCTCCCTCCTGTTCTCCGCTGCACCCTGTAGTCCTCTTCCTCTGCCCCTCTGCTACACACCTCTCAGGCAGGTCTCGCTCTTTCATTTGTTTCTTTTGCATTGGTAAAGCTTTTTCGTCCATTCTTTCTTTCTCGCTCTTTCTCTCTTGGGTCTGGGGAAGGGCAGCCCCTCACATTCCTCCTGCAGGCGATGGCTTTGAAGATATTTATAGATCTTCTAAACCCATGACCAAACGCCTCTACACTCCAGCAATGTCCAAATCAATTCACAGCCGCTGTAGCTTCACATTCACAGTCACTGTGAACACATAAACTCACTGGTTACAGAATATTGGATACCAATATTACAAACAGTTAGTAAAAAGGCAAATCAAATCATTTTCAAAATGACACAAACAGAATAATGATTTGATGACTTTGTACTCATGAGTAAAAAAAAATATTTCAAAAAAACATGGGATTTGTTCCTTTATTGCTTAAAGCCAGCATGAACAAGAAAAAATGTAGGGTGGGACTTGATTTTGTACATGGGGATTTGATTGGATGGTTGTGGTTTGCTATTGGTGGATCTCATGTGAGTGACAGGTTGCCCCGCCCTCACGCCAGTAAACACATCATCAGAGAAGAGAAGAGATGCTGCTGCAAGAGGGATGGGAAGTTACTTTAATTAAAGATTACAAGGACACATGAATACTCAATAATGATGTGCACAGATAAATAATTTATAATAATTTTTTTTTTTTTTGATTTCATGGTGACTTTAAAAACCTAGCAGGACATTAAATTGTACATTAAATGCTGAATGCCAGTACTGTCCACAGTGCCATGAGCCTCTATTTGTGTATTTCTAAAAGTGAGTTAGCACAATTGTTTTTTTTTTCTAAAGTTGAAATGTTTTTTGGTTTCGAAAAATGTGATATGAAGGCATGAGTGGCTGGGTTTGCTCACCCATTAAAGTGTTTGTAGTTCTGGCACTATTTTACTCACTGCAGTAGGAGAAGGGGTCTCCCTTCTTTATGCATGAGCACACATTCACATGGCCGTGCTAACTGCCATTCCTTTATAAAGGCCAATTTGAATCTATGATCTAGCATCCGTTGCACGTTTGATTACTTGAATCATGTTTGAGTAATGAATCATGCTTTTTACAAATAAAACGAAATTCAGTCACATGAGATTATGAGATATGAGTAGTCTGCAAGAACTATTTTATTCATGATAAAGTGTATCCCTATCTCATGGGCATCGCAATTTTGATTTCACATGAACACTAAATAGTTCTGAAGTTAATAATCAAAAGCGTTCATCTCTCTCAATCTCGTCTCTCATCAATCTCAGGTTTTGACAGAACTCAAGTCTGATAACCAGCGGCTGAAAGATGAGAATGGAGCCTTAATCAGAGTCATCAGTAAACTTTCCAAGTGAGGACGTCCGGTTGAAGAGGGAGGAGAAACGCTGAACACAGAGAAACCAAATCTGAGAACTTCACATTGACTTCAACCTGACCATTGTCTGGGTAATGGTTTGTGTCATCTCCTTCTCTTGGTGCAGCAGCTCCAAGGTTAAAGGGATAGTTCACCCAACAATGAAAATTCTGTCATCATTTACTCACCCTAATGTTGTTCCCAACCTGTGTGACTTCCTATCTTCTGTGGAACATAAAAGTAAACATTTTGAGGAATGTCTCAGGTGTTGCTTTTGTTAATACAATGAATTTCAGTGGTCACCAAAACTCTTTATTTTTCAAAATTTCTTCTTTTGTATTCCGGAGAAGAAAGAAAGTGCAAACCACCTGCTTACAAAATACAGCTAAAACTTGCTTAGCTGGATTTACATGTATTCTGGCTTAAACTGGTTGAGGTGGTTGACCAGCTAGACTTGCAAGTGGAGCTGAGGTCAACCATCTTAAAGGCCTCAATATACTCACAGCAAAGTTATTTTTCGTTCTTCGCTTAGGGGTAAATACAAGTTTGAAATACCTTGTAATACCAATGGTAGTTCAAAGTTGTTTACCACCCAAAGCAAACTTTTCTGGAAAGTTGACTTTGGCAAGCTCTTTCAAACTCCCAAAATGAACTCCAAACAAACTTTGCTTTGGCCTGGTTTTGTTCGCAATTACGTCACACCAGTTGACTTATATATCGAGGCCTTAATTGACCTGGTCAGAGCTAATAATCCATTTTTGCTGGTGAGGACCTGGTTGGTTAACAATGTTACAAAACACAACTTTAACTAGTTAACTGGTTTCACCACCTAAAGCAAGGTTGACCTGGGTTAACACTGTAGCCACAGAATTGGTTCCTAAAAACTCCCTCAAAAACATCCAATGAATTGAATGTTTTCTCAATGCCCTTTCTAAACTCTAAATGTTTCAAGATCAGTGTACGAAGTGCTAAAATCCATCCTAAAAACCCCAGAATGAATGTCCACACTGGTCCAGGCTGGTTTAAAGGTCTTAAAAATAAAGGTTATTTATTGGCATCTATGGCTCCATGAAGAACCTTTTACAGCCATGGAACCCTTTCCATTGCACTAAAGTTCTTGATAGTGGAAAAAGGTTCTTTAGATTATTGAAGTCATGCTGAAACGGAAGTAGCAGCAGATCTTTTCTTCCATATTGTGATGGAAGAGGAAATGTGGGATTGGTTTTGTGCATTGGTTGTTGATTGGATTTTGAGATGTGGGTTGCACTCAAAAGTGGAGGAAGATGAACATGAGCTTGTAGGGGTGGGATTTAAGCAGACCTAATGATTGTAGAAGTTAGTGTTGTCAAATGTACTTATCAATGTTTAAATATCTGAAACTTATTACAATACTCATTATCTGCAGTATTGATACACCGATATCAGCTATGCATGCTTGCGCCCTTTCTTTTTTCTGAAGGCACATTGACACACACTTGCCTCTTCTGTTGTTGGTGTTACAGTGCCTGAATCTTGGCATGTGGTTGCGGGTGTTGCGCATAAGTTTATTCAGGTTTTCCGTGATCTATATAAGTGGTACGCACATAAAGCCGCCTCTCAAACAGCTCGCGGGTTGCGAGTATCAAATTTGGTTCTTTTTCGTTGCTTATTGTGCTCAAACAGGCAAATACACACAAAATGATGTCCAAATGCACGTCTTGGCGAGTATTCAGGTAGCACAGTCAGTTTTGGAGCGTAAATAGTTGAGAAAGAAAACGTCATGTTGCGTAACAGTATATTGGATCCGTGCATGAGCTCTTAAAGTGACAGCAGCCTGATATTCCTGCTGCTGTTTGTCATATTAATCAAAGAACAAAAATACAAAGAGATACTCACTTGACTGAGTAACCTTCCTAACTTTAAATGTAAGAATTGATCTGTATGTAATTTTTAGATTGAAGAGTATCCAGTGTTATTTTTTACATTTGTTTACTTTATTTAATTTCTGTAGTAATTCTTACCTGAATTCTATAATGTAATTCTATACTGTTAGACCCACCTGAAAAAAAACGTTTTTCTCTATATTCTAATTTATTTATTTGTGCTATCGTTTGCCATTTGTTTACTTATTATTTTATTATTGACTATTTACTTGTCTTTTTTTTATATATTTTTTTAGTTTCAATAAAGCCTCCCTGCACTGTGTGCAAGCTATTGCAACAAATTTACTCAAATTATCAAAAATTATGTGATAAAAAAATATTGATATGGCAGTATAGATGGCAGATTTCCCTGTGGTATCGAAAATGATATAGAATATCGATATTTTCCAAGGTATCGTATCAAAATTCCAGTATCGTGTCCAGTTATGACATTTTGAATAAATATTCCGAGATGAAAAATTAATTAATTAAATGTGATTTCCTGCTGATAAAAAAAAGGGTTCTTTTTAGAATTGTTCATTGAAAGGTTCTTTGGGGAGCCGGAAATGGTTCTTATGGCATTACTAAAAAGTAAAAATAAATAAAAGAAAAACAACTTTTTGTAACCTTAGATGGTAACCCAGCATAAACATACTTTCACCAGCAAAATGTACTTCATGAGGCTGGTCGACTAGGTTTTTGGTGAAACTGGTTGACTAGAAAACGCCTGCTGTTAAGAAGCTTTGTGGGAACACCAGCACACCAGTATCACACAACAAGCATCCAAACCACAGCATTGTTCACCAACTTTTCTGGCCTTTCAGCAGGGAAGAGCTGTACAAACTGCCATTCCTTTAAAGAGTATTTGATCATCTATCAAAATCGAATTGCCCTGAAGCAGGCGGTCTAATATAGTCCAGTATGATCTTCAGAAGCTCTGCCAGAACATTCTAAAAGGAATGTTCCCACTGAGGAATGATGTCCCTCCTTTAACTCGATTCCTGTTTACTTTTACAATTGTAGTGTTTATATATGACCTGACGGGCTGAAGAATGGATACGTGATGGCACCATTATTGAATGTGTTTTATATTTATTTATGCCTTTTTTGTTTGTAATTAAGAGTATCTATATGGATAAAATAGAAAACACATCACACATATAATATGCCATTTCAAATGCTTTGTGTTTATTTTCACTGTCCACTGTTTTTAACCTGTAACCTTGAACCAAATCTCACAGCACTTTGTTTATGATTGTGTTTGTTGTTTGCCTGTTACGATTATTAATAACACTGTTAAATGCAGGAAATGTAGTCAAGTGCCTTTTTAGGTGCAGTGCTGCCCTCTGCCTGCCAGGATGATCACACAGCCATTTTAGGTTCCACCACTTCACTGTAATGTTTTTGGTGTCCTTATGCGCCTCTGAAGAAATTACACTTCATTTATGTGTAATGCCAGGTGTGCATTTACATTTAAACTCCATCAGCCATTTCTTATCAGACCATCTATTCCTTTTCCCGAACAAAAATGAACTTAAAGTTCATTTTATTAAGTCAAATTAAGTATAATTTTCAAGTATACTATATGTACACTGCAAAAAGTGATCAGATGTATAACTTAAAAAAGTGAGGAAACCCGTTGCCTTAAAACTATCAAGTAAATAAACTTCATGTAATAAAAAAAAAATGGTCAAGTTCACATAACTTACTTTTTTTAAGTTAAGTCAACTGATCACTTTTCACAGTGTTGCAAGTATACAAATATCTGTGTACTAGTAGTATACTTGTTCATGTATTATTTAAACACTTCTTGGAAGTAAATTGGTGTGCTTTTAAGTGTTACTAGCTGTGAGTACACAAGTTTACATCTAACTTTTCTTTACTATGGCACCTATACTACATTAAGTATACTTGGAAAATATATGTGAATTTTACCTAATAAAATAAACTTGAAGTTTACTTCTTTTTTGAAAGGGTTTTTAAAGTCAGTACCACCTTTTATTAAATATCTGCTTCCTTACACATTGTCAGAGCTGTAATAGATAAAAAATAAATAAAGCAAACAGAGAAGAAAATCAGTGTTAAATAACGTACAACAACATTATAATCAGAATGAAGTGTAATTAAAAGGCCTTTATTTTCTCATTTGTTTCAGTACAGAGCTGGTAACACACATGATAAATCTGTAGAGCTATTTGGTTCCCTTGACGTCTTTACAAGGATTGCTGATGCTCATGTACTGTCCACTAGGGGGTTGTGGGAAGAGTCTGTGAGCAATGTTTTCTCAAAGTGTCCCATCAAGGGCTAAAGCATGCGATTGATCCACACTAGGCACGACAATACGGACATGAACACACGCACACATACGAGAACACCGAAACAGGTACAAACATAGCCTGAGGGCTAAACCCTCGCAGTCTCCCACCGACGAAAAAATAAAAGACCACCACAAATTGAAAAAAAAGAGCATTTTACAACTCCAGATAAGCAGAATGAAAAGTGCAAGAGAAGAATTAAATAAAAGAGACACAATGGCAGGCTTTTAAATCTTTTCCCCCAGAATGTTTGCTATGTGATTAACCAAAGCAGACATGATAGCATCGGCTAGCATTCAAAAACAAAGGTGATAACGTCTCTGTTATGGGCGTAAGAGCACACTCTCATTGATGTTGTATGACATAAAACAGTCACAGAGCATTAACAAAGACAACTGAGCTGGTTTTGTAAGCCGATTTATACATGGAGAGCAAGATAAAGATGGAATCCATCAGCGTTTTTTTTAAACTGCTCCAACATATCTTTGCTTGCAAGTGACAACTCAATGGTTGGCGATCAGGAATGTTTCAAACAAATGTTCATTGTGCATGCTGCCATACAGGCAGAATGGCAGTGCTCGAGTAATTCACAAAGAAAAATGATTATTTATTAAAGGGCCTATGCATTATTTTTTAAAGTCACACACAATCACACTCAAACCTCAAGAAATGCTGATTGAAATGACTTGGACAAGCTGAATTTCTGCATCATTCTGTTGAATCTTCTTGTCCAAATGGCATGATACACGTTTCAGTTTTCCCATAACGAATTTGGGATTGTGAATTATTATTAAAATGGTAAAAACAAGAACTTTTACATCCTGTGTTTTCATGGCTAGACAGCCATTCTAAACCTCCTTTTTAATTGCCCTTTTAATAATGCATGTGTATACATACATAGTGGAATGGCAACGAACACATGCATGTGTTCAAACAGACGTCCCTAGCACACTTTGTGTTAAATCAAGGCGTTTACAAAACTAAATATAGACTGAAATCATCATAATAAACATCAAGACACATTGTTAACAGAAAAACTGACTATTGCAAGTTAAACTGCCAATAATTCTTATAACGTAGCACATTTTAGGAAACAGTGTGGCCCCGTAGCTTCACAGACTACATGGAATGTCGAGGAGGAACTTCGGCCTATGAAAGGAGGACACGTTTTAGGATCATCTATATAGCTGAGCTCCAAAGATTTAGCTCAAGTCTTATGGCTTTATCTTAGTCACACTCGCACACACAAACTTACTGTTTATTGGCTAGTTAAACGCTGTTATTACAGTATGTAAAAGACTCATAAAGAAAAGCTTCTTTTTTTTTTTAGAAAACAATGGGGACTCCAAGTTTTCTGTAACACGATTGATACTATTGTGCTCTGGCGACTTTGTCGCCAAGGTAGACGGTTGGTCCGAAAAAAATCACGTAAATATGACGCAAAGTCAGATAAAATGGCAGTAAACGTGACTTCTCTAATTGGCACTGACAGTGAATAAGAAGGGAAAAAGAATAAAAGGTGTTAGTTTTCATGATTCTGTATGATCCAAAACTTTCAGACAGAGATACTGATTACTGCTGATTACAGGATCCTACAGGATGGAGGAAAATATTCACTTGGAGCCCCCGGTGGAATTTTTTTACTTCCCAACAAACATATTAGGACAAAGAAACATAGAAATATTACTCTGAAAAATAAATATAAATGAATTAATCAATACATAAACATTTTCTTCCTTAACAATATTAGTAGACGGCAAGCATGCGGCTACGTTTTCATTCTATATTATTTCACACAAAGCACTTAACATACAGTATTTGCTCATGATGTCCAGGCATGGATTGAATCTGAAAATGAAGATTAGTCTAGTTTACTTCATATTCTCTCCAGTACCCACTCACAGAAAATAAATACATATTTGATTTGATTAGAAAATATACACAGTATCTCATCCTCCTCCGTTTCGTTATTAAAATGACAAAGAACACCTACTTAGGTACACAATATATTTTTTGCTTCATCTCTGAAACATGCGCATCTTTTTTTGTATTGTAACATGCAGTATCATCATAAAGTAGGAACTATGCATATATAGGTTAAACTACACGCCTATGGGTTTGGGGAGGGGGTGTTAGTTGCAAGTTACGACTTTTTTTTTTGTGAACGTTCTTTGAAATAAGGGACATATTTGTGTAAGAGATTAAACCTGAAAAAATGACATTGACAGAGTAAACGAAGACAGTGATCCCTAAATGATGTTTCGATACTAGCGGAAAAACGAAAGCATGATAAACAAATAATCACACATTCATTAGACCAGCAAAAATTTCAAACGGCACTGTGAATGTGGACGGAAATACCTGCTATTGCAACTGAACACAGCCTGTCAGAAGAGCTGCTTCTGTTTTATCAAGGGTAACGTCACTGAAGCGACTTTTGATTTGATTTACTATGTTTACGAAATAAACTAGGATAAAATAATTAGCCCCGCCCCTAACCACAGCAGGGTGGGAAATATTTCAAATTTTAAGACTTAAAGGTAATGCTCATCCAAAATGGAAAATTCTGTAATCATTTACTGGTATGACTTTTAGTGTTTTTTTTTTTTTTTTTTTTTGTTCATACAATGAAAGTCAATGGGGTCCAATCTTGTTTTGGACCCCATTGACTTTCATTAATTGGACAAAAACTGTCCTTAAAATATCTTCTTTTATGTTCCACAGAAGAAAGCATGTCATACCGGTTTGAAAAGACATGAGGGTGAGCAAATCATGACAGAATTTTAAATTTTGGGTTAACTGTGTAAATTTATTTTCCTCACACAAAGCTATTATGGGATTTCTGAAGACTTGGAATATAGAGCATGAGCAGATTTAAATTATTTTATTGTGCAAATCTGTCCTCTTTCATTATTTTTTATTTTTTTTAAAGGTCTCTAACATTCGGCAATGAAAACCTTTGTGTGTTCGCAGAAAGACAAAATCATAGGGCTTCGAATTTCACGATTTCAGACTTAACCATAAAAATGGATGAACTACTGCAATCATCCAATCTGATTGTGGCAGTAGAGTGACGTTTGCATGTTTTTTGGTTGAGGATAAAAGCCGCTAAAGTGACGTTTCCTTGCGAGAGTGGGTTTTTAATGGGTTACAGCATGTACACAACAAAGTCTCCCTCAAATCCACTCATGGGTCTTTACATGTAGTTTTTGGCCTGGTTTAAAAGTCTATAGCCTACTCAATAATTATGCTCCACAAAAAGGTCTTGATCCAAATCAGGTTTGCGAATTTGCTTAATTTCCCAACTACTTAATAATTGAACCGATATCACAAGGTATCATCATTGCCAAAAGAGTTTCTCCAGGCAATATGAGGATAAAACGCACGCAGATTTACTTCTCCGTCGGTCTTAAGCAAATCATATTCTGAGATTCACATCCTCACACAATGACTCATCATACTATAAGCCCTAAAGCAGCTTACAGTTGACACAATTTTCCCTTTTTAAACAAATGCAAACTCTGACAGCTCATATTGAGATTGATAGAGCAACATGTACAGAATGCAGTTCCAGTAGTGCAAATAAGTTCAGTGGTTTGGTAAGATGTGCAGTAAATACACACGTAACAGTACCCTCCATCAACTCTTCTCATAAATCCATAAGAACTTCTGGTTTAAACATTGAGTATAAAATGAAAACAAAAAGTGATGGAAGTTCTCAAAAGGAATAGTTCACTCCATGTTTTTCGAAACCTGTATTTTCTTTCGTACTTCGTACTTCGTATTTCGTACTTTCTTCCGTCGAAGACAAAGGGAGACATTTTGAAGAATGTTCAAGCTGCTCTTTTCCACACAATGAAAGTGCATGGCGACCAAGCAAGAATTTTGTGAAAAACGACTTAAATATCACTCTGTCAGACATGTCGGGTTCACTGGTCTTCTATATAGAACCCTAGGGTTCTTGACTCGGTTTTAAAGAATCCTATATGCAAAAAAGGTTCTATATAATGAGAAATGTCTTAAATAATTGAATAATCATTTCAAGCTTAATGAGTTATTTAAATTTGTTTCTATTGATAAAGTATGTTTACGAGCTGTTTAATTCAAACAATTTAATTAGCATTAAAAATTGTTGAATTAATTAAGCTAAAACCTTCAAATGATCACATGGAGGGAACCCCTAAAAGATTCTATATATGAAATGCCCGACCTTTGAGGTTCTAGAACTTTTTCTTCTAAAAGTGTAAGGCTTCAGAAGACTTGGGATATAAATGGATAATTCATATTTTTTTTTAAGCTTGATGGTCCCGATTGACTTCCATTGAATGGAAGAGAGCAGCGCGCACATGCTTTGAAACGTCTCCTTTAGTGTTCCACTGCCGTAAGAAAGGCAAGTGAGTAAATGATGACTGAATTTGCATTTTTTTTGGTGAACTATTCCTTTAATTAATGAGTGGGTTCAGAACATCAAAAAACACACAAAAACTCCCGAATGCAGGTACAAATAAAAGCAGGTTAAAACCGAAGCATTGACCAGAACAAAAACACACCTTCGTTTAAAGTGCTCAGGCAGAAGACATCTACAAGAAATCAACACAAAGAAACAAATATACCGATGCTAACAGGAAGACGTCCCTGGAAGCTAAGAATTGCTTATTTCGTGATGTTTCAAGGCTTGTCTCCTTTTTGTCAGGGTTTGTTAGGATGTTGGGCAGTGGAAGAAGCCAGCTGACAGCTGGAACCGAAGAATGGAAGAAGAGGTTGTTTTGCAGGCAGTGTAATCGACACCTGAAAGATACCTTCTGGCTGGGTCAGGAGCATCAAGTCCAACTCTATCTCTCCAGTCCCCATTTCCTCTAGTTTTTTTTTTTACTTATTCATAATGATAAACAATTCTTCAACTGTCCTTTCAGACTCAACAAACGTAACAACTGATTTCATCTAGATGACCAGCGAATCTAGAAAGGAATGTGTTAAATTAGGCAGTGGAAGAGGCAGTGTTTTCTATCCCTGGTCCCCGATGGAAAACTTTGGAATGCTGTTGATCTGTTGGATATATGGGTGTGAATGTGAGCTTACATCTCTTCTCTTCTGTGAATAAACCTCAAGGATATACAGGCCAAGCTCGGCCTGTCTTCAAAAACATCTGTGGAAACAGTCTCGCTCATTACACCCTGATCCACTATCTCATTTTAGCAGTTGATGAGGCCGAATCGTCTTCTTTAATACCTTTAGGCTGGTGGCCCATGGCTGTAATTCGGTGCTGACTTGGTAAGATGACATGTAGTGCATGTTGAAAAGTGGAAGAAAGGAAGGGAGGAGGTAAAGGAGAGAGGGAAGGAGGGAAGGTAGAGGAACAGGATTACTTCTTGGCAGTGAGGGCTGCTAACGTGGCATCCACCTCCTCCTCAGGTTTGAGTGGATGCCACTGAGCGATGGGCCTGCGTGGGTTTGCCAGCATGTCGGACCAGTGCCGAAGCTCAGTTCCCTGCGCTTTGCTTCCCACCCAGATCTTCCCGATGGCGTCGTTCTTTCCGATCTTATCGTAGTCGAGCACCGTGACCACAGCTTGTATTTTCTGAGAAAGAAACAGATATTGTGCTCAAAGTTTGAAGGAGCACAAAAAGGTAAACTCTTGTGTTGAGCCGTGCAAAGCGTACCTGCATCTGGTCCTGTGGGATCTCAAAGCTGAAGGACTCGTTGTAGTACGGGTTCAGCGTGTTCTTCTTCACAGTCGTCTTCTTCTTCTTCAGTCGCTTCCCATTTTGCAGAAGATGAATCTTCACATAGGGATCTGTAAAGGTTTACCAGTGTCAGTCATTATGCAATTATATATGTCATCTATCTATCTATCTATCTATCTATCTATCTATCTATCTATCTATCTATCTATCTATCTATCTATCTATCTATCTATCTATCTATCGATCTATCAGTTCTTTCTGGTTCTCAAATCTGATTGGCTGAGAGTCAGCCGTGCAATATTCACAGTATCAGTATCAGAACTGGAAGCGTTTCACCGTTTGTATCACTCCGCTTGCGGCGACTGTCAAGTAGTTTTAAGATTTACCAAATGTCTGTAGAGAAGCGCTTCCAGCACTCAAAATGTTTGCTTGAGGTGCTCTTTGGATGGATAATCATATGTAGCAAAATTTTTTTTTTTTAGGCGAGAATGTAGTTATTTCGACCTCAAATATGTGACTAATATAGCCTATAACAGCCCGATCTCATCCTAAGGCGTCATATACTGACGCTTTTGACATTTCGTCTACATCCAACGCACATGGCACCCTTTAGCGTCAATATGAGACGCAGATAGATATGGGCCAGAAGGCGCCTCCTAGCGGTCTAACCCTAACCCTACCCCAGACCTAAACCTACCCATAACCGAACAAAGCTATCTGCGTGTCATATTGACGCTAAAGGGTGCCATGTGCGTTGGATGTAGACGAAATGTCAAAAGTGTCAGTATATGACGCCCTAGGATGAGAATGCGTTGTATATAATCATAGTGCCTATTTTACAATCTGTTGAGATGCTTTTGATGAGGTGAGCTCCAGGCCGTCAGTGGCCGTCCAGTGCTCAAGTACCCGCAGAGAACAGCGTCACCTCGGCCAGTCCTTCAGGAATTTGCCACTGGCACTATGTAGATAGTGGTTAAAAATAATATGCCGTATTTGGTATTGAGAAAGGATCGTGATATGGACTTCAGTGAAAGTTAAATTATTACAGCGTTAGATGGCGGCAAAGACTGTCTTTATGAGTGAGTCAGAATAAGGAAGTTGTTTTAGTGCTGTCATGGGAAGAACAAAGACGAACATAGCGCTTTTCTCAGCGGACATTCAAACTAATTTTTTGGATATAATATTATGGACATGGACCTAAAGAATGAATGCTATATCGGATGTAATACACTCGTTTAGTTGATCTCGCTCTCATAATACCATAATGTACTCTACATAATACAATAAGCTTCAGTGAAGCGACTCAACGTTCCTTCGTTACTAAAGTGGCGTTTTAGAATTAGTAAAGGAGGCTTGGGCTCAACTGTCAAACTGTCAACTTGCGATTTAAATCCTTGGCGGAAGGAAGTAGTTCTGCACAAAAGAGTTTTTTAAAGACACTCTGTAGTTGTTTCTTATTTATTTACTGCCTTGTGCCATCGAACTGTTTAAAGGGACAGTCCCCCACAAATAAACATTAATTAAAGGGACAGTCTCCCATTTTAACGGCTGTCTCAATTGTATATGTAACAAGCAATATTTATCATAATGTACTTTAAATGACAAAAAATAATGTCAGAAAGATATCAGTTCTGCTGTTGTACATAAATACCATTAGGGCCGTTGTACAACGAGGATGTTGACATGTCCCTATCACAGGGTTTCCGCAGGTCTTAGAAAAAATGTAAAAAGTCTTAAATCGCTCTTCCATGAATAAAGGCCTTAAAAAGGTCTTAAATCAGAGCAGCAAGTCTTAAAATATTCGTGGGGGATTGTTTTCTTCACGTGTTTCATTTTAAAGTGAAGCGAAAGCGTAATTTCGGTGCTACATGGCTTAGATCGCTCAATATTCATTGAACAATTGAAGGGTTGAATCTACAAACTGTAGATGGTGGTAAGTGCTGCTTCATCTGTCAGTCACCCGAAGAAGAACTTGACAAACATGCGCAGATGAACCCTTTCTAAAGCGCGCTATTTGTAGTTCGATTGGAAGGCTGAAAAATAGGTTGGAGAAATGGGGAAATGTTTACAGTATTCCAGCCTAAAAGGACAAAAGACAAAAAAGTTTGCGGGTTGGTTGAAGTCTGTACCAGGGAATGTTTATCAAGCTTATTGTTCAACATGTCGAAAGAATTTAAGAATTCCAGTTGAGTACGATGGGGATCAAAGCAGTCGAATCACACTTGGCCAGCACCAAACAGCAAGAAGGTGTCGCGCAGACTTCAAATATATTACAATACTGTTCTCTAGACACAACCGCAACAAATACAAAGAGTGTGTCAGCCTCGTGTACACACGAATCTCCTGCTGCGACGGTTTCTTCCACATGTGAATTTCCCGCTGCAAAAACACTCAACCAAAATGACTTAAGGGCTGCACATCAACACTGAAGTCGTTATGGGCAATGCGTACTGTAAGCTGCCACGACTCCTACAAATCAAATAACGATATCGAAAAGATCTTTCGTGTTATGTTTCCTGATTCATAACTATTAAAACGGGTTACTTGGTGAAATTTGGAATAGCACCATTTATTAAACAGCAGTTGATTTCAGAGGTGAGCAAAGACTCTTTTGTGGTTATGTTCGACGAGAGCCTTAACAGAAGGACCAACAACAAACAAACGGATCTGCATATTCGCCACTGGACTGGTGACTGCGTTCAGTCTCAATATTTTGGTTCCCAGTTCCTTGGACATGCCACAGCTCAGAATTTAGTTCATAATTTTATGGTGAGTTTTATGCATGCGTAATCTCTTATCCTGTCAGCTTTTATGATTTGATTATGTAACTGTCTGAACTCATATTAACAATAATTGTAACTAGGAAAGGTATTTTTGCCAAACGGACATTCAGATCCAGAGAGAGCAGTTGACATGTATGTACTAAGGATTGATGAGCCAACATAATGATTATTATGAAAACTCTTGACAGCTGACTTCTGTATGCAATCCATAATGTTTTGATAGCCCACTTATGAATAGCCTGGCGTCTGTAGAACAGAAACATTTTATGACACATCCTATATTAAATTACCATTCTGATTTTTTACTTCCATGAGTGTGTGGAGAAACTGAATTTACGAAATATGGTGTCGATATCAATGGACGGGGCCAAACATAAATTGGAAATGTTTCTAACTCAATTTGGATCACAGCTTGCCGTTGTTGGAAGTTGTGGACTCCACATTCTGCACAATGCCTTCAAACGTGGCTTTGCAAAATGGCAGATAGACAAACTGTTGAAGGCTTTACATTCACTGTTTAATTGTGCTCCAGCAAGAAGAGAAGATTTTTGTTGTGTCTTTTTTGACCAAGTCTTCTATATTCCCTTTACACTTCTGTGGTCACTGTTGGTTGGAGAATTTACCAGTGGCTGAGAGAGATTTGGCCATCCATGGAGACATATGTTGATGCAGTCAAATCTAGGAAAATTCCAAACCCTGGTTCGTCGTCCTTTGACACCATTGCCAATTCATGAGAGGACCCCTTGATACTTCCAAAGCTTAATTTCTTCATTGCTGTGCCAAGGCTAGGGCCGCGGGAGAACGGCGCGAGGCCGGTGGCGTGATTACTGAGGCAGACGCACCAGTCTCGTATCTCTCACGGAGGAGCGGGTATTTTCTTAGCAATGGTAAAACGCACATCAACCGATCACTTGTTTAGCGTTCATGTAAACACTACATTCAGATTCACCAATCGGAATGAATTCAGTTAGATTGAAACAAAAGGTGTGCATGTAAACAATGAATGTTGACTGCAGAAAGCAAAAGCTGAATCCCGGACATTTTGGACGATCTCGATGGCCGGACATGTCCGGGAAAAAGAGGATGTATGGTAACCCCTACTACTCAGCTTTCTCCACAGAATAAGAACCCGTTAGCTTAGCTTCCAAATAAAAGATGGCTGACACTGTTTGTACATTCAATGAGTGAGTGAGTGAGATCCCACCCTCTATGGGTGGGTTGAGAAAATGCGGAACTAGCTCCTACTACTGGCTGTAGTCTTTAGCCTCTGGCCAAAAAATCCTCCGATGACGTATAATAACGATTTTTGCGTAGTCGGAGGATTTTTTCCAGACAAAAAAAATACATAAATCTCTCGTCTCAGGGGGATATGAGGGAGGAAAGCACGGTAATTCGAAAATACTACATGTTTTCTACTGATACAAAGCTTAATGCTAAATCCTGAAGTATCCCTTTAAGCTCTATTTAGGAGAAACAGCAGTGTCATAGAGGTATATAGATACAATGAGTCTGATCAGAAGGTAAAAGTTATTTCCACATTCAAGTGGTTGAAGCAGAGGTACTAAAGCCTCAACATACTTCATGTAAAGTTGATTAAAAAGTAAGTTAGATCAGTTTGTATTTTTACTTTGAAATGTTGCTAATGTATGCTCCCTAGACACTATCCTTAAAGAACATATTGCCGTATTCATGAGTTCACACTTACAAATAATCAGATAAAGTAAAGTAGTATGCATATTTGGCGTGCTATCCGAGGAGAGGGCTCTGAGCTCGGTACTTTGGCCCGAACCCAGAGTATTCCCCCTGTATTTCTGGTTAGGAAAGTAACCACGTGAGTGTGAGGAGACGGGGTGGTGGAGGAATGCTGAAAACTGCCTAGGAACATAGGTGAGTTGACTGTGTGTGTGTGTGTGTATATATATATATATATATATATATATATATATAAGCCTCCACTCATGCTGATTGGGTAGACATGTTGATTACTGATTGTTGACAGCTGGTTGGAATAACCTGGGCTGCGTTCAGCCCCGACAAAACGTTGCACAACGTTTTTTAAACAGAAACGGTGATGCGTTGAACACACTGTTCTGATGATGCAAGAGTTGCAACTATGGCAGCTGAGAAGGCCATTCTTTGTAAATAATTTTCTGAGCCTGATGAAGTCAGTATAAATATGTGTTTAATACTACAAAATATGCCCGATGTTACAGTTACTGTACTTGCTGCCCAGAACAAAAGAAAACATCCCAATCGAGTGAAGGGATTGCTGAAACTGAAATGGAAGCACACATCTTACCTAATTCAGACTAAAACACATCTATTTAGCCTCACATACTGACTTTATTTGTAGTTCATACTGTTTTAATACCCTGTATTTTCTTTCTCATTTTTAGGAAAAGCACTTAATTACCATTGTTTATTTCTATACCAAATGTCATACAAAGAACACAAAGAATGGCCTTCTCAGCTGCCATAGTTGCAACTCTTGCGTCATCAGAACAGTGTGTTCAACGCATCACCGTTTCTGTTTAAAAAACGTTGTGCAACGTTTTGTCGGGGCTGAACGCAGCCCTGATGATTGGAATGATGTGATGATTGGAATGACGTGATGATTGGATAGATAATTTGAACGTGTTCCTCCCAAACTTTGTCAATAAAACATAAGTTGGTCTTAAAACGTTCTTTAAAAAGTCTTAAATGTACCCTTATAAAACCTTCTGAAACCCTGCCATCAGTGTCCCAATGTGTAGTGAGCCAGAGTCTTTACTGTCCTTTCCAGTGCCCGAATGTACACAATAGGGAGCTAGGGAGCTGACTGAGACGCATCCCAGTCTTTTCTGTAAATCACTTCCGATTTCACTCAAGATTCGATGGTTAAGAAAGGCCTTTAATCCTGGTCCTTGCAATGTTTTGAGCCGTGCAGTTCTCTTAGCCGCCAGCAGATGGCAGCAGTGAGAACTGACTGGAGGGGAAGTGTGGCGCAGGACTGCAGAGTCAGCACGTGAGCGCAATCTTTTCTGCATGGCTACCGCTGACACTAAAGCACAGGCGTGACACGAGTGCACTGCTGCAGCGCTGAAGCGTGCTGTGCATGTCTGACAGAAACATAACCAATTCATTCATTCATTAAAGCGGAGACAAAGACTGAATAAAATATGCACATATATGGTCTAAGAGAAAACATTATTTTATTGTTATGGCATATGCAGGAACATCCAGTCTTCTGCGTGCATTTATCTCCACCCACTCTCTGGAGGAGAGAGAAAAGAGAAAAGCGGTGCATTATGTGTGTGTGTGTACCTGAGAGTCCCCCAACATCCATCTTTTTCAGGTTCTTCGCCTCTAGGATACAGATGGTGAGTTTTCCAGCTGTAGGTACATAGCGCAGAGAGATGCAGATATCTCCAAGCTTTTCAGGCTGTGTTGGGGAAAAATAAAAAATAGTTGGTCTTAAAGGGACAGTCTGAAAATCAGTCTGATATGAATGATGCCAAATGTTGGGTGTCCGATCATGACATGACCAATTAAAATATATTAATTCTGTAAGATTTAAATATGCAAATTATATAATTTAAATATAAATATAGCTGATCATCTCCTAACAAGGCCACATATTAAGGTCTGGGTAGATTAGATGGTAAGCAAACAATCTGTTCTCGTAATCAATATGTTGAATGCAGGAGAAATGGGCAGGAATAAAGATCTGAGTGACAATTGTTATGGCAAGGCGACTGGGTCAGAGTGTCTCTGAAACGGCAAGACTTGTGTGTTTCTCCAGGCCAGCAGTGGTGAGAATTTACCAACAGTGATCCTGAGGAGAGACAAACTACAAACCGCCGACCGGGTGTTGGGAACCCAAGGCTCATCGATGCACGAGGGCAACGAAGGCTATCCCATCTGGTCCGAGCCAACAGAAGCTCTACTGTGGCACAAGTCACACAATATTTTAATGATGGTTATAGAAGGAATGTGTCACAACCAAACCAATCTCAAGGCGATTCGTACGTATTTTACGAGGTGGCTAATTCGTACAAATTCGTACGTTTTTTGCTAAATCGTACGTATTTTACGAGTTGCCCAATTCGTATGAATTCATATGATTGACCTACCCATTACCCCACCCCTAAACCTACCCATCATTAGACAAATCGTATGAATCCGTACAAATGAGGTCATACAAATTCATACAAATTATCCACCTCGTAAAATACGTACGAATTGGTCATGAGACAGCGTTGGTCACAACACAGAGTGAATTACACTCTGCAGCGCTACACTAAGCTCTGCTTAACCGCAGACCAATCAGAGTGTCTGTGATGACCCCATTCCACCGGCGAAAAGCCTACAATGGGCACGTGAGCATCTGAACTGGACCTCAGAGCAGTGGAAGAAGGTCGCCTGGTCCGACGAGTCCCGTTTTCTTTTACATCACGTGGACGGCCGTGTACGTGTGCACCGTTTACTGTGGAAGTGATAGCACCAGGATGGGAGAGACTGTGATGCTCTGGCCAACTCTCTGCTGGGAAACCCTGGGTCCGGCCATTCATGTAGACGTCAATTTACATGACACTGGTGTTCCCTGGTGAAAGTGGCCTCTTTCAGCAGGATAATGCACCCTGACACACTGCACATATTTTTCAGGAATGGCTTGAGGAACATGATGAAGAGTTCAAGCTGTTGCTCTGGCCTCCAAATTCCCCAGTTCTCAATCCGATTGAGTTTGTGTGGGATGTGCTGGATCAACAAACTCAATCCACAGCGGCTCCACCTCGCAAACCTACAGGACTTAAAGGATCTGCTGTTAATGTCTTGGTGCCAGAGACCACAGCACACCTTCAGGGGTCTCGTAGAGTCCATGTCTCGGCGGGTCAGTGCTGTTTTGGCAGCACGCGGAGGACCAACAGCATATTAGGCAGGTGGTTATAATGTTTTGGCTCATCGGTTTGCATATTTTTATTTGCATATTTAAATCTTACAAACTAGATTTGATTAGGAACATTTTCTGTGAATAACAACATCATTTCTGTCTCATCCTCACAGAAAGCTATGGACTATGCACTTCTATGGTATTTTTCTTCACTGTTAATTTTAAAATGTTTTAAAAGAGCAGCATGAACATTCGATCTCCAGCTATGGTCTACAAAAGAAAGAAACGGGTTTGGAACAACATTGGGGGGTGTAAATGAAGACACAATGATCATTTAAAAAAAACAGATTTCATTTTCAGTGAATAATACATCAATAGTGTCTCTTCAGTTATTAAATAGTCCTTCAATTATTTGCTAAAGGGAACATCACATTTGTAACATGTGTTATAAAGCATTATGAAACATTATGGGTGTCTATTATTAGATGGCGACAGCTGCTCGTTAACAATGCGAATGACAGATGAAGGACAGTTTTACCTCTTCTTTCTCTGCGCTGTCCAGGTCTCTCCATTGCTCGATGGGTTGTGCCAGGTCCAGGGTGTTCATGGGAATCTTCACCTCACCGATCACATCGTGCTTCGAGAAGCGGTCAAAGTCGTACACAGACATGACCAGAGTCTTTCCTCCCATTTCAGTGAACGCAATCTAGAAATCAACATCAGCCCATGAGTGTCGGGACAGAGTAGTGATCGGGTCGTCTAAACCCTGCTCTGCACACATTTGATGATGATGTTAACTGGAACTGTACTGAAATAGATACACTACCTTAAAGTTGAAAGTCTCGTTGAAGACAGGGTTAAGGGTTTTCTTGTGCACCTTGGTGTCATACTTCTTCTTCTTGTCTGGGAGAATGAAAACTCTGACATACGGGTCGGAAGTGCCGCCACTGTCCATGGAGAGAAGATCTGCAGCTTGCAGGATGCCCACTGTCAGCTACATTGTAAAAGAGTGTTGATCTTTAAAATACACATGTATTCAAGGTGTAAGGAAAATATGCTATTACATTGTATTTGACTTCAGAGAGTCCCGAAGATGAAACTTTTTCAAAACTAGATGAAATCAAAAGGATTTTCTCCTTTCCTTATCTTATATCATCTTAGTGTGGTCCCAATAGCAGTGAAATTTTGCGGGCAAAAGAGGTCCATTGTCTGTTTTCACTCTCAAACCAAGCAGATTTCTCTTGGACAACATGGCGAATCAGTGTGACCAACTTTAACATGCTGCTAAATCTGCAAAATTCTAAATTGAGTTTATTCCCATTCGAAATAACTGGATTTTACCCATTGAAATTCACCCAAAAAAAAGGTAAATGTGACTGCAAAGCTAAGTAACACTAAAACCAGAAAACATATAATTTTTCCTGAAATAAAAGTAACTGAAATAAAATAAAATACAAAAAGTAATAGTATTTTATTTCCACTAGCTGCCAAAGCAAAATTTCGCATTTTCATTTGTAATGTCCATCCATCCATTCTTCAAACCGCTTTTCCTCTGTAGGATTTAGTTTAGTTTATATTGATGTACTAAAATAACTAAAACTGAAATAAAAATGATGTCATGTACATATTTAAAAAAAAAAAAACAATACACACACAAAATCACAAACTTCACCTAAGTTTAAAATAAAAATGGAAAACAAAAATAAAAGCTAATTAAAAATATGAATAAAACCTATAATGGTATCTCAATGATACAAAAAATTGGTGTATACATGGTGTTAACATAAATCTAGACCGAGTCATTTGGAACTTTATTCATCTGCCTTTGTCTGACTTCCTACAAACGCTTGCGATACTAAGTTAATACTTGTTCAAAACAATCACTTTAGCAAAGTTTGTACTATTTTCTGTTTATTTTGAATAATAAAATACACAATACAAAATACAAAATACAAATACATTTTTGTTCAATAAATTTACCGTCATTAAAATGTTTATTTTAAAAATATAGAAACAAAATAAAGATTCTGAAAGCATTGAAGGAGATCCCATAATAATTGAATAAAGCTTTACAGTAGTAACACATAAATATGATATTTTATCATATGATATGATTAATATAAATGAAAAAAAATATATACAAATTATGGTTTCATTAGAAATATGGTGATTATCTCTAAGATGGACACCCAATTTGATATATGATATTTGCCATCTGAATCTAACTGTCATGTCAACAAATGGAAAAGTCAGCCAGCTGTTTATCATGTTAATTATTGCCTTCCTTTTACCCCAAATAACATACTTTTATAAATTCTTCCGTTATTGAAAAACCGTTGCTTTAATTACCTTGAAAAAAGAAAAGAAAATCATTAACAAGACCTTTGTCTCAAAATATAGTCAATAATTTTATCGATTCTCATTTGCTACATAAATCTACAACATATTAAAAAACATTAAATATTAGATCAAATTAGTGCAGAATTAACTTTGCGTTCACGATCACGTCAAGGATCAGCCAAATTTCCATGTGCATCATCAAAAGCGGTTGTTAAAGTCCCCTTGTAGTCAATAATTGTATACCTTAAAGGAGACATATCATGCTTTTAAATTGTTCCTTTTTACATATAAATCATACATTTGTAGTCTATATAAAGCGGAACTGCAATGCTTGGGTCTGAATTCTTCATTATTATAGCTCCACAGGCCCCTTTTCTACCCCTTTTCTGATGTGCGTCTGAGAGCAACTCGTTTTGGTGCGGTCTCTTTAAATACAATTGAGACACTTCATACCCCGCCCCCTCTCCAGGTTGCAGAGGTTCAACTCCACCCCGTTCGGCCATTTTTGTAGTTTGATAGCAGAGATACGATTATCTAGCGGCACAGAAACTTTTTATTCACACGTTATTAACAAAATGTCAACAACGGAAGACTTGTCCAGCCAGCCTTACATGTTCGAGCCAGAGTCGGAGCCGGAGCGAGATGAAAATGAAGACGACGAACCTGCAGAACAACGTCTTCTTATGGATGTATCGCACTGGTGTGTTACTGTATTTACACATGAAACTTTGGTCTTCCTACCTTTTACCACCGTGTCGATTTATTTTGATTAATATGTGCGAGGGATAGAGAGCAAGACAGCGTCTAGTTTGGAGACGGTGATGTCTTGTTTACACTTTCGCCTGGCTCTGAAGAGAGAGAGTGAGCGCGCGCGCGACCGGGTCTCTCTCTCTCTGCTCGTTCTTTCAGTTAAACATGCGCCCTTGTCACAAGCGCGGCAGTTTATCTACATTAGACGGTGTAATGAAGCGTGTGGGTTACTACATCCAACAACCGAACATTTTAACTTACCCTCTCGTAACTTCTGCATCCTTTAGCTTGGACTACAAAATTGCAGCGAGAAATAAAAATGGCGGATTGCTCGAAGTGTTGGGCCGGAAGTCAATGTCCTTATTTGGCAGTTCCGCTGCAAATACTGTGACGTAATAGTTCAAAAAACGTCATAGATAACAGAAAAATCGGAACAGGTTGAAAAATATGACCAAAACAGAATATAAAGATATCAACGAAGCACCTGAAGAGAATAATTTCAACTTTTCTGTACTTCTAAACACTCCAAATATACAACAAAATGCATTTAAGGGCTAAAAAAGTGCATTTGGCATGATATGTCCCCTTTAAAACCCATCTTTCACCAAAATGACATATTTAAATGTTTTTCCTTGAATTTTTTTTTTCATGCCTTAAAATAGCTTGAACGTAACTCTACACCCCTGCCTCATTTAGTATAAGCGGTTCGATGAATATGCAAATGAACCCCGCCTCCACTCACTCACACCAGCTCAGAGATCCACTCGTTGACGATCACACGTTGACATGATTGGTTACAAGGTAGTTTTACGCATTTCTCTTTCCCTTAGATATTAAAGCTGATTTGTTTTAAACACTGTAAAAAGTGACCAAGTTACCTTGTTGTCTGAGAAGTCATAGTCTAGGGAGAACTGTAGTTTTCCAAGCTTCTCCTTCTCTTTAGGTTCCTCCTCTTTCTCTTCAGTTAATCCCATGTCTATATCTTCTTCATCATCATCCTCTTCCTGTTTCTGGAGAGACAAAAGCACAGATGGCCGTTACAGGAGAAACTAGAACAAAGGCGATGGAAGGTAAATGAAGTTCCCCAATCATGGTTCGTTGGGCCAATACTCAGCTTACCTGAAGTTTGCCAGGTGTCAAACCACCCGGGTGTTACTGTATGTAACTGTGTCAGCGATGACCTTCATAGCAACATGACTTGATTTCACTTTTCCTTTCATGACACCATTTGCAACAATCTACATTACTTTTGTGGAGGGAATGACAGACAGAAGGATTCTAGTCGTAAAGCAGCCTGTCCGTAAATTGATTCTCAGTCTGCAGGGTATAATAAAACCCTGAGTCTCGCTTTTTACACAGGAAGAAAAGATTCAGATGATACTCGTATCAGCACACATATACAATGTAAAATGATGGACAATTTGGAAGAAACGTTGTGGCAGACAGATACTAAAGATCACAGTACTAGAGCAGAATTAGTGTTATTTTACACATCATTATTTCTCACGGTTCCTCCCTGCTGCTCTTCAAAATGACAATGGAAAAAAGCTGAAGTGAATCTTAATGAACTAATATCATCATTTAATCTGTTGGTGATTTAATTTCATATAATGGTTCTGTTGTAATTAATACTTTTGTGCCCTGTGCTGTAATTGAATATTACAGAAACATTTCTTTACAAGGCTGTCTATTGTGAGCCATCTATACAATAGAATATACTCTAACACAATTTTGATTGGATTTAATTAAACATAACTTTGTAGTGCAATCATAAAAGAAGAAAAATCAAATGAATTGCAGGAAGGAGAAATAATGACATGTTTTCTGGTGAAAATATGTTCATATTTTCTTTTTGCAGATAAGTCGAGGCCAGTGTCTTTGAGAGTCTATGAAACATTCTTTGCTACTAAAATTCTTCCAATAATTTGGAATGTGGGCGCTGATATTTGTCGCTGGATTTGCCAAAGTATGTGAGGTTTGTGGCATCAAATCTTATTAAAAGTTTAGTAGAGAATAAATGACTGTGTGCATAACTATATCATTTACTTGGTAGGAAACAGTCTTATAACATTTGAGTGGACAGAAATGGTGTTGAAGGTCTACACACATTTACTTTAACTTCTCTTTATAATCTTTTCTTTATAATCGCTCTGTGAACGTGCTAAAGGTTTTTAAATCCTGGTCTATCACCAATTTAAAGGTATCACCCAAAAATATGAAAATTCTGTCATCATTTACTTACCCTCATGTTGTTCCAAACCCATCAAATGTTCGATAATCTTCAAAACACATATCTGAGAGATTTCTGTCTCTCCATTGAAGGTTCGTTCCACCAAAACTTTGATTTAAAATGCTCATAAAGAGAATGTAAAAGTAATCAATATGAATCAAGCCGTTTAAATCTTCTAAAGAGACACAATGACTTTATAAGATGAACAGATTTAATTTAAACTTTAATAAACTTTGATCAACACAGAGCACATCAAGTACAATATGTCAAATATATGAACTTTTTGAAGCATCAGCGTTTTGGTGGAATGAACTTTCAATGGAAGGACAGAAATCTCAGATTTCATTTGTGTTGCGAAGATGAACAAAAGTCTTATGGTTTTGGAACATGAGGGCGAGTAAACGAGTAAATCGAGTAAATGAGTAAACGAAGGGTGAGTACAGAATTTACATTTTTGGGTGAACTATCCCTTTAAGATTTTCCAATCACATAGATATGTGACCCAGCTAACAAAAATATATACTAACTGACATTATGAAAACGTTATTTTTAAATGTTCTCTGAACTTTCAAAACGTGCAATTTTTTAAATGTTTTAAAACTGTTTCTTCTGGGATTTATGATCATTACAGGGATAGTTCACCCCAAAATGAACCTGATTCTTTCTCCTGCTGAACACAAAAGAAGATATTCTGAAGAATATGGGTAACCAAAAAGTTGATGGTCCCCATTGACTTCCATAATATGGAGGGGGGAAAATAATATGTAAGTCAATGGGGACCATTAATTGTTTGATTAGCAACATTCTTCAAACTATCTTCTTTTGTGTTTTAAGGTGTATTTGTTACTGTAATTATACATTTAAGTACTGAGTAATATTAAGTAACTACATGTACTTACTATAAGGTTAGGATTAAGGTTTGGTTTAGGGTTAGTTGCATGTCATTATGCATAATATATAGTTATTACTTTAGTAACTACACTGAAAAAAAATATTAGTTGAATTTAATAAATTTTTTATGGTAAGTGGTTGCACACAATTGATTTTAGCTACATTTAAACAAATGCATTAATTTGAACTAAAATTGATTAAGTTAAATTTAATGCATTTGTTTAAATGTAGCTAAAATCAATTGTGTGCAACCACTTACCATAATTTTTTTTAAATTAAATTCAACTAATCATTTTTTTCAGTGTACATGTAACCTATGTAACAATGACACTGTATAATAAAGTGTTACCATAAATTCATACAGGTTTGTAAATGATGACAGAATTTACATTTTTGGGTGAACTATCCCTTTAAGGGAACATTCCATTTTATAATTTTGCAACACTCTTTTGAAACAAGAAGCAACATGTTAGACAAACGTCCAACTAAATCGTGCTATGAATAATGTTTTTTTTTGTGTGTGTGTGTGTGTGTGTGTGTGTGTGTGTTAACGTTTTAAGAACAATATTAAAGACCAGGTAACTTTGAAAGAATGTTCTCTAAATGTTACTTGAAGAACGTTTGTTCATAACCTGTAAGCAGTAAAGTATGTTTATGCTGATAACCAAAAGTCTCAGTCTGCTAGTCTAGCATTTGTGTCCTCTGAGAGAGATAGAGTTAATGTGCTACATAACCCTATTACATGACTAACACTGCATTTGGGGTTGGCAGTGTCCCCCAGCGAGTTTATACCAGGTCCCCACTATGACTGTTCATGAGATCAAGCATGTGTTATGCACGGTGAAGAATTTATGAAGCCTCAAACGCAATGCTAATGAAACAGCAAATATTAGCTTACATAGATGGAGATGTCTGGTTCAGCTTTGGGAAAAACAAGAAAATAAAATAAATACAAGAATACAAGACGAACGAAAAGAGTTGAATCAGAATGTCTCTAAATAGAACAAAATATGCTTGGGGTGAGGATTTGTCCCTCCTGACCTCTCACCCCAAATATACATACACACACAAATTCAAAAACACACACAGAGACACTGTGTGTCTCACAGTGACACACACACACACATAAAAAAGCACCATTTCTTATATTCTAACTGACATGGTAGAATGCATTCATGCATGCCAAGACACAAAATGCACAGTCTGAAAATGTTCCGTATTGATTGCATAATTGTTCAAGCCATAGTGAATAAAATCATTGCGATGCTGGCATTAAATCTGGAGGATGATTAATGATGTAACAGACTAATGCAGTATTCTTAATATGAAGTGTGCGGTGGTTCTCTTACATAACTTGCATTGAGCATTCAGAAGCAGTCATGCTAAGTTACGGCACATTCATCTTAGTAAAGGTGGCAGATGGAATAAGAAACGGTGAAGGAGAAATCAATCACTCACAATAAACGATTATTTGCACCAACAGCCCTGTGATCAAATCAGCATGTAATGATTAACCATATTGCATTATGATTTAAGTTCATAATTTCAGTTTATTCCCTACCCCAAGAATAAATACTGGCCTGTTATGTGCCCAAAATGTATGATGTGCTTTATTTGTGAACAACCAAGAAACTGTGTGCGTTAGGTGAAATTATTAATCATGAAGACCTTTTAAAAAAGGTTTTTACATGATAAATTAAAGTTATTGGGGCAGTGAGATATCAAAGGTGAAGTGTGTAATTTCGGCGCCACTACCTTAGTGGAACTGCAAAGATAATGATTGTTTTCAAACAGGTTTTCCAGGTCATTAGTTGGATAAACTGACAGTCCCGGCTCAAACCCACACCATTGGTTGAGCCCAAGAGGCCAGTGTTTGGATAGTTAGCATTGCCCTTTTAGCCTACATCATCATGGGGACAAATGCTGCGTTCACACCATGTCGTAATTACTGTAATAATGGGATGACAACCCGTGACATTCTACTCTGAGCTGAACGTTTACTTTGAACGTCCTCAGACTCGGAATTATACGTTTCTATGGCAACACTATCAATGCCAAAATGAATCTGCAGCAGTCAGGTGGAACAGGTCGGAGCTCTCCAAGTTGTAATTATGAGTTCTATGAGGACATGAATGCTTTTTACGAGTTAAAATCTCGTAATTACAGCAATTCTGACATGGTGTGCAACCACCTAAAAGCATCTTCACTGATGACTATTTAAAAGTAGCTGTGCATTATTACAATTTTGTTTTTGAAAGCAATACATAAATTGCACATATGAATTTATGGATGTTTGACCAGTGCCTGATTTTTTTTGGAATAAGGAAACATTAAATTGATCAAAAGTGACAGTAACACTTTGTTTACATTAAAGATGCAGTTAGCGATATCTGAGAAACGCTGTTGAAAGTGGATTGGAACAAGCAGCACAACACACTTTTTAGCCAAACAGCAGTAGGTAGCATATCCACTCATGATGGGGGAGGAGAGAGAGTAAACCAATCAGCAGTAGGGGGCGTGCCACTCATGAAGGGGGAGGAGAGAGAGTAAGCCAATCAGCAGTAGGGGGCATGCCCACTCATGATGGGTGAGGAGAGAGAGTGAGCCAATCAGCAGTAGGGGGCATGTCAATCATGATGGGGGAGGAGAGCGTGAGCCAATCAGCATTGGGGGGCTTGTCCACTCATGATGGGGGAGGAGAGAGGGTGAGCCAATCAGCAGTAGGGGGCATGTCACTCATGATGGGGGAGGAGAGAGTGTGAGCCAATCAGTAGTAGGGGGCGTGTCAATCATGATGGGGGAGGAGAGAGGGTGAGCCAATCAGCAGTAGGGGGCATGTCACTCATGATGGGGGAGGAGAGAGGGTGAGCCAATCAGCAGTAGGGGGCGTGTCAATCATGATGGGGGAGGAGAGCGTGAGCCAATCAGCATTGGGGGGCTTGTCCACTCATGATGGGGGAGGAGAGAGGGTGAGCCAATCAGCAGTAGGGGGCATGTCACTCATGATGGGGGAGGAGAGAGTGTGAGCCAATCGGCAGTAGGGGGCGTGTTCACTCATGATGAGGGAGGAGAGAGAGTGAGCCAATCAGCAGTAAGGGGTGTGTCACTCATGATGGGGGAGGAGAGAGAGTAAGCCAATCAGCAGTAGGGGGCGTGTCACTCATGATGGGGGAGGAGAGAGGGTGAGCCAATCAGCAGTAGGGGGCGTGTCAATCATGATGGGGGAGGAGAGCGTGAGCCAATCAGCATTGGGGGGCTTGTCCACTCATGATGGGGGAGGAGAGAGGGTGAGCCAATCAGCAGTAGGGGGCATGTCACTCATGATGGGGGAGGAGAGAGTGTGAGCCAATCGGCAGTAGGGGGCGTGTTCACTCATGATGAGGGAGGAGAGAGAGTGAGCCAATCAGCAGTAAGGGGTGTGTCACTCATGATGGGGGAGGAGAGAGAGTAAGCCAATCAGCAGTAGGGGGCGTGTCACTCATGATGGGGGAGGAGAGAGTGAGCCAATCAGCAGTGGGGGGTTGTTCACTCATGATAGGGGAGGAGAGAGGGTGAGCCAATCAGCAGTAGTTGATTCATGATGGAGGGTGTATTCACTCATGATGGGGGGAGGAGAGAGTGTGAGCAAGAGGGAGAAACACTGTAGAAAGAGAGAAGGCTGAGAGACATTGCAAAAGAGAAAAGGTCAGAGGAATATCACTGGTTATGATTAGGCAAGAGCGTTAGGACACGTGTTAATTTTAGAAAAGCTATTTTGGAGAGACCTAAGAGGGAAGGCCTGAAAACAGATGCAGAGGTTGCGTTGTTTCTGCATTTTGTGGGTGGAGCAATGAAGGGAGGGCTGTGATTGTTTGGGTTGATTGGGTTGATTCTCAGAAATCACTTACTGCACCTTTAAGTGCCGGGATAGGAGAAAGTTTAACAATGTTTAACACACACACACACACACACACACACACACACACACACACACACACACACACACACACACACACACACACACACACACACACACACACACACACACACACACACATAAAAAATAAACAAAAATAAACAAAAACGAAACCATTGCAATAGGTCTCCTGGTGAAAGGCCGTTTCCCACGCCACCTACTTCATCCCACGGCTTATCTCTACATTTCAGGAAGAAAGTAACAGATTCTTTGATTGTTTCCACACAATGGGTCATCCAGGAAAGTTACTCTCAAGTCAAGTCATGGTCATTCACTGGTGCCTGTATGAAGGGCATGCATTGGGCTTTGTCTCAAATGCTGCTTCACCTCATCTGGACATTTCTCCTGCTTTCTTTTACAGGCTAACTGCTTTAAGAAAGGTTTAAACTATGCAGATATGCAAGTTTGTTAAATAACAACTTATCTTAGGGATAATTTAAGGGACCAAATTGTGACGTTAAATAGGTGGAGCAGCTTTTAGAGAACAAACCACCAACCGTACCCTTTCAACATGCATGTTAGTGAGGATTGGTGTGTTGGTGTCTCTTAATAAGCTAGGATGAAGTTTAAGTTCATAACCAAATGCACATACAATTCTAAAGGGCCATTCCTTCTACCCGTTTGGCTTTAACCCCCCAAATCACCAGTGTTCATGTGGCATGTCAAACTGGTGGAATGCGAGCCCTCCCCAAACCAACCCCAAACTAGTCCTCAAGCAACCTCAGCACCCCTGCAGCTTGCAAGACTCAAGAAGAAGCCAAAGATTTCATTCCCAGCCATATTTCATAGCCCATATACCCAGCCCTGGTTTGAGCTTTCACCAGGCGGTCAGAGAGGGGCGCTGCAAGCCATGTCACACCTACCGTAAGATGACAGGTCCACGACAGTCAAGATACACGGAGCACATATCAGACACAAAGCGGGGAGGATAGAGAGAGATGAAGAAATGGAGAGAGAGGAAGAGATTGAACTCACAGAAGACAGAATCAAGTAGAGGAAATCAAGTAACACTTAATGGACATGTATCAAAAATGACACATTTTACTTTAAATAGACATATTATGTTATTGGATAAAACATTAAAAATACATTGCATATAACAACTTTAACCAATGAAAATTTGAGAAGCAAACCACATAGAGGCATTTTATTGTACAGTAAGGGAGAATGAGGGCAACTATAATACAGTAAATGTCCTAAATAATGCACAAATAAGCCAGATTGGTGACACATTATAAACTGATATTCAGTTTATCTTTAGGTTGTTGGTGAGTTTATCATGACATTTTTGTAACACAGTCAATAATAATAATAATAAATATCAAGTATAAAAGTATGATTGAACTGAAAATTAAATATTTAAAATGCATAATTTTTGTAATCATCATAGTATCAAAATGAAGACTGTTTTGATTATTTCAGATAATTATTAGGTAAAACTAAGATTTCTTAAAATGCACTTTTTTACAGACAGTTAACCAAATTAACAATATATAAATATTAATAGGTATTAAAGCAATCCAATTATTTTGAAGTGTGCTCTTATTTGAGACAGTGTATCATTTGAGATACTTTTTATTTGATTGAACTTCATAGTTTTGTCATTCTCATTATACATCTATTTAAGAGTTACCTTTGCGACATATAAATGGGTATATACTTAAAAAGCTAGTGGATAGATATGCATTAAGTATGTTATGAAAAAAAGAAAAAGAAATTACAATAGCCCCTGGTCTCCCATAAATAATAAGCCTGTCTTGATGGTGTTTTAGCACAACAACGTTTTTCTTTTTCAAGATTACTTATAAAAATATATTAGGATATGACAGGCAGAACTTTAATGATTCCCAAAGGAAAATTAGCAAACATACAGCACACAGCGGGATCTGACACAACACAGCAAATATAGCAAAACGCTTTAGCTTCAGCTATTTTATTTCCAAAACAGAGATTAAAAAAAGATTTAGTGCTGCTGTGTATTCTCTGGAAAATGTGTCATTTTTAACACAAAAGCACAAGAGATTAACAGCACATACATTCTTCTGGAAACCAAATTATACGAACACGGCAAATGAATTGATGTGGCGGGAAATCTTTCATGTAGCTTTCCTGCTTTACAGGCAGCAAATGACGTACAACACTGAATATTTTATATTCCATGAATATTAAATGGCTAAAAAATCTTTCCAGAATACCAACCATCCATTTGCTTGACCTAGAAGCTATATTAAGGATATGTGAGGTAGTTACACAGATGGTTTTAAATCAAGCTTTGGTGTTTTGAGATTGCTGAGTCTTTCAAATATATTGCACGAGCAAAAGCTTTAAAAGCCATAAACAAGGGAAAGATTCAGATTAGATATGTCTCGAACCCTATTAAACTCATTAGCGACAGTCGGAAATTAGGCAGTGGAAAAACGTTAATCTTTCTGTCTCTTTCAACACAGCCGTGTCTGGAGTTTTAAAGGAATAATTCACCCAAAATTTTTATTTTAGTTATCATTTACTCACTGTCATGTCACTCTCACATTTTCTTTTCCTTTGTGAAACATAAAAGGAGATGTTTAGCAGAATGTGCAAGCAGCCGCTTTACCATTCAATGAATGTGAATGGTGATTTTTCAACGCTATCTCACAAACAATTTGTACGTATTTTACGAGGTGGCTAATTTGTTTAAACCCCAGTGACGGGTAGGTTTAGGGGCGGGGTCAGGGCTAGGTCATTCATTCGAATTCATACGAATTGGGCAACTCGTAAGATATGTACGATTTAGCAAAGATTTTACGAATTTGTACGAGTGAGATCGTACAAATTAGCCACCTCGTAAAATATGAACGAATTGCCGTGTGATCAGGTTGGATTTTTACTGCCTAGCTCCGAAAGGACAAAAAAAAAAAATCACCAGGTAGGTGTGATTAACAGTGCAAGCTGTTTTCATCTAAATGTATGATACTTTATGTTATTTTCTTTAAAGGTTATTATAGTTAACTAAATGTAAAAACCACACACACACATTTAAAAAACTATGTGGACATATTAAAAAATTCTAAATTTTAATAAAATAATAATAGTATCTCATTGATCTCAAAATAACACTGTTTTCTATATCATTTTGGTGCTTGGCATTATGAATGACTACTCTACTTTTATTGTCTCTTAAGTAACTAAAGTACTTGGAAATTTTGTGTGGCATCTCATTTTATGTCATGAGAAATAAATACAGGGCTTAATCAGAATGAGTGAGTTCTGTTTGATGATAGAGTTTATCATTTTAGGGTGAACTATCCCTTTAAGGCTGAAGAGCTTTGGTGTCGGGTGGTCGTACCTCTCCTCCCTTCATGTTCTTCATTCCCATCTCTCCCTTCCCTTTCTTTCCCTTCTTGTTTTTTTTCTTCTTAAGGCAGGTCTTCTTAACGATGCAGAAACAGCAGGTGAGAATGAGGATCACAGCTACGATCGCGATGGCGATGATGGCCCAGGGAGGCACTAAAAGTGAGAGAAAAGACAGAGAAAAAGGGGCTGTAAATACAAATCTAGATTTATCAGGGCCATAAAAGAGCCAAGATTGTCTTCACCATTACCCATTGATCAATACAGAACAGGAACATACTTAACTTGCCAGCAGCAATCACCCTGTAGCCCGAGACTGTTTGCCCACTGAAGCTAAGCAGTTGCTACTACTTATGTTTACTCTTGGAGTTTTCTACTGGATTGCTAGGCGATCACTAGGGCATTGTTAGGTGGTTGGTAGGATGTTCTAGATGGTTGCTAGGGCATTGCTAGGGTATTATGAGTAGTTGATTTGTTGTTGCTACAGTGTTCTGAGTGGTTGCTACACAGTTACCAGATTGCTCTGGATCGGGGTTTCTAGTAGGGCTGACCCCTAATAGTCGACTAAACATTAGTCGACGAGAAGAGGCTTAATTGAGTCGGTTAGTCGCAGAACAACAACAACAACAAAAACTCCACAGGAAGTGTGGAAGTGGCGAAGTCACGCAGGCCGTGAAGAACAGATGACAGGTCCTTGAGGTAATTACAATATGCCGGGCAGGAAATCCAAACGTTTGCCATTAATTGAACGACCTCAAATATGGCTTATTATTGTAACATGCAAGTAGTTGCAACTTTACTTGGTCACTCTCTCTAACGTTAACCTAGATAAATGTGCACTATTATTAGGCGCATATCCAAGTGTTTGTTCGGAGTGTGGAAGCTAAAGTATTAGCGCGATTACAGCATGACGTAAGTGATCGCTCCGGCGCCTCCATTTATTCCTGACAACAGCGGAAACAAGTTAATATACTCCGACATTTTTGGTTGAACAGATAAGAGTTATTCGTTATTCGAATTAAAAAATATATATATACACTTTTATTCTTGTAAACTCATAATAACAACAAAACGTTGTGCTTTTGTCAAATATAGAAAACAAACAGAATGCGTTTTCTGCAGTCTCTGTCTCCGTGGACTGGAGCATATCTCAAAAATGAACCGAAACTCAGAGTATAGGCTACTTGCTTCACAGACATGAGGAAATATGTATAGAAAGCTTGAAATGTCTACTAACAAACCAATTAGAATTAAAAACACTCTCTGATTATGTAATTTGTATGAAAGGTGCATTTTTCTCCAAAGGCGCATCCAAAGAAATGAATAAAAATGATAATAATTCAGCCAGCGAAAATACCTGTATTTACATCCTGTTTTCGGTCGAAGTCCATAGTAATCGATTGTCGAGTTCACGCGCATAGGTTTAGTACCTATGATCACGCGTGTGAACTCGACAATTGACTACTTTGGACTTCGACCGAAAACAGGATGTAAATACAGGTATTTTCGCTGGCTGAATTATTATCATTTGTATTCATTTCTTTCACATCTACTGCAGTCAGATTCACCGTGTTCACTCTAAATAAACTCACTCACATGGCTGTGCACTTGTAATGACAAATCAAGGATGTTAAAGCAGGCTAAACGCAGGTTTAAAACCTGCCCCATTGAAGTCAACAGGGTGCACATTTTAAAAAGAGGATAACACGGTGTAGGCAACACCGATTTTTGTCGTTGTTCTCTGTACTGACAGCACTCCAAATGTACAAAAAAATGAGCTCAATGTTAAAATTGACCGGAGTTCTCCTTTAAGGAGGGAACGGAGACGTTACATAAGTGACTGACAAAACGGGGGTTTCGCAAGAGAGCCCTATCACCTTCGAGTAAAACGAGCCAATGGTATGAAAATACCATGGGGCTGCGGAATTTGCATCGCGAACTCCGCCCCACCGCGTGGGTATAAAAGGAGCCGCGAGTGCAATCTTGCATTATGTTACCTGCTGAGGAGCCGAGACTGTGTGCCCCGGCCGTTTCAGCAATACAGCAGCAGCGGCTCGTTTTCAGTGGTACAGCGGCTCGTTCCCTCCTTACAGGGAACGAGGGTTACATACGTAACCGAGACGTTCCCTTTCAGTCAGTCACTACGAGTTTTGTCAGTGACTGACGAAATGGGGGTCCCAATCTAATCTCGCTTATGCGGCTGTCTTTCAGTGTCCTGCGAAAGCCCCAGCTCCTTGTCGTGAGGTTAGCACGAGTGAAGGGCCAGGCTAACGCAAGAATACCAAGGTACACTGGGTAGCATATCCCAGATGGAATATGTGACACAGCGCCTACCCGCAGGGAGGACTTAGAATACAAATATGACCCGAGCACAGGATGCATATGGAGAACTCAGAGGTATCCAGCCCGCAGGGTGGCATGTTTCAACCTCGAGATGGCAAGAGGGTTCTTGCCGAGGGAAAACACATGATCGGAGGAGACTTACCGTGGAAATACACATGTGGGGGTTGCCCAACCGGGGAACCATGCACATGGAGGCACTTAACCGATCACGAGGTCTGTCTCCTCCGAGAGCAGCGCTTGCAGGTTCACCATCTGATTCCTGAAAGGAGTGGTGGGAACCTTGGGCACATATCCTGGCCGGGGTCTCAAGATGACGTGAGAGTTAGCCGGCTCGAATTCTAGGCACGCTTCATCAACTGAAAATGCCTGCAGGTCCCCTACTTTCTTGATGGAGGCCAAAGCAACCAGGAGCGCCATCTTCATAGAGAGGTACTTAAGCTCAACTGAGTGCAATGGCTCGAAGGGAGCTCTCTGCAGTGCAGATGGAACCACTGCAAGGTCCCAAGAGGGCATATAAGGGGGGCGGGGAGGATTTAACCTCCTGGCCCCCCTAAGGAACCTGATGACCAGGTCATGCTGTCCTACCGTCTTAGACTCCACAAGGTCATGGTGCGCAGAGATCGCAGCCACATAAATGGTCAGGGTGGAAGGAGACAGCCTTCGTTCCAACCCTTCTTGGAGGAAGGAGAGCACAGACTTGATCGGGCATTTTCTGGGATCTTCTCATCTTCTTGATCTTCTAGTGCATCCGAGCCGAGGGTCCCCTCAGTCAGGGAGTAAAACCAGCGGCAGTGAGATGTGTCTGGGGAGGCAAACAGATCTACCTGTGTGTCGCTGAACTGTTCCCAAATCAGCTGAACCATCTGGGGATGGAGTCTCCATTACCCGGGATAAGGCCGCAGTCGTGAGAGCTCATCGGCTGTACGATTCAGCTCTCCCGGGATGTAAATGGCTCGAAGCGACCTCAGATGCTTCTGACTCCATAAGAGGATATGGCGTGCGAGTTACGACATACGGCGGGAGCACAGACCACCCTGATGGTTGATGTGCATTACTGTTGAAAACTGTCCAGAGCTAGACGTACGGCCAGCAACTCGAGGCAATTGACATGCCATAGGCGCTGGGGTCCTGTCCAGGAGCCCGCGGCAGCATGCCCATTGCACATGGCGCCCCAACCCGTGGTGGAGGCATGTGCTGACACAACAACATGCATGGAAACTTGGTCTAAGGGAACTCTGGCCCGTAGAAAAGAGAGGTTCGACCATGGGGTGAAGGTTTGACGGCAGGCCCGAGTGACTAGCACCCGGAACGCGCCCAGTTGCCATGCACATCTCGGGACTCGATCGCGAAGCCAGTGCTGAAGCAATCTCATAAGAAGCAGTCAGAGCGGCGTGACCGCCGCTGCGGATGCCATGTGCCCCAGGAGCCTCTGAAATAACTTCAGTGGGCAATTCAAGAGTGCGGTCCTCTTGCCCTCGAATTGACTCAGGCAATTCAGCAGTGACTGCGTTCGTAAGCTGCACGTACATGGCGACCGAGATGATTTCCATACCGAGAAAAGAGCTCCTCTGCACGGGGGAGAGTTTGCTCTTTTCCCAGTTGACCCGAAGGCCCAGATGGGCGAGGTGCCGGAGCACCAGGTCCCTGTTTTCACAAACCTGCTCTCGAGAGTGTGCTAGAATCAGTCAGTCGTCGAGATAATTCAGGATGCGAACCCCGTGTTGCCTGAGTGGCACAAGGGCTGCCTCGACGACCTTCGTGAGGAACGCGAGGAGACAGGGCTAACCCGAATGGAAGTACCATGTACTGAAATGCCTGCCCTTGAAAGCAAACTGTAGAAACGGTCTGTGTCGAGAAAGAATGGTGACATGAAAGGAGACACGTGTCCCTCAGGTCGATTGCTGCAAACCAATCAAACAGACGAACGCATTTGAAAATGCATTTGGCTGTCAACATCTTGAATGGAAGCCTGGGAAGGGTTTGGTTCAAGACGCGCAGGTCCAGGATTGGTCGTAACCCACCGTTCTTCTTAGATACAATGGAGTAGAGGCTGTAGAAGGAGACAGTGCAAACTGAATCGCATAGCCGAGCCTGATCATTCACGCGAGCCAGCGGGACAGATTGGGAAGCTCTAGCCAGGCTCCCAAAAACTGAACCAGTGGGATCATTGGAACTACAGGCGTACCCACGATGGGGCAGCGATGCAGAACGACCGGCCCAGACATGGTAGGCATAGCATCCCGGTGTGGGGGCATGGTCAAGTTCCACGTCCTGGCAGAGGAGGCCAAGGAAGGACGAGCATTCCGCGGTGGCCTGCTCTGACAGGGGTCTGCCGACAGAGGGGGACGAGAGTGGCGAGGCATAGCACTGCACACTGCCATCCACGGCCTCTTGAGGCTCGGAGGAAGGGAAAACAGTTCTTTCTGTAACAGTTTTAGGGTGCCGTTGACCATGAGGCCAGCAGCGGGGGAAGGAGAACAAAAGATTCTCCCCCGGCCCTCCACCGGGGGAAGGAGTGGTCCTGCTACCAGCTCCTGAAAAAAAGCTGCCCGTCTCAGGAGCACCGCTTAGCATGACGTTTAGCAGGTTTAGGGGTGGAGACGGGCTGTGCCGCCTCCCTGCGACCATCTCTTTGCTTCGGCCCGGGTGAAGGCTGCTGCTCGGGCCAAGCAGGAGGGGCGGGAGGGCAGCCTCGGCGGGAAGCAGACTGAGGGGGCTGCACCAACGGCTGGGTGGAGGCAGCAGCTGGCCATCGGGGCAGGATATGCTTTATCACCTCAGTCTGCTTCTGAGCGGCCAAGAACTGCTGGGCGAAGTCCTCGACCACACCGCCGAAGAGCCCAGTCTGGGATATGGGGGAGTTGAGAAAACGAGTTCTCTCAGCCTCTCATTCAGCCTCTCAGCATATCATTCAGGTTGAGCCATTGATGTTGTTCCTGGACCACACAGGTGGACATCACCTGACCCAGGGATTGTGCAGTGACTTTGTCGCCCATAGAGCGAGGTCGATGGCAGTGCACAGCTCTTGCATGAGCCCCGGGTGATTAAAGCCCAAATACGCTAGACAGCGCTCGTGACCGCAAGGCGGATGGATCATGCGCCCACATCCAGAAATACATGGGCGAGACATCTTTAAAAAGACGTGCCCGTGCAGCTCTTTTAGAAAAGAAAAGCTCTCTCATCAGTGCCGAAGCGCCCAGGGGAGAACATGAGCCATGTGCAAAGTCACTGCACAGACAAGCAGCAGGACCGTGAACCTGCTGAAATGCGCCGTCACTCAAACACCACTGAAGAGAGACGCTCATTGCTGTAGAAGGCGAAGAGAAGCACACAACACTTCGGCAGAAACATTATGCGAGATTGCACTCAAGGCTCCTTTTATACCCATGCAGTGGGGCGGAGTTCGCGATGCAAATTCCGCAGACCCATAGTATTTTCATGATTAGTTGAATAATGGCTTAAATGAATGTCTACAAGAGTTGACATAAATCTTTAGTTGGGGGCAGCCCTTGTTTCTAGGCTATTGCTAGATTGCAGCAAGGGTGTTGTGTTTGTTTTTTAGGGCATTGCTCGGATGTACTTAGTGGCAGCTAGGGTTTCATTAGGATGTTCTGAGTGGTCACTAGGGTGTTGTCAGGTGGTTGCTAGGCCATTGTTAGGGTGTTCCAAGTTGGCACTATGCAGTTGATATCTTGTTCTGGATGGTTTCTAGTCCATTGCCTGGTGGCGGCTAGAGTGTTGTGGTTGTTTTCTAGGGTGTTGCTCTGTGGTTTCTAAGTTGTTCCATGGTTACTAGGGCATTGCTAAGGTGTTCTGAGTGGTTGCTCTGCAGTTGCTAGGTAGCTCTGGGTGGTTTCTAGGTTGTTGTGATCACTTTCTACGGCATTGCTAGATGGTTTATAGGATGTTTCTATGTTTGCTAATATTGCTAGTTTGTTCTGAGTGGCTGCTATGCAGTTGCTAGGTTGCTCTGGGTGGTGTCTAGGCTGTTGCTCTGTAGCTGCTAGGGTGGTAAGGTTGTTTTTCGGGCATTGCTGGGATGCTAGGATTGCTGGAGCTTTGATAGGATGTTCTGAGTGTTTGTTAGAGCAAATCTAGGCAGTACAGTACTGTCTGACGGTCCATTCAGTTAGAAAAGATGCAACACATTAAAAAACAGAGTCTGGAGCTCTGAGCTGAGTTTGGAGCTTGAGTTACAGTTAGAAATGTCGGTATCTGGTCAGGAATTTTGAAATGCATAATATCACACTACACCACATCTAGGGCCAGATTTACTAAACAGGGAAAATTAGCGTGAGAGCGCAATCCCATGAAAGTGCAGATGGGAGTGGAAATTTCTGCGCATGATCAATAAGTTAAAGGACAGAGACGCAGCCGGATCATTTCCATAATGACCAACACAATCTACCAATTAGCGTCTGGTTTAAGACATGCTTTTTTGGGCAGTAAATAATGCTTCAAATACCTGTAAATTGACGAGCGAAAAACATAGAAAATCTCCTTGCGTGAATCATTTAAATACTCTCCTCCCATAAATTTTGGATCTGAAAGGGAAACTCCTACAAATGCATATGCAATAATGTCAGCCAAAAATAACCCTGTCCATGCCTTTTCAGTGCTCATTTTTCACTGCGTGTCTTTAGTAAATCCTGACAGTAGTTTTTTAATGCAGAAAGAGGGTTTGCACTGGTGCAAGCTGTTAGGAAATTTGGCCCATATAGTCATATACTCACGTGGAAGCTTGTCCATCTCATTGAGGAACTTGTTTTTGATGTCACCAAAGACATCATTCTTGCTGACTGGGCCCTGATTCTCGGTGGAGTTGTCTGCAGGTGTAGAAACAACAGGGGCCATCGTCAGGACGCTGGCACCGGTGGGCTCGGGGCCAACCATGGCCGCAGGTTTCTTCTTTAACAAATTCCACTTCATGCTTGATGGCTACGCCAACAGAAACCCTGATGGAGAAAGAGAAAGTCAAGATGAAATGAGTGTGATGAGATGTTTCTGAATCTCTGAACGCCTTCGACATCCTCTTTGATGGAAACTGAATGAAACGACTTACTCCATTAAACATGCATTGCCAGCATAGACAGTTACTGTAGATTTGGACTGTCAACATAATATGACATATACTGTCTGATCTCTTGATTATTGAAATGTACCCAATAATGTGAAAGGTGATGTGCTACCTGTCAGTAAGTGGATTTCATCATAATAGTGTAGGGAAGGATTGAATAAATGAACATAGTTAGGTTTAGGGTTATAAATATTATTCATTTATTTAATCTAATTAATGCAGGAAATAAAATGCTCCCTTATTTCAGCAAACAAACATGATAAGTGGCCTGGTTTCATGCCCTGAAATAATCCTTTTTTTGTTACTTCAAAAGGACTCAATTTTTGGAAACAGACTTTCTTATATTTTTAAGAAAATATGTAAAAATATAGATATATAAAAAAAAAACTTAGATAATGGCAATATATTATGTTAAATACTGTCAGGACAGCTTTCACCTTTTACTAGAAATGTACTTTTCTAGTTTCTCTCAGAGGTAAAAGTATCTGTTTAAATTGTTTACTTTAATCCTTCCACATAGAAAATATCAGATGGAAGCGTAGGTTTAGGCATAAATGTAAAAAAAATTAAATAAAACTCTCGCTTCAAAGTTCCAGATGACTCAACTGAAACCGGTCCATCCGTGCCGCAAGGAATGGTAAACATAATGAAAGGAGACTTAGCCCTCTGATTTCATTAAAAACACAGAGATTTAGGCAAACAAAAAGGATTTCTCATTTCTCAAGCGTCAATTCTCTGCTCCAGTGGCGGAGAGCCTGTCCGTACCCATTGCATTGCCTGAATAATTTAATGAAGCTGACAATTCAGGAGATAAGCCATTTTATTATTCAAGGTCCCATTCCTGCACTAAGAATATATGGCAAAATGCGCTATGCTGCAGTTATGCAATCTGACATTGCATAAGTCAAGTGGCCCACAGACAGACTGCAGGAGGAGCTAACAAAAGAGAAGATGCAAAGAAGGATAGAAACCGCCACTGTGAGTCAGAGCTGCAGCCAACAGCCTCTCGAGAACGCCAGTTTGATTAATGACACTTCAGCACCTGCAAATCTGAATGAAAACATCTGACATTCACACTCAAGCAGAAGTTAATTTGTTCCCCTAAAGATTGTCAATTCAATGAAGAAAATACACTTAAAAAACAGGCTGCGTACTTAAAGGGTTAGTTCACCCAAAAATGAAAATTCTGTCAGTAATTACTCACCCTCATGTTGTTCCAACCCCGTAAGACCTTCGTTCATCTTCGGAACACAAATTAAGATATTTTTGATTAAATCTGAGAGCTGTCTCACTCCTCCATAGGCTTCTAAGGCATTATAACTTGCTGGCCCAGAAAATGTATTAAAGACATCGTTAATATAGTCCAAGTGACTACAGTGGCTCAATCTTAAGTTTATAAAGCGACGAGAATACTTTTTGTGCGAAAAAAACCAACAAAAATAACGACTTTATTCCACTTTTCATTTCCTTCTCTCTGGGCCTCGAGTTTTTTCACGTAGTATAACTGCGCAGCGCGTCTGTGTTTCACGTCACAAGCACCACACACATGACCAGCGTCGGCCAATAGCGAGCCTACGTGTGACGTACAACACAGACGCGCTACGCTTAAACACTACGTGAAAAGACTCGAGGCCCAGAGAGAAGGAAATGAAAAGTGGAATAAAGTCGTTATTTTAGTTTTTTTGCGCACAAAAAGTATTCTCGTCGCTTTATAAACTTAAGATTGAGCCACAGTAGTCACTTGGACTATATTAACGATGTCTTTAATACATTCTCTGGGCTAGCAAGTTATAATGTCTTAGAAGCCTATGGAGGAGTGATCCAGCTCTCAGATTTAATCAAAAATATCTTAATTTGTGTTCCGAAGATGAACGAAGGTCTTACGGGGTTGGAACAACATGAGGGTGAGTGATTACTGACAGAATTTTCATTTTTGGGTGAACTAACCCTTTAAGCCTGTGTACAAACAGTTATAGAATCCCAAAAATGTTTAAATAAATTAAGAAGCAGTTAAGTTATTGTTTTAAACAAAATTTTGCTACATTTAAGCGTAAAACAAGAAAAATCTATTTTACAATTTAGAAAAAAAAAAAGATACATAAAGCAACTTAAAAACTTTAAAAATAACTAAAATACTTTATTAAATACTAATTATAGATACTATTTGCTTTGAAGCCATTTTCACTCAGAAATTGCTAGTAAATTTGACAAATTATTACAAAGAAACAGCATGTAACACACTGAATTAATAGTAGACAGACTGAAATAGTATTTTCTTCTAAAACATACTGAGTTTTTAGTGACTAATATCAGAACAATAACCCCACCTCTGAATTGATACAAGAAGAATTTGCGGTATGAAACTGTTGTATCTGACATATTTAAACAACTGCTGAGTTCGGAACCGCATACTAGTGCATACTGGTACTACAATATCTTTCTATGACAGAAATAGTAGGAGTGGTATGCGATTCCGAATTCACCCCATGTCTCAGAGCCTGGATCATTTTCAAGATTTAACAAATACTGACAAATAATGCACTTGTTTGAACAGCTTGCAACCAGCCCACAGCTGTCCAATTATATGATATTACTAATTCATAGTGGAAAGAAAGAGACCTGTGATCTACGAACATTGCCTGATTAAACGATCCCAAGGTAATTTCAACTGGGTTACAGTAAAATTATGGAAATGCTTAACCTGGGAAATTATAGACAAATTGTAGATATTTGGGAAGATGGGAAGTTAATAAAACAAAGCAGTTAGTACTCAGGAGAAACTTTATATCATTTATTTGGGGTGTGGCGAGATCTCATGCTCTCACAATATCAGCATGATATAGTTCAGTTTGTGTCTCAAAACCTTTTACAGCATATGATAGATGAATTTATACTCAGAAAGTACAACTGAAGTGACATTTGTTAAAAGAATTTCAAAATGCACCCGCATTGTTTTGCATTTTGTGATAACGGAGCTGACTCACAGCAAACAAAGACGATAGCATAGCGAACCCAAGTGCAGTTTATTTACAGTGAAAATTGAAAATCCAAGAACATCAATCAAACTACAAACAAAATCCAAACCATGAAACAATCCATGAACAAGACCTTGCGGTGACAAGCAACTTACTTAATTCACAACAACTAAGGCAAACATGAGGCCTTAAATACATGATACAGGGGAACACATTACGATGACAACCAATGAGAACATGACACATGCAACAAAGGAACCAATGAAAACAAGGCACCTGTCACAAATTAGCTCAATTAGCTGATATTTGGATCAGTTAATATAATTAACTTGATGTAGCAGAATTAATGTTACAATCAGTTAAATTAGCCTGTGAACACTCATCTATCAACTCTCGTGGCCACAGAAAAATAACATGGGTACACAGAGAATAAAAGACTACTTTTTTCCAGTCATTTATTTCGATGTCTTAAAAGTAGTGTTACAATTTTGTCTCATCAAGTCCTCCTGAACTCAATATTGTGTATTGTCTCATCTCGTAAGCTAAGTGTTTCATCACACCATTATTATTTATCATCACCAGTAGCTGTAAAAGCCCATTCACACCAAGTCAATAATGATAACGATAAAGTTTTAAATGTATCATTTATTGTGGCGAGCAGGACGAGGACGAGTATCTCTCACAGAGGAGTGGAAGCATAAAGGAGGAGTGACGACAGTGAAGATCTAGAGAGGCCAGGCCTGGATTTATATCGTGTTTTGTTAAATGTGACAGCAGTCGTCCGTGAGGGGCTGCTGTCTTTACTTTCATTTTGTATTTGGTTATATTACGTTTATTAAAGTCTTTGAATGTTCGCCGGTTCCCGCCTCCTTCTTCCCACAACATCTAACCTTGCTAAATTTATAATTGTCAAAGAATAGCAGAGTCCACACCACAACGACAACGACAACAGCACAGAACAACGATATTGTTAGAATCACTTACAGAACATTTTTTGTCCTGCTGATGAACGATAAAAACATTGACAGCCAATCATAATCCCTCTTGCTTTAAAGAGCTTGAGCATTTAAAGTGGCAACGATACTGTGCGTTGGTGTCGATGCTGATGTATCTAATAGTTATCATTATATTAATAGTCATCATTCTTGGTGTGGCCTCAACACCTTCAAATACAGGCCATTATGTTAGGATGTCAGCAAAACATCATTACATTTTTTAGACACATAATGACAAAACTGCAATGCTCATGCAATTACAATGAAAGTTATTTAGATAATTACAAAGAATATGAGGTTGAAATAATAAACTCATTGTCTAAATCAGACCATAATGACAATGTGATGCAATGTTTGCCATTTCCTCCACTTGCCTTTTTTCTAGAGTGTCTTGTGTGTGTTTAACATGGTGATATGATCACTGGACTCAGTGAGATTGAGATCCATCCCCCTGTTTGTATAGAGGGAGATAGAGATGTGCGAGAAGCTTGTGTCCGTGTCTTTTCTCTGGGGTGAATGCATACGCTCAGAGGACAAGAGACACTTTGCTTTTTATGGGACCCATTATCTTCACTGCACTCGCACTGATTTTACAGCTCTCTGAGATACTCCTGCTGTTTTATCTGTGCGACTGCCAGAGCACATATTGTAAATACAACAGAACAAATAAACAGATACAAATACAATAGAAGTCTGGCTCAGATAAAGCAGTCTGCTCAGAGTGGATATGATGTCTAGAAATAATCAGATGTAATCAGCAGAATGGACGTCTATTTTGTCCATTTCATTTGCCAAACAAACTCAATGGATATGAAACATTTGACTTACTCAAAGTTTTAGCGAGCACAAATAAACTGGATCAGGATGAGTGATCTAGGAACAGAAGAAGCAGAAATGGACCTGCTCCAAAGGACTCTTTTGGCAGACCAAATCAAACCTTTGGAGATGCGTCTAGATATGACTGTTGAATTCCATAATGATAATTGCTTCAAGGCATCTGCCCAACTTCTCGTGTACAGTGTGGGAGGAAATTCTCTATGCAAACCACACATCAACACTTTGCATTCACTGTACATGTGTTTTTGCTTCTTAAAGACGCTAATTGTCCATGATGATCCATTTTATGACATTGAAGTTTGCATATCGACTACATGAAGTCTTTGAGGGAAATCATATTTTTGAGAACATCAAAAAAAAAAAAGAAATGAAAGAGAACAAAGAAATAATGAAATGATACTTTGAAAATGAAGCCCACTGACATTTTCTTTAGCAGCGTGACACTAATTTCACGATAATTTTCACCACCTTTCCCATTCTTATTACTGTAATGCAAAAACCTCATTCTATTACAAAACAAAAGCAATGCACAAAAATGTAAACTGTGAAGTTGCACAGCTTTTAATTAGTTAATTAAAAGTATAGAATTACAGTAATTGTACTATTATAAAAAATAAATAAAAAAAATCTGTATTACAGAAATGAGAATCTAATGAGAATCACAACTGTGAATAATGGGAAACAAAAGATATCAACATCTGGAATATGTATGATCAGTTAAAAGTGTGGGAATGTGCTTAATTTGTATATATATATATATATATATATATATATATATATATATATTACAATTAAGCACATTCCCGCCATATATACTGCTACAATGTCAAAATAAATCTTTATGGTCATTCACAGGCTTGATATTCTTCATGCAAAATATAATCTCTTTATTTTTTCTTTTGTTCTTGGTGATTTTTCATTTTTGTGAGATTCACTGCTTTATTGTTGTTAACAAACATGCACAATTAAATAAAACAGACTAAAAACCAATTAGGACACAACTATTACAAATAAATCAAATGATCACTGTAAGTCCTCTATTATGTAAATGGTCTTACTCAAGGTAAACTGAGGTAAACTTATTCGTGATAGCAGGACACTTCTGCCAACACAAAAGCTATACATCATGCCAAATGTTTGGCTGAACAGAAACTAGAGAGAGAGTGGGTAGTCTCTACAGAATCAGAGCTCACAGTTATGCCATGGTGCACAATATTGCTCAAAACAACAAAATAATATTAACAAGAAACATTGTTTTGTGTCCTTGTATTTAGATAAAAGGACCTTGAATACAGTTTGACATCGTGTCCTGATTTGATTTTTAGTATGTCCAAAACACAGCAATGTTACAGCAATTTTAATAGTTTCTTCAATCTTGCAGTTGTTTGCATAATAGTGCTTGTATATGTATCAGTGTGGCATCATTAAATATTAGATAAGCTGACCTTTTACTGACAGGATCAGTTACCAGGAGAAAGATGGTTTCTCATAGAGAATGAAAAAGTTTCCTCATCATCAGCAATCCAACATAATTTCATTTGTATTCTGAATAGCGCCTATGGAGGATTGATTACAAGATTAACCTTCCTGCTCCCTCAAAACAACAGCTAATTAATATCGAATTATCAGAAAATGCACATACATGTATAGAGTTGGTCAAAAAAAGTCTGGAACACTTAAGATTTTTTTGAAAGAAGACTCTTATGCTTACCAAGGCTGCATTTATATGAGCAAAATATTTCTGTTTTCATTTATTTTAAAGAAAGTAAAACTGTATCTATTCGCAGCAGCGTTCTTTATTAACACACTCATAACATATTAAATCACTCTAAATAAAACACACAAAAAAATATATATATAATGAATCTCTGAGACAATCAGAAGCTGTAAAAAGGCTGTCATCGTCATATTTGACAAGATGACCCAGGTTTAGAAAGTCCCTTGTATGGTCCTCGAGGGAACGATCCCCCTGGGAGAGGAGGAGAAGCTGGACCGCTGCTGTTTTCATATTTCTGTCACAGCTGGCTGACGCGGTGAAGAAAATAAAGCTGGATCTATTCGCAGCAGCGTTCTTTAAGACACTCAGAAAGAAACAAATCAATCTAAAAAAACACGGACAAAACAGTCAAGACTATGGAACAAAGACTAACTGAAAACAAGCTCAATACATACTAACGCCAACCAATCAACGAAACGATGAACAGGTGCAGTGTCGTAGTCAAACGATAAGTCACCAATGAGACAAATGCAAACAAAGGATTTATTTGGACATTTAGAACAGCTAACTGCTAAACTGCTAGATACATAAATACATTTAGTAACACAACTAACAGTTGATGTTAAAGCTCACAAGCCTTTTGAATTGTCACACTGTTATGAGTTCTTTCATTGTTTGTAACTGATACCTCTGAAGCTGGTACCTCAGCCTGTTCTGCCTCATAACCTTGTGTGCATAACGTTGACAAACTGCAGCTGTTCAACAAGTCTGCAGTTGACAGATAATGTAAAACGTCACAGTCAGACGACCAAGGACTATCGCCCTCTCTAGCCTTCGCAACTAGCTTCCTATTCCCTTTACACAGCCGTTTGCCAGGACTTTATCCCATACATGAGAAAACTACATAAATAAGCTCAACCCTATCTCAGGCCCTCAGCTATAACAAAATTGGGCACAATAATATAGTTATGGCAAATACACTTTTCTGCTTTATGGTGGGATTTATTCAAGGTTCTGCTTTTGTAAAGAGCGTATGGGCTCACTGAAGGGACAAATGTAAGACACTGACCGGTGACACTTCGGCTCAGCAGGATAAATCCGCTGGAATGGTTGGGTCAGCACTCGTAATGCTTGAATGAGAACTGCAGCCAAGAATTTTGCCGTCTAAGGCAGGTATTTTGCCTTGTAATTTTATTGCTGTCTAAGAGAGGGAAGACTTTGGCTGATATGATGACAACGTGTTTCTATAGGGGCTTTGCAGATGAAACACTCTATCTGTGATTTATTTTGTTGGGGTTTGATGGCATGCCTTTAGGGGCATGGTTTTGGACAGAAGGGGTGGTTGAAGTTAGCAAAATGCTAACAGCATAACAGCACCACTATGTTGTTTAGGATAATTCAGCCCTCTCCAGGGTTATTATAATTAACAGAAATGAAAACTCAAATCATAAAAAAAAACACTAAAAACATGTTACTTGAAATAAAACAAACATTTTAACTTGATGTAGACCTACTAAAATAACTAAAACTGAAATATAAATTATAAAACTTTAATTCAAATTAAACCATAATAGTATCTTAATGTTACTAAAATAATCTCTCCAATACTTTCCCATTATTTAATCTTTTCTCTGTGAAATTATTTCTTGATGAATAAAGCTAGACAAGAGACAGTGAGACATGAGAGCTAAACATATACTCAAGGGCTGCATCCGAAATCGCATACGTCCCTACCATACAGTGGGAGAAAAACAGTATGACAAAAAAAGTATGACAAATCTATTGGCCCTGACTGAGACCTGGATCAGACCAGATGGCACTGCCACACCTGCTGCCCTCTCCACTAACTTTCTCACACACCCCTCGCCTGACCGGGAGGGGTGGAGGTACTGGTCTGCTCATCTCCAACGATTGGTAATTTGATCCTTTACAATCTCTGTGTGACAACAGCTAATTTGAATAGGATTCAATTACTATCACCACTCCTATTAAAATCCATTTTGTAGTCTTTTACTTACAAAATATAGTCTTTGACTTACAAGTAGACATGGCAGTTTCTTGGAGGAGTTGGACATGTTACTCTCATCCTTCCCTGAGGATGGTACTCCTCTCGTAGTTCTTTGAGACTTCAACAACAACATAGAAAAGCTTCAGGCTGCTGAATTCCAGTATCTACTGCGGCCACTCACAAATCAGGTAACCAATCGGACCTTATTTACATGTGTTACTGCTCCACTGACACTGGACACTCCACTGCACACCTCAGATCACTTCCTCCTCACTCTTAACCTCAACCTATCTCAGGACACAACACACATTCCTCCACAGGTCACCTTTCGGCGAAACCTACGCTCACTCTCACCCTCCCGCCTATCCTCTTTGGTCCCATCCACACTTCCTCCCCCTAATCAGCTCTCATCACTAGATACTAACAGTGCAACTGATACTCTTTTCTCCACTCTAACATCATCCCAGGACAATTTCTGTGCCCTTTCATCCAGGACAGCCCACGCCACCCCCTCTGCCCCCTGGTTATCTGAATTCCCTTGCAAACATAGTTCTAAACTAAGGACTGCAGAAAGTGTGTAAATCGAAAGATTCCACTTACCTTGGTCTGTAACAATCACTCCTCTCTTCCTTCTCAGCTAATGTCTCTACTGCTAAAATGACTTACTACCACAACAAAATTAACAATTCTTCCGACTCTTCTGCTTTTCAAAACATTCTCCTCTCTTCTTATCCCTCCTCCTCCTCCTCCTCCTCCTCCTCCTCCTCCTCCTTCATCAACTCTAACAGATGACGATTTTTCCACATTCAACAACCACCATCAGTGGCCAATTTACCACACCACAAACTGACACACACATCTTAACAGCTAACACACAAATTTTCCCTTCCTTCTCTCTGCTCTCAGAGGCAGACATCTCCAAACGTATCCTTTCCAATCACTCTGTGGAAAATTACAGACCGGTATCCCTTCTTCCATTGATTGCTAAAACACTTGAAAGAGTTGTTTTCAACCAAGTCTCTACCTTTCTTACACAGAACAACCTCATGGACAACAGCCAATATGGTTTTAAAAGCGGCCACTCATCTAAAACCGCCCTACTCTCGGCTGTTGAAGCTCTGAGGCTGGCAAGAGCAGCTTCCAAATCCTCAGTTGTCATCCTGCTGGATCTGTCTGCTGCGTTTGACAGTTAACTAACCACCAGATCCTCCTGTCAATCCTAAAGACGAAGGGCATCTCAGGAACCGCACTCCAGTGGTTCAAGTCTTACCTCTCAGGTAGGTCCTTTAGGATGTCGTGGAGGTGTGAGGTGTCTAAGTCGCAACATCTAGCTACTGGGGTGCCTCAGGGCTCAGTGCATGGACCACTTCTCTTCTCCATCTACATGTCATCACTAGGATCTGTCATTCAGAAACATGGTTTCTCCTATCATTGTTATGCTGACGACACACAACCTCTCATTCCAACCAGAGGATCCGACATTAGCTGCTCGCATCTCAGCCTGCCTGACAGACATTTCTTGCTGGATGAAGGACCACCACCTTCAACTAAACCTTGCAAAGACAGATCTGCTTGTGGTCCCGGACAACCCAACACTACACCACAGCTTTTCCATTCAGCTAGGTTCATCAGCCAGGAACATTTGAGTTGTGATTGATGATCAATTGAACTTCACAGACCACATTGCTAGAACTGACCGGTCCTGCAGATTTGCCTTGTACAACATTAGGAGGATCAGGCCCTTCTTATCAGAACATGCTACACATCTCCTTGTCCAAACTCTTGTTCTATCCAGACTGGACTATTGTAATGCTCTGTTGGCAGGTCTTCCAGCTTGCACTGTCAAACCTCTGCAACTGATCCAGAATGCTGCAGCTAGAGAGGTATTTAACGAGCTGAAGAGAGCACACTTCACACCTCTCCTCATAAAATTGCACTGGTTGCCAATTGCCGCTCTCATCAAATTCAAGTCACTGATGCTTGGCTACAGAACAACCACTGGCTCTGCTCCTTTTTACCTAAACTCGTTACTCCAGACTTATATTCCATCCAGAAACTTGCGTTCTGCAATTGAAAGTCGCCTCGTGGTGCCATCTCAAAGAGGCACAAAATCACTTTCACAGACCTTCAACTGGATTGTTCCCTAATGGTGGAATGACCTGCCTAACTCAACCCGAGCTGCTGAGTCCGTAGCCATTTTCAAGAAATGACTGAAGACGCATCTTTTTCTGCAACATTCGATCCATTAATACTAACACTTTCTTTTCTTTTCTATTTTCTTTCTTTTCTATTCCATATCTATTAAAAAATGACACCTACTGTGTTAGACTAAACTGGGAATGGTCACAGCACTTACCTATTGTTGTTAGTTTTATTGCTTCTATTATTCTCCTCATTTGTAAGTCGCTTTGGATAAAAGCGTCTGCTAAATGACTAAATGTAAATATAAATGAATCATGCTTTTAGATTTCTGTCATTTAGGGTGCAATTAAGCAGGGGCCCCTTCATGATCATTGATATGATAAGATATGATATGATATATGTATCTGATCTGATCTGATATATGTTACAGCAGGGCTCTGACCCTATGAAGGTATATATAATATAATATAATATAATATAATATAATATAATATAATATAATATAATATAATATAATATAATATAATATATAAATAAAATAAAACACTTTTATAAACCCTGTGTCCTGTTGTCAGATTGACATCCATTAAAAATGGGCAAATTTGCAATCGTAATAATCCTGCATTTAAAATCCTACTTTGAAGGCAAGAGACACTCTTATTTCTCATTTTCATATGACGACTAAAAACATCTTCCAGAACATTTATCACAGTTGCACTGCTATTGCATCACTCACAGGGATTGTAAGGTGCTCGATCACAGTAGAAACCTTGAATGAGGATGAAGATTGCAGTGGTGAGTGTGATTCAGAGCAATGGAATCAGCAGCAGTCTGACCTGGGGCTCTTCCCAGCCTCTGCTTCATCATCCGCCTCCTCACGCTCAAAGAGCAGTAGCTCTCCCTAATTAAATTGTTTTAATTAAATTAACGAGCATCACAAGCCAGACTCCAGCTGACCAACTTCAACCTTAGTTCAACTCATAAATCACTCAAATGATTGCATTATGGTTTGCCGATAGGGCAGAAATAACAAAATGTCATGTTTGATTTGATGAAATCGTTAAATATCATGATTCTGTCCAGACAAGTGTTAGGGATATGAAGTGCTGTCAGTGATTCAGTTAATCTCATGTTGTGTCCACTGTTGTAAGACTATTTTTTTCCTATGCAGTTGCTAGGGTGTTGCAAGGATGCTCTGGCAGCAATACAAGTCTATGAAAATTTGTTGTCCATTTAATCACCCAACAGAAGAAAATCTTTAAGTCCAGTTGCTTAACCCTGTAAAGACTGACATATGAAAATAATAGTCAGAAAAAAAAATATATTTTTAAAGTAGGGGAAGACCTCTCTTTAACAAGCTGCATGATTTGACATATTGTTCATCCAGTTATGCAGTTTAATAATAGGGTTTAAATCAATGACCTTTTGTATGAGTAATAACATTAATAATAGTGATGCTTGCATTGCCAAACACCAGTAATTATGTACTGAGAATGACAGACAGGGCTGAATGTGTATTTAATCATTCAAATATGTCAAAAGTACCATTTAAACGAGCTGTATAGGCTTATTGCTTTTTGAACTGTAAAAAGAGAAAAGAGAGAGAGAGAAATAAAAAACAGAGGAAGAGACAGCGAAAGACTGACAAACAAATAGTCAAAAAGCATAAAGGAGTATAAAGGGAAGTTTAGTTCCACAGCATAAGCGTGACATTTTTCGACTGAATTCCAATACAAACCAATTATTTGCTTATTATGTAATGCAAGGTACTCAAAATACCATTGTAAAACATCATACCTTTAGTGGTTTTTTTTTACCAATCTAAAAGGGGGTTTAATTTTCAAAGCACAGTGCTCAGTATTTTTGTCTTGATTTCCAGTAGAGAAGGTCATTCTGGTCAAGTCAGTCAAGTACCTGCAGCACATTTTTTTTAGCGTCTCGTTTCATCAGCATCTCATTGCTGCACCTCGCTGTCACGCTACGAATGATTGTCACCGTGAACTTTTTCTTGACACAAACTGCTGCCTGACGAATTAGTAGACATGACACCATAACACCAATTAGAAAATGAGAAATGAGTTAACACATTTGAGTTTATTTGATACTAAGATGTCACTTGTTGGCAAAAAAGACACACAATAGTGATAGAAAATCATCCTTAAAGGTCCCATGACATGAAAATTTCACTTTATGAGTTTTTTTAACATGAGTTCCCCTAGCCTGCCTGTGGTCCCCCAGTGGCTAGACATTTTGATAGGTGTAAACCAAGCCCTGGGTATTTTTGAGAAAATGAAAGCTCAGACGGGCAAATCTAGAATCTTCCCTTTATGTCGTCATAAGGGGAAAGGTTACCTCCCCTTTCTCTTCTTTGCCCGCAAAAAGAATTTGGCCCGCCCATGAGAAAATGAGCTGCGCGAGCGCGATATTGTTTTTTCCTCGAGAGACATCATGGCTTGCAAACGAGCGAAGCATGGCAGTTGCTCAGTGTTTGGATGTACAAATGAACACAAAAGTATTTTTTTAGATCCTTCATCCGAGCCTCTGAAGAACCAGTGGGTTATGTGAATTTCTGATGTGTAATTGTTCAAGTTCAGACAGATAATCTTTCTCTCAAAATTGTTCAATACTGTTTATGCATCAGTAAATCAAGCCAGTGACTAAAATATCAACTTCACATCGTTTCTCTTAGTAGGATGAAAATAATCTTATTTAAACTGTGATTAAAATATATACAGAAAGTGATCAAAGAACAATCCCTTTCCAATCGCCCAAGCTGTCAATCACACAGCGCGAGTTTATCTGGACACTTGCCAAAACTCGTTATGAAATCAATGACGCTGTTACGCTGCACAACAAAGCTCTTACTGTACGTGCATCATGTTTGCATTGGTGAAAGCATTAATGAGAGTGCAGAAACTGCGTTGCAATGATAAGATCTTCATTCACGCGATCAACAGGCTGTCATCTGCTCAGTGCTCATCACTGCAACCTTTTATGTGATGGGAATAGATCTAAATACTTAAAAAACTTTGCACGATTTGTTAATCTCGATAGCTGTAATAGTAAAAACGTGTAATAGCTGTAATAGTAAAAGTATTCGAGAGAGTTCCACATGTAATGCTAGCTATTTCATATGCAGCAGTGGGCGTTTACACTGAAGTCTCACAGCAGACCCGCCCCTTCAAACAGAGTGTTCAAATCAGAGGCTAAAATCAGGCTAGGAAAAATGCCTTTCATTTATAAATTATTAAAAAAAATTATCTTAAAAACATACTAACATTATAAGGGCACCCCAGGCAACATTATAAAATAATAAAATAATCCATGTCATGGGACCTTTAAAACAGGATATTGTAACAGATAGTCCACTGAAGGCTAACAGAGTTGAACCCATGTCCAGTTTATTAATAAATGGGAAACAAGATACAAAACAAACAGAACTAAGACACGACATAAACATGAGCACTAGAACTTGACTTGAGCATGACTATAACAGACTTGACAAACTCACCAACAGCAGGTTACATGAACAAAGCTAGACAAGAGACAATGGGAACACAAGAGCAACAACCGAAATCGAATACTTCCATAGGCGAAAAACAGTACATGACAAAAAAAAGAATTTTGTCAGAATTCATAGTATTCATAAAAGTGTAGGCGAAAAGTACTCGGATGACCTAATACTTCTGGCGAGATCCTGAAGTGTACGATGAACACTTTACTAACCCATGAGGCCATAGGAGAGGATTTGTGAATGGCAGTGAAGCGATGCAACTGACACTGGTAGATCACGTGATAACAACATGGCGAATGTAGTACATCCAGATTATACTACACACACTCATACTATAATAGAACACACGTTTTTAGTGGTCGTGAAATAATTATTCAAAATAAGGACATACTCAAGAGAGTATGCGAGACTTAGGCTTACGATGCTTTTGGGAAACGCAGCCCAGAACAAAACACATGAAGCAAAGGAAGCACATGACATGACAGGAAACATGAGAACTTCAAAATAAAAGACTTGAAAACATGAACAAAAAATCTAGAACAGACGTGACATATACATTTACTGAAGAGTGTTTAAATACAATAAAACTAATTTTCAGAGAATAAATCTTCATTTGTTGACATTTTTAGCGCAATTTTCCACCGGACAAAATTGCGATTGTTAACTCATGATTTCTGTTCTGTCTGTGCGCACCAATCTTGCACTTCTATCTACTCCTCAACCAGACCACCTAGAGACTTCGGGTTTTCGGCATTATGTTAAGGAAGGTCTAATCTCGGGAACGCACAAAAAAAATCCAGGAAAAGATTTTGGATTTCCTGGAAATTCCAGAAAAAATTCCGTTTTTTGCTAATTTCTCGGCAACCATAATAGCTATCGAGTTGAAACAAATTGCAATCGATAGCTTCTAAAATTTACAATAATATTATAAAAAAAGAATTGATCAAAAATCTTTCCTTTATGCTTCAAAAATTTATTAAAACTTTATATGAAGGGAAATAAGAAAAATATTGCCTTTTCACCTATAAAACTATTGTTCCACAGAAATACGTAAGGAAGGTATTCACAAGAGTCATGAGCACAATTAATTCCACTGAATTACGGCAAGAAATCAATGAAGGTATCGATCAAGATTTGGAGAAGGAGCAAGAATATATGAGAAAACGACAAGAGGTTGTTGCAAAATAAATGGAAGAACGTTCAGCAAAGCGACAAAAGATGGCGACATCCACACCAACGGCTTCCTCATCAGGCGTATCTGATTTCTACGATGACTCGTGGCTTTCAGAGGATGTTTTGGCAAATATCTCGAAAGCAGAAGAAGAGTTTACAAAGTCACAAGCCAATAGTCAAGCAGAAAAGAAGGAAGAATCTGAAGAGGACAAAGCAGAAAAGGAAGCTGATACAGAGAAAATCGAGGATATTGAGTGAACACAAGATGTAAAAAATAATGAGCTAATAAAAAAAATGATGTTCAACTAGTCAAGTGATTATGCCTTTTTTATTATCCATTGCTGATTTGATTTCAGAAAGTTCATTTGAATTTACAGAGAAAGTTATATTCTCGAGCAACTTATTTTCTCTTTCATTTACTATCTCTTAGTGTTGTGATCCCATGACGTGAGAAAATTGCGCTAAAACACTCACTGAGTTTTTATTACTTGTTTTTTTTGCTTACATTTTTTATTTTTAAAAAAGGTTTAAACTATGTACATAGGTCTTAATATCTTGCACATTTTTATTTAAAAATAAATGTATCTTGTCTTAAGGATGCTTAGATATTTTTTCCAAGAGAACAAGACTCTGATTACAAAACAGATTTTTTTCTTTTCAATGTAGCTGTGACTGCAGACTATATTTCTGTACCTCAGCAGCACAGTCACAAATAGCAATGACAGCAAGCAAATACGACAGAAACAGAAAGCTGAACACAGACCGACTATCAGCCGAAACACAAAGTGATAACCATTCTATAACCATTCTGTATGCCATTACTGTCAAACGCAAGAAGAATGAGAAGAATCTATACTGTAGTCCCAATAGTACAGAGGAGCTTAATATCAAGATCCTACAGCTCACCACATAATGCCAGAGGATGCAGGAACAGGAAGTCCCGCTGTAAAAAACAAACCGTCTGAGACAGTGAACACGTACCAGACAGTCAGGACATCACACACTCGGACATGAGGACATGCACTGGCTGAAAACTCCTTGTTCTCCAGCAAAGCCAACTGCATGTTTTCATCTTTACTTTTTGTTCTGTTACTGCTGATCAGTGTCAAATGGATTACAAACTTTAATTGAATTAATTGGATGATATGCCAATTGTTTAATTGAATTCATCACAACTAGCCACATAAATTAAATTTGATGAGATAGTTGACTATGGTAATTTAATAACATTACATTATTGTGGCAGATGAAATCTTTGAATATACAAATAAAAGTGGCATTTAAAGTCTGTGGAAGCCCCTTTGAGATTCTGGAAAAAAATGTACCTTTCTTGGACAATCCAAAGTGAAATTACGATGTCAAGACATGTGAAGAATCCATACGACATTGGCTCCGGCTCCTATCTCACACGTAGATGTGTTCCAGAATTGATCCCGGAAATGTTACAAGGGTCTGATACCAGGAATAAATTCCTAGCTTGCATTCACACAGAAGGCTCTCTGTAATTTTAAGGAATTCAAGGCCAGTGTGAATGTAGCTTTAGGTCCGTTCACACATGGGGCATATTCTTGCAATTCGTCTTTTGGCCATTCAATAATTACGGTATCTGTGCATTCTGCAAACAAATAAATAATTTATTCGTAACTATCAATTTAAGTAAAATAAAAAACCTGACATAAAATACTTTTAGTTTAGAAATGAAAACATGAATCATACAACATATTCAACATTCAATCACAACTGAAATTGCTAAAAACATTAGTGTTTTTTCTAATCTCTTAACTCTGGTAGGTTAAGGGATGTTCCTACCATTTATCCTCAAACGTACGCCCATATTAAAAACAGATCTTGTCCTTAGGCATTTCATTACTGATGGTTGAACATTTCCGCTGGAACGGCATCTGATTGAGCTCAGTGAGATGAAAATGAGTGTTCCCCGCACATCCCAGCGGCTCCAGACCGCTCTGTTTGCCATTTAATGAGTTTTTTTTGTGGCCCTTGGGTCGAAGCTGGACGCACAAACAAATGCGAGGGTGGAAACTATTCAAAGACTATAAAGCGACTGCTCACATCACATATACTAAATCAGCTCGCAGATTTGTAGATTACAACTGAAATGTCACACATACTAATTTCAAATCAGTGTATGACTTATACTCAAACAAATTTGTAAGACTGTTGTACAACAAACATTTTCACAAACCACCCCCCTAATATAGCTCTGGGTGGACTCCTTTTAACAAGTTTCATGGGCTTGTTTTAGCCTCAGTGCTTTATCCTCAAGATAAAGCTGATGTTCCTCATTAATTACGAATTTAATGTTTCAGTTTATTGTCACCGCTATGGCTCTTCAATTAAGCAGCTGTTTTTACGGAGGGCAATACGGATTCACTGCACCGTGACAAACAGGCGCACAACCACACCCTCTTTTCAGAGATACACATTAGCCAAATAAGCTAGTTTCACACTGGCTTCCTCTACTCGTGGATGGATGTCACTGATGCAGATATGGCCACATCTGAGGTACAACTTCTGGGTAGGAGCTAAGGCTCTACCTGAGCTGATGCTGAATTAGTGTGGTTAGTGCTGGTTTGGTGGTAGACTAATTAGAGTATGGTGTTACCAATGAAAAGGTCATGGAACTGTGTTCTAGATATAAATTTGATATTGATATGAGGGTAGGTATGCAGGCATATATTCAGAGGCATAAGGTACTGTAAGAAGTACATACAACAATGCAACAATAATAAAGCAATGCATTGACATTTACTTTTTACTTTTGATACTTAAGTACTTTTAAAACCGAGTACTTCTGTACTTTTACTTAAGTAAAAATCGTTTTTTACAACTTTTACTTGTAACGGAGTGATATTTGACCTGTACTTTCACTCAAGTAAAGAAGTTGCATTCTTTGTCCACCTCTGAATTAGAGTATGGTGTTACCAATGGAACAGGAAATTCTATTCCCAGGAAATGTGTGTTCATAAAAATGCTTTGGATAGCGGGTTTGCCAAATGTGTACAAGTAAATTCTGACTTAGATTATTAACATGACTTGACTTCAAATTACTTTTCTTCAAATGAGATTGCAAAGTGTTACTGAAGAATCTTTCAGCAGTTTTTGATGGGGTACAACATTGTTAAGCTCATTGGTTCTTGCGTGTCACGTGACTTGTCATGATGTCATAAAGTGATCGCATTACCGCAGAATACTTTGATTAAACCACTGGACTTTTATGTCTTCTTTATGTCCAACTTCTAGCTTTAAACTTTTGGACCCCATTGACTTTGTATGGACAAAATGGCTGTTTTTATAGAGCTTGTCCTGTATGCAGCTTCACAACCATGTAAGGGTAAGAAGCAGCATTGACATTCTGCTAAAAATCTTTTTTTTTGTGACAAAAAAATCACAGGGTTTGAGCGAATGAGGGTAAGTATGATAACTTTGTAAGAACACTCATTTCTTGATTGAGTTTGAAACAGAGCACTGTCAATAAGGACACGGCAGTGATGGTTCCCAGACTAATGAGCTATATCCCGAAAGTAGGCATTTCTCCTCATAAAGAAGAAGAGAGGGGTATTCCACAGCAATTTTGCCCTTTTTTCTGTCTGAATTGACCTCTCTAACACAATCCCACGGGGCAACTTATAAATAATGTTCTCCTGCCATTAAAAGCTACGATCCATTGTAGTACTGACCATCACTTGTGTCTTATCGAGTGTAATTCATCATAACGCAAAACTGTTTTGCGAGACCAGATGGGAACAAGTGTCCATGATGATAAATGACACTAGCTGTTTTATGATTTCTCTCAGATTTATTATTGGTCAGCTGCATACTGGGAAGATACTGTTTTCATTTTTTGAATAATGATACTAGTTATTTTTAATACATTAGTTACCAATCCGCTGACAGACACCATCAAATATAGATGAAGTGAAAAGTTTACTTGACATTCTATCTTTATCATCATAGAAAAATCATTGGATAAACATTCCTCATGTTCAAGTCCAAAAATGTACCTATATACACAATTCACTGCAGTTTCAATCTGAAATCAGTGTTTTACTGACAGTAAAACACCAGCAAAATTGTATTTCTTTTCACACAAATTATGATTACAGGGGCAGATTATTGATTAATTAGAGTTCCTTGCACAATACTATGTTATGACTATAGTGCATTAACATTTTATAGCTACTCATTGGACATTTAGTTTCCGAACTTCCGAGATACTGTAAGTAAAACAGACTTCAGAGACAATGGATAAAAATGAGAAAAGGATCCTATAGTTATCTCACTTGTGTCTCCTCTGGCAGTTTCAGATCTCAACAATATTCAGAACTCTGAACCATCCCTTTAAGTTTACACTGATATTTCAGAGTAAAATCAACCTAGGGTCCTTTGCACCATGATCTCGAGCCAAACACCCCCCCAGAAGCCTTTTTTCCCTTGGGCGAACATTATTTAGAGATATCAGCCGGATGGCTTAGTGTAGGTGCTAATGGATCCAAGGATGTATCTCGTAAATTACCTCACTAATAATGCCCAGAATGGTACCAAACTTATACAGTAGTAGGTTCTGTACTCATAAAACGAGGCATTGGAAAGTTTGTAAGTACATCAGGAGTTTATTTAAATAACACTTGCCTGACGGCTCATGCTACTGCTAACCCGGACGTCGACGTCACTTCAGTGATTTGGGAAAGCGATGCATAAGGATGAAGTGTAACATCGAATTATTATTTTTTCCGAAGTGTTGACAACATAGTGTTAACTAATAATTGTTGCAAACTGGTACTACCAACAAAATATTAGTGCATTTCTGGAACTGGGCGTCGTTACACTACATCCTTATGCATCGCTTTCTGCCAGGACTTTTACATGCTTTTCCCAAATCACGGAAGTGACCTCGACGTCCAGGTTAGCAGTAGCATGAGCCGTCAGGCAAGAGTTATTTAAATAAACTCCTGATGTACTTACAAACTTTCCAATGCCTCGTTTTATGAGTACAAAACCTATTTGTACTACTGTATAAGTTTGGTACCATTCTGGCCATTATTAGTCGGGTAATTTACGAGATACATCCTTGGATCCATTAGCGTCTGCACTAAGCAATTCGGCTGATATCTCTAAATAAGCTCTAACTTTAATAATGTTCGACCAAGGGGGGAAAAAAGGGTGGGTGGGGGGGTGTTTGGCTCGAGGTCATGGTGCAAAGGACCCTAGGTTGATTTTGCTCCGAACCATCCCTTTAAATAGAAAGACCAAATTATCCGAGCTGATGTATCTACATTAAATGTATAGCTCTAACTGAACACCAATGTTTATCTCATTTGATTCTATTGTATCTAAGGAATTTTGTGATGTTCTCACGTTCCCCTGTAGCATCAGTAATAATTGAACATGCAGATGTCTTATATGAGGGCTAATCCTTCACATTTCATGTGTCAAACACATATGAACATACACACTTAACACAAGCACCCTAAAAAGGAGCAAAAACAACCCAACCGCTTCGATGCCTGCAACCAGAGTGATCAGCCAAGCTACAAAGCACAAATACACTCAACACATCTTCAAATTTCCCTTATATATCTAAGCTCAATGCCACACTGTACAGTACTCAAGCTCAAGGTCTGAAGCCTTGATGACACAGCATTTGTCCTTGAGAATGTCCCTTCCTTGTGATCCCCAGTCCTCTGCAGGAGAATCCCAAGAGAGAGAGGAAAAATGCTTGCCAGAGACAGAGAGAGAGAGAGAGAGAGAGAGAGAGAGAGAGAGCTGCCGAGTATCTAAGGAAGTTCACTTTTCATTCCACTGAGTCAAACTGACACTTCTAGCATCCAATATAACCACCAACTCAAGCGTTAAGCAGAAACACAATATACAGCAGCCAATGTGACAGGAAATGTAAAACCAGTTCAATCTGAGAATATTTGAGAAAGAAAAAAAAAATGCTGAATTGTCCACTATGGAAATATATGAAGAGCATTTTTATGTTTGAGAATAATGGTGATCATCAAGTTTTTTCTAAAGTGTTTTTGCAGAACACAAGATTGAAAAGTGCATTTAAACGAAAGCAAGCAGCATGTATTCTGTTTCCAGCCTCTCTCTGCTGTACCGCAGAGCTCTTTTAATGCACACCATTGTCTGTGGTCTCTCCCTGTGATCCGCTCTTACGGCAGCTGTACCAACGAGGCGCAGCATATTGTCTTGCCGCTGTTCGGTGGTGGAGAGGAGGGTGTCGTTCCCATTGCCCCTCCGGGGAAACACGGCAGCTGTCAGCGGGACTGACCTTTGGAAACTCTCCAGGAAAGAGACCAGCTCCCGTTGACGGACGGAGTAAACACCCACCAGCCGACAGCTCTCGGCTGACTTTGCCCTTGCGCACTGTTCCGGGACCAGCTTTCCGTGAGGGGTCTGTGACTCCAGCCTTTGTGAGGTGTGACAGAAAGCTGACCCAAAATCAGTGTGCAATACAAGTTCAACTAAACTAACCGATAAACGCTGATAGAGACGCGCCGACTGGGACAAACACTCCAAGCTCGGGACCATTGCAGCCCTTCCAATCAAACATCTTTAAGCATCACTAGGGATCACTTTAGAGACCACTTTTCTTCAGACTCAACCTATTAAAGATGCTTTAGAAGAGTTACCCAAGACTATCATATGTATGAATCACACTGCAGTACTCTAGTATTCAGCGAGGCCACTCTCGAACGGGCTTCCCTCTCCGTTGCACGATTAAGTCATAACCATCTAGTGCCCTGGGCAATCTTTCCAGAATCCAGCACAGCACAGCCCACCTTCCCGTATCCGGATTATCCCATTTTGCAGCACCTCTGAGAATAAAACACATTGATAAACCACACACCTGACTGCAGTGATCTCCTCGGTCCTAATCCTCAATGAGCGTCTGGGCCATACACCAACGAGGCACTTAAGGGTTAACGTTTTAGCGGCGCGTGGATGTCTCCTGCTCGTGCTCTTCCATCAGCCCGAGAAACTGCAGTCATTCCCCCTCTCCACTCGTTACTGCAGCACTACACACACACACACTCCAGTGAACACACACATACACCCCTCCCCTCCTTCTGTGCGCTTTCTCTGCCACTTTCTCTCTCCCACAGAGAAATCCCCCCCCCCCCCCCCCCTCAAATACACACACCCTTTCCCTCTCTCTCTCCGTTTTCCTTCCCCCACCCTTCCCATTCCATCCTCTTCCTAAGCTGCCTGATTGGAGATGCTGCTCACACAGCTCTGCATACATCCCGCTTCTTTTTTCTCATGTCTCCGTCTCTTGCGCTGTGGGGTAATCAGCTCGGGTCAATATGAAACACTGCCATGCCGTCCTCATCAGACTCAGTGACCTCAAAACACCCTGTTGTTTTTCACCGAAATGTAGTCTGTGAGACTGTAAAATACAATACTGAACTGCTCTCTGGACAGAGGAGGGAAAATGGAGCGATTGAATGAATTTATAAAGAGGGGTGCTGCAGAGGTTTTGCTGTTCACAATATGTTGCAGCAGAGAGAATGAAAGACAGAGGAAAGCCATAAAGATAGGGCGTGAGAATTGCAGTGGACTTATATGTACAGTCAGCTGTCATTATTGCTAAATAAACTCACTGTACATTATTCCACTTTAATTACATGACAACTTGCCTAGTAAATAAATGTATGGAGATGCAGAGTGACATGAGAGACATGACACTAGCACACAAGACTGGGACAATGTTCACCTTTATACAGGTTAGTGTTATTTAAAAAATATATCCGAGTAGAGAATGCCACGATTGACCAATCAGAACCAAGAATTTCAGGGAGCCGTGTATTAAAAATAACAAAATAATCAGTGTGTCAGTACTACTGAATCATAGCTATTTTTTTATTATTTGTATTTAATAATAATAATAAAACATTAATTTTAAAACATTAAACATAATTAACCAATATTAGAGAACCATGAACATGAAAATGTAAAAAAAAACATTATTTTTTTGCCAAGCAGATCTATACAGGTGGAGCTGGGGAAGAAGGAGGGTTTCTGAAAGCATACTGATCTGCTAAGGCAAATGCTGACCAAGTATTTGAAGATTGAGCAGCGAGCTGATTGGCTACTGATACAGCTGGAACCAATCAGATGTGCCCTATAGAGAATGATGTGATTGCAAGCAGATCAACCTGGGCCATCTACAGTTTCATGACAGAACTTTGTATAGTTTATGTAAGGGATAATGTACATCCAGCCGGTTGTTGTTGATGTACATTATCCCACTTATTACACGGCTACTTGCCACATAAGTAAATAATTAGACACAAAATATTGATCTGAGTCTAAATATTTTATTAGCTCTTTGAAGGCAAAGCTTCCGCGGAGAGAGCAGTTGCTAGCGCGGTAAATTCAAACTAGACGGACATTTAAGGGAAACGGTATACAGTCATACCACTTATTACACGGAATTTCATCACATAAATAATTATGGAGATAAGATATATTGATTTCAGATTAAACTGTTTTAAAATCGTACCTGTTTGTTATCCTATAATACAATAGTCACAAAATGGCAGCAGCTGCGCTTGTATGAAACAAGAGAGAGCGACTCCATGATACTGGATGGTATAATTAAATAACTGTACACAAAATATTGATTCGACTAAGTTTTAACATTTTATTAGCTCACCAAAACAAAACTTCCATGAAGAAAAAACGTTCCTAGCAGGCGTATAGTGCTGCTGACTTCAGTAACCCGGATGAGCCTGCGCTATTAGTTATCAGCGGTTGTTATCTGGGAATAACATACCACTGGATGGCGCGATTGACCAATCAGAATCAAGTATTCCACAGAGCCATGTAATTATATATATATACAGTATATATAACAACACATTGAACTACAACTGAAATTTAGTAGAAAGACTGAAATAGTATTTTCTTATAAACCATCCTTGACTAATCTTTGCTTAATTCAAAACATGGATAAAACCTAAAAAAAAGAAAAAATAATCAATATGTAAAATTCTGTATTCTTCCGTATACCTTTATATGTATATGAGTGTATACATTTATATGCGATTTAATCATAGACAGTATATAAACTGGACACAGCGACCCCATAGGTTTCAACGGAGAAAAGTGAAGTCAATTAGAAGCTCTCACTTCCTGATGGCTGAGCGTACTGCGCAGACTCAAACTGAGCTTGACGACGTAGATGTGACGTGAGCAACCCGTCTGTCTTCTAGTAGCTGTGCCAAGAGAAATCTGAATCATTCCCTTCCGAAACTTGCAGAGACGGAGAGTGTGAGTAGGAGGTGTCCACGAGCTAAGGAGCAGGAGCAACTTTTGCTAAGTATTCTGATTAATTACTTTGTCATTTTGCCTCCACGTCCCCCCGATTGCGCGCGAGCTTCTCCTCCTGTCCATACAGTTATCTCTCTACTGTGCGACAGAGAGTCGCGTGGTTATGATGCAATCGTTAGCCTGTTTTTACAAAAACGGCTTCTACAGGGCCATAACGTAAGATACAAGGTAATGGAGCCTTTTATACATTTTCGTGTTTCTTTAGAAATAAATAATGGACAAATGGAGTCTTTAAACGCCTCAGATGTAAAGTTATTCGCTGTCAAAGTGACGCCAAAATGAATGGGAGTCAATGGAATGCTAACAGCAGGTGATGGTCCGCTAATCAATGGCGGCGCCCGGGGAAGCTTCAATATTTTATGAAACCCTGCCCCCCTGGATTTAATAACAGCAAATAAGATGTACACACAATTTTTAGAACACTTTTTTTATGCAATATTTATTAAAGATTCACTACAACATTGCACTGGCAATTCAATAGCAAGGCTGTAGGTATTTTAGTATTGACCCTAGGTAAAATGAGCACTTCTATTCAGCCACAGGACGCATAATGTGATAAGTGATGTCCATACTCATGAAGTCATGCTTGTTATGAAACCATATGTGGGTTCAGAGAGAAAACAATTAAAATGGGAAAACGTGATTAACATATAGCCATAGTCTGTTAGTCTTATAGGTGGCTTATGATGCATTCTGATTGTTTGTCATTTGGTCAAATATTACGTGTAGCAGCTGTACTAGCAGATGGTGGAGATGTGGTTGAGCTGGTAGAAAATTTGATCAAGCTGATTAGAATCATCTAGAACCACCAAGCTACTGTGTTTCATAACCGCATGTCTACCTTAAGCTGGTATATGACCTGGTTTTTCAAGCTGAGCCCATGACGAATATAGTCTACCAGGTAAACGTGCGACGTCTCGTGGTTCCATCACAGAAAGCCACAAAATCACTTTCCAGATCATTCTCATTCACAGTTCCATGCTGGTGGAACACTCTCCCCACCCTCATCCGGAATGCTGAATCCCTGACAACATTCAAAAAACAGCTGAAAACCCATCTCTTCCATGAGCACCTAAACTCAAAAAAAAAAAAAAAAAAAAATTATGCCTGAACTTCGTATTCTGAACACTTCTTGTGTTGTTGTTGTTTTTTGCCTCTTCATGATGACTCGCTTAATTTAGTCCTGATTTGTAAGTCGCTTTGGATAAAAGCGTCTGCTAAATGACTAAATGTAAATGTAAATGTAAACCAGGTCCACGCTTGATGATTAACACATAATCCAGCTTGGACCAGCTACAACCTAACCACCATGTTCCAAAACACAGCAATCATCTTAAACTGAATGTTTGCTTGATTTTACTACAGTAATTTACTGAAACAAATGTTTAAATTATGCAACATATTCTCCAAAGTCACTAAAATATCTGAAAACAAAAAATGTGCTCTATCCATTTTGGACTAGAATTGAAACTATAGGCAAAGTGACCACTTGGATTAGTCGCACACAGGAACAATTATCAGTCAATACCAAAGATCAATATATAAAGACCAAATATTGACTGTAAAAACACTAAATAATGGGTTTCAACTCTAAAATGTCACAAAAGCCATTTCACCATTTGAAGAGCTCTGAAAATTCTTCATGATACAGACATTCAACCTATAATTTAACATATTCATCATACGATTTTGCTGCATCAAACAGTTTTGTCACCCTCAAATCAATGCAAATTTTTTTTTTCTGCAGCTAATGGAAGCACTGAAGTGCTCAAAACCCCCTCATTATTAGTGACTGAAAATAAAACGATAGCCGTGAGGTAAATATAATGAGAGAAAGACGTACAGTAGACAATTCCAGGGTTTAACTAGTGTTCCCCAGCATTCATCGCTGATGTAAGTGTTAATGCACACCAGAGTAAATCAGGGGTGGCGTATTCATGGTTTGCCTGTAGTCTGTGTTGGTCCACTGTGATTTCAGTCTCGGCCACCCTGGAGATCGACAGCTGGAGACTCGCAAGGCATTTATTACGTGTCACAAAAAATTACCCATCTCCCTTAAGTGTGTCTGCCTCCTTCAGAGCTGATGAAAATGAAATCAATAACGCCTCAATCACTCTAAGCAGGAGAGAAAGGTATGGCCTTTTCCAGTCCTCCACCTATTTCACAGCGAGAACCGGATCGTTTGGTCCTTACAGACTGTCAATATTTGCCACAAACACAAGCACAAGATTATTTACATTTACGGGGAGACTTGGATTCTTTTAGAAGCAGAATCTTGGAATGGTTTCAAAAATTCACAGTTCTCTTTCATGAAGCAAATACACTTACAAGTGCTCAAAAGTGTCGAAACATGGCCTGTGGTAACTGCTACACTCAAGTGTCTCAAAATTGACAAACTACATCAGAAAATACAGATGTACGTTAGCATTTCTTGAGCACTACATTTCTTGAGCATAAAGACATTCGAACGGTGCAAAACAGCCTTTGTAGAAGCTACAGTATAGTGACCAGCCACCAGATGTAAGTGATCGAAGTAAGATGCTTTCAGGGACTAGCCCTTCAGTGACCACAGAGTATTGACTGATTCTGGATCTATTACACACACTGGTGACCTCAGCTTGGACCCCAAGTGAATTTTGCCCTGAAGCGTAGCCGAGACCGGATGGAGCTCGTCATTCACTCGTTCTGTCTCCTCACAAGGACAATAGACCGGCCTCTGCAGAAGCAGTATGAAAACCTGTTATCTTTAACACTATTCTTCATTGATCATGATCTAGATCTGGGTTTCCGAAACGGGGGTTTGTGAGTTGATGAAAAGCTAACAATTAAATAGAGTGTCAAAATAAAATAAATAAATGTGGCTGCACGATTAATAAAATAAATAAAATAAAATAAAATAAAAATAAAATGTGATATACACTCACCTAAAGGATTATTAGGAACACCTGTTCAATTTCTCATTAATGCAATTATCTAATCAACCAATCACATGGCAGTTGCTTCAATGCATTTAGGGGTGTGGTCCTGGTCAAGACAATCTCCAGTACTCCAAACTGAATGTCAGAATGGGAAAGAAAGGTGATTTTAAGCAATTTTGAGCGTGGCATGGTTGTTGGTGCCAGACGGGCCGGTCTGAGTATTTCACAATCTGCTCAGTTACTGGGATTTTCACGCACAACCATTTCTAGGGTTTACAAAGAATGGTGTGAAAAGGGAAAAACATCCAGTATGCGGCAGTCCTGTGGGCGAAAATGCCTTGTTGATGCTAGAGGTCAGAGGAGAATGGGCCGACTGATTCAAGCTGATAGAAGAGCAACTTTGACTGAAATAACCACTCGTTACAACCGAGGTATGCAGCAAAGCATTTGTGTAGCCACAACACGCACAACCTTGAGGCGGATGGGCTACAACAGCAGAAGACCCCACCGGGTACCACTCATCTCCACTACAAATAGGAAAAAGAGGCTACAATTTGCACGAGCTCACCAAAATTGGACAGTTGAAGACTGGAAAAATGTTGCCTGGTCTAATGAGTCTCGATTTCTGTTGAGACATTCAGATGGTAGAGTTAGAATTTGGCGTAAACAGAATGAGAACATGGATCCATCATGCCTTGTTACCACTGTGCAGGCTGGTGGTGGTGGTGTAATGGTGTGGGGGATGTTTTCTTGGCACACTTTAGGCCCCTTAGTGCCAATTGGGCATCGTTTAAATGCCACGGCCTACCTGAGCATTGTTTCTGACCATGTCCATCCCTTTATGACCACCATGTACCCATCCTCTGATGGCTACTTCCAGCAGGATAATGCACCATGTCACAAAGCTCGAATCATTTCAAATTGGTTTCTTGAACATGACAATGAGTTCACTGTACTAAAATGGCCCCCACAGTCACCAGATCTCAACCCAATAAGAGCATCTTTAGGATGTGGTGGAACGGGAGCTTCGTGCCCTGGATGTGCATCCCACAAATCTCCATCAACTGCAAGATGCTATCCAATCAATATGGGCCAACATTTCTAAAGAATGCTTTCAGCACCTTGTTGAATCAATGCCACGTAGAATTAAGGCAGTTCTGAAGGCAAAAGGGGGTCAAACACAGTATTAGTATGGTGTTCCTAATAATCCTTTAGGTGAGTGTAGGTTGGAGCAGTTATATAAATCAGATGCATTTCTGTGGATAGAAATTTACAGCATTTCACCAGTATTCTGCAAAAATAAAAGCTCAAGGATTTGACAATGTTTGTATCAAAATAAGTCTATATATACATTGTTTGGATTTAAACAGGCAAATACTTAGGAGTGAGTCTATGACTGGATCATTATTTCTGTGATTATTATGTTTCTCGCATGTTATATGTTTAGCAACAGTTCTTCTAACCCTACTTGATGAGTGTGTAGTTTTCATTTCTTAAACAACCATGTAGGAAGACACATCATGGCCATATTCCAGGATGACAATGTCAAGATTCATCAGGCTCAAATTGTGAAAGAATGGTTGAGAGTAAGTATGAAGAATCATTTTCACACATGAATTGGCACCTCTGAGTCCTATCCATTTTTGGCTACTTAAATCCAAACAGCAACTTTTTTTTTTTTTTTTTTTTTTTTTTCGGGCAGCGTGCTTGTGATGTGGTTATACAATATTACAGAACCATGAATGTGTTAAATTCTTAAAATTTGGTCACACTTTAGATCAGGGTCCAATTCTCACTATTAACAAACTATTAACTATGACTTTTCCCTCAGTAATTACTGCTCATTAATAGTTAGTTAGGTAGTGGTTAAGTTTAGGCATTGGTAGGATTAAGCGATGTAGAATATGGTCATGCATCAAGGCATTAATATGTGCTTTATAAGTACTAATAAACAGCCAATATACTAGTATGTGCTAATAAGCAACTAGTTAATAGTGAGAATTGGATCTTAAACTAAAGCGTTACCAATTTTTTGTTGTTGTTATATTTTTGGACTTTTTTACTGGACGTGTTTAGATAGGACAGTAGGAGGACAGACAGGAAATCATGAGATAGAACAGAGGAGAATTGGACCTGGAGCCGGGACTCGAACTCAGATCGCCCAAAGTGCAACCACACCATACGTCGGAGCACTTGCCCACATGGCTATGGCTCAGACAAAATACTAATTTAAAATCTCAAGGGTTCTAAAAGAAAATATTTTACATATAAGTGGTTCGGCTGACAAAACAGTTTGGGACTCGCTGATTTAGATCAAAGCCAAAATGAGCGAACATCTTGCGACAGCTGAATTTTCAACCTCAACCTCTCTGCTTCCTGAGAGCTTGCGCTAAATGATTCACAATCAATCCTCTCCATATTTAATCAGATACAGTCATCTGAATAGTTGAAATTTAAATGAAGCAACATTTCCAAAAAGGAGAATTTTCTGCTCTAGACGTTTTTGTTCATACCAGGAGGCAATTAAATACATTTCATGAGAGTAGTTACAGATCTCTAATCTAATAAATTTTAATAGCAGCAGTGCATTTGCAGTTAAAGGCGGCCATAGCCAGAGGCCTATGTGACTCATAACCTACTAAAACTACTGTGGAGAATAAAAATTATTACATAAAGTTATGTCAGTAGTAAGAATCTAAAACCCACCGGTAGTAACCTAAAAACAATACTCCCTCATTTTGCTTTGTGAAACGCTTTCGTAAGTGTTTCCCCATGCAGTCCCACGAGTGTCTGGCCTCTTCAGTAGGGTGTAGTGTTTCAGCTCTGGAGCTGGTGTGAGTGTGGAGGGAATACCTCCAGATAGAGCATCCTGCAAACAGCTTGCAGGGGGAGGGGCGGCTCTGGCACGGGCAGGACGTTCTTGGCCGCTATAAACCAGATCCTCTCACTGGGCTTGATTTGTTTATCATAAACAGACTGAAATATTATGCTAACTAACATTTTAAAGGTGACGAGTGTCATTTACTGTAAAAAAAATAAACATCCCTCTGATTGTTTGAGCATCCCAACACAGCAACACTGACTCAACCAACATCTACAAAGATATGATAATACTTGACAGTAAAGGCCATAAGGCAGTAAAGCCATTTATGATGATACAGAAATGCTGTTTTTTTTAACTTTCTATTAAAAAAAATCAGTTACACTTTATTTTAAGGTGTCATTATTACAGTGTAATTACCTATTTAAGTGCTGAGTAATATTAAGCAACTACATGTACTTACTATAGGATTAGGATTTGGTTGAGGGTTAGTTGCATGTAATTATGCATGATTTACTGTTATTACTATGGTAAGTACATGTAACATATGTAACAAGGACACTGTAAAATAAAGTGTTACCAAAAGTCCTATTGAAAAAAACTATTGTCAATATTGATAATAATAGTTTTATAATTGTCTTTTACGTGGTGAAGATATCTTCGATCAGTTAGAAACTCTATCATGCAGCAACTGCCGTAAACTGGATTAAGATCAACCATACAGAAGGCCATATTTATTTTAAATAGCCATATTTTGACATATGCCATATGATTGTCACACTGTGGTTCACTAATGCACAGACTGAAGACTACAATTATAGATACAAACTCAAACTTTAATAATAGTACTCTGGAACAAGCTGACAGGCAGGGAAAACACAAATAAACGCAACAGAGCTCGGACAAAGACCGAAAGAAAGGGTGAATCTTAAATAGCAAACAGAAACAAGATAATTAATCATACACAGCTGGGACAAATGAACTCATAATGATAGTAACCATAGAAACGAAGAAGTGGCGGGAAAAGAACAAAGAAAAACAGGAACCAATCAAAACACAAACCCAAAGTCCAAACATGCACTGACACATGACAATGATAATCTGTACATATGTTTATTCTGACAAAACCTGTCTCTATACTTTTTAAATATATTACTCTATTACTGTTTCTGGTTGTTGTATTTGTATGTGGAAGCTTCTGGAAGCTTCAGTACAAAGAAAAATTCATTGTGTGTGCAAGCACTTGACAATAAACTTCTTTCTGTTTCTGATTCTGATATTCCCTACCTACCTTTCACGTTTCCATTTACTTGAAAGTACAGCAAAGTGCATCAGAAGTTTCTCGAACTTAGAAACTTGAGCTGGTATCCACAGGACCTTGTGGAAACTGACGTCAATAATCCAATGGCTGAGCACAAGCCTCTGAGTCTGGAGTAATCAATAGCTTTTATGACGGGGACTGAGAAAGCTCTCTTATAGTTAAAGGGCCTATAATAATTGAGCATTGCACATTTACGTCATTTGAAACGCACAAGGCACAATGACATCACACCTCAGAGATCTATAGTAGATAGGCTAGGGCATTTATAACATCATAATTCCAACTTCTTTCTCAGTGACCTCACATGCTGTGTTTACACCTATCAGTTAAAAATCAATAGTCTTGCAAGTCAATGTAAATGTAATTGTTTAGTTTTTCTCATCTTGATCGACCATCTTAACTACACAGGCACACACACGCACACGCACGCACACACGCACTATCTTATGTACATTATTAGTCTTTCATCAGACCCTCTCATGGAGGCAACTATCAATTAGGGAAATGACTCATCAATTGTTGAGAGTGGGGTTTCCAAAGAACAAGTTTCATAACACATAAAAGATATCCCATAAATCACAGTCCACCCCTGCAGCTCTTGAATTATCACACTCCAGCACACCCATCATGGCGCCGTCTGGCTGAACAAATCTCCTTCATAAAACTGCATTGTTTTATCATTGTTGTATTGAGTATGGTCCACTTAAACGGGCGCAAGAACCCTGGACATAAAGTGACGAGCAGAACGTAATTCTCAACCTTTTTCATTTGAAGGACCACTGCTGTCCATCACAATTTTCAAAGGCTATATTTGCCAAAATATCTTCTGCTGGTATTTCTGCTGTAACTGGGACAAAGCTGCTTGTTTTCAAACTTTGACTTCAAACAGAAACTTAGAATATTGATATATTAAAGTAATTCATTATTTTGTGATTCATGTTTCAAGAACTGTACACTCATCAATAAAAAAGCTATTCAAATCTCAATGTTATTCTTTTTAGATTTTAAATTAAAATAACGTTTTTTAATGATTTAAATATATTATTAAAATATATTAAATATATTATTCATATTTATTTTAACAATTAATAATTGCTTTATTTAAATAAATGGGTTGGTCATTCGTACAAATTCATACGAGTGAGGTCTTATGTTATTATTATTACATAATTATTGCTTAATTATTATTTTATTTTAGTTCGTTTTTCAGTAACTGTTGTTTAATTTTGTTTTATGTTGAAATTTCTATTTTATTTCAGTTGACGAAAATGTTTTTTGACTAATAGGTTTAGTCTTAGTTTCAGTTTTCGTTTACGAAAATAACCTTGCTTGGTAGAAGTTTAATTTTGAAGACATTTTTGTGTAGTTTTGTACACTAAAACAATTTTGGAACTGCATGTGCTGGGTCTCCAATGAGCAAAACCTATATATATAAAAAAAAAAAAACGATATATAAAAGACGAATTTGGTTTAGCAACAGCCACATTGCTGTATGAGTAATAGACACATAGCAGCATCTCTAAGAGAAAAGGAAAAGGCATTTAGCGGTTGCTGAACTGCAGCTGCTCTGCTCAATGTCTCTGGGATAGTCCCAATCCCCATAATAACCATGACTACTATCTCCAGATGTGGGAAAAGTCAGAGATAAACTGGTTTAATCTCTCTCTCCGCAAGATTTCCTTCCCTCTGCCTCTTTCTCTACACACACACACACACACACACACATTTTCTTCGCCTCTTAACAGCATTTTTCAGACTCCTGCTATTTCTTGAAATTAGCACTAATGTGAGAGCACATTAAAAGATTTGTTCGCCCATGACTAGCTCATCCCCTGAGAAACTAGATGAATCTTTCATTTGACTACTTCATTTCTACTTTTGATTCGTTTCTAAACAATTGTGGCCTGCCACACAAACATGAAAAATGGCATTATTTTGACACAGCTAAATCCATATCCGAATTACACCTACGCTGTCTTGTTAGCTCTTCCTGTAGGGTACACAGACAGGCAGGAGATACCAGGAAGCATTATTCGGCATTGGCCTTCTACAAGAAATTCGAAAGAAGACTATTGCAAATAAAAACACATAGACCTAAACAGAAACACTCCAAGGCAGAAGCTTGCAACCCTTTGATAATATTACGGTTGTTAGCCCTCCCAAACCATGAAGAAACAAACCTAATGTGGCAGATCTGAGACAATCACTTTAAGGAGAATTGCCTCTTCTCTTGAAGGAGGTAATTGGATCTTTCTCCTACTTGTTTGTTTCCCAAGAGGACAAAATGGCAAAAAGGAAGACAAAGCATCCCTCAATGGTTGTGAATCTCTGGTTAATTGTTTTATTCGTGTCCAGGCTGAAAGCACTAAGCGCTTCTGTCCACTCTGATGATTCAATTCCAGGAATGAGGACACATAAAAGACGAGAGAATAGAGGACAAAATTACATGCTGCTTGCTTCGTGGCATAAAGTGCAAAATCGCCTTTAACAGCCACAGTCAAAACACGTTTAAAAGGAACAAAGCAAAACTGAGGCAAAAAAAAAAAAAAAAAAAACCCTGCTAACTAGGTAAGAAACTTTAAAAGGAAAATGTATTTGTTTAGCTAAAGATACAAAATCTGCAAATGTCTACAGTAGGGGTGTCCAATCCTGCTCCTGGAGTGCCAGTTTCCTGCAGAGTTTAGTGCCAATCTGCCCCAACACACCTGTCTGGAAGTTTCTAATAATCCTGATGACCTGAATTCGCTGGTTCAGGTGTGCTAGGATTGGATCAAAACTCTGCAGAATAATGACCCTCAAGGAGCAGGACAGGACACCCCTGTTTGAGCAAGTCATGTGATTGGTGACACAACACTGGCTACGTTTACATGCAACCAAATAATTCGTTAGTAATTGGATTGACGGCTCAATCGGACTGAAAAGCCTTCATGTAAATCGATCCGACTGAGTTCGATCCAAATGAAATTTCGATCCGATTGAAAGGGGTGGTTTGTTCCTTTTCTAATCTGACCGAGAGAACATGTAAACACTTGATCGGATTGAAAACCGAAACTGAAAGGACTGCGCATGTGCAATGACGTAGAAATAGCGTAATGACGTCTGTGAAAAAACCCTCTGTGTTATCCATTCCAGGCCAGTAGATGGCGATGTCACTTTGTAAAGAAACACTACGCGCCTATAGACTGAACAGGTAATACACATGCACATGACGTGAACGTTTTCATAAATTCACTTTTTTGGGGTGCACTTTGAATCCTGTTTTCAAAAGCTTGAGTTTTCAGGCCCCCAAAATGACGGTGTCGTGTAAACGATTGGCCAAAACGCATAAAAAGTTTTAAGTTTTTAGTTGAAAACGATGTTGTATAAACTGCACCTTAATCAGTTTTCAATCCTGGTCGAATTCGTAAATGACAATGGATGGAAAGAATTTACCGTTTTGACCGATGGTGAAACGAGAGAGAGATGATGGTTTTGGTGCTGCTAGGTGGAATTATACAATTGAGGTAAGGTTTGTGCAGCTATGGCAACAATACTCCTGACTTTATGATGTTTCCACGAGGGACTACCACGACAGGGTGGAAAAAGATAAATGCTGGCGAATGATAGCGGAGGTGCTTCAGCCACCCGGTCAGTACAAAGTTTGTTCACGCTCTTGTTTCCAGAAGTCAGTCGCTATTTCCACCTTTTCTATGACATCATGCACATGGTTAAATATAGCAAGCAATGATTGGTTGGAAAGCAATTCCTGGACATGTTCCTGGAACAACATTTCTCTCCAAAAATGTTGTCCTAACCATATCCCTACCCCTAAACCTATCCATACCTTATCCTTAAAATCAGAGAGAAATGATAGGTGAATAAAACTGATGTAAAAGCACCTAACCCTGGCTGTAAAACTAAACTTGACATAAACTGTAAACCTCAAATCTGATTGGTTGATTGGAATGTTTTTCAAGGAACATGTTGTACTTGGTGAAATCATGTTCACCATGTAGTCTAACATATGTCTTGTCCACGATAAGATTTTAGGAGTCAAAATCGCATAATCTGACACAGTGACTATCGCGATTCATAACCGACAAAAATATTGTGTCGTCTGAACCCAGCATTAAAGAACTACTCGAAGATAGAAAATGCTAATAAAGCCCACAGAAGATGAAAAAAGTGGAATCAACTACAATGGATGTGCGAGGAAATCGGTCATGCATTTGAACATCTCACATATTAAAAAACTGTAAAGATAACATCTCAGTGGTGCCATCTACAGGTCACAAAGCAGTCATCAAGCGCACCAGTACAGGCTCATGATACAATGGAGGTGAAACAGATGGTTGAAAAACGAAACATTCCCTCAAAGTATGTCCATGCAACCAAGAACATGGCTCTGAATCACCATTGAATTATTCCTCTCCAATTTCCTATAAGCCAGGTCTCAGTTCAGCCTCCACCAGTGCACATGGACCACAAGAACCCTACGCAAATCCATACTTCTGCAAGAGCTTTCCACACATTGTACAGAAAAGCCCCATGGAAGGAGATTGGGAGTTAGGCTTTCATTTACTCCCGAGCAGTGCCAACACCAAAGCAGCCCTCTGGAGAGGGACACACAATCACAGCGAGCAGGTGTGACCAGCTCAACGTAATATCTCAGCTGTGTAACGGTAGAGGAACTGAAGTACAAAAGGTGCAAAAATACTCAAATACAGCTGGAAATGCCACAGGGCTTCTCATAGACTGACTTTGAGGTTTCCAGCTATCAGAAAAAGCAGCACTCTTTGAAAATGCCATGCTATTCAACTTACACGTGCTATTAAGATTATTAGGCCTACACTGTAATAAAAAATAAAATAAGATTTGTCGAAGTTGTAAATAAAGCAGAGATTATTGCAGTATGTTTTACAAGGATTCTGCTTAACTAAAAACTGTTTCCTAAACCATTGTCCCCATGTATTTCACAACAAATACTGGTAAATACAGCAACATTTAGAATCAGCTTTTACTTTGCATTTGGTTGCAAAGGTCCGAACACAAAGTCTACTAAATAAAGACAAGTCCTGATCTTCTTCATTGAGTAAATGCGGCACAAGATGGCAGAGTTTTGTGTGCCGTGGCAGATTGCTGACAGTTGGGTGTCTGTCATAGGCAGCATAGAGGTTATGTAATGAGTTTGGCTTTTGTCTCTAAACTGCTGATACTGCATGTGGAGCTGTGCTTGGTTAAAAAGAGCTGCCTTTTTACATTCGATACCTTCAATGAAGTGCAGAATGCCTGAGAACAGTTGGCAGATACAACAAACAACTAGGACTCATTCCCTTTCTGCTGGCCTATTTTTGTTTTCTGACGAATCGCAGTATCATGCAGTCTTGTATAAAAAAAGAAAAAGAACATCCAGTAAATTTTACAATTTAAAACTAATTTACAAACCGGTAACAGCCCTTTTCTGCTGAATTACTTAGGCCACACTGGTTCTAAAAAAGTTTTTTTTTAACACTGACAACCATCATAATAACACAGGAGGTAAAGAGAAAACGTCTAGGTTACAACTGTAACCTCTGTTCCCTGAGAACAGGGAGCAAGACACTGCGTTGATGACGCTATTGGGGAACACCCTCCACGTGAAGCGGTGTCTGAAAAAATATCCAATCACAGCAATCGAAATTGACTTGCGACAGCCTATGACGTCACTACTAGTGCGACCCGGAAGCATAAAAGGGGCGCCTAGAGAACATACCATTTCGTCTGAAGGGACTGTTCAGCAGGCATCCCAAGGCATGGCTAACGACGCAGTCTCTCATTCCCTGTTCTCAGGGAACAGAGGTTACAGTCATAACCTAGACGTTCCCTTTCGAAAGGGAACTCGCACTGCGTCGATGACGCTATTGGGGAACGAAGTACAATCCCACTATGCTGAGGGGTGTGTATGCCAATTATGACTCGTGACAAGACGTCAGAACTGGCAGTTTCAACCTGAAATGCCAAGAAAACACTCCCCCTTCAGGTCACATACAGGCTGTCAGTGACATTATTCCCTACGGTCACTGCCCAAGCTATAAGCCTCAAAGAAGCCTCCAAACAAGGAAAAGCCTACCAAGGTCGCTCAAGGGCTTGAAACCAACAGCTTCCATGGAAGGGGTTCCTTTAAGGGAATATGGCCAGGGGGTCTGAAAGCAGTCCCGTCCAGTCACTTTCTGAGGGGGACAAAAGGGAGTAACTCTACTCGATCCTGGATCTACACAGTGCTTCAAGGCCCTGTGGAGGCTGGGCACTCTAAAGGGACCCTAATAAGGGGGGCGCCCTATAGCTCTAGGGTTGATCTAACATGGAGGCCTTGTGAGAGTGCTTCGACCTTCCGACCAGACTTAAGGAGTTAAGTATTCAAACAAAGCGATCCTCAGATTCTGGAACACTTTGCTCAACTTGATAAGTACTGACCAGGCTCTGGGCTAATATCAGGGAGGCTCCATGGGGCCTGCAACGTGATACTTAATGCCTTTGCAATGCTAATCATCTGACTCTTTGGGGAGCCGCCTTCAAGGAGGCCTGTTAAGACCTAATTACTTGATAGCGAGGATGTTAGCAGAGCTAGCCTTCAGAAGCCTAGGTGCTCTCACAGACATTTATGTGGGCCTGGTTATACTTATTTAACATTGCCAACAGGCAGTGTACTCAGCAGAAGTGCTATCGATCCTTTAAGCAAGGAGAGTACAATCTTATGCTACCGGAATATCGAGGATGCCTACTGTAAGGCCTACAACTTTGATTGTCACGGGCGTCAGCCCGGGCAGAGCTTTGGCTCTAAGGGAGCATACTCAACCATCCCAAATGGGAGGGAGTACTAATCTGTCTCTACCTGAGCATAGGTGGTGAAAGGTGATAGCATACGAGCTAAGGGTAGCAAAGTACTCTAATTAATGACCTTAACAAGGGGAGCACTATCAGCATGACCCTGACGGATGTATCAGGGTCGAGGCCTATTATTTTGTAAATTTACAAGACAAATTTTATATTCTCTACTAAACCCAAGGGAATGGAGGCCTCAGTAAGTGGCCAACGGCATTCAACCTTATGACTTGAATTCTATATTCAAGGGGCTCAGATGAAAAATCCTTTTTAATTTAAGGCCTTGCTGCCAGCTACTACACTCGATGCTGTAAAAGGCGGAGGCCTGAGCACACTGCTTCTTACTCTCCAGAGAGAAGGACCTGAAAACGCCCATAGATATCTGCATGGGAGGTTTATCGAAGGTAGCCTGCTGCCTATGCTGCTATCTACCCTGTTACACCACTAGCATTTACACCTAATGCCAAAGGCAGGCCTTGGCCAGACGACTCTTGTAGTAAGAGGAGGCTAGTACTAGGAAAACTAGATTTACAGGAAAAATTTCCTGATGGTCTAAAGAACCTACACTCAGATACTGAGAGGCTTGAATGCTTAGCAGACCGCCACCCAAAATCCTAGATACTAAGCCTAAGACACTAAGACCTACAGAGCTCAACCTGCTCCCTGTAGAGCGATGGCCTAAACGACATTTTTTCACTAAATGGAGGCCTATCACCATAAAGAGCTCGAAAGAGCGCACTTACTACCAGACCCGACGCCAGACCTACAGAAGGGTTCCAAATTAAAGGAATCACTCATCACAGGTTCAGCCTCAGGGCTGATTCAAGAAGCGCCTGGGGTGAGGAAGTGTGCAGATTCGGAAAGCAGTGTTATACAAGATTTAATGCAGTCGAGCGTGCCTTCGCCTCTCTGAACTTTCCCATCACTGTCTTGACGGAGGTGCCAAAAAGATCAGAAGGCGACACTGGTGCATCGAGAAGAAAAGCTTTATTTTCCCCCAATGTCATCCCAGTTCAACCACAGATGTCTATCCCTGCCACTATCACCGCCATCGAGTTCGTCCGATTGCGGCGGCTGTTTGTTTGGTGGCTCGGAATCTGTAGTGCGGTGCAGCTCGTTTACACTACGTCAGGGGAAAGACCCCGACCTTGGTCCAAATCTTTCAGCAGATCAGCGTGGTGTGCTTGCAGCACCGCAATTGTGTGCAAGGCATTACCAGCCATTCCATGCCTTTTCAATCTTATTGTGTAGATCGGCAAAATGGTAGGCTCACGGGAGCTGGAGTGTTATGGCTGGAAAGAAACCGTTCGTAAAGTCTGCCACGAGCGGTCTCTTCCCTCACACGCTCCTATGGCAGCAAAGCCTCGCTGAGCGTGTTTCATAACACTCACAATTCATCATACACGGGGCATCATTCACCGTCATCAGCCATCTCTTTCTTGGACTGTCCAGTAGAGCATTCACTGTCAGATCAGAGGATTTTAGTGACAACACATCTTCATCCAGCAGCTCAAACTCGCAAGCCTCCGAGGGACATGAGAGAAAAATAACTCTCACAAACTCCTTGGCGAGCTCCCTCTGAAACCCAACGATTCTGAATCGCCTGGCACAGATGTCTGCCCCTCTTCCCTCGAGAAGAGGGCCAGATGAGAGCGAAGTTTTCTCAAGGGAAAAAAACTCACAGTTGGCACAAGCAGTTCCCTCAAGAACTGATCGTGCTTGCTCTGAGCCCAAACAGTAAACGCACAAGTTGTGTGTGTCATCTGGTGTCAATTTCTTAGACACGGATCCACAAGCTTCTTGAAACGCTTGTCACTTGCCATAATTGTTCTTATCTTTTTCAGGTGATTGCAAATCAGACAAAACAGTCCCTGAAGACGAAAAGAGGATGACATGTTCTCAAGGCACCCATTTTATACTTCCGGGTCGCACTAGCAGTGATGTCATAGGCTGTCGCCGGTCAATTTCGATTGCCGTGATTGGATAGTTTTTCAGACACCGGTTCATGTGAAGGGCGTTCCCCAATAGCGTCATCGACGCAGTGTCTCGTTCCCTTTCGAAAGGGAATCACATGATGAATCAAAGTTGAAAATAATGCAATAACCATTAATTTAAGAACATAAGATGTAACATAAAACCCTAATGTACATAACAACAAAAACTAAAAACTATCAAATGTGAAGTGTCACACAAGGAAGAATTTTAATTTTAATTATAACATTGCAACATAGAAAAACAACTTTATTACCATTTATTTGTTTAAAAAAGCAGTAAAAACTGTAATATTGTGAAATATTATTACAATTTAAAATAATGTAATATAGTATAGTGGGGAAGTTTTTGATATGATGAAAATAGAATATAATCTGTATAGTAGGGGAGAACCGGGGCGAAAGTAACGCGGGACGAAAGTAACAAATCGATTTTCTCAGAGCCCTGACTATATTAGCATTTCAAGCTATGACAGCACGTTCAGTACGCAACCCTTGACGGAGCTGCCAAATATCACGTGATTTCGTCATCGTTTCCCGCAGTTATCCAGTAAGCAGTTTTCGAGTTCGATAAGTAAATTACTGAAGCGGTACTTTTTTTCTAATTACAAGATGTGTTTTTCGTTTCATGTCAAACAGTAATGATCAATCTACATGTTATTGAGTGCTGTAACACATCCTGAAGTTCTCTTACGAGAGTTCTCTCGTACTGCGTCTTAGCTAAGACGCTGCGGGAAAAGTCTCTTTTCACGAATATTGAAGCAAAAAATTATCCTTAATTTTAATATTTGTAAAACGCATTTGCCACAGTATGCAGCCATAGGCAAGACGGCTCGTTTGCTCATTGGCTGTTGTACTAGCAAATGCATAAGCCTATCGAGCGCAGGCTGATGCAACATCAGACCAATGAGGCCACTTCCCGCCGACGCGGGCGTGGCCTCGCCCTATAAAGGTAGCTCGAAAAGGCTGACTCACTTGATTTTTCATCTCTTCAGCGAACCTCTCACATCGCTGGATCTCGGATAGAAGCAAGCGTCGTCTGAGTGCAAGCACATCAGCGGGACGAGCCATCTGAAGTCGCTGGCCTTCGCCGCCTTCCACTGCCGTACCTGCTGCGCTTTCCGGCGCTCATATCCTTTCTGTTTCTCTGTGTGTGTGTATGTGTGTGTTCGCCCCGCGACACACACTCGTAAAAGAGCTCGCGTCTTTTTCAAGACGCCCTCCCTTTCCTAGAGGATCTCGCAGCTCTCGCGCTCGCTGGCGGCGACTGCCCCCACTCCGAGCCAATTGTCTATGGTGACTCTGAGGACTCACCTGGCATCCTTCTCCGAGGCTGCTCCTCCTGAAAGCGGACGGTCGGGGTTAGTTTTTCTTTACGTTATAAGAAAAACTACCCTGCCTCTGCGCGTCATTCACCGGCGAAAGGAGAAAAGTGTGTTCGTTGTGTACTGGCCTCTTTTCTCTTACATTTCCCAGTTCCCTGTCGGCGACTGGAAATGTCATTTGCAGCAAGCGTACGCCTGCTAGCAAACGCTGAAGAATGTTGACGCTCAACGCATCCAAAAACCTGTATTCCCCTGTGGCTCAGTGGTGGAGTGTTAGGTTTTTCGCACGGACGACTGTGGTTCGATTCCCGGTCTGGCCGCATATAATTATGCCGCTAATGCTTCGCTCTGTCACTCCCCTGAGGGCGACTGCAGAGGTGCATTTTTGCAGCCAGCAAGCGCGTGGTACCCGCTTGCCTGCAACCGAACACCGTTTCTACGGTTCCCGTGCGTCACTGGCGAAAAGAGAATGGAGTGCTTTAGCCCCGCTGAGACCGGGCGTTATCCTCTCTTCTCACATTCTGGCACTTTTCAGGCGTCTGAAAATGTCAGTATTGCATGTTGTGCTACACGCATACCTGCAAATGAACGCTAGTGTGTTTAATACTCGCGATAACTGAAAGTCTATGTATCTTCCCCTGTGGTCCAGTGGTAGATTCATAGCCTATCGCGCAGTCGACCCGGGTTCGGTTCCCGGGTCCGCCGGCTGAAAAATTATGCCGTCGCATACATTTTGCTCTGTCAGTCCCCTGGAAGGCGACTGCAGATGTGAATTTATGCCGTCGCATACAATTTGCTCTGTCAGTCCCCTGGAAGGCGACTGCAGATGTGAATTTTTGCAGCCGACGAGCACGTGGTATAACCCGTGCCCGTTCGCCTGCACACAAAAACCGTTCTACTGCCTTTCCGCACTCGCTCTGCTCAGGCAGACAGCGCGCTCAATGCAGTAAGTGTGGTTAATACTCGCGATAACTGAAAGTCTATGTATCTTCCCCTGTGGTCCAGTGGTAGATTCATAGCCTATCGCGCAGTCGACCCGGGTTCGGTTCCCGGGTCCGCCGGCTGAAAAATTTATGCCGTCGCATACAATTTGCTCTGTCAGTCCCCTGGAAGGCGACTGCAGATGTGAATTTTTGCAGCCGACGAGCACGTGGTATAACCCGTGCCCGTTCGCCTGCACACAAAAACCGTTCTTCTACTAAGAGGCCTTTCCGCACTCGCTCTGCTCAGGCAGACAGCGCGCTCAATGCAGTAAATGTGCCCGCTCTTCCGAGCCCACATTCACTCACAGACATTGCATGTCCCACGGGACTCGCCCAGCCCTCCCTCACTCGGTTAAACACCGCGGCGAGGTCGAGTGCGTCTGAGAATATTGATATTGCACGTCATGCTACCCGCATGCTTGCAAACAAACACTCGCGTTAACAGAAAGTCAATGTGTCTTCCACTGTGGTCCAGTGGTAGATTCTAAGGCTTTCGTGCGGGCGACTTGGGTTCGATCCCCGCTCAGATGGCAAAAAGTTTTTATGCCGTCAAATACAAATCGCTCTGCCAGTTCCCTGAGAGGCGACTGCAGACATGTATTTTGCAGCAGGCAACCACGTGGTACAACCCGTGCCTGTTTGCCTGCACACAAAAGCCGTTTCACGGCTACACCCGGCCACGGCCGATGGTGCTATAAATGTAGTGCTGATGCCCACTATTCAGTGCCCATCCGTACACGCAAGCACAGCCCTTCACACAGGGCTCGCGCCCATAAAATCGACTCAAGTCGATCGCGCGCACTGCATAGTAGACGTGCCCACTCCTCAGTGCACACGAACACTATGTCACGCACGTCTGACGGTTTCTGTAAAAACGAAACCCGTGCACGTTCGTTCTGCTCAGACAGACAACGCGCCAAAAGTAGTAAAGGTGCGCGCTTCCAGCCCACATTTACTCACAGACGATACGAGTCCCACGGGACTCGCTCAGCCCTCCCTCACTCGGCTAAGCGCCATAGCGGGGTCGAGGACGAGCGCTCTGCCCGCTGTCATCAGCGCGCCCCACGCCTCGAATGCCACAGACATAACGCCTGTGTTACAGCACATCGAAGCGCCTCCGTTGCTCAGCCAACAGAGTGCGCTTCGCATCCAACCCTTAGCCATCCATGCAGATGCATGGGCAGCGCTTCCAGGGGTTTCGGAATGGGTGCTAAGCATTATAAAGAGAGGCTACTCGCTACAGTTTTATCGACGCCCTCCCCGCTTTACGGCGCGTGTCGAAACTACGGTGAATTCGGAAGTAGCACACCTACTCCAAGCCGAATTTCAAAACTGATGAGCAAAGGGGCTTAGAGCCTGTATCTCATGCTCAAAGCGAACGGGGGCTGTACAGCAGATACTTTCTGGTTCCCAAAAAAGACGGGGGCTGCAGACCCATACTGGATCTGAGACAGCTGAACAAAGCATTAGTGAAACGCAGTTTCAGAATGCTTACGACCAGGAAAATCCTCGCGCATAGTACACAGTCCTGCCATTCGGTCTGTCCCTGGCACCTCGCACATTTACGAAGTGCATGGACGCAGCGCTCGCCCCTCTCAGACTCAGAGGCATGCGAGTGCTGAACTATTTGGACGACTGGCTGATTCTGGCTCATTCACGATCAGAGCTCGTGGAGCACAGGACCATGTTACTCGATCACCTCGAGAAACTCGGTCTCAGAGTCAATTGGACGAAGAGTTCACTGAACCCCAGTCAAACGATTTTGTTTTGGGCATAGTTCTGGACTCACAGTCTATGACGGCGCGGCTGTGTCGCCAGTTCTTCAGCTGGGCCTGCTCCGCACGCGCCCCCTACAGTTCTGGCTGAAAGCGCGGGTACCACGCAGAGCGTGGACTTCTGGTCGACTGCGCCTCAAGGTCAACCAGAGCTGTGTTACAGCTCTAGAACCTTGGACAGTGAACGGCTGGTACCAAACAGGTGCAAGCCTGGGGACTTCCTCGAGAGTGAGAGTGGTGTCCACGGACGCCTCCACCTCGGGATGGGGAGCGCTGCTCGAGGGCAGACCGTTATATGGCCTGTGGTCAGAACGGGAAAAGCTCCGACACATCAACTGTCTGGAAATGCTGGCAGTAGAAAACGCGCTGACACGTTTTCGTCCCCAAATCAAGGGCCATCACGTCTTAGTCCGTTCGGACAACATGTCGGTGGTGTCCTACATAAATCGCCAGGGCGGTCTCAGATCCCGAGATCTATACAGGTTGGCGGAACGCCTCCTGGTATGGGCTCAGCACAACTTGCGTTCGCTAAAAGCAGCTCATGTGCCTGGGATACAGAATGTGGGTCCAGACAGGCTGTCCAGGAACAACATTCCCGCGGGCGAATGGTCTCTACACCCACAAACAGTCCAGCTGCTGTGGGAGAGATTTGGCAGAGCGGAAGTGGACCTCTTCGCGTCCAGCGAAAACGCTCACTGCCCCGCGTTCTTTTCCAAGAGCGAAAGCGCGCTGTCCCAGAGGTGGCCGCGCCGCCCGCTCTATGCTTTTCCCCCCGTCTCCCTCCTTCCAGAGGTGATAGAACGAGTGAGGGAAACGAAATGCTCAGTGCTGCTTGTAGCACCACTCTGGAGGAACCAACCTTGGTCTCCAGAGCTGATGCAGTTGGCAGACACTGCCCCATGGCCGGTGCCATTGAGAAGGGACCTTCTCTCGCAGGCCAGGGGCTCGATTTGGCACCCTCAACCGAAGTTGTGGGCCTTACACGTGTGGGCTCTCAACGGTTACCCGCTGATTTCTCAGTAGGAGTGCTAAATACTATCACTCAGGCTAGAGCACCGTCGACTCGACGGCTCTATGCCTCAAAGTGGTCGGTATTCTCCAGTTGGTGTGTGGCTCGGGGATGCTCACCCCTCGACTGTGAGGTAACGGAGGTTCTCTCCTTCCTTCAAGAGCTGTTGGATAAGGGCAGAGCCCCATCCACGCTCAAAGTATATGTGGCGGCTATCGCAGCGTTCGCTGAGACAACGCTCGGTCAGTCGATAGGAAGGAACGATTTGGTCATCCGCTTCCTCAAGGGAGCTAGGAGACTGAACCCTCCCAGACCCCCGTCGGTCCCTGTTTGGGACCTCTCTACGGTCCTGGAGGCCATGAAAGGTTCCCCTTTCGAGCCCATCCAGTCGATTAGTCTCAAACATCTGTCATTTAAGACAGTGTTTTTGCTGGCCCTTGCTTCAGTGAAGCGCATAGGGGACCTGCACGCGCTCTCAGTGAGCCCGTCGTGTCTGGAGTTTGGGCCTAGTGACTCGAGAGTCATACTCAAACCTAGGCACGGCTATGTGCCGAAATCCCTCAACACACCGTTTCGGGCTCAGGTTATATCCCTGTCCGCCCTGCCGGTGTTAGAAGAGGAAGGAGACTTGGGCTCTCTCTGCCCTGTCAGGGTTTTAAGAGCCTATGTGTCTCGCTCTGCTGCCTTTAGACAGACTGAGCAACTATTTGTCTCGTTCAGTGGACGTTCCAAGGGAACGGCTGTTTCGAAACAAGGCCTATCCAGATGGATAGTTGACGCCATAGCGTTGGCATACACCTCCAGGGGTCTTCAGTGCCCGCTGGGTGTCAGAGCGCACTCCACGAGAGGCGTTGCCTCTTCGTGGGCCTGGTCTAGTGGAATATCTCTACAGGATATTTGTATGGCGGCAGGCTGGGCCTCGCCGTCTACATTTATCAGGTTTTATAACCTCGAGGTTCCCGCTTTGCAGGCTAAGCTGTTATCGGTGTAATTGAACACTGAGAATGCAAGCACAGTGCGTTACTACTATCTTACGGGCAGTTTTACGTAAGACCCATATTCCCACTTTAGTCAAGGGTGTCTTGTCTAAGTGATGTCTTATATTACGTCTGCAGACGCAGCCACATATCAGAACGGAGAGTTCCTCCTCTTGTTCTAGGACTCTATGTCAGTCCCTCTGGTGATTGTGCACTGTAAATCCTGGGTCAGCCTCCAGGTTTATGGTTGTTAATCCCTGCACGCACGGCGTCTTACATTGGGTTCCCGCAGCGTCTTAGCTAAGACGCAGTACGAGAGAACTCTCGTAAGAGAACGTACTCGGTTACTAACGTAACCTCGGTTCTCTCTAGAAGAGGGAACGAGTACTGCGTTCCCTGCCGTGCGTACGATTCACTTTGGTTCGCTTCTTCGTTGAAATAAATCAAGTGAGTCAGCCTTTTCGAGCTACCTTTATAGGGCGAGGCCACGCCCGCGTCGGCGGGAAGTGGCCTCATTGGTCTGATGTTGCATCAGCCTGCGCTCGATAGGCTTATGCATTTGCTAGTACAACAGCCAATGAGCAAACGAGCCGTCTTGCCTATGGCTGCATACTGTGGCAAATGCGTTTTACAAATATTAAAATTAAGGATAATTTTTTGCTTCAATATTCGTGAAAAGAGACTTTTCCCGCAGCGTCTTAGCTAAGACGCAGTACTCGTTCCCTCTTCTAGAGAGAACCGAGGTTACGTTAGTAACCGAGTACGTTTGCCTTGTTAGAGTTTTTCATTATAAAAGTAAATCCGGGTTTAAACGTCAGGAGTTCCTGTCGGGACGAAAGTAACACTTGTTTCTTTTGTCGCGCTGCTAATGTGGTGACTTTCTCTGTGTTGCAGCATTTATTAAAACATGTTTATGTCATATTATACCAACAGAATATGGCAAGAGTGAGGGTCAGTAAGACAGATAGAGGTCTGATTCAGCCAGATGTTTAAGAGAGGGCATTCACATTTAAATCAGCTGATTTTTGTCACCATTCCATTTACCTTAGTCACATTTAGGTTTTAGCCATACCTTATAGCTTTTCTACCTCCACCTATGTATTTGCAGGGTTTCCATCCTGATGTTTTAATGCAGATTTTAAATTTATGCATAAAAAATTGATGGAAACATGACTATTGTTACATTATGTTGAGAATTTATATTATGGTAATTTAATTTAATTTTCATATTGTTCATGTTGAAAACACATTTTATAAAATAGATTGACATTGCCAATAAAAAAATATTCTAAAGAATTCAAGTTTGTACTGTTGGGTTATTTGAAACATTGATGAAACTGAAATTTAAAATGAAAATGTAAATTAACAATTTTTTGCAAATATAAAGGCCAAAATATGTTTGCAGTTACATGTTAACAAGGTCATATACTCAGGTATATTTAGGCTAATAAAAAAAAAACAAAAAAAACAAGAGGAACACAAACAATCTAGCTTGTATATTGTTGTGTTACTTTTGACCCACCTGAGTGTTACTTTCGTCCCAACTGACGGGGTCGAAAGTAACATGAGCAGTCTTAAGTTCAAAGTGAAATTATACTGAAGTCCTTCTACATTTTTACAAAATACCACCTGGTATTGATAGACCACACTTGTGAGTGACTGACCACAGCAAAAATATATCTCTGTCTAAAACATCATCTTTTCAAATTATGTTTTTCTGAAAAATGGTACTTTCGCCCCTGCTCTCCCCTAAATCAACTATATATAGAGAGAGAGAGTAGCTATAGATTAATCATATTAGAAGTTAATTTTGCTTTTAGTTGTCATTATTATTTTTCTTGCTTATAAACTGAATTAAGGCGACAATGACCGACAGCAGCAAGACAGAGTGGGCACTAAGCAACAGTTGGAAAGTCATTGACTTGAGGAGAATGTCACATTCCTGTCACAATGGGATGGCAAAAAATATAATAAGAAGCAGCTAAGGTCACAAGTATCAGCCACTCCAATCACAACTATATCATTCGAGGAGACATTCAGCATTTCCTAAAGCTGGAGAACACATTCAGCTGTGAGTGAAAGTCAGCGTGAAATGAACAGAACACCTCAGTCATCGCCTACTGCTGAACCCACCAGCAGTATCAGAAAAGAGCAAATGGTATGTTTCACTAGCATCATATCTGTACACCTGTATATCTGTGAAACCTCCAGTTCACCCACAGGCCTTTATAAATATTCATCAACTGGTATGACTAAATCACCAAGAAAGAGCTGTGGAGAAGAGCAGGGCAGAAGACGGAGTCAGTTGACATGCACATTAAACATCAGAATGTCTAGATGTAATCTGCAAAGAAGACAACTTATGGGCCTGGATGGGGTGAAGTGGTGTGCAAGCGACACAACAGGCTTCTCATGTACTACCCTTGTAATGCAATACATATTCATAATACAAAAATACAGTAATTGTATCCAGCCATTGTTATGTTTTCAATCACGCACATTAAGATTACAGTTACTCCAAAGAATTTGTAGAAAACATTTTATCTTATTGACTACAGAATACAAACAAAATCGTCCAAAGAGACTCTCAAGCTACCAGTTTGACTCAATTTGATGAAACTTTAACTGTCTGCATGAACACCATCAGAGTTGTTACTAAATGAACATCTGACTCACTTAACGAACTAAAAGTTCTGTCAAGTCTAGCCAAGTCATGCCACGTTTATTTATATAGCGCTTTATACAATACAGATTGTTTCAAAGCAGCTTTGCAGTGTTGACAGGAAACTGATTCAACAATGCAAACAGAGTTTATTTCGTCTGTGCAGCAGCTCTAAAAGAAAATAGTGTCATTGCTCAGCTGAAGTCATTTCAGTGTCTATTCAGTTCCATTATGAAGATCATCAAATATTAAAAATGGTTAATTTCATCTATAAAGCAGTTCTGCAGAAAACAGTGATTTCATCATCCAGCTGAGTTCAGCTTTCATCCAATAATGTCAGTGCAGTTTAATCAATAATATTGTTGAATATGTCCTCTTTATGTGAATAACATTAATAACATAAACATTATATGTACCATTTTAAGGGCTGCCAGCTTAAAATGTCATGGTAGGGGAACACATATTAACTATTAACTACAACTTCTGCCTCAATAAACTACTAATTACTACTTAATAGTTAATAAGGTTGTTTTTGTAGTGTTTAAGTGTAGGTATTTGGGTGGATTAAGGGATGTAGAATATGGTCACGTAGAATAAGGAATTAATATGTGCTTTTTAAGTACTAATAAAAAGCCAATATCCTAGTAATATGCATGCTAATAGGCAACTAGTTAATAGTGAGAATTGAACCCTAGAAGTGTTACCAAGATCATTATGAAGCAAATAATAACAACATAACGGCATATCACATACTGTGTAATTCAACTCTAATTGTGCCCTTGTAAATATGAATTCTAAAAGTAATCTGAATAAGCTGCCTTTTTATGTAATGACTGATAAAACTTGGGCACCCTGACTCCATTAAATCACACCAGGCCAGCCAATCAGATTTGAGCATGCTGTTTTTTGTGAGCTCTTACTATTTTTGTGTGCAATTTGCATCAGTTCTGTGAACAGTCCATGGGGGGTTTATTGGGGTGCTGAGACTATTGCATAGATATCTGACCCGAAGGCCTGAAATGTTCCAGATTCATAATTCTGTGGTTCACTTCTCTTCTCTTTTGGATTTGATTATCTGTTTCTTTGAAGAAAAACCCACTTTTCCTAAAGAGTGTGGTGATAAATCTATTGGACGGTGACTGGCTCTCCCCCAGCTGTTCTCTTGGACAATGCTGCTTGTATGGAGAACCAAAGTCATCCATCACCAGCTCCCTTTACAGCTCTAAACAGTCACGCCTGAAAATAATGTTCACTCAGCTGCTGATTAATTGCAACTCTCTGTGGCTCAATATGAATGTCCTGCAAATACAAAAAAAATAAATAAAAAGGTTGCCTTAAATGGATGCTTCACCCAAAAATAAATATTCTGTCATGATTTATTCAAATCAAAATGATGAGATATCGTTTGTGTTCTGCAAAAGAATGTGTCATACAGGTTTGAATGTAGTTACTTTTTCTTGGCTTATTCATCTTAAAGTAGAGGGATCACTGTAAGTGTACTGACACTTAATACTCTAAAATAGATTCAGTTTTCATCTTGTGCATATGCACATGCACTGTCGTTCCACCCTTAAATGCAAATTATTATAATCTTTCCCAGAGGCAAACAGTGAAAGTAATGCAGTATGACAAACTGGCAATGAGTATTAACCTTTGGCCCTTCAGGATTTTGAATATGCGACAGGATCCTTTTTTTGCAGGATGTTTCATTTAAATAAATAAATGAGAATTATTTACAAAAGAAAATAGACTATTTTACTTATGTTTAAGGTGCAGTCAGTAATATTGAGTTTGCTTCGAAAATACTGAGGAACAGTACAGTAGTCTTCTCTCGGTTGCTGTCTAATGCCTTCAGTCAGTCAGAGGATGGTGTACACATTCACACCAGAAGCGATGAGAATCTATTCAACCTCGCATTTCTCAGAGCTAAGACCAAAGTATGAAAAGTATTGGTCAGGGAAATGCTATTTGAAGACGATTGTGCCCTGACAGCACATTAAAAAAAACATTAAAACACCTCATCAACTGCTTCACACATGCTTGCAGTGAGTTTGGACTCGCTATTGACCCCCTCAGAACTAACATCATGGGACAAGATGTCAGCAGCAACCCCAGCAGCTCTATTGGTGAATTAGTTTTTATGTTTAAGCTGATATATCTCCATATTAATAACAGTCTTGAACTGTAAACTCTCAAGCGTTGGCTTTTTGGTTATGTTTATGTGTCTATTCAGAATGACTTATGAGCAGCAACCTTTTTATTTTGGGTATGTCATTGATGCCCTACTTGCCAAGTAGTGTGTATGTGTGTGTGTGTGTGGGGGGGGGGGGGGGGGGGGGGGGTTATTGCGGACTATTTTCTAGCTTTAAAGCAGTACCCTTGCAAACACATTGTTCCCATAACAGTGTTGGGAAGATCCTGAAGCTGCTATGCTCAAAAAAGGAATCTAGAGCCCTTAGAGCAGAGCTACCAGTAAATGGACAAAGCCTCAGCTGAGCCCATGACCCATCAGTTTTCCCAGCCTCCGCATACACTCTGCCCACCATCCTCAATGTCATCTGACATGGTTTAGAGGGCAAAACGGGAGCCTTCAGCAATGAGGATGTACCCGAGGAAAGGTGATACCCAAAATTTATTTCCACCTGATGCATCCTCCCATAATCCTGCTCACGCAACCCCTCTGCATTCCAATAATTTGAAGCCGAATGAACCATGCGAGAGGAGTATGGATGTCTCCATGAACCAGACACATCAGTGTGCAGGTCTGGGAGAAAAGGAAGGCTCACCAGAGCTGACTCTTCAGACATAGTTTATCCAAACGGCCTTCTGCAGTCTCGCGTTTCGAGCCGGACCTGTTCAAGCTTAGCTGGGCTGTTAAGCTTATTTAAGCTCTACTAGCTCATCGTATTCAGAATTATGCAGCATGGAGGAGGAAACAGATCCATACGTCTCTATTGACACCACGTCTATTCCATTAGAATCATAGGCGAGCAATGAGTCCTCGTTTTCCACAGAAGAAGCAAATGAGTGGGCCTCCGCTTCTGGCACAAGGACAATGGAGTCAAAGGGAAAGGTGAGGGGAACTCCCTCACGGTCTTCTACTAGGTCTGTCTGAGTTTCCCACGATCGGCAAACCCTGGGCTTGAGTCTCGGGGCTCAGGAGTGGAGTTTCCTCAATGGAAAATCATCCCAGTGAATGCATTCAGGCTCATCGAGAGCTGAACATGCATGCTCCACTCCCAGAGTAAAATAACCAACGCATTCTCATCCTAGGGCGTCATATACTGACGCTTTTGACATTTCGTCTACATCCAACGCACATGGCACCCTTTAGCGTCAATATGACACGCACAGAGCTTTGTTCGGTTATGGGTAGGTTTAGGTCTGGGGTAGGGTTAGGGTTAGACCGCTAGGAGGCGCCTTCTGGCCCATATCTATCTGCGTCTCATATTGACGCTAAAGGGTGCCATGTGCTTTGGATGTAGACGAAATGTCAAAAGCGTCAGTATATGACGCCTTGGGATGAGATCGGGCTGAAATAACACACAGCTCATGACCATCGCCAGGCTTTAAAAAAAAAACAGGGTGAGTAAAGAAAGTATTATTTCTTTACACACACTGCTGTTTACACAACACACAACCAAGCGGCTTCCTGTAGACAAAGAAGCTGATGACATGCTCTTAGGCACCCTTCTTGTATGCAAGGGCAATACTTTGCGACGTCATCGCACTGCGTCAGTCATTGGTATGTGTTTGAACACATGCCTCAGGCACCGGTTTATGCGAGGGTGCGTCCCCATAGTGTCAGCAGCATAGAAATTCTCTCGATGGGAACTGTATTGTTTATCCTTTTGATCTTTCATTTTGTTGGTATGAGTCAAACATATTTTTCTTTAAACATGACATTTTTACTATGCGTTTGTATCAAGTAATTTTTACTGTTGTTTTGCCAGTTCCTTGGATTATTTTCTCATGACTAGTTGTGGTCTACTGGGAGGCCTATATTACTTACAATGCAGATCATAAGTCATATTTTGTTTGCTTTAAGCAATAGTAGATCATTTGCATTCACTCTGCCTCAAGTTATCTTTGGCTAGAGCCTGTATTATGGGAGAAGAGGCATTTTTCAGGCTTATTTGAAAGCCTTGGGTATGTTAAAGTTATTGTTTCACATAATTCTTCCAGGCAAATAAATGTTTAATTCAAGTGCTTTTATTGTTCATTTTGTATATATAAGTTTCCCAAACTACACTGTTAAAATATTTTTCCAGTTCATTGAAAACATGATTCATGTTGTAACATACAGTGTATATAGTTGATTTCAGTTATGTAAAAATGAGGGCTAGATCTGGTTGAAAAATAGCAATTCTTACTTTTTATAGAACATTGCAGTATTAATAATAAATGATATGTCTATGCACATCATTATTATTATTTTTAAAAATGCATGTCCCCTCATAATCTTTAAACTCTTGCAGCGACTTCTCTTCTCTTCTCTTCTCTTCTCTTCTCTTCTCTTCTCTTCTCTTCTCTTCTCTTCTCTTCTCTTCTCTTCTCTGATGATGTGTTTACTGGCGTGAGGGTGGGGCAACCAGTCACTCACATGAGATCCACCAATAGCAAACCACAACCATCCAATCAATTTCACATGGACAAAACAAGTCCCGCCCTTCATTTGTCCTTGTTTGAGAAGTCAATTCACTAATAGGGAATAGAGAGGACTATCAGACCCCCACCCCTACCCTCCCAACCCCCCCAACCCCCCCACACACACATTTCAAAGGTGTGAATGTTTATCACCAAATTACACATGGCTTTATAATCTTGGAGTTGAATCAACAATCACTCAAGGCCAGGAAAGGAGAGGACAGGGCTAATCGATTCTCAGTTAGCAGCCATGTGGTAATTGTGGAGGTATCAGCCTCCCGAGGTGAACTGCTGTGAGCTTTAAAGTCTACAAATGACTCCAGCCCTTCAGGGAGAACGTGGATAGCGCCTCAAATGGGTGGATACACAAATGACATACATTGTTTAGTGCTGCTTGTGTTAAACGTGTTACTTGTCAGCTGATTTTCCAGTTAGACTAGTAGTTTATGACATTCCACATATACGACTGTAATTTATAGTATAATGCTAGTAAGAAGACTTAATATATTCTATAACATCCCCATGTTTATGTTTATCTGAGTGTTAACTAGAGCCACCAGTGATTTCTGTGACGTTTATTTATGTTGTGCTCCCTAAAAGAATCGTACACTCCACTTCTGCAGAAATTCTATTTAATATGACTTATGAGATAATGTTGCTGATGCCAATGCAAAAACAGCCTTTAAAGGGGAAATTATTTTTCCAATAACTTCTCAATTTATTATTTCTCTGCTGAAAGAACACTTTCTCGCTCTATTAGTCATATAAGAAGCAAATGATGCCAGACAATGTGCAGTCTTTCCATTTTCAATTTGTCATATCAATGCCTTTGCATTTGGGTGTTTTTTAATGGTTCTGTAAACATTTCATTATTCTTTTTTTGTTGTTGTTGTACATTTTCTGTTTTCCTGTTCAAAACACACCACCACAATGCTAATGTGTTAACAGGGTGTTGCTCTGCAGTTGCAAGGGGTATTACTAGGGCGTTGGGATTTGATTGCATATTGCCTCAAGTGAAACGACCTCATGCCCAGATTTCCACAATATTGTGGTCTGTAGACATCCTTAACATATAGGTGTTGTTTTCAGTGCAGCGTTGAAGTGTTTACAGTGTTGAAAGGGCAGGACAGCTCTGTGTTCAGGCCTCATTTGGCATTCATGTCTTCGGTGGCCAGTCTGTCTCTCTCTCTCTCTCTCTTTCTCTTTTGTAGGTTTGCTCTTGCTCTACACTAGAAGTAAACAGCAGCTTTGATCAATGATTCCTCCGCGCTCTCCTGCCTCACACGTCCATTCTCCGGCAGATGGTGGACGTGCAGCACAATTTACTACAGCAGAGAAACCTCAAAGTCTTGACTTTAATGCACCTCTATGGTGCCCTCAGTCCAAATGTTCAATATCTAACCTAAATCATTTTTAAAGCGCAGTATATGAAGTTACCATCTGTTACCGGGAGGCTATTATTAATGATAAAGGACTTTCTGTGCGATAGTTGACAGCACAGAAATATAAAGTTAAAATGCTACTTTTTTTCAATTTCACACATGTATACATTTGCATTAATGTTTCTGCGTTTACAGTATGCATATATCCAACATGAAAGTCAGGGTGAAATTTCTATGCAAGTGGCGATTTAGCACCAGGCACCTCTCAAATAGCAGCTGAAACTTGTAATGATCAAATACTTGTGTGTTCAGAAGTATCTTACACTGGTAAAAAAATGTACATCCCCAAGTCAAAAATTTCAAGTGACCGATAACATCTAAATTTTTCAATTAGTCTGACGTATTATTTCTCATTGAGCCAATGTTAACAGACTATTGCAACAAAAATTTCACTTGGGCCAATTGAAAAATTTAGATGTTATCAGTCACTTGAAATCACTTGAAAAAGCTTCTATTTTGTTGGCCAGGTTGTTGTTACTGTATACCACTCTCTAAAACTCACTAGTATGAGTGTAATTTACATAAAACTCATAGATGATAGAGCTGAACCACGTCTATAGATAGCAGCGCAGCATCTAACACCATTGTGGTATCGGTACTAAAGGTAGGGAAGGCAATTTTCGAAGAGGCTAGCAATAGCGAGCTAGCTTTAAACTTATGCTTCAAAGCTAGCTCGCTATTGCTAGCCTCTTAGCCTCATCCCACCCTCCCTTCAAAACATCTTCAAAGCCACGCCTCCTTCAAAACACATGAAGGCGTACAGCAGGGAGCAAACAAAATTGACACCTCATGTCTCAAAGCATGTAACAATACAATAATAATGTACATAAAAAAACTTAAAGAGCACTGACCTGTACCACCTGACTGCTGCAGATTTATTTCGGTGTTGATAGTGTTATCATTGAAACGCATACATTTGTGTCACGAACCGCTCCGAGTTTAACGTCACGGGTTTCCATATCTTTCAAATTATGGTAGTTATGGCATGAAAACAGCATAAGCTGGTTGTTTTGGCTCAGGAGGAACTGTAAAATGCGGCTGCTGTTTCGGTTGCAGTGCTCGGTGACTGACGTCTGTCTAACTCTGCATAGCATGGAACACACTGATGACATCTCTGCTCGAGCAAGTGTTAATAGAAATGCATATGTTGACAGGCAGGTAGGGCATCGTATCTAAATGATTGGACCTAACTTTGTGATTGCTATCAGGATGTGAAGAGACTTTCAACCAGCATAAAAAAAGAAAAAAAAGAACATTGATGCCAACTCTAGCTAAAGAACTACTGAATTCACCTTTAAAGGGTCATTTATTTTTAATTTGCATACATTTTACAGTACGTTTATGCATTTGGCATAAACACTTTTATCCAAAGCAATTTACATTTTATTCAAGATATAGCATACATTTATCGGTTCAAACATTCCATGAGAATCAAACCCATGACCAACTCCACGCTGTACGGTTATATCGGCTAAATAAGTGAAGTAAAAATTGAATGTAATGAAATGAAAATGTAAATTTGTAATGTTTATATATATATATATACACACTCACCTAAAGGATTATTAGGAACACCATACTAATACTGTGTTTGACCCCCTTTCACCTTCAGAACTGCCTTAATTCTACGTGGCATTGATTCAACAAGGTGCTGAAAGCATTCTTTAGAAATGTTGGCCCATATTGATAGGATAGCATCTTGCAGCTGATGGAGATTTGTGGGATGCACATCCAGGGCACGAAGCTCCCGTTCCACCACATCCCAAAGATGCTCTATTGGGTTGAGATCTGGTGACTGTGGGGGCCATTTTAGTACAGTGAACTCATTGTCATGTTCAAGAAACCAATTTGAAATGATTCGAGCTTTGTGACATGGTGCATTATCCTGCTGGAAGTAGCCATCAGAGGATGGGTACATGGTGGTCATAAAGGGATGGACATGGTCAGAAACAATGCTCAGGTAGGCCGTGGCATTTAAACGACGCCCAATTGGCACTAAGGGGCCTAAAGTGTGCCAAGAAAACATCCCCCACACCATTACACCACCACTACCAGCCTGCACAGTGGTAACAAGGCATGCTGGATCCATGTTCTCATTCTGTTTATGAAGCCAGAACCCTATGAAGCCAGAACCCTGTTTACGCCAAATTCTAACTCTACCATCTGAATTTCTCAACAGAAATCGAGACTCATCAGACCAGGCAACATTTTTCCAGTCTTCAACTGTCCAATTTTGGTGAGCTCGTGCAAATTGTAGCCTCTTTTTCCTATTTGTAGTGGAGATGAGAGGTACCCGGTGGGGTCTTCTGCTGTTGTAGCCCATCCGCCTCAAGGTTGTGCGTGTTGTGGCTTCACAAATGCTTTGCTGCATACCTCGGTTGTAACGAGTGGTTATTTCAGTCAAAGTTGCTCTTCTATCAGCTTGAATCAGTCGGCCCATTCTCCTCTGACCTCTAGCATCAACAAGGCATTTTCGTCCACAGGACTGCCGCATACTGGATGTTTTTCCCTTTTCACACCATTTTTTTGTAAACCCTAGAAATGGTTGTGCGTGAAAATCCCAGTAACTGAGCAGATTGTGAAATACTCAGACCGGCCCGTCTGGCACCAACAACCATGCCACGCTCAAAATTGCTTAAATCACCTTTCTTTCCCATTCTGACATTCAGTTTGGAGTTCAGGAGATTGTCTTGACCAGGACCACACCCCTAAATGCATTGAAGCAACTGCCATGTGATTGGTTGAATAGATAATTGCATTAATGAGAAATTGAACAGGTGTTCCTAATAATCCTTTAGGTGAGTGTATATATATATATATATATATATATATAATTTATTTTTTATTTATTGTTTTAAGTTTTGTCATCTAATCAGCTAAAGAAATGAAGTCCAACAGTCCCGTGGTACAGAATTACAGTTAGTAATAGGGTTTGGTTTAAGGTTAGTTGCAAGTAATTATGCATAATTTACTGTTATTACTATAGTAAGTATATGTAACGTGTAACAAGGACACTGTAAAATAAAATGTTACCAAATTGTCTTATGAATTGTCTTATGTTTAATTTAAGGTAAAAGGTTTCCTTTTTGCTTTTGCAAGCACTATTTGGAACAACCCTTTCTACGTGTATTAATATACAACATTTTAACATTTATTTCTCTTAAAAACCATAATAATTCAGTCACTTCCCTCTGCATGACTTTTAGGATGTGCAAATGCCAGAGTCCTATTACTGTGCTCCACTGCAGGTTCATGTGAGAATTTAAAGCTGGAATTATAAGAAGGAAAAAAAAATTCTGCACATATGAGATAGCCCTGACCTTGAAAAGCTTGTTAGCCCTTTCAACAATCTTTAGTTGGTTCCATTCTTTCTTTCACAGCAAAGGAGGACTGCTTTTAAGATTCTCTCTAGGCACTGCTGTGTTCACTCACTGTGCACTCCTTTACAGTAAACAGCCATTTTATTTATGGCTAAATGAACACATCCATTCAGCCGGATTGGCAGAATCTGAATTATTTGGGATGCACAACATGATGCATCGCCACAGACATGCAGAGGACAGTGTGTACTCTTTGAGAATACTGTCATCGCTTAAATATGAATTGATGGCAGATAAGCTGCGATGCCCTCCTCTGTCTGTAACATCCCCCCATATCACAGAGGAACACAACGTGATAAGCCTAAAGTACAAAGGGAATACAGTAATAGCGAAGCACGAGAGGAGCATGGTAACGCTTAATCATGCTTGCTCTAAGCTCCGCCCCTGACTCCTCCTCTCTGCCTTCCTTTTGGATTAATTATGCAGCTCACTGCAGCATTTTCAGTGGTGCCTGCAGTTTGTCCTGCAACAACTCCATGTTCCTCTCTCTCTTCCTCCTCCTCTTTCCCTCTTTCTCTTCTCTATTCTTACCGCCTCTATTCTTGGAGGTCTAAATTTGATTAAATTCTTCCCCCCTCTCTCTCACTCCCTCCCTTAATTCTCCGCTCTTCTTACAGCACCATGACAAGAAATAAGGGTGCAATTCAAGCTCGTCTGAAAACACACACACAGATAAAGCTTCAGGCACTGACATGCAGGAAGCATCACGAAGGGAAACTACTGCATTCTCTCCGGCTAATGCCTGGACCAGAGCATTTAACCCTTGTGGGCTCAGACCGTAACTGCACTGTCTTATTTCAGCAATTCACAGCAGCTGTTCATCAATAAACCTGGCTGTGAATAATGCAGTTATTCCAAATTGTTGTCCCTGTTAGGTTTGATTATACAAGGTTATAAAGGTTATCTTTATAAGACTGGAATGCCACAAATAATATAGGATAGTCTTTAAGATGGGCATACAAATTTGCGTATTAGAGAAGATGCTGGAGGACTTAAAGGGGACATATCATGAAAATCTGACTTTTTCCATGTTTAAGTGATCGGATTTCGCTCCCCTTCTGACGTAGGAAGGGGATCTTATTATAATATTACTGTCCCTTATCTGCACGAAATCCACCAGTTTTTAATTCTTCGACACCAAAAGCCTCAACATCGTCAGCCCAGCCAAAACAAGCCGGCAGGAAGAGGACTGCAAAATTATCCTCAGCTCGTCCAGCAAACAGAGCCTCGCTGCCTGCACAAGTGTCATCTTCTCCGCGGATTGACTTCTCCACCGACATGAATCATCATCTCTGCAGTTCAAAGCCTCTCTCAAACGGTTAAAGGATTAGAATTAAAAATGCCGAATTTTGAACATTCCTTCACTAACCTCAGTTCAAATTCTGCCACGAACTTTTCAGCCATTCCAAAGTTCCCTCCTCCTCATTTCGGACTAAGTGATCCCCTGAGTGTGCCTTCGACATCAGCTACTCTGCCGGCTCCTTCATACATGGTTCAGTCGCCATTTCAAGTTGTTCCTGCTTCACAGACTTCTTCAAACTTCAATCTCTCCACAGCAGCTCCAGCTCAAGTTTTCGGTAGGTGTTTTATTTCACCCGCCGCCGTAACGGTGTCTCCCCATCTAAGAGCTAACATCGTCCAAGGTAAGGACATTAACTTGGCTACTTTACTGCTCCTTTCGCCTGCAGCTGACAGGAAAATGGTGGACTGTGGCGACGTGGCAGTCCTACTCAAAACTTCCGATCCCCGTTTCCAACGCAATCTTACGTTTGGCGAATTTGTAATTGCTTTTAGCATTTACAGAGACATTTTGTGCCAGGTTTATCCAGAAAGAAGGGAAGAGTTAGATCTCTATCTAGCTATGTTAGCGGACTTCAACCAAAGATACGGGGGCACTTCATTGTATGAATACCACAAGTCATTCTCCGCAAAATCTGCTTCCTTCATTACACTTTATAACTCAACATTAGACTGGTCAGTTATCGACACTGAACTGCTCGTCTGTCATTTCGGCGGCCAAAAAACTTTGGCTTGTGCTATTTGTAGCGCTCATGGTCACACGGCTTCATTTTGCCCTTAAGCATTCGCTAGCCATGCCCGCTGTCCCTGGTGCTGAAAATGTAAGAATCTCCCCAAACAGCAGAGGTCACCCTGTTGCAGAATACAACGGTGTTCCTCTATGTTTTTCCTTTAATGAGTCTGTTTGTTCACATAATTGTAAATTTGCTCACATCTGTAGTGTTTGCAAGGATCAGCATCCGAAATCAGTTTGTCCACGCTGGTACAAACCTGCAACTTTGCCCCAATTCCCAATTCGGAAAAACTTCTGAACAGTCAACCAATTACTCCTATTCATTTCACCCTGATCCGTCATTGTTGTCTATTTAATCACCGGGTTGTCCCAAGGGTTTCGGGTGGGTATCCTTTCACATCTCACCAACTTTTTTGTAAAAAAAAGAAAACAAAAAAGAAAAGAAAAGGTTAATAAAGGATACGTCGTTGGCCCTTTCGCTTCTTCCCCCTTTTCTCCATTTCGCATAAATTCTATAGGTATAGGCGTCGCAACTCTGAAATATTCCAGCAATTCAGTTATTACGTTAACTCAGTTAATTAATACTATTCAGTTAATTAAGTTAGTTGGTCAAGGCGCTTGGTTAGCTAAAGCTGACATAACAGACGCTTTTAAAACCATGCCAATTTATCGAAAAGATGGCCGGTGGCCCTGTATGAAAACTGCTACTTCTGTTTGCTTATTACTCAAAGGCATAGCTAAATCTTCTAGCAATTCCCCAGATAAACGGTTACCTTTTACTTTGTCTTATTGCAAAGACTAATCATCTTCCTATTTATTGTACCTAACAGAGCACCTCTCTCTAACGCATGGTTCAGGACTCATCTAGCTACTGTCCTCTACAGCTGCAGTCTATGTCCCTCCCAGTATACTGGTCACTCCTTCATGATTGGGGCAGCCACTACAGTGGCTGAACGTGGTGTTCTATTTCAGCTATCAAGATCCTGGGCATATGGTCTTCCTCTGCTGTTGAATCTTATATAAGGCCCGAACAGAGAGTCATCAGCAAGCTCTTCAGTAACGATTCAGGTAAATCCCTGTGCAACTACTGGTGGTGGTGTCAAAAAAAAAAAAAAGATGGCCGGTGGCCCTATATGAAAGAAAAAGAAAAGATGCCCGGTGGCCCAGTATAAAAGAAAAGATGGCCGGTGGCCCTGAATGAAAGAAAAAGAAAAGATGCCCGGTGGCCCAGTATGAAAGAAAAGATGGCCGGTGGCCCAATATAAAAGAAAAACAAAAGATGGCCGGTGGCCCAGTATGAAAGAAAAGATGGCCGGTGGCCCAATATAAAAGAAAAACAAAAGATGCCCGGTGGCCCAGTATAAAAGAAAAGATGGCCGGTGGCCCTGAATGAAAGAAAAAGAAAAGATGCCCGGTGGCCCAGTATGAAAGAAAAGATGGCCGGTGGCCCAATATAAAAGAAAAACAAAAGATGGCCGGTGGCCCCGTATGAAAGAAAAACAAAAGATGGCCGGTGGCCCAGTATGAAAGAAAAGATGGCCGGTGGCCCAATATAAAAGAAAAACAAAAGATGGCCGGTGGCCCTATATGAAAGAAAAAGAAAAGATGGCCAGTGGCCCTGTATGAAAGAAAAAGAAAAGATGGCCGGTGGCCCCGTATGAAAGAAAAACAAAAGATGGCCGGTGGCCCAGTATGAAAGAAAAGATGGCCGGTGGCCCAATATAAAAGAAAAACAAAAGATGGCCGGTGGCCCTGTATGAAAGAAAAAGAAAAGATGGCCGGTGGCCCTGTATGAAAGAAAAAGAAAAGATGGCCGGTGGCCCTGTATGAAAGAAAAAGAAAAGATGGCCGGTGACCCAGTATGAAAGAAAAGATGGCCGGTGGCCCTGAATGAAAGAAAAAGAAAAGATGGCCGGTGGCCCAATATAAAAGAAAAACAAAAGATGGGCCGTGACACTGTATGAAAGAAAAAGAAAAGATGGCCGGTGGCCCTGTATGAAAGAAAAAGAAAAGAAAAGATGTCCGGCGGGCCAGTATGAAAGAAAAAGAAAAGATGGCCGGTGGCCCTGTATGAAAGAAAAAGAAAAGAAAAGATGTCCGGCGGGCCAGTATGAAAGAAAAAGAAAAGATGGCCGGTGGCCCTGTATGAAAGAAAAAGAAAAGATGGCCGGTGGCCCTGTATGAAAGAAAAAGAAAAGATGGCCGGTGGCCCTGTATGAAAGAAAAAGAAAAGATGGCCGGTGGCCCTGTATGAAAGAAAAAGAAAAGATGGCCGGTGGCCCTATATGAAAGAAAAGATGTCCGGCGGGCCAGTATGAAAGAAAAAGAAAAGATGGCCGGTGGCCCAGTATGAAAGAAAAGATGTCCGGCGGCCCAGTATGAAAGAAAAACAAAAGATGGGCGGCGGCCCTGTATGAAAGAAAAAGAAAAGATGGCCGGTGGCCCAGTATGAAAGAAAAGATGTCCGGCGGGCCAGTATGAAAGAAAAAGAAAAGATGGCCGGTGGCCCAGTATGAAAGAAAAGATGTCCGGCGGCCCAGTATGAAAGAAAAAGAAAAGATGGCCGGTGGCCCAGTATGAAAGAAAAGATGTCCGGCGGCCCAGTATGAAAGAAAAGAAAAGATGGCCGCCGGCCCAGTATGAAAGAAAAACAAAAGATGGCCGGTGGCCCAGTATGAAAGAAAAGATGTCCGCCGGCCCAGTATGAAAGAAAAACAAAAGATGGCCAGTGGCCCAGTATGAAAGAAAAGATGTCCGGCGGCCCAGTATGAAAGAAAAACAAAAGATGGCCAGTGGCCCAGTATGAAAGAAAAGATGTCCGGCGGCCCAGTATGAAAGAAAAACAAAAGATGGCCAGTGGCCCAGTATGAAAGAAAAGATGGCCGGTGTGGTCTCGCAAGTAAGAAAAAATGTCTGATTGTGGTCTTATAATAAGTTAATAATAAAGAAAAATAAAATAAATAAAAAACGAAACAAATTTTTTTTTTCCGGCACTATACTTTTCTTTACCATTCTTTGGGGGTGGACGGGCCCCGTCCCGGAGGAATTATCCTCCACCTATTTTTGGGGGTCAGCTGCGCCCCTGCCTTCGTCTTCAGGCAGGAAATGCAGTGTCCGTACCCTAGGAGAGCGAGCTACGCCAAAGAACTTTATATCATAATTTTGCTTGCTGAGCTGTTAATAAATGTATACTTGTTACGGTATTTATTCTCCCGAGTCTTTCTGGTAGAACATATATACAGGTATCTATGATGGTGACTGATGATTGCACAGCTGAATGTAATTAGTGTCCATGACAACAGATGAGTGACGAAGGCAGGTGGATGCAAAACATAAATGTGACACTCCATAAGGAGCTCCGCTACTGGTTATTTCTGAGATTGTGGATGAATGAGATTTGCGTGTTTTGTTATTGCCGGAGCATCCGAAGCTTGTGTAAACGATCAGACATCTTCTGAACGGGGGCGGGGAGCAATAGCTCATTTGCATTTAAAGGGACACACACACAAAAACGGCATGTTTTTGCTCACACCCAAAAAGAGGCGAATTTGACAAGCTATAATAAATTATCTGGGGGGTATTTTGAGCTGAAATCTCACAGATACATTCTGTGGACACCATAGATTTATATAACATCTTGTGAAAAGGGGCATTATACGTCCCCTTTAAATGTACCCTATTATGCTTTTTATCAGATATTACCTTTAATGTAGTGTGTATAGCGGTTTGTGAATGAAAAATCAAACAAATCACAACAGACTGGGCCATCTGACCAATCAGAGCAGAGTAGGCTCAGGGAAATGAGGGGTTTAGAGAGACTTTAAGATTCAAACCTTTTGAGACACCATGAGAATGATACCAAGAAATGATGCTGTAATGTATATTATGAGAAAATTACAGTGTTTTTGACCTTGGAATGGATGTATGTAATGCATGTAAACATATAGTTGTAGACCTTCAAAACAAAACTAGGAATCTTTAAAATAGCATAAAATGGAGGCATTTTAAACACTGATAGTGCTTCTACTCAGGCACTGTCCCAAATAGCGCACTTCACATGGACTTACGGTCTTTTGGACTTACAATTGCCACAGTGTGCGTGTGATCGCGAAGTCCACGAGACCATAGGGTGTCCCATGTGTCATTTTTGGTTTCAGATGGGTGCTCACGAGCGCCCCCCCTTTGCAGTCGATATGCATCCTCAATGCGCACTTTTGATGATCGCTCTCCGCGGCAGACCTGACAGGTGAAGTGCCGTTACATCTGGTCAGAACACACAGTTGTGACAAGGCAGTCTGAGCCAGACTGTTTCATCTTAATACAAATAAATTTGAACAGAGTTCAAAAGGAAAATATGTCGACTGTACACGTTGCTGCCTTTTACAGTTTCACAGACCTTGAGAAACATGGCTTGGCAGTTCTGCAAGTGTTTATTGGAGTTCTCAAATTGATATAATAATATTTTTAACTGTGACTTTAACTGTTTCTGCGCTGACAGGCCTCATGGATCAATATTTTTTTATACATTTTGGTGATATATCAAGCTTTCAACAATACTCCTTTTCCTAATTCATTAAATATGCTAATTAATGAATCGCCTAAATTTAAACTTTCAGCACCAGTGACAAAAAAAAAAAAAAAACAGCTGGAGTTGATACAACATACACTCACCTAAAGGATTATTAGGAACACTATGCCAATACTGTGTTTGACCCCCTTTCGCCTTCAGAACTGCCTTAATTCTACGTGGCATTGATTCAACAAGGTGCTGAAAGCATTCTTTAGAAATGTTGGCCCATATTGATAGGATAGCATCTTGCAGTTGATGGAAATTTGTGGGATGCACATCCAGGGCACGAAGCTCCCGTTCCACCACATCCCAAAGATGCTCTATTGGGTTGAGATCTGGTGACTGTGGGGGCCATTTTAGTACAGTGAACTCATTGTCATGTTCAAGAAACCAATTTGAAATGATTCGAGCTTTGTGACATGGTGCATTATCCTGCTGGAAGTAGCCATCAGAGGATGGGTACATGGTGGTCATAAAGGGATGGACATGGTCAGAAACAATGCTCGGCATTTAAACGATGCCCAATTGGCACTAAGGGGCCTAAAGTGTGCCAAGAAAACATCCCCCACACCATTACACCACCACCACCAGCCTGCGCAGTGGTAACAAGGCATGATGGATCCATGTTCTCATTCTGTTTATGAAGCCAGAACCCTATGAAGCCAGAACCCTGTTTACGCCAAATTCTAACTCTACCACCTGAATGTCTCAACAGAAATCGAGACTCATCAGACCAGGCAACATTTTTCCAGTCTTCAACTGTCCAATTTTGGTGAGCTCGTGCAAATTGTAGCCTCTTTTTCCTATTTATAGTAGAGATGAGTGGTACCCGGTGGGGCCTTCTGCTGTTGTAGCCCATTCGCCTCAAGGTTGTTGTGGCTTCACAAATGCTTTGCTGCATACCTCGGTTGTAACGAGTGGTTATTTCAGTCAAAGTTGCTCTTCTATCAGCTTGAATCAGTCGGCCCATTCTCCTCTGACCTCTAGCATCAACAAGGCATTTTCGCCCACAGGACTGCCGCATACTGGATGTTTTTCCCTTTTCACACCATTCTTTGTAAACCCTAGAAATGGTTGTGCGTGAAAATCCCAGTAACTGAGCAGATTGTGAAATACTCAGACCGGCCCGTCTGGCACCAACAACCATGCCACGCTCAAAATTGCTTAAATCACCTTTCTTTCCCATTCTGACATTCAGTTTGGAGTTCAGGAGATTGTCTTGACCAGGACCACACCCTTAAATGCATTGAAGCAACTGCCATGTGATTGGTTGATTAGATAATTGCATTAATGAGAAATTGAACAGGTGTTCCTAATAATCCTTTAGGTGAGTGTACATTCAGGTAGTATTTTACAAAGTTGGTGAGATAAAAAAAAAAACATATTGCTTCTCAAATGCTACCCGTGCTGGTTTAGAATCTGTTGATCTTTCAAATCCGAAGTGATGCATTAATGTGTCGGATAATCTAATGTAATAGAGATATATTGACATTATATTGTATATTAAAGGTTGCTTTTCCATTTATAGCCCTTTGAAAGCATATTTAAATGAGTTTGTACAGAAGCAATACACTGCTTTTACCTTTACTCTCTGAGTAGGATGGCTGAACAGAGTACCAAGTAAAAAATATTGAAATTTTAACTTAAAACCAAAAATGCACACTGTCCACTCAAGTGGACAAATCTCTTTGAAAAAAGTAAAAAAAAAAAAAAAGTAACATCTTTTTTTTTTCACGCCTTAAGAGCAATACGAATAGTTCGAGGTCACTTTATTTATATAGCACAACACCCACTAGGCTGACCAAAGTGCTTTACAGAACAACCAGATAAATAATAAGAAAATAATACCTGCATAACAACACATAAAAGACAAATAAAAGCAGCAAAGCTAAGAACAACCTTAAAAGTAGCAGAGTAGCAAAACAGTATCAGACTCAAATATAAAATAGTAAAACCAACATAAGAATAGAGATAGAATACATAGAAAAAAAGAAAAAAAAAACCTGAGGCTGTGATAACTCATGCATGAAAGGGTTAATAGTGTATTCAGGACCGGTTTTTGTATTCCCAGGGATTCGAAACCCATGACCTTGGCATTACTTAGTGCCATGCTGTCAAACATGAATGACTTAAAAGCTCTTCAACACAAAAGAATGTGAAAGCATTTGACGGTCATTTAGAGACATAGAACATTTTGACAGTGGACGTCACCTTGTGCGGCCGGACCTCGCTGTGACACCGCATCAGATTGAGTGATGCGCTCAGAGGACAGGAATAGTATTTTGGATGCACCGCGTGGGTGTGGTCAAACGCTTTATGAATACCACATAGAAAACACGAGTATGATACACATTAGAATAAGAGTAATGTTTGGAGTGTGTATGCTGCACTTTCAATGGGGGCTGGGCGCTGCAACATACCGCAGTGCTTGAAGCTTTCAGCACACCCACTCCATCATCTCCTCTCTCGCTCATACTCACCCACAGTGCCCCTCTGTCTTTTATGTTCCTGTACCATTCTCTCTTTCTCCGACACATGCTCCTCCCTCTTTCTTCTGCCCTACATAGACTCTTTCCTCTCCTTTACACTGCTTACACAACACCACTCTCCCGTCCTCATATGCGCACACTTTGAACACATAATACACACACACACACTTCCCCTAATGTAGGAACACGCACAGTCAAGCTTTGCTGTACCAACATTAATCAGCTTGTCAACAAGCCCAGCAGGAAGACCAGTACTCGTTCGAATGAATCGATTGCCCATTGCACAGGGATTAGTTGGGGCAAATTTACCTCAATGTTGTAATCAAAATCTGTAATGAGACCCAACTTCTTGCCTTGTTGACTTCCATTATCATTAGTATTATTTAAAGTATCGTATTTAAGCAGTTTTATTTGCAGTGGTAATGTGTTTCCTATTGGAACAGGAAGTTAGCGCAGGACATTTCAAAGGACATGCCTAGTCTTTTAGGCTACGTGTACATTTGAAAACGGCGTTTTCGTTTCAAAAGGCTCTTCATTCACACTAGCGTTTTCAAGCATTTTCCAAACGTTTTCTAAATTCACCTTACAGCGCATACTTTAACCCTCATAAAAGCTTAATGAGATGAAACAGACATCATTCAGTTCTCATGCTATTCTTCAGACAGTATCATTTTATTTACCATGATTTCCTGCTTGCTATTTGCTAGTCAGAAATACAAAATACTTATAATGAAGGTAATTATGTATGTTGTTTGTTGCATGTATCACAACAGTTCAGAAATTAAATGTCCGGGCGAGCGGCGCTAAAAAGTTACAAATAATGTAGCCTTATGAAATAACGTACCACCTGTCCCACTAATACCTAAACTATAACTGATAGTGTTAGTAAAAGCAAATGTGAGATGAAAACTCACAACTCATAATCATAATTGTGTGAAAAGGAATAAAGATTGTTGGTGTCATATTAACTTCATCTGAATTGTATGTATAGATACTTTTTTGGAGGTTTACAAAAGTGTAAATAGAGTCAGATTTTTCTATGGAGACTGTTGCATATAGATTACCTAGAAACCTAATACACATGGAATAAAAGCCACAAAACTAAAAACCTGGAGGGCCACTATCCTGCAGTGGTCCAAAACACCTGCCTGGAAGTTTCTAGCAATCCTGAAGACCTTGATTTGCTGCTTCAGGTGTGTTTAATTCGGGTTGGCGCTTAACTCAGCAGGACAGTGGTCCTCCGGGAGTCCTGTTTTATAGTAAGACATGGCGCCCTCTACTGGCCGGAAAGCATATAAGCTGATAAAAAGGCATTTAAGGTTTATGGGTGGGTTAAGGTGCAAGGGAAGGGTTAACAGTATAAATATAGATGTTATAAAATGACAGATGTAATTACATGCAGGTAATTATAATAATATAAGAACAATGTAAAAACATGTATGTACATAATAAGTGCATTGTATCAAATTATTGATTTAAATGTTAGACACTAAATATAAAGGACCAAAATAATCTATTAACATTTGATAACTTTTGCTGTTGATGTGTTGATGGTGATATCTTAACTATTGATGTAACTAACACTCTTTTTTACTTTTTTATTTCTCATTATTTTAATAATAAGGGGCTATTTTGTAATTGAATATTACATATTGCGATATTTGTACAAAACCCTAACAATAAAATTGAAGTTGGCTATATTACCTAGATCTTTAAACACTAGGCTACTGCCAGTAAATTAGTAATACAGTCAAAACTAAGCATAGTGTAGTACACCTGGTAGTTATCCATCAAATGAATCACAAAATCGTGACATGTCCCCACCACTTCTTGCTAAGGTCGATATTGTCCCCACCACTTTTGAAACATCTCGCGGCACGAATGTAGGCTACCAACAAATAAATAAAACATCTCCAGTTAACTAGCAGAGCATCCATTTCGTTCGTTTGTTAAATAAGAGGCGATCTATCGCTGAAATGTGTTGTTTTTGAAATCAAGTGATCAAAGTGCTCGTTGCCGCTGCAATCAGTGGCGCGGATACAGTGTTCTCTTGGGGCTCGCGCACATTCACTTGGACGCGCGCTTCAATCCGTATACAACCAACACTGATAAACATAATCGGTTTTGATAAAAAAATAATAATAATAATAATAATAAAATAGAATAAAACCCTATACAAGTGCGAATTAGGACCCAGAACCTCTGACACGCTTGGCAAAAGTTCTGCCACTGGACCATTTAAATACACATTTAAAATAGTCGGATCTGTACGTATTTATTCACAGTGAAAATTCTTGCCACTAACAACATATATTAGACCTCATTAAACGACCAATTAAACCCAATGTAGCCTACTATTTAAATCGATTGCTGGACATCGTAATGCTATTATATACATCTGATTTATGATTTAGCATTGTGTTGGCAACGCCCCCCATCCCACCCACTTTTTAAAACAAAGTTATGCCACAGGGTATAATGTTCTAACGCTGGATTTTGAGGTTACGCAATAGTCCAAACTGCACTGTCCCAAAAACGAATCACCCATGCAGATTTGGTAACATGCCTTAAAATGAAATGATGTTTGAGTATTTTGTACAACCAGTAAATAACTGGATTTTTATGCAGACATCATATTTTAAAATGGCTACTTACCATACGTGCAGATGTGTCCCAAAGAGAAACTTAATGGGACGTCAAGCCAAAAGCCTCAGAAAAGCACTGTATTGTCTGAAATCTCCTCTCTTGAGGTGCCTTTAAATAATATACAGTGGCTTCAGACGTCCGGCGTTATTCACACTAAACTGACTCAGAGTTGAAGATCAGTTGATGCAGAAGAGAACATACATGCAGGATATTTCCTCTGCTCACTCAGCCCTTCAATATTTTACTGCTGTACTTACCAGCAGTGTCTCCTGATTGGCTGAGCTGCTGCACAGTAATGTATGCTCTTGCCTTTAATTGGATGGAGACAATTTATGAGGCCCGTCCAGCCTTATTCCTGTTCACTCTAGTTTGTGCTCTCTCTCTCTCTCTCTCTCTCTCTCTCTCTCTCTCTCTCTCTCTCTCTCTCTCTCTCTCTCTCTCTCTCTCTCTCTCTCTCTCTGTGTGTGTGTTTGTGTGTGCATGCGTGTGTGTGTGAGAGAGAGAGAGAGAGAGATTTTTGATTTTTAGAAAAACTTTACTACACAATAATCATTCACAGAAATTCTACACATTATTTCATCTCAATTCATCAGAAAATAGTAAAGCATTGTTTTCAACTTCACAAAGTACATATCCATAAGTCCAGATCTTTTCAAAATCCAATAAATTTTTCATATGAAAATAAAAAGAAAAATCATGCTTAATTCTCGCTTTTACAAGACCTTTAAACACACTCACTATATTGCATTCATTTCCATATTCAATTTTCTGTTTTCTACTTACATAAATAGACATTTTTGCCTGACCAATAATAAAATTGAGCAAACGCCCCATTTTTCTCTTTGTTTTTGAATCCTTAAAGCCATAAATAAAAACATTTATACTAAATATTTCACCAAAATCATTAAAAATCACTTTCAACAATTCAAACAGAGGCTTCAACCTCTCGCAATGTGCAAAACAATGAAATATTGTTTCCCTCTGTTCACAAAAAGCACAATTTTCTTTTACAAGCGGATTAAGAATAGAAATAAAAGCATTAACGGCAATAATGCCATGCATGATTCTCCATTGCAAGTCTCCAACAAACTTTGTCAATGGTGGCTTGTATAACGTACCCCACATTGGCTTAAAACTAGAATCCACACTTAAGTGACATCGCCAAGGATTGTCAGAACGATGCATCAATTGTTCTTTATTCAACACTTTTACACACATTTTATAAAAACTCTTTCCACCAATAAACATGATATTTCGGTCCTTCCAACCTTTTGACATTGTTAAAGGACAATTAGTATCTGTATCTGGCAAGTCTGGAGAGAACCTCATTACTGGAAACAAGTCCTCAGCATTTGACTCACTTTTTAATGTTGAAAAGTCATAGAGAAGTGTCCATTCCTCTTCAGATAGAGAGTCTCGACATTTTTTCAACATCTGTCCAACTATTCTTTCGGACCGAAGTCCTAGTCTTTGAGTCAATGCAACAGAGTTACTTAAATTCCATCCAGTCACTTCCACCAAGTCCTTCATTGTTATAATCTTCTCATTCTTCAATCTTTGTTCAAACCATGGTACTATTTCACACGACAAATTCAGACGAGATCCATTAATCAATGGTTCTAGCATTAACCAATGCAAAGAATTTCCATCAGTGGACCTTGTTATTTTCATTAAACTCCATGATTTTCGAACACCTTCGTAAAAACAGGATATTTCTTTCAACCCCATTTTTGAAGAGTTTGTCCAAAATAATTCTCTCTTTAATCCAAACTTTCCAACCACACTTAGAAGCTTAAAAGCTATATTTGTCCAAGACAGTTTCTGATACAATAGTTTTTTAACAAACTGCAGTCTAAAAGCGGCTTTCCGGCTTGCAAGGTGTATTAAACCTTGTCCTCCCTCCTCTACAGGAAGGTACACAACACTCTTTGGAAGCCAATGCAATTTGTCCCAGAAGAAATTAACAAGAGAGGTTTGAATCTTCTCCAGCAAGCCCACTGGGGGTTCTAATACTGCCAAGCGATGCCATAACATGGATGCCACTAAGTTGTTGATTACAAGAATTCTCCCTCTAAATGACATTTTACTCAAAAGCCATTTCCACCTCCCCAATCTTCCTTGAACTCTTTCTAAAACATTTTCCCAATTCTTTTGCATTGTGGTCTCATCACCCAAAAATACTCCCAAATACTTAAAACCTTTATTTGCCCATACCATTCCACCAGGCAAAATCGGGTTTTCAGCCTTCCAATCACCCATTAAAAATGCTGAACTCTTTGACCAGTTAACTTTTGAAGAGGAAATTTTACCAAAATTTTCAACAATTTCTGTTAGTCTGTTAATGTCTTGTTGATCATTCACTAAAACAATTACATCATCAGCATATGCTGACATTTTTACAGTTAAAGCACTATCATACTTGAAACCACAAATACTCTCCCTTATTTGACTTAACATAGGTTCCAAAGCAATTGAATACAACATGCCAGACATTGAACATCCTTGTCTTATTCCTCTTCCTACCTTAAACGGAGCACTCAAGCCACCATTGATCTTCAATATGCTTTCAATGTCCTCATAAAGGACCTTTATCATGTCAATAAAACCAGGAGGAAAACCAAAAGCTTTAAAAGTATCCCATAAATAAAAATGTTCCACCCGGTCAAAAGCTTTTTCCTGGTCCAGTGAAATCAGACCGCACTTTAGGCCAAAAAGCCTAGAAACCTCTAAAACATCTCTAATTAGTGAGATGTTATCCACAATCGATCTTTCAGGTATACAATATGACTGATCTGTGTGTACTATCATTCCCATCACTTCTTTTAGCCGGTTAGCCAAGGTCTTAGATAGGATTTTATAATCAGCGCACAACAATGCCACCGGTCTCCAATTTTTTATTTCCTTTAAGTCACCTTTTTTTGGGAGCATGGTTAAAACTGCCCTTCTACAGCTCTGTGGCAGCTTGCCTCCATTTAAGCTTTCATTCAAAACTTCAAGCAAATCTTCTCCCAAAAACTCCCAGTAGGCCTTAAAAAAATCAACAGGCAAACCATCAATTCCTGGTGCCTTACCATTTTTTAAGCTTTGTAAGGAAACATATAGCTCCTCCCTTGCCAGGGGTTTCACTAATTCTTCAAAAGCATTTTTAGGCACCCGAGGAAGATCTTTATAAAATTGTTGTGCCATTAAATTATCTTCTTTATGCTCACTGGCATAGAGCTCTTCATAGAACTTAGTTGCTCTTCTGCGTATATCAGCAGTTTTCCTAAGTTCTTTTCCATCCTCAGATCTTAAACAGTGCATTAACCGACTTTGGCCATTCTTTCTTTCCAAACTAAAAAAGAATCTGGATGGGGCATCCATTTCAGATATATTCTGAAACCTTGATCTCACCAGCGCCCCCTGTGCTCTAACTCCAAGCAGATCAGCCAAAATTGTTTTTTTATTTTTCAGTGCCTTAAAGTTATCTTGATTACCTATGGACCCACATAAATTTTGAAGCTCCAAAACTTCAGATTCCAATTTTTTAATAGATCTTGTAATGTCCTTTGTCACATTGAAAGCATATTGATTACAAAACTGTTCGATTTGAAGCTTCCCAGCATCCCACCATTGTTGCAATGAAATAAAATTTTCTTTTTGTAATCTCCATTTTTCCCAAAGATACCCAAGACACTTCTTAAAATTAGAATCTTCAATAAATGCACAATTAAAATGCCAATAAGCACTTGTAATTTTTATAGAATTAATATAAACAGAAGTAATCACCATAGAATGATCTGAAAAACCTACTGGACATATGTGACAACTTTTATAGCATTGAGACTGAAACTTATAACAATAGAATCTGTCCAACCTTGCCAAAGCAATGTGATTTTCTCTTACATGTGTCCAAGTGTATTGTCTTATATCGTCATGCAAGTTCCTCCAGACATCACAAAGTTCATTTGATTCAATAAATTGCAACAATCGACGTCTTGAAGCACTGTGAGGCTCTAAATGATTTCTATCGATGTCATTGGCAGTACAGTTAAAATCTCCACCAATTATCAAATAATGCTCTTCACATTGCTGAATTGTATTATCAAGTGTGTTTAAAAAAATCATTCTTTCAGATGCATTGACTGGAACATAAACGTTAATCAATTCCAAAATAATCTTGTCATACTTTGCTGTAACTTTTAATAACCTTCCTTTCACTATCTCTTCTACATTATAGGAATCTGGCAAGAATTTTTTGGAAAATAAAATTCCAACTCCTGCACTAAAAACACTGTCATGACTAAGAAAGATCTGGCCATCCCATTCTTTTTGCCATTCTACAGCATTTTCTTGTGTGCTATGAGTTTCCTGTACAAATGTAATATCTATACCTTTAATCTTCAAAACATCATATAGTTGTGCTCTCTTAACAGCGTCTCTCGCTCCATTTAAATTAATGGATGATATTTTGAAATTACTCATTAGGAGAGAGCAAAACAAAAGGCACAACACATACACATTAATATTACTCCACCATTTGATCACTCTCATTTTGCATTATTTGAGAACTCAATCTTTGCACAATTTTCTTCAGCCGATACACATCTGGATTTGACAGACAATTTTCCCCTCTTCGCCTCATCGCCACTCTGGCTGACTCAATAAACATCGTCTGATCAGAAAAATGGTCAATTACTTCAACATTTCGCTTCCCCTTAGTGGATTGTAGAAAATGTCTTATTCGCTCCAAACTGTAACCACTAAAGTCTTCCAGATTTGTAAGAGAATCGACATTATCTCTTTCACTGTCTGATTCTGAAACCTCATCTGCACTACAGGACTCCCCACTAACTCCATCACCAGTTGCAACACCATCCTGCATTTTTTTCTTAGATTTAGGCACGACTTCCCATTGATTTGTTTTTCTCTTAACTGTTGGAACTTTGAAAATTGTCTCATCATCTCGAAAAAGATCTGCTTGTAGCTCAATCAGATTTACTTCATCACTTCCTTGCGTTTCCTTTATATTCTCCTCTACATATCCATTCACCTCGTCCACATTTTTTCCTTTTTCGCCAAGCACCTGCTCTATTTTATTGTTCTCCTGATTCTTTTCCTCCGAATCTCCTCCCACAGAGCTATTTTTCTGCGTTTCTTTCTCGGTGCATGAACGCATTAAGTGGCCTTCCTTACCACAACCAAAACACTTCAAACTTTCAGTTGTCGCAAAAATAACGTAGTCAAAACCGTCAATCCTAAACTTCAGAACAATATTCAAATCCTCTATATCGCTCTTCAGCACCATATATACTTGTCTCCTGAAAGAAACAACATGTTTCAATAATGGAGACTTACAACCTAAAGGAATCTTCCTTATGATTGAAACAATCTGACCATGTCTTGAAAGTTCCCTCTCTAAAGTTTCGTCCTTAATGAAAGGGGGCACATTCGAAAGCATAACTTTCTTCGCTGGATTAACCAGAGGAAAAACTTTCACAAAACTATCATTCAGCGTTATTCCTTTCTCAACAACCTCATTCACTTTTTCAATATTATCCACAAACAGGACAACAGCACCGTTCATCCTAGATGCAGACCGTATACTGTTATATCCAACAATTTTCCCGATCGCTATACTGACCTCCTCCACTGAGCTCTCAATTCCAACCGGCACTTTAATACCATGCCGCCGGGTGAGCTGGGCAAAACCCGCTCCTCCCGAACTATCCATGGCCGCCAGTTTAAAAACTGGCTAAACCTCCCCTATCACTCTCCCCCTACAAACCCACACGAAACCAATTCAGCAAGATATGGCAGAAGAGAAAGAACATAACAGACCGTAAAAGTTGAGAAGAAACTTCAGCCACGCTCCGAATCACCCGCCACTCACTCGCTCAACAGACGCTCACGCATGCGCAAACACACAGAGAGAGAGAGAGAGAGAGAGAGAGAGAGAGAGAGAGAGAGAGAGAGAGAGCGAGAGAGACAGAGAGAGGGGATAGCTAGGCTGTGCAATATCAGAGGAGGCGCAGGGGATGAATATGTAGATTTAAAAATTATTATTAATATTATTAAAAATGAAGATGAAGACAGAAGAGAGAACAAACAGTTAACATTTACTATAACATAGCTTTCATCGAGAGCAACATACAAATGAGGAAAAGCACAAGGAACCAATACTATTAGCAGTTCCACAATAATTCATTTTGAGAGTAAGCAGAAGTGTGACTGTGTGTGTGTGTGTGTGTGTGTGTGTGTGTTAATATGAGTCTTTATGTACCATTATGGATTATTTAAATGTTCATAAAAGAGATTCAAAGGGTCATGATAGGACAAAATATAGGAGATACTTGCTATAATAAGTGTATGCGTTCTTGCAGTAAATGGTAAAATAATTTGCGCGACTAACCAGTGTGTTTATGATTACAATAATAAATTAAAATGATATGATAACAAATAACAGTTTGCAATATCAAGCAGCATAACTGATATATTTTTGTACAGTTAAAATAAATGGAAGTAGATGAGACCAGAAGCCTCTACACATTCAGGTTACGCTTTTACCTTAAAGGAGCTCTAAGCGATGTCACGCGTTTTTTAGGCCAATTTTTTTTTTTGTCACATCCAGCAAACATCTGCTCCTCACTCTCCGCTAGCTGCCTGTCCCCTGAACTCACTGTAAAAAAACGCGGTCTCTGTAGACAGCCCAGGCTCCACAAACGGCAACAAAAACAAACTGGCCCAGCCTGGACCACGAAACATAACAAACAGTGTTCGAGCCAATAACCGACAAGAATGATTTGCTGGTGGGGGTGGGGGTTGGGGGGTTAGTGCGCGTGCACATGAAGGGAGGTGTGTGGAGGAGAGAGAAGCATGAAGAGGGAAGTTAGCTAGAGGAGAGATGTCCTAGACAACGACAACGACTAACGTTTGAATTACTGTATATTCTCTTGAATTTGGCCGACACACGACCAAAGAGACGACGTTCCGATGAACAAATAACAAAGAAAAGGAGGGAAAAGGAGAAGGAACGCGAAGTCCCGAATTTACATCGGAAAAGCGTTCAAAAGGTGGCGAGAACTCCGCCGGCAGAAGGGCTTCCAATCCGACATTCAGGTGGCTGTTTTTGCTGGACAGGGTAAATCCAGTTTGTTTTTTCTAAATGGTTCATGACTGTTTCAGGAAGCACGGAAGGGAGGGGAAGGGGACGGGATGAGGAGGAGGGAGGGTCGAGCTAGCCTCCGTTTTGTTTGACAATACTTCGAACGTCAACAAGAAGTGACGTCACCCAACATCGCTTAGAGCGCCTTTAAGAATACGGTGAATACGACCCGTGTTTCTCACTTTAAAGGGAACAATGTAATTTTACAAGTTTACCACTCAGAAAAGGTTTTGAGCATATGAACATTTACCAGGTGAACAGCATTTATTTATTTATTTATTGCAAAATGATCAATTAAAATGACTTCACTTTGATTTTTGTTTGATGAGTTTTAGACTCTCTCACTATTCTGTTGTTATCTGTGTGATATCAGTTCATGTATCATCAGCCTAAACACCCAGTTGAAGGGACAGAAACGAACTATTATTCACCGCTAGATGGCGATGTTTAATCTTTTGTTGTTGTGGGAATGAATAAGGTTGCTCAAATGAGAAAGAGGACAGTGTTAATTCCTGGGCTGGTCGATGTGCTACTTTATTTGTACATGATTAGAACGAACAGAAATCTAAGAATATTTTTCTTCTTTTGTTGAAGCCATTTCAGACTACAGGTAAGCATTTTATTACTAATCATTTGGTGCCATACAATTGATATCTGTATTTATCTTGGCATAGTTGAATAATAAGAGTTCTGCACATGGAACTGACATACCGTGAGCCTCAAACACCATTGTTTCCTCCTTCATGTGTAAATCTCCTGTTTGCAAATGGCCGCTGAAAAACGGGTGAATCCAGGCATAACATCGACTGTGGCGTTGGAGTCAGGATCATTAATATTTATGCCCCCCAAATTTGCATATACCAGCCCATGTTCTAGGCCAGGCAGTGTTAACGTGGACCTGCACAGCCGAATCATCTGAAGTTATGCAGGTATTGTGAAGAAGCAAGCTAGGACAATAGTGAAAATGGCAGATCATGGATATAAATGTTATGTTCCAGGCTGTGCTGCGGATTTGAGCACTTTTCATTTCCTTCCCACAAAAAGGAACTGTCAACAGACATGGTTGATGTTTACAACAGGATACCTCACCATTTTAATTCAAAGTTGTTAGTTTGCTCTGCCCATTTCACCACTGACAGTTTTTCTAACCTGGGACAATATCAAGTAGGTTTTGCTCATTGTTTGATACTGAAGAAGGGGGCAATTCCAACTAACGTTACATTTCCATTACAGCCCCTACCGCAAGCAGTAAGTAACGTTAGTGATTTTATCCACTTCTTGATTGTTGAAGCCATTTCTGTTTCAGAGATATCAGAGAACAATTTAAAATATTGTATCAATGTATTCTACGGCACCTTTAAAATAATTATTTAAAATGGAGATCAGGCCATCACAAAAACATGAAAAGGGCTATAACCACCTGACCATTAGTTCGACTGACTTGAAAATTGGCATGCAGTGTCTTGGTCCAAGGTGCTATGTATGTCTATGAGGACACTGGCGTATCTCTAAAAACATGGCCGCCATCGGCCAATGAAGTTTATGCACCTATAAGACATGGTTAAGGAAGGCCGATCAGAACGAAACTCGGTGGGCATGTTCGACTCGTGGCCCTAGAGGTCTGTAAGAATTTTGAAAGAAATCGCCCACTAGTTGGCGCTGACGGGTTTTACGGCTCTGTAATCACGTGATGCATATCATTTGATAGTTCTCCTCATACTGACCAACTTTGCCTCAAGAACCACTGCTGTCAATCAATTTGTTCATTAAATACTTGCGATTATGTTAAAAACCTACTTTTGCGAACTAGTCCTAGGTTTTTCGCCCGATCGGAACCAAACCAGTGCAGTACAATTCTCTGGACTCTCTCATAAAGATCAATAATTATATAAAACTTAAACTTTACCCTTTGGGTAGCCATAACAGGATCATTTAGAAAATGGGTATGGCAAAAAACACTCAAAAGCCTGTAAATCCTAAACGAAAACTCAGACAACTCACTAAATTGCCTTATGTGCTTAAAGGCCTCACATGCTTGAACCCCGCTAAATGCTGCTCGCAGCTTTAATTATTATTATTATTATTATTATTATTATTATTATTATTATTATTATTATTATTATTATTATCATTATCATTATCATTATATTATTAGTAGTATTGAATTCAAGTACTGTTTTTAATTAAATTTTATTATATATTATACTATTTTATATGAAATATACAGTATGAAAGTCAAGTCAAGTCAAGTCAAGTCATCTTCATTTATATAGCGCTTTTAACAATGTAGTTTGTTCCAAAGCAGCTTTACAATGATAATAGGAAATTAAAGTAAAGTGTTTTGGCTTTATAGCAGCCCTAGAATAAAGTTACTGTCCAGCTGAAGTTAGATTGATTGGCAAGACATTGCAGTTTTCTTAGCTTCCAGTGTGTAAGCTCTTGCAATGCTACTAGCATAATACTCTATATCTACAGCTATACATGTAGCATATGTGAACAATATTCCTTTTTGACATTTTTTTCTGAGCCTATATGACTATTAAAATGTAAAGTAAATATAAATCAGCAGTGGTTATTTTCTCATGAAAATTACATACTGTCATTAATAATTAAAGACAATGATTGTGTAATGATAATGATAATGAAGACAACTGTAACATTGAGCTAAGCATTAAGCATGCCTCTAGCGGTTAACTGCACGCAATTTGCAGAAGAACATTGGTTTGGTTGTGCTGTGTGGATGAATACGTTTCATAAACATTCACAGAGTTGCCAAGTCCGCTTATAATACACAACTTTCCTTTTTTTTTTTTAAAGGTACATTGCAATTAAAATATACCAAAATCTCAAGGCCAGTGTTATATATTTTGTTAAGTTGATTACTTACAATATCCCAAATTTTTCCAACTATTTTTAAATCGTGAGAAAATTGCGATTTTAACCAAGGAAACGGGGCGTTAGAGCGGGGGGAGCTGGGAGTCGCCAGTCAATTGTGTCATATCCGTGTTACCCTCGGTTTCCGCTCGTACTGCGTGGAGTCCTGGACAAATGCGGAAGTTGTAGTTGTAGCGTCTATCAAGCAACAAACGTTAGCTTGTTTCTTGCAGTCGTTATGGAACACAATTATTCTTTACCGATTGCAGCTGCGTCTGTCGACAAAGCATGCTTAATTTTATATTCAAATGTAGCATTCGGTAATAGTTATGTTTATGTAAGGAAAGTATTATTGCTTTAGATTTGTGTTTAGTTTATTGACATTGTTTATCACGTCTGGTGTTTATGGCCATGTAAATAAACATAGCATGTGTTATACATAAAGATTAATCAGTATTTTGGCAAATGATGTGGGTATGTTCGAATGTACTTTTACAACAATTGTTTAGAACACGTAAAACTGCGCCGCGTTATCACAACAATGAATTCGACATACAGTAACATCTATGATAACCAATGTAGTATTAAACCTTACTTTTCTTGCGGTTAATTCATTTTAATGAAATAAAAGTGTGATGAGGTTCAAGAGTCAGGAAGGAAGAAGACAGGGGTCGGCGTGACTGGGACTCATACTTTATTAAAATAAAGCAAAACAAACAAAAGTCGCGCACAACGCGCATTCACCGTGGTAACCGCGACGGCTCAAAAAAAGTTCAAAAATGAGAGCTCGGATCCACCGGTTTTCTTTCTCTGCGTCCAATTTTCTCTTCAGTCTCTCTCTCGTTCCAGCGCGCGGCTTATAAGCGGTCTCTCCACGCCGATCACTGCAATAAGACACAGGTGTTCGTCATTTGCACTTGACCTACTTGCGTCCCACTCGTCTCTTCTCTCTCCCATTACAGACCGCGCTGAACCACGCCCCCCTCGCCACAAAAAGCATGTCATTATAAAAATAAAACTTAACCTCATCCATGAACATGATTTTTCGATTCCCGTCTGACTGATTTACATCCATGGTGGAGTTTAAAACGACAGTTCCCATCATTCCACGCTCCTTCACATCGTCATCAAGCTACGCCGTTGTTGTTGTTTGGAATGTAGCGCCCTCTAGCGGCAAAAAATTCTTGCATATTGTACCTTTAAGTCGCATTAAAAAGAAATCACAGGTTGCGGATTGTGTGTTTTTTTTTTTTGTTTTTTTTAGCTTATATTTAAAAATATGGTTGGGTGCTAGGAAAATATGACAAGCAACTTCGTTTCTTTACATTTATGGTCACTGTTTTGCATTGATTGACACTGTCTGCTAATAGCCAATCAGTGCAATAATCCCGCCCCATCCTTCCCCTTCTCCCCCTTCTCCCCCTCATTGGAGAATAATAATCACGCTTAACATGCAGGCCCTGATTCTAAGACGACCCCCACCACCTTTTCTAGATGTACCTTTTGGAAAAAGGCTTTTGAGGACCAAATCTTGACTTTTATAAAGGAAATATTTTATTTGAAAATATAATATTTGTAAAATGTAGCAACAATCACAAAAATAAACACTTTATGGCATACCTTAAAAATTAACTAGTTCTCATTTCCAGTAGATCATTTCCAATCACATAGCGCTGAAATGCCAGCAGTTTCTCCCTGAAGTCGGAGGGCAAGCGCTGGGCAAGACTTGTTGTGCAGCGTAATGCTAATCCTTCTGCAACAACGCTCAATTTCTTGGCAGCATCAGACTTGACTTCAAGAAGTGCATAGGCATCAGAATCGATGGCTGTAGTGTCATGGTTGGAAGGAAAAACTCAATTTATACTAATGCTAGTGCAGCTTTCAGGCACTAGATGGCTCTCCATGACTGCTGTGTTTGTGTACTAGAGCAATGGGAAGAGGTGAAGTTACATTTCCAGCTGTGCAAAGATCCAAAACGATGCTATGCTGCAAAAGTACTCCACCAAATGTACTGTGATCCTTTGAACAAACTCTACCTGGAGTTTCTCATGCCCATCTTACAAGAGTTTTCAAGAGTCAACAAATTGTTCCAACTCGAAAATGGGAATGCATTCAAAATTCTGGACTGCCTACAAGTAATTTTTACAAGAGTAATCACACTCAGCGCCATTCCTCCATCCTGTAACGGTCACCAGCTGGAGTGCCCTTGAGGGCCACCAGAGGGCACTCCACATCAGACTATTGTCATTCCATCACAAACTACATTTCCCATAACTCACTGCCCGGACTCTTCATCCAATTACCTGTGTCATTATCTTGTTTAGCTCACCCCATATAAGCCTGGTTTTCTGTGAAGTCTTGTTTAGTGTTATGCTGCAATTCCTAGCATTCTCCCTGGTTTTATTTTTTATTTCTCTTGGTTTTGGATTTCTTGCCTGTTCTGTGGATTACTCTTTTGCCCGTGTTCCCTGCCTTGTTGTATTTGTTTGTTTGTATGGACGGACTGCCTGCCTGTGTTTGACCCTGCCTGTACTTTGGATTACGTTTTTGGATTACCCTGTTCAATTTGGATCCTCAACCTTTGTGTCTCGGAGCAGTTCGTGACACATCCGATTTCAAACTCCTTTGTCAATTTGAACGAAACATCCAATCATCTGTCCATGTGTGTGGTTGAAAGCTTGACAGCACTGTCGAAACAAATATGAAGAACAGATGCCGGGACTGTCTTCTGGAAGCAGAGAAGCAGGTGCAGAATAGGCTCCCAGCTAATATCAGGCAATCTACAGCAGGGCAGCAGTGGGAAGCAGTGTTTTAAAGATCTGGCTCTGTTTGCTCTGTCCCTTCTTGCACTGCCTCTGAGCAATGTCGACGTTGAAAGTTGATTTATTTAATTACAAATGAACAATGTAAAATCTAAACTGCGGAACAGAATGTGCTAAAAGAATCTCAGTAGCATATTTTGCTTTTGCTACGGCCTAAGATGACTTGAGATTATTTTGTATTTTTTTAAATGGACTTTGTCCCAAGCCAGGAGATGTTGCAGGAGACATTGGCAACACTGTTCACTACTAGGCTTAAGAGATAAAACCAGTTTAAATGGAAAGGATCTCAAGCTGACTAGATGAAGACGTTACTGTGTCTTTACTCCTTAATAGACACAGTATTTCCTTGAAAATAAATTCCAGCACACCGCTATAATGATATGACCCTTCACAATAGACAACTCCGGATGTCGGAGGTCACCTTTACACCGTGGCTCCTCCCACCGTCGACTCCACCGTGGGCTGTCATCCCATCAGAGCTGTGGGTCTCATCCATCAGGCCATTCATCCCATTTGCTCCTCCCTGGTCATCATCATCTCCCGGTCTGTTTACCTGTTTTTCCAGCCCTGCGGCATCTCCTCATCCGCATCCAAAGCCCCCACCATCTCCCCTTCAGTTACGGAGCAAGGTCGCGCCTTCCAGGATGGGGCATAATGTCATGGTTCTGTTTGGATAGTTTAATTTTAATGGCCTTAATTTTGTTTTCACTAGTCATGTATTTGTCTTTGTTTCCTGCCACTCATTCGTTTCAATGGACACTATTCTCACTGCTGCTTGTCATTTAGTGTGGTTCCTCTATGTATTTAAGTTCTTCCCTGTTCACTCTCAGTTGTCGGTTGTTGTTCGTGTTCATGTTTGTTGTAAAATTCCTGTTTAATAAATCTATTTGTTATTTTTGCAACAGTCTTCTTCAGTCTACATGACAGGTACATATGGCGTTTTTATCTGTTAAATAAAATTCCTTACTGAGTAATAAAACACCATTTCCACATAACTTCAAATCCCTTAGTTCTCACATCTTCGAAAAGCTAAGCAAATCTTGATTCTCGTTTTTTTACAAGTTCTGCTGCGTTTGCTTTACATTTGATTTAAATAGTTTGATTAGTAGTTATCATTCGGTTAATATACTGCAGTGTGTTGACAATCTCTCTCTATATATATATCTGTGCACTTCTATAATGTATACAAAATAAACAAGAAATTAAGGATGACATAGTATATTCACACCAGGTTAGCTTATATACATTTTATCAGGGAAAAGATACATTTGCAGATGTTTATTTCAGGTATAACTATTCAAATAAAATGTAAAGCCTCACAAATGAAAAGTAAGTCAAATACATCAAAGACAAAACAACTGCATTAGCCTAGACTAGAGCATCCTTACCTATGTTGAATGTCTGTTTTCAATCAGGCAAACAGCTCTGAAGATTTATCATATTACACAAACTATGCATTGTTTGGAAAATGTGAACTGTTGCAGTTAATGATTAACATTGAAACTTCATTATCTTTTTGAAATAATCCACAATTGTGATGAGCTTGCACTAATATTTTCAGTTCCACTTGTTGGCGCTTTGTCTCAAGGACACGCCCACAATAGGGGACAATTCATGAATATTCATGTTTACTCCACCCACTAGAACAGTTTTCACAAGAACTGAATATTACAGAACACTGGAGCAACTTTGATCTATTTATAAGGATACATGCACGGGCGAAAACCATCACATCATGTTTAAAATATAAACACTTACCATAATGGCATACCATAATGAATCAGGATAAGACAAAACGATTGATGATGTATTAATCGCAATAATTCAAAGGAATAGATGTTATTTTTATTATTATTTCTGTAACTGCATGATGTTGTACTCAAGTAGATTGTGAAGGCGTTTGGGTAGTATTATTATATACAATTCTCATAGTTTTGACTTCAGTACACAGAAAATGAGTGTATTTGGTTTTTGAAAACCAGTTGATTGGATGATCAAATGAAAGTCTAACTTTGTGTTAGTCTTACATGTTTATTTAAATGTAAAAATTCAGAACTAACACACTAAAACCACAAAACACACGCACACACAAAAACAATTTCTCAAATGAAATATGCTTAAACTACATATTTTTAAGCAGGTAACACTCATACAGTAGAAAAAATATTTTGTTATATTTAATATGAAAATACGAAAAATACACTTCAACAAAATAATCCATTAGATGTATTACAATCAATATGGTGTCGTGTTGTAATATTTGCATTCACAAGTAACAAATGAATCAAACTAGGAACAGATATAACTTTGATTTCTTCTAATAATTGTAATTTCTTGCTGTCCGTTATTGGTCTCCCCCTACAATCACTGTCTTCATTTAAGGAAGTATGCAGCCTCCACAACACTGCAGTTCGATTCTGCATTTCTCAAGCTGTACACAAGCTGGTTTTCAGCCTTTAAAAGTATACAAAAGTGCAGCTGCGACTAGACAAAATGCCGTGCTAATGCAATCTTTTTTAATATAAGCATATGTCATTTAGCTGCCTCAGTGCAAATATAGAAACTCCATTGTCATGTTGATTGCTGACATAATGGTTCAGAGTCCTGGAGAGGTAGAAACATGACAATAAGTTCAAAATCAGGTTTTTATGGGTTTATCATACTTGAATTTGTTTATCTAGTGTCTGGAATTGTTAATCTATGACTTTTGACCCAGTTAAAAAAAGCACAAAACATAGTGTAATTTAACTCTACCTTTAAATGATGTCAGGCCATTAGGTTCTGCTGCTGGTGAGTCCTCATCTTCAAGAAAACAATAATGTGAGAGTCATAAGGGTACATTTTTTAAAATTGAGATTTATACATCACCCGGAAGCTGACTAAATAAGCTTTCCATTGATGTATGGATAATTTTGACCCATACAATGTATTGTTGGCTATTGCCACAAATGCGACATGTGACTGGTTTTGTGATCCAGGGTCACATATAAAGTTATTGTCTTTCAAAAGTAAGAGTCGACTGAGTCAATGAAATGAATTGTTTTTCAAACGAGTCATAAGCCATTTTGTTGTGATGTCAAGACGAAACATTAGCATATTGCCCACCCACTTATTGCGCGCGCAGACACCAGGGAAAACTTGAACCTCAAACCAACAGCTGATTCCTGTGGATACTGGACAGCATCATGTCGAGAAGACGCTGTGCTCTACAATGTGAAGGTAAAGCCAGTTTTTTTTTTCACTGCCCAAGGACGAGCGTGTGAAGAATCAGTGGTTAAAGTTAATCTTTACCTCGATATTACAGCAGTATAATCCTAAACTTTTGCTGTGTTCCCTTTATTTCACTGACGACTGCTTCTCAAATCTCGGAGTTCAATGTAGGATTCGCAAACCGCTTGCTCTTGAAAGATGGTGTTCAAAATACTTAGTTTTGAGTTTTATATTGTGTAGGTCTCATGCTAAATGGCTAACTCACGTTATCATGTCTTAAATACTTCTGCTAATCAGTTTGTGGGCCACTATTACCTATAACTGTGTCTATTAATACATATTGTCTGTCGTTCTCACTACTTTGAGGAAAGATTAATCATGGAGCAAGATTTGCTCTATACTTGTAAATAAATGAGTTCAAGTAAAATAATCGGTTTGTTGATGGACATGCACTTGTTAATGCTGATGGTGAGGAATTACAGTTGGAACATCTCATAATGTACTTCAAACTGAGTAGTGTATCACTGAGAAACACTGAGTCCTGCTCGAGTCGTCCTGCTCGAGGCGTCCTTGGATGAATAACTAGTTCTTCCAGTGTTTCATCATCGGACTCGCGCTCACATTGATATGGTAAAATCGACGTCATTTTTCGTTGTGTTTAGTGTACGGTGTAGGAAGCCTCAGGACAAGCAGAGCTGACATTGTTATGGCAATGGGCGTTTTTGTTTTCGATGTGTGCGCTATACGCGGTAAACCAATCACAACAGACTGAGCTGTCTGGCCAATCAGAGCAGAGTAGCTCGTGGAAAGGCGGGATTTAGAGAGATTGATTCATCTGACGAGTCGTTTGAGAATCACTGAAAAATGCGGTGATGTGCAAATGTATATTATGAGGAAATTAAACAGTTTTTTGACCTTTGATGCATGTAAACCTGTTCTATGAGACTCCAAAACAACATTAGGAAACTTTAAAATAGCATAACAGGGGCACTTTAAGAGTGGGCACTTTAAGAGTGTAATGGACACTCAAAAAATAATGTGTTGGCTCAACAACAACAGAAATTTGTATCAATCTTTTTGAGTTATGGACAATTTGAATGAAAAGTTTAAATTACACACAATATTAAATTAAGTTAATAAGTAATATGTATGTCCGTAAGTTAATGTAATGATCAACATTATTATGCCAACAGAACTTAAAATGTTTAACTAAATCAATACATTTTTTTTATTTTTTTACTTTTAAGGTCACCTAAATTACTATTTATAGTGTACTAAAATTGAAAGGATTGATTTATGTTATATTATGTTGATATATGATAGACATTAGTAGATATGTCTTACCTTTAATCACAACATCCACATTAACGTCTGAAACACGATCAATGAGCAGTTCTTCTTTTTCCTCACACTCTGAATGATATTGGAGAGAGTGTAGTGATTTAGTTTACAAAATCCAAAATCATAATTCTGGCAATACAAGCAAATTCATGCAAAATGGCAGAAAACTTTACTTGTTGAGTCACTAATGGTTTTTCATATAAAATTATCACAAAGGCTTGGGACATGAAATAGTACCATTTTTGAGTACATGACTGTGTTTTTGATTGTTATGTCAGCCAAACACAGTTAAAGGCACATACCTTCCATCTCTGTGGGACTGTTGTCCATGTACTCCTCCAAGGGTGAAGCTGTTTCTGCAGAGTAATTAAAGACCCATAAAAATGTAAATGTGGATACATTTCACACACACACACACACACACACACACACACACACACACACACACACACACACACACACACACACACACACACACACACACACACACACACACACACACACACACACACACACACACACACACACACCTTTTGAGGGAACTTGCGTTGCAATGAATGCCGAAACTTTGGGGAACAAGTGTCGGTGTGCAAGTGTCTGAAGCAATTGTGAAACTAATCCAAGCTTTATTGGTGCTGCGTCATGACGGTACGTCACAATGCGGAAGATATAAAAGTCACCGGCATACAACAGAGTTAGCTTCTGTTCTTCAGCAACTGCTCTATGTTGAAACTGTCTGTCTATTTGGAGTTGTGCGTCCAACAGTCAGGAGTATACACTCACCTAAAGGATTATTAGGAACACCATACTAATACTGTGTTTGACCCCCTTTCGCCTTCAGAACTGCCTTAATTCTACATGGCATTGATTCAACAAGGTGCTGAAAGCATTCTTTAGAAATGTTGGCCCATATTGATAGGATAGCATCTTGCAGTTGATGGAGATTTGTGGGATGCACATCCAGGGCACGAAGCTCCCGTTCCACCACATCCCAAAGATGCTCTATTGGGTTGAGATCTGGTGACTGTGGGGGCCATTTTAGTACAGTGAACTCATTGTCATGTTCAAGAAACCAATTTGAAATGATTCGAGCTTTGTGACATGGTGCATTATCCTGCTGGAAGTAGCCATCAGAGGATGGGTACATGGTGGTCATAAAGGGATGGACATGGTCAGAAACAATGCTCAGGTAGGCCGTGGCATTTAAACGATGCCCAATTGGCACTAAGGGGCCTAAAGTGTGCCAAGAAAACATCCCCCACACCATTACACCACCACCACCAGCCTGCACAGTGGTAACAAGGCATGATGGATCCATGTTCTCATTCTGTTTACGCCAAATTCTGACTCTACCATCTGAATGTCTCAACAGAAATCGAGACTCATCAGACCAGGCAACATTTTTCCAGTCTTCAACTGTCCAATTTTGGTGAGCTCGTGCAAATTGTAGCCTCTTTTTCCTATTTGTAGTGGAGATGAGTGGTACCCGGTGGGGTCTTCTGCTGTTGTAGCCCATCTGCCTCAAGGTTGTGCGTGTTGTGGCTTCACAAATGCTTTGCTGCATACCTCGGTTGTAACGAGTGGTTATTTCAGTCAAAGTTGCTCTTCTATCAGCTTGAATCAGTCGGCCCATTCTCCTCTGACCTCTAGCATCAACAAGGCATTTTCGCCAACAGGACTGCCGCATACTGGATGTTTTTCCCTTTTCACACACCATTCTTTGTAAACCCTAGAAATGGTTGTGCGTGAAAATCCCAGTAACTGAGTAGATTGTGAAATACTCAGACCGGCCCGTCTGACACCAACAACCATGCCACGCTCAAAATTGCTTAAATCACCTTTCTTTCCCATTCTGACATTCAGTTTGGAGTTCAGGAGATTGTCTTGACCAGGACCACACCCCTAAATGCATTGAAGCAACTGCCATGTGATTGGTTGATTAGATAATTGCATTAATGAGAAATTGAACAGGTATTCCTAATAATCCTTTAGGTGAGTGTATATATAAAAGTGAAAAATAAGAAAGTGAAAATGGCGAGTGATAAGCAGTTCAAAAGGAGTGTGCATTCTTGCAGGCCTTCCACCGCATGTGTCGGCAGAACAAGAACGACTTCAGGAAGTCAGACCAATTGTTAGTGCATAGTGCAAAAAAACAACCAGTAACTGGATTTTTCAGGCAATTTCCTTGGCCTACTGGGTGCGTGGTATGCCTTCACCTCTGGCCATAAGGACTCATTCTACTGGAAGCATGGCATCTTCTATTCCCTGCAAGGAATATGTGATGCTGCGGGCTGGGCTACCCTGCATACTTTTGAGATTTTCCAGTCTGTGCCTTCCTTCTATACCGGGCACAAAGGTGCTCTAGTCCTAAGCTGAGCCTAGACAGTTTCACACTAGGACAGGCATTAGTCGGTGTGGCCTAGTAGGTATTTCGTTCCCCAAAGTGTTGCCACATGACGCAGTCCGAGTTCCCTCGAAAGGGAACGTCTCGGGTTACGACTGTAACCTTTGTTTCCTGAGAAGGGAACGAGATGCTGTGTTTCCTTGTCACACCTCCGTATGCCTGAGAGTAGTGTTGCACGGTGTACCGATACTTCAAAAGTATCGCGATACTCGGAAATTAAAAACGTCACGATACCTAAATTTATCAGTATCGATACTTAAAAAAAAAAAAAAAAAACGCCTCCCTATCATGGACGTCTGTGTTTTTTTCCTGACGCACGCAGCAAAGAACCTGCCGCTGTCAGTGTCATGTGACAAAACACTACAGCGAGATGGCTGCATGTGCGAGCACAAGTGGTCCACGACTCGTAGAAAAAGATGACGCGAGGAGTGACATATGGAAGTACGTTGCCTACCTTGCTCTGTTGCACGGTGCACCGATACTTCAAAAGTAAATCGGAAATTAAAAACGTCACGATTCCTTAATTTATTAGTATCGATACTTCTAAGAATGACCGCGTTCCAGATTTGTAAGGCCGGCGACACACTGGCTGCGTGTCGTGTCCGTTTTTATTTCGGCTCCCATGTTAACTGCCTGCGTGCGTGACACACGCGTCTGGGCGCAGCTCGAGACACACGGAAAACGCGTGCATGTTAGAAATAGAACCGACGCCTATTTTTCAAGTGTTCCCAGGCAAAATAGAATAGGAAAAGATGTTTCTATGTCATTTTGACACGAATACATATTAATAAATGACATTTTGATGTTTGAAAGTTTTGACATAAATACAATATAAATGTAATTTAAAGAAATATTATCGATTTTCAAATATTGCACCTCTTAATACAGAACGAATTATTCTGTAACCTATTTTGCCGTCAACACTGCCGACGTTGTCTTTGCTGCTATATATTTATGTTTAACATGAAGTATAGGCCTTCCACAACTCTCTCCCCACATGTCAAATATATCACCAATGAGGCTTATCATATGTTACCAATATTAAACATTGTTTAATATAATCGCTGTTCATATTTTTATTCAAAGTTCAGAATCAAGATAAAGCTCTTTTGTTTCTTATGATAAATGAGATAATGCTGCTAAATTTATAAAAAAAATTACCTTGAATGTCATTATGCTCTTATTTTTTATATTTTTATATTTCATATTTTGTTCAAATGTTTAATATATCTGCTGGTCATATGTTCATTTATTAGTGTGTTATATGATTAGAATGTTGTCCCGGTTTTAAAATAAAGCACAGCAATGATATTTGAGAGTGTTTCTACCTTTTCAGGAAAAGTATCGAAAAAGTATCGAAATCGCAATACTTGACTTGGTATCGGTATCGAAACAATAATTTTGGTATCGTGACAACACTACCTGAGAGCAACTTACTTCGACCTATCAGAAGCTAACTCTATTGTGTGCCGACATTCAGCAGGTGCATGCTACGTCACGTTACGTCATGACGCAGCACCAATGACTAGTTTCACACGTGCTTTAGATGCTTGCACGCCGAGTCGTGTTCCCTTCTCAGGGAACAAGGTTTAAAGTTGTAACCCGAGATGTTTTATGGGGACTTTCCATAGACATTTTGGTTTTTATACTGAACAAACTGTATATTATATTAATTTACAATAACTCTACCAATAAACCTACCCATCACAGGAAACATTTCAACATTTTTACATTTTCAAAAAAAACATCACTTAGTATGATTTATAAGCTGTTTTCCTCATGGGGCCCAAAAAATGTCAGATATTGTCATCTTTGTTGGGACATTTTGTCCCCATAATGTAGGGTTTACCAGGCCACACACACACACACACACACACACACACACACACACACACACACACACACACACACACACACACACACACACCCACACACGTTATGTTTTCATGTTTTATGGTGACTTTTCATAGACATAATGATTTAGGGACCAAAAATGTCCCCACAAGGTCAGAGTTGGTATAACTATACTTGTGGGGACATTTGGTACCCATAACTTACGGTTCTTGGAGTCTGCCATTGAGAAAAACAAGTCATCTTGTACTGTTTCTTTTTTCTCTAAAGATAATGATAAGAAACAAAAGTTTTGTAAGAAGTTATTAAATGTAAAATGTTACTAATATAATTAAAAACAGAGAAGCTAGATGTTACAGTTTTTACTGTTTTGTTGATCAAATAAATGCAAGTTTCGTTCTAAATGATGCCCTATACACTATGCACTTATACTATGGAGTTTCCTTAAAAAGACACAAAGGGAACTCCATATTATATACTATGTACTAATGCACTATATACTCAACCATGTCATGTTTTAGAGTCTGATAGTGCCTCCCCCTCCGTTACGTAATTAAAGCTGCGACAGTGCATGAAGTGTCCAAAATTCCCCACTTTATTTTCTCAGTTAATTAAAGGGATAGTTCACTTTGAAATTAATTTTTGATATGTTTTAGCTTACCTCAAGGGCATCCAAGATGTAGGTGTCTTTGTTTCCGCAGTAGTTTCAATTTTTATATTTTTAGGTCAAACCGTTCTTGTCTGTCAGTCATATAATGCAGGTCGATGGTCACTGTCTCAAAACACAAGCACAGAGTCCAAATTAAAACAATTCCCCATCGTCCAAATGAAACAATTCCCCATCATAAGTACACATTGATGGCCTAAGACACGAAACGAGCGGTTTGTGTGAGAAAACGAACAGTATTTATATCGTTGTTATCTCTTGAAAACAGCACACGTCCAAATGATCTGACGGCGCGGGCGGGTATAGATATATACATAGATGTCGCCTTGGCTACTGCAGTTCATTGGAACGAAACCGTAGCCAAGCGACATCTAGTGTATATATCTATACCCGCCCGCTGGCGGGTATAGATGTATACACTAGATGTCGCCTTCGCTACTGCAGTTCATTGGAACGAAACCGTAGCCAAGGCGACATCTATGTATATATCTATACCCGCCCACGCCGTCAGATCATTTGGACGTGTGCTGTTTTCAAGAGATAACAACGATATAAATACTGTTCGTTTTCTCACACAAACCGCTCGTTTCGTGTCTTAGGCCATCAATGTGTACTTATGATGGGGAATTGTTTCATTTGGACGATGGGGAATTGTTTTAATTTGGACTCTGTGCTTGTGTTTTGAGACAGTGACCATCGACCTGCATTATATGACTGACAGACAAGAACGGTTTGACCTAAAAATATCAAAATTGAAACTACTGCGGAAACAAAGACACCTACATCTTGGATGCCCTTGAGGTAAGCTAAAACATATCAAAAATTAATTTCAAAGTGAACTATCCCTTTAAGTGCATCATCTGGTATTTGAAGTGCACTTTTTTGTGTGTGGAATTGCAATGAATTGTTTTCTGTTTGTACCTGGTTTACGGGTGATTCTCAGAACGAGGCATCCAATGATCAGGATTACAATACAGCAGATGACACATCCTGAGATGGCCAGCAGAATCTTTCTTTTTAATACTGTAAAAATGAGGGAAATGAAAAAAGTTAATCAAGTTAAATGTCTGTCATGGTAACAGAATACTTATCTCAATGTTTTTCCCCCTCATTTTGAATCTAAATGTATGATCTTGAAAATCTTGATGATAACTTGACATTGTTCCAATCCACAAATCATTCACATGAAAGAAGTTTAAAAATAAATATTTGCATTACTCACTAATATTATTGGCTGTGAAGCCCTCACTCAGAGCAGAGTACAGTGGTCTCTCTGTCCTTATTCCGTTGCACTTGAATTCACTTTTAATAGTTTCATCAGTTGCTGTCACTTTGAACATATCTGACGACCCATTGAGCTTCTGTCCGTTCTCGAACCAGGCGTAGCTCCACTGTCTGCCGTCTGAGACGTTACATCTGAGGGTCAGGATATTCCCAGACATGATGTCGCTCAATTCAGTCTCCAGACTCAGAACTGCAGGTGGACGAGCTTAGAACAAAACAAAATATTATTTTATTATTACTTTGTTATAAAATATGTCATATTATAAATAAAAAAAACTCTAAAAAATATTGAAATATAAAAATATAGAGGGGGGGGGGGGGGGGGGGGGGCGGGGGGATGAAACACAAAAGCTATTGCACAGAGGTCATTGGTCCATTTTAACATTAAGACACATTTTTACCCATGGAAGTCATTATTGCACAGAGTCTGTTTTTGTATTAAACCCTATAGTTACAGCTTTATCAGCGTATATGTGTGTTTGTTGTGTGCATGTGTATAGGGGGCTGGGTGTTGGTGGTATTGATGTGGTAACAGCTCTGGAAAAAAAGCAGTTCTCAGTCTGCATGAGGGAAGATTGGTAAAAAAGGGGGTTCCGGGGTGTGAGGGGTCCTGCTGGATGTTTGTGGCCCGTGTGAGGAGATGGTTTGAATGGATGTCACACAGGATTGGGAGGGGGGAACCGACAATCCTTTCAGTTGTCTCACAACCCCCTTTTGTGTCCGCAGCAGTGCAGCTGGAATACCACATAGTACAGCAATATGTTAGAATACTTTCTATTGTGCAGTGGTCAAAGCTGATCAGCAGTCTCTTGGGAAGCCTGATGCATCTCAGAGTTCTCAGGAAGAACAGTCTCTGCTGGGCTTTCTTAATGATGGAGGTGGCTTCCTCAGTAATGTACACTCCCCAAAACTTGAGACTCTCTCCACCTCCTTTCCATTGATACACAGACCATTGTGGGATGTTTTTTGCTTCTCCTGAAGTCTATTATGAATTTTTTTCTATTTTTTTTGTTGTGTTAAGGATGAGGCCATTGTCCTTGTAGGTAATGTCTGGAACTCCTCTCTGAAGGCAGTTTCATTATTGCAGGTTATGAGTCCCACTATGGTTGTGTCATCTGCAAATTTAATGAGGGTATTGGAATAGTGGGAGGAGGTGTAGTCGTGTGTGAACCGAGAGTAGAGTGGTGGGTCCTGTCCTTGTAGGTAATGTCTGGAACTCCTCTCTGAAGGCAGTTTCATTATTGCAGGTTATGAGTCCCACCATGGTTGTGTCATCTGCAAATTTAATGAGGGTATTGGAATAGCGGGAGGAGGTGTAGTCGTGTGTGAACCGAGAGTAGAGTGGTGGACTAAGAACACAGCCTTGGGGGACCCCGGTGCTGAGAGTGATGGGGGAAGAGCAGTGGTGGCCAAACCTGACGTGCTGGAGTCTATCAGTGAGAAAGTTTTTAATCCAGTGGCAGAGAAGGGCTCCCAGACCCAGTGTTTGCAGTTTGTTGACCAGTTTTATTGGATTGGTGGTTTTAAACGCAGAACTATAATCCAAAAACACCATCCTGATGTAATTGTTGGGGTTTTCCAAGTGTGTTAGAGCTGCGAACAGTGGAATTAAAATAGCGTCGTCTGTGGATCTTTTAATCCTATATGCGAACTGGTGTTTGTAGAGGTCAGGAGGGATATATGCTTTAATGTGGGACAAAAACAGTCTCTCAAAGCATTTCATAATCACGGGGGATGAGAGCAATTGCCGTTTTTAGACAGGTGGGGACAGTGGCTTGCTGTAACGACACGTTGAAGATGTGTGAGAAACCTCCTCAGTCCAGGTCTGCACTGTCTTGATCCGTGGTTTTGTTCTGCCGATGAGAGGCTTAATAAAAATGCTCTCTGGGTGGTTACAGATGGCATCATGTAGCTTTGCCATGGCTAGCTTAACATGAGCTCGAGGATGGACGTAAACAGCAGTGATACTAGTTTTAGTAACTACTTTATCTAAAATGCACTTACTTGTGAAATCAATACTTAATTCATATCATATATGTTCAAAGCACATCATGCAGTAAACTACACTTAAAGAGATAGTTCACCCATAAATGAAGATTATGTCCTCATTAACTCAACATCCGAACCTTTCTTTCTTCTGTGGAACATAAAATAAGATATTTTGAAAGTCAGTGGGGTCCAAAACAACATTAGACCGCATTGACTTTCATAGTATGGATAAAATTAAGTACATTCTTCAAAATATCTTCTTTGTTCCACAAAAGAAAGAAAGTCGTAGAGGAACAACATGAGGGTGAGTAAATGCTGATAGAATTTTCACGTTTTGGGTTGAACTGTCACTAACTACATATTTTCATTTCATTGAGTGCTTTGCCATGGTTATATTCTATAAAATAAATGGCCACAAGAGGCAGTTTATATGGGCACAGGAGACTAACTTACCTTGAACTCGCACTTGTAGAATCTCACTATCCACTGGGAAGTCTCCTCTCTTTGCTGTGCAGTGATAGTCACCAGTGTCAGAGAGAGATGCTGAGTTGATGGTGTGATTTGGATGTGAGATCAAGGGGTTTGAGTCTTTATACCAGTCATACTTCCATCCATCACCAGGCATGTTACAACCAAGCTGGATTTTCTCCCCAGTGTAGAAGAAATCAAACCACTGATCTTTGCTGATGTCTGGTTTTGATGTGTTATCTAGGAACAACAGAGATTAAATAAAAAAGAAATAATAAACCACCTTCAAACAATAACTGCCTTGAGTATGTTTGTTATTCTAAGTGATCTGAGAATATGAACTGAATTTCCAACTGAAATTCACTTTCCCCTCTAAAATACAAAGGTGCAACAGTAAAGAAGTTTATTTATTTACAATACATAATGTATTAAAGGGATAGTTCATACAAAAAATTGTATTCTGTCATTAATTACTCACCCTCATGTCGTTCCAAACTCGTAAGACTTTCATTCATCTTCAGAACACAAATTAAGATATATTTTAATTTAATATTTTTGTCCATCCATTGACAGCTATGCAACTACCACATTCAAGGTCCAGAAAGTTAGTGAAGACATCCTTAAAGTAATCCATGTCACTCAATTTAACCTCAATTTTACGAAGCGGTGCAAGCGTTCACTACGACGCATGCTTATGTTGACAAGAGCAGGCTCTAGTGTGAACACATGCTGGGGATTAATATTTTGTAAATAAAATGGTAAATTATGGGGTTTTTTTTTTTTGTGCAAGCAAAACACTTGCATCGCTTCAAAAAACTGAGATTAAACCACTGGAGTCACATGGATTATTTTAATGATGTCTTTACTACCTTGGCGAAATGAACAAAAGTCTTACGGGTTTGGAACGACATTAAGGTGAGTAATTAATGACAGAATTTTCATGTTTGGGTGAACTATCCCTTTAATTAAAATTCTTTATAATCAACCTAAATCTGTTAACTGTATAAATTGTATAAAAATAAATGTCATGAGTATAAACAGGGTTCGAATATGGCTTTGGAACAAGCAAGAATCAAAGATAAATATATAAACCTGGTTATGTATTTTAAACATTTGGTTGATTAGAACTATTGCACAAATCTCATTATTTCTTGTTTCACTCATGTATAACTGACAAATATGCATCAAGTGTGTTAGTTTGTGTTAAAACTGTGTAATCCACAGACCTAAATAATTGTTTGAGTGAATAGAAAGCAGAACAAAATCCTCATTGACCTCTTTCTCTGTCACTATCTGAATTTAGTTAATTTATGACTTTTACATTTTTATTTCCATGTTTTTCTCTTCAAGTATACAATCCCCCAAAAAAACAAACAAACATGATTTCCATTGAGATTCTACTGACAAATTTGGACACTGCTAATAGTGTCTGAGCTCTGAAACCTGTTGTCTAGAGTAGACAGGAAACAGCAAATGTAAACCACTGTACATTGATACAGGCCAATGCGAAAACATCTTAAAATATAAACAGCTTCTTCGTTAAACTCTTTTGGGTGCCTGTCAATTTCGTTCATATCTATTAATCATAAAATATCTTAAGTAGTTTTACCATGAATATCAAGTTCCAAAGCTTCTGTTTGTCCTGTAGTCACTGGCTTTCTCTTCAGATGTTTTCCTCTGCAGGTATACTGTCCTGAATGACTCGCTTTTGCTGAGCTGATTGAGAGTGTGTTTCCAGGAAAGGAAATTTCCCTGTTACCTGAAAGCCGAGCTCCGTTTCTAAACCATTCATAGCCCCATTCATTAGAACTGATTGAACACTTCAGAGTCACTTTTTCATTTGGGTAAAATGTTTTCCATTCAGACTCTATTGACAGTTCTGGTTGAGGCGGGTCTGCACAGAAAAAAAAAACAAACAAAAAAACAACAGTAATGAACAATTGATGTGGAAAAGTGAATGAAAATTATACTTATAGCCAGAAGCTCAGTTTCTTGGTTATAAAATTGTTTAGTCTAAAATACTTATTTAACTCTCTTGATTCCATGTCATTTCTTTTACATATTTGGCAGATGCTTCCAAAGCGACTTACATTGTGTTCAAGTTATAGGTCTGAATTTAATCAGTTCATTAATTTTCTGGGAACTTTACTGAGGCATTGTAAACTCAATGAATGAACAATGGGAAGAATATTCCATAATAGAAATGACTATAAAGAGGTACATTTTGTACTCACCTTCAACTCGCACTTGTAGAGTCTCACTATCCACTGGGAAGTCTCCTCTCTTTGCTGTGCAGTGATAGACACTAGTGTTAGAGGGAGATGCTGAGTTGATAGTGAAGGTTGGATCTGTGATCAATAGTTTTGAGTCTTTATACCAGTCATACTTCCATCCATCACCAGGCATATTACAACCAAGCTGGATTTTCTCCCCAGTGTAGAAGGGCTCAAACCACTGATCTTTCCTGATGTCTGGTTTTGGTGTGTTATCTGAGAATCACAGGGGTAGAATTAGTAATAATGAACTATTTTCAAGCAATAAATGCTTTGAGTTGTATATGCTTGTTATTCTTCATAATCCAAGACTAAACGAACTGACTCATACTGCTAATAGTGTCTGGACACTGTCAAGAAGAGTAGACAGGAAACTGCATATGCTGACATGAACACTGATACAAGCCAATGCAAATGAAAATCAGCATAAAATAAAACTTCTTCACTGATCTCTTTTGGGTGACTGTCAATTTCGATCATATCTATTAATCATAAAATATCTTAAGTAATTTTACCATAAATACGAAGTTGCAAAGCTTCTGTTTGTCCTGTAGTCACTGGCGTTCTCGCACGATGTTTTCCTCTGCAGGTATACTGTCCTGAATGACTCTCTTTTGCTGAGCTGATTGAGAGTGTTTTTCCTGAAATGGAAATGTCTCCATCACCTGGAAGCCGATGTCCATCTTTAAACCATTCATAGTCCCATTCATTTGCATCTTCATCAATTGAACACTTCAGAGTCACTTTTTCATTTGGGTAAAATTGTTTCCATTCAGATTCTATTGACAGTTTTGGTCGAGGCGGCTCTGCAAATACAAACACCACAATAATGTAAGAGAACTGGACGTTTTGTTGACATATTGTATTATGCTTTGATGTATAAAACAGATTAATCTTACCTCTTATTTTCAGTTTTGTGGATTTTGCAAATGTAATCTCTCTCCTTGATATGGTACAAGTGTATTCCCCGTTTCGATCGAGTGTAGCATCTGAGATAGTGTAAGTGTGACTGTTCACTTGCACTGAATCTTTTTGCCACTTATATTCCCATTTTGATGTCTCCTGTTCAATGCTACACGTGAGATTGACTTGTTCCCCAGTGTAGATCTCTGGGTATGATGGATCTTGCTTCAGAACGAATGTTGGCTCTGAACCTTTAGAATTATGAAAAAGATAATTATTTATTTATAAAATATTGCATAATTGTTTTAATGCATAGAAATATAATGTATATTATATTTTATGATTATCCTTTATAACTATAAATAACTTAAAGACTAAAAAAGAAATGTATATTTATGAATTTATTATCAATTTAATTGAAGCCCCTAGGAAATTTTCTTAAAATGAGGCTGGCAATAAACAGCACCAAAACTCAATATTAAATAATTGCAAGATATACAAGATATATATGTTGACATTATATAAAAATCATGAGGATATACATTATTATGCAAAAATAAAGAGCTGTGTTCTGAAATAAGACATTATGAAAATGGCTGTAATTCACAATGTAACAGATATTAATTTAGTCAGGACATTCTGCTTTTAGCTAAACTGACAACAGATTTTTCTGTGACAAAACTTACCATGAACTTTTAAAGAATGTGCTTTGCTTTCTGCTGTTTTCACCGTCCTGTCCTTCAGCTCAGCTTGACACTTATACAGCCCTTCATGAGTGGACTTCACTGAGAGAGTGAGAGTGTTGTCTTTTATGCTTGTTTCATCACTGGAGACTATTTTTTCTGAGTCCTTGAGCCACATATAGATCCAGGTTTCAGATCCATTAATCACACACTGCAAAGACACTTTTTCACCAGGAAACGCTTCTGTCCAGTCTGACTGGACTTGTGCTTCAGGCAGATCTAAAGGGAGAGAGGGAAACAAACCAAACTGTAACTTGAATGTGTTCATACAGAGCCTAATACTAGCACTAAGTCTAATGCGCGTCAAAGTTAATTTTGGTATAGCTTAACAGTTATGAAATCAATTAGTCTAAAATACCTATTTAACTCTCTCGACTCCATGTCATTTCATTTAAATTTACACATTTGGCAGACGCTTCCAAAGCGGGTCTACATTTAATCAGTCCGTACATTTCATGGGAACGTTACTAAGGCATTGTAAACTCAATGAATGTACAATGGGAAGAATATTCCACAATAGAAATTACTAAAAAGAGGTACATTTTGGACTCACCTTCAACTCGCACTTGTAGAGTCTCACTATCCACTGAGAAGTCTCCTCTCTCTGCTGTGCAGTGATAGACACCAGTGTCAGAGGGAGATGCTGAGTTGATGGTGTGATTTGGATCTGTGATCAAGGGTTTTGAGTCTTTATACCAGTCATACTTCCATCCATCACCAGGCATTTTACAACCAAGCTGGATTTTCTCCCCAGTGTAGAAGGGCTCAAACCACTGATCTTTGCTGATGTCTGGTTTTGGTGTGTTATCTAAGAATCACAGGGGTAGAATTAGATTAAAATTAAATTAAATTAAATCAAGAATCTTTCTTGAAACAATAACTGCTTTGAGTTGTATATGCTTGTTATTCTTCATAATCCAATACTAAACGAACTGACTCATACTGCTAATAGTGTCTGGACACAGTCAAGAAGAGTAGACAGGAAACTGCATATGCTGACATGAACACTGATACAAGCCAATGCAAATGAAAATCAGCATACAATATAAACAGCTTCTTCACTGATCTCTTTTGGGTGCCTGTCAATTTCGATCATATCTATTAATCATAAAATATCTTAAGTAGTTTTACCATAAATACGAAGTTGCAAAGCTTCTGTTTGTCCTGTAGTCACTGGCTTTCTCTTCAGATGTTTTCCTCTGCAGGTATACTGTCCTGAATGACTCGCTTTTGCTGAGCGGATTGAGAGTGTTTTTCCTGAAATGGAAATGTCTCCATCATCTGAAAGCTGATGTCCATCTTTAAACCATTCATAGTCCCATTCATTTGATTCTCCATCAATTGAACACTTCAGAGTCACTTTTTCAGTTGGGTAAAATGTTTTCCATTCAGATTCTATTGACAGTTTTGGTCGAGGCGGCTCTGCAAATACAAACACCACAATAATGTAAGAGAACTGGACTTTTTGTTGACATATTGTATTATGCTTTGATGTATAAAACAGATTAATCTTACCTCTTATTTTCAGTTTTGTGGATTTTGCAAATGTAATCTCTCTCTTTGATATGGTACAAGTGTATTCCCCGTTTCGATCGAGTGTAGCATCTGAGATAGTGTAAGTGTGACTGTTCACTTGCACTGAATCTTTTTGCCACTTATATTCCCATTTTGATGTCTCCTGTTCAATGCTACACGTGAGATTGACTTGTTCCCCAGTGTAGATCTCTGGGTATGATGGATCTTGCTTCAGAACGAATGTTGGCTCTGAACCTTTAGAATTATAAAAAAAGAAAATAATAATAATTTATTTATAAAATGATGCTTTTTTTAATACATATAATATATATTATATTTTATAATTATCCTTTATTTACAAGATATACAATGTCGACATTATAAAATAAGCATGAGGTTATGAATTATGCAAAAATAAAGAGCTGTGTTCTGAAATAAGACATTTTAAAAACGGCTGTATTTCACAATTTAACTAAGTATAATAATCTAATTATAAATATAACTTAATATAATTTAGTCAGGACATTCTGCTTTTAGCTAAACTGACAGGTTTTTCTGTGACAAAACTTACCAAGAACTTTTAAAGAATATGCTTGGCTTTCTGCTGTTTTCACCGTCCTGTCCTTCAGCTCAGCTTGACACTTATACAGCCCTTCATGAGTGGACTTCACTGAGAGAGTGAGAGTGTTGTCTTTTATGCTTGTTTCATCACTGGAGACTATTCTTTCTGAGTCCTTGAACCACATATAGATCCAGGTTTCGGATCCATTAATCACACACTGCAAAGACACTTTTTCACCAGGAAACGCTTCTGTCCAGTCTGACTGGACTTGTGCTTTAGGCAGATCTAAAGGGAGAGAGGGAAACAAACCACACTTATTCTACTAACCCAAACTCTAAAATACAACACTAACCTAATACTCTAATGACTGCTAGTTGACATGCAGTTGCAAAGTTACTTATAGTTACTACTAGTAGCACTACTAACTAATTGAATGTCTAAAGTGAACTATCGAAATAAAGTGTAACCAAAATACAATTACTGAATATATATTTTATATTATGATATCCATTCACCTTGTAGAGTTACAGTGTAACTATCACTTTTTTCAGACTCAGAAGATCCATTTTTTGCCTTGCATTCATAATTTCCACCTTCTGTCACACTGATGCTGGGCTGGTGGTCAGTTTTGAGAATAGCGGAGTCCTTGTACCAGTCATATTGTAACTCAGACGCTATTATAGAGACCTCACAGAGCAGAGTGACCGTCTCTGTGCTGTACAGCACCTTGTGAGTTGGATTCTGAGAAATGTTGGGCTTGGGAATCTGAATCGGAGGGTCTAGCAGATGAATAATCCTTAGGTTAGAGTGGCTGAATACCAACACTTTATAATACAGTTGTGTAACTCAAAAACAAAACAGTTAAATAATATAGTCCTTTAAAAATTCATATAACAAACCAGAAACAACTTATGTTTTATATATAAAAATCTTACCTCCAGTGCTATCTTGAGACTTTACTTGCACACAGACTGCCACTATAATTTCAAATAGATTCAGAGAAGCACTAGGTTACAGTATAGTGATTTCCTAGTTTTATTGGTTTCAAATATAATTAATATTAATAAAGGTACCTTACCTGTCAAAAGGATTTTTTTAAATGTTTCCATTTGCAGCTGCAGTCAAAGTAAAGCCTCAATGAACACAGATCTTGCGTGAGTCTCTGCAACAAGAAAAGCTTCCTGTTATAACCACTTTTGATGGAAACCTGACAGGAAATCATGACGTCTTGTCTACTTCCATTTTACCTATAAAGCTCATCAAATGTTTGATATTTTGAATAACCTATTTCCTTTTTTTACTTGTAATAAAACGATGTTCAGTGAACCTTGCAAGCGTGTGCTTATCCAAGCGTTGTGTGTTGTCTGAGAGGCAGATAGTGAGCCTGCGGTATATAACAAAAACGAGTTGTGGATACATGATTGTGTACAGTCATGAAAACCTTTTTATTTTACATGAAGGCATTTTTAACCTCTAGAATGCACCTGTGGTCAATTTAATATTATATGATATTTTTTAATTATTAACACTTACCAGTTCTGAAGTTCAGTTATTGTTCTGGTTTCTGTTTTAAGCATTGTGGGTGTGGTTTGCACTATTGTTCAAAAAATATTGATGAATGCAGCTTATCTGAACTTCCTTTTTTCCTTTTTCCTGGATTATGACATGCAATCAAAATGGTTTCAAAAATCACAAACAAATATTTTTAGCAATGAAATACTTTTAGTTTTAAAAAAGAGGAACCTGAATAGTACCTCTCTAAAATCTGTACGCATCAACAAAAGATAGAGGGGAAGGACTTGAGGAATGTTTAAAGAATATACTTGGGTTCACAGAGAGATTGATATTTTTCTCATGGACTGAGACATTTCTCAAAAAAATGATGGACTGAAGTGTACTGCAGCTGAATGTGCACTTTCCGCACATTTACAGCACAAATACAATGTCTTTCTACAGCATATTTCTTAAGTTTCAAGCAAAAAAATTAATATTGACAGTTATATATAAGTTGTTATATCGGACAGTTTTAAAACAGTTAAAGGTGGGAAGTCATTTTCTGTCTAAGTCACATTCAGCCCAGCCTCCTGATCTGGCATGTGGTGAACCAACATCCTGTAAGCAAAGTTTTCAGCAGTTCTGCTAGAGGTGGGGCTGCAGCAAACCCAAAGTGTTTTCTCAAAAACAGCCATACAATAATATGTATAAGGGTGTTTTTTGGGTTGCAGGACTGCTCATTGACTAAAGAAACATTATCAGCAATATGGTAGAAACATTTCTTGTCTATTAACACCCACTTTACTTATACCAATGACAGAAATAAGCGCAGTTACAATAGCAAAATATGTTGGAGAGCTTTGCTATAGTGTGGCAGTATTGTATTGCAATAGGTAGCACATTAATGTTAATTCCAAACCAAAACTAGTTAGCACACCATTTGTTATTGAAAGGGTTTAATGACAATATCTTAAACATACACTTAAAACAGTAACAAAATAGATGTATGAGATGATAAAAACTTAACCATTAATCATACGTGTAAAATGTTACCTGAGGGTTAGAGAGAGAGAGAGAGAAGAGAGAGAGAGAGAGAGAGAGAGAGAGAGAGAGAGAGAGAGAGAGAGAGAGAGAGAGAGAGAGAGAGAGAGAGAGAGAGAGAGTGTAGGGAGAAAAAGACAAAGAAAAGAGAAGGCAAAGAAAGACTGAGAGGAAAATAAGAGAAAGAGCAACATTTACAATCTTCTTTTATCCCTTCGTTGACTATGTGACTAAAACCCAAAAATGAGACATTCAAACTGAGTAATCAGAAGATTACAACTTCCTCCACCATACTTAAGGTGTGATAATTCGTAGACCCTATTATTGTAGACCCCACTCCACCCCCACAGTTCCAGTTAAAGCTTGTTCAATCTATGTAAAACCTTTGACCTAGCAGATAAGACCACAAGTCATACATTTAAAACCCTTCATGCTTCTGTTTCTAAATCAACCATCCTGCTGGTTTATCAGAAACAGACTAATGGTGCATCCGGCATCCGGTGCAAACCTGGGACCTTTGAATAAAATTTGACATACAATAGGATATTTTTCTTTGTTCACTGCAGCACTATATCCAATAAGAAAAAAAAAAAAAAGCACATTATGTTTTAATTATAATTTATAGATTATTATATAATATTGCAATAAGATATGTGGGTTTATTCTTTTATTGGAAACACTCTCAATTACAACGAGGGATTTCATCATGAATAAACAGGTTCAGACAACTAAAGTGACACTTGAATACATGCAAGAAATATAAAACTAAAAATACGTATTTTACGTAACGCTAACAGGTTGTTGCTTTTAAGCCAAACAGGAATCTATCCGATGTTTCTTGTATTTTGTTGAAAGAATGAATCACAGAAGCGAGTCTGAGCCTCTATTATTGTGCACACTTCAGCTCATCCTCCTGCACCACTGTAAACATCTACAACAGGAGAAAGAGACCAGGAAACTCCATTCCAAGTATTTCTATACAAGTATGTCTCCCATTCTTAAAATTACCCACAGTAACTAGCATTGAAAAATCCAGTTGGTATTTCAGATGATTGTATGCTGGGAGATTTAAATTGCAAACATTTTGCAAGGACATCTGTTACTTACTATACAGTTTTAAAGTCCCAATGAAATCAAAATTGGTGAATTGTACAGAGCACTATATAGGGGATAGGGAACGATTCAGATAGTGTAAATATGCTTTCCAATGGGGCGAATGAAGCCTAGTTTCATGTTAGTGTCACGCGAACCACCGCAGCTCCGGTCCAGAGACACGATAGCACAGAGATGATCATTTGTGTATGCGTCATCAGTGTGAGTCATTTTCAGACCAGAAAATGTATCGACTCATTTTAATTCTGCATAGAATGCTATATTTTAAATCAATATAAAAGATATTGGGCTTTATCGAGCTCAACAGCTCTGGCCGAGTTGTGATAATAAATTAAACGCTGTTGGGTATTTTAAAAAAGGGGAGAAGCTGCTCGATATGTCCCGCCCTGTCTTCCTGTTTCAGAGGAAATTACATCAACACAATTGACTAATGAATAAATGCTGCACGTTTCAAGGCACTTCGGTGGGGCTTTAGGGTGCGTCTTTAAAATTGGCATGAAACTTAAGTTTTGATAGTCTTTTGTTCCACATTGTGATGTACACTTCTTATTATAGTAAAATGGCCTCTTGAACAAGACAAAATGTAGGGCGGGACTTGATTTTGTCCATGTGGAATAGTTTGGATGGTTGTGGTTTGCTATTGGTGGATCTCATGTGAGCGACAGGTTGCCCCACCCTCACGCCAGTAAACACATCATCAGAGAAGAGAAGAGATGTTGAAAAGAAATGTTGCAAGAGGGAGGTTACTTTGATTAACCTCTTGCACTCTGCGCGCCCGTGGGCGGGGCCGGGGGCGGGGCCTAGAGCTACTTAATTATATTTAAACTTAATTTTTTAAGGTTTCTGGAGATACTATCACCCCATATATGGTATCATTTCAAACCTTAAAATCTCATCTTTACACAGAACATTATGACATTTGTGTATATGGGACACAAAGAATTAATATAAAGCTTAAAAATACTATCGTCACAGAATCGCTCCTCCCCCAAATAGCGATGCAGAAATATAGTTATGATTGTGTATTTTTTATATATTTCACAAAACAGAAAAGTCATATATCAAAAGAAAGCTATTATTCTCAGGAATGTGACTGTGTAGTTTGTTTTATTGTTTTAACATCATAGTTCAAATTATCTTCAAAAGAATCGCGCAGTGAAATATGATTCTGTGAAAAAACAAAGACAAACGTCTCATTTCTACATCGATTACAGGTGCTCTAAGCTAAAATCAGCCACAAACTCTATATCATATTTTACCTTAGGATGTTTTCTTTAGAATGAGCCCATGTGTACTTTTCTGTGAGCTCTTCTTGGTAAATAATCCACTGTTATGTTGCGGACGTCCAGAACACAAAACGCGATTGACCGGAGAAACACGCGATCTACACATCATCATCAAAGCGTGCAAGCGTCCTCTAATCATGACGATGATATACATATCAGGCACGTGTTAAAAGCTGAGGATGTCAGCTATCCAATCAAATGTCAAATCATGCATCTAGTCCAATCAGATGCTGAAAAAGTCGACGAATCAGTGGAGCAGATGGGCGGGATCACGGCGTGTTTGTGTGAGAGGAACGTCATGTCTGTGACAAGTGATTAGCAGTGACAGAGACTAGTGAGGGAAGATTTGAGGGTATATTTGTATTTTGTGAGCGTTTTAGATTTAAAAATGGCATCTGGAGAGGGGAAAAAAGGTGCAAAAAAGGTGTTATCTTACGTTGAAGCGATATTAGAAGAGCTTGGACGAGAAAGTGACGATGCATCATGCAGCGACTAGTAATGACTAGTGATGGCCAGATCGAGGCCTCCTGAAGCAATTGAAACAGTTGAACCAAATGTGCCATATTGTTTCGAGGCTTCGAATCAATCCGACACCCGTCTCAACGGTGACACCTAGTGGTCACTTGCAGGTGTTGATCCGAAACAACCTTGACAAGCCATTAAAAAAATGTGGGTTTTTTTTATTATTATAATTTTCTAATATGTGAAGATTGTAACCTATAGGCTCCTCACTGTGCATAATGTTATTTTGGTCTTGCAAAATAAATATTAATAAAAGAAATCAAGCCACAATGTCTCACTTTTTTAGAGATTTTTATTCAAAAATATTAATTTCTCTGCTGTGGAAGGACTTAGACTACTTTTTTTACAGATAATTTCTCCAGCCTTTGAAAAAATCCTCTCACAAGGGACACTTGTTACTGGCATGCAAAGATATATATATATATTGTTTTGGTGATTTTCCTTTTATTGTGACAGGACAGTAGAGAGATGACAAAAAAACGAGGCGGGAAAGGTTCACGAGCCGGGACTCGAACTCGGGACGCCCGAGTGCAAAGGCGCTACATGTCGGCGCACTGACCACGAGGCCATTGACGCCGACGGCGGAGATATTTTTTTTAGCTAGGACATACAAATGAGGAAAGATTACTGCTATCTCTTTCCAGTTTCATTTAAATTCATGTTAAATTTAAATGCAAGCCTAAATAGCCTATAACTAATCAAATCGCACTATGTCACTATATCACCAAAAATCCGCTATCTCAAAATCAAACTCCTCTCACAAAAACCCACGAGGTCAAGATGCGTTGACTTCACTTTTATACAGATGTGCGACTGTGTGGTCTGTTCCCGACCGTGTCAATCAAACGCTGATTCGGCGGACCACACCTGATGAAACATAAGTGAAACACTTCGAGGCTTCGTTTGGCCATAGTCACGTGACATAGGTGTTTTGAATCACGCTTCGGATCAGTGTTTCGAAACATCTGCGCTTCGGGATCTCGCAAAGCTTCGGAACGACTGTTTCGCGTCAGCCATCCTTAGTAATGACTGAAGTATCCAGGCGCTGGATTTCGTGAGGGAGAGGACTTTGCGTTTGACGGGTAAGTTCATTTATTACTAAATGTATAATGCTGATAAGTATTTTAGAATTTTTATTTTGAAATTGAAAAGTACAGCTACTGAGCCAACTAATTGTTTCTTGACAGAGTATGTGGAAACTTGATTTAGCATTTATGTTTTATTAGTAAACATGAGTTGCATATTCATTATTTGAATAAAATCAGACTTGAGTAAAATTATGTAATTTGCCTAATTTTTATGCACACACACACACACACACACACACACACACACATATATATATATATATCCATGCAAACAACCAGTTTGTGTGTAATAAAACAATTTACTTTGTGTTACAGCCAAGACACATCTGAGAGATGGGCCTGAGACCCATGAGACCCTGAGACCAGCACCCACCCTCATACAGTATTTCTGTTTATGTTTTTAATTTGTACAAGTGGTCTGTTTTAATAGACCATATAAAATCTACAAGACTGTTTTGTAAGTTATTAGTGTCTCTTGAAAGGAAAATAAAATGTTTGTGTTTTTATTCACAAAACACAAACAATTTTAACGTTACTTGGTCTCATTCCTTTATGCCATTTTGTAAATTGTGTTTCTCAGATACAAAGATTAAACCTGAATTAAAAAGAAGAAAATCTATCAATAATCAAGTAAAGTACTTTAGCATATATTATATATTTGGGGTAATGTCCTTTGTAAAAACATTTTTTGCATTTGAGTATTTGAAAACTCCAAAGGACACATATAGGCGCTAAAATGACACTTTGCCTCCCTTCGGTTACATTTTAATAACTCTAGTTTAGAATTTGATAGAGAAAAAGTTTTTTTTTTTCTGGTGGATACTGGCACCTAGTGCAATCAAACAATATAATCAGAAGGCCCCCAGAGCAAACAGTACCTGAATCACAGACTTTCAAAGACAGGATTCTGGGGAAAAATTAAATAAAAATGGCCTATTTTGTATGTTTATCATAATATTTTAAACACACACAATGCTATTTATGAAGTTTTGCAATCTGATTTAGTAAATTTGAAGGGTTTTCTGTACAATGACACCAGTTTTTTAAATTTCCTACATATGTGTGTAGGGTGAATATTTAAACTTGGGTGTGTTAAATTCAGGCGGAATTCCAAAATATGCTTTGGAGTGGAAGAGGTTAAAGATTACATGGGCACATGAATAAAAAAAATATTTATAATAAATACGGCAATATTTCATAACTGTGAATTGTCCATTTGTATTTGATGGTGACTTTAAGAGGGTAAAAGTTTAATGTTACATTAAAAAGATGGTATGAACTTGTACTTTTTCTTCATAACTCTTACAGTTATTAGGTTTTAGGTGCTGCTTGTGCATTCAACAAAGTAATCTTTCAGTGCTTGGAAACCAAACTTGAGGTGTCAACTTGAGGTCTGTCCGGCAGTGCGAGGCAATTGTCAGAAGTCATTGGTGATGTGCTGTTTTCCGCTCTCTGCCAGATCACAGTTCCATTTTTAGCCCACACAACCGCTAACAGTCACTCTGGCCTCTGAGTTGAAGCGGCTACATTCAAAAGGAGTTACTACATAAAAGACATGCTTTTGATGCACATCAGCTTTTCAGAGTCATTTGAGTTATCTAAGAGTGTAACTGCATGTCCATGGTGGAAAAAACAAGTATAGTTGTTGTTTTTATGATCAAGGTTTTTTGCAGTGTGACCATAATTACTACAATAATAATAATAACAATATTAATATTTTTTTCCCTTATATTTTTTTATTTTATTTTTGTATTATATATTTTGTACTATATTAAAAAGCAGTAAATAATATTTATATCTTATAAATGTATTTAAATATTAATATATTTAAAACTATATATAATATAATATAATATAATATAATATTGTATTATAATCTGAATGTAATGAGAACTTTTAGTAGGAATATAAAGCCAGTGACACTCTTTTGTGAGATGCACCCAAATACATTTTTGCACATATAATGTAATTTACATTTTTAAGATTTTATGCATTTCAATCTAATGTATTTTTTCTAATCTTATTTCCTATCTTGGATGGTCACCTCTGGTAAGAGAGAAAAGCAAATTGTCATCAACATATCTCTGTACCCATCCAGTACTCACACCCACACATTATACATGCTTTAAAACAACTCAAATGAATCGTAGTCAGCACAAAAAATGCTCGCTTGCCATTCCTTTCCCGGATAAACACCTTAAAGGATCAATGTCACTATAATCTATGGAAGCTTGTTTCCGCCACAAAAAAAGAAGAAAAAAAAAAGAAGATAATTGCGACTTTTTATCTCACAATTGCGAGTTTACATCTCGCAAATCTGACTTTATTTCTCAGAATTGCGAGATATAAAGTCAGAATTGCGTGAAATAAAGTCGCAATTGCGAGTTATAAAGTCAGAATTCTGACTTTATAACACGCAATTGCGACTTTATATCATGCAATTCTGACTTTATATCTCCCAATTGCGACTTTATTTCTCAGAATTGTGACTTTATTTCTCAGAATTGCGACTTAATATCTCGCAATTACGACTTTATGTGGTCAGATGGGACTAAAAAAATAGCTTTTTGGCAGCAAACACACTAGATGGGTTTGGTGAACACAAGGATAAAAAGTACCCCATGTGTACAATTTAATATACCGTTGGATCTTTAATGTTGTGGGCATATTTTTCTGCTGGAGGTCCTGGACTTCTTGTTCAGATACATGGCATCGTGGATTCTATCAAATATCAACAGATAAAAAATCAAAACCTGATGCCTTCTGCTAGAAATCTTATAACGGGCCGTGGTTGGATCTTCCATCAGGACAACGATCCAAAACAAACATCAAAATCAACAAAAAAAATTGTTGCGGAGCACAAAATGAAGCTTCTGCCATGACCGTCCCAGTCCCCTGACCTGATGAGTGGAGTGAACTGAAGAGAAGAAGCACAAACATGGATCTGGGAATCTGAAGGATCTGGAGAGATTCTGTATGGAGGAATGGTCTCTGATCTCTTGTCAGGTGTTCTCCAAACTCATCAGGCATTATAGGAGAAGACTCAGAGCTGTTATCTTGTCAAAAGGAGATTGCAAAAAATATTTAATAAAAGGGTGCCAATAATTGTGGCCAATGTGTTTTGGAGAAAAACATTTATTTCATAATGTGATTTCCCCCCCACATTCAATTCTTTTACTTAAATGAAAGGTTAGAATTTTGCTAATTTTTTGAATGAAAGATCAAAAGGATAAACGATGCAGATTAATTTTTTTACAGCCAGTTTTGATCATATTTACCAGGGGTGCCATTAATTGTGGAGGGCACTGTAGTCACAACCAACATCAGCAAGTCATCCATCAAACTTGACCATTTCACACATATTTAAAACACATTACCGTTTAAATACTCTCACACAAGAGCTCTCAAGTCTCGAGACACACGCATTTCAACCTGTTCACACGCCACACCTTCTATTTCTCAAGCAGAGAAATTTTCAGGATAACGCCCACCAAGTTGCGCCTATTAGAGGAATCAAGTGAGTTCCCCATAGGGTTCAGAAGGCCCTGCCACGCACCAGCTGATCAAATAAAAAAATATAGCTACACAACAGCCAATCAGAAAATAGCATTGCTGTATCCAGGGGGAGATTTAGATATTCCCGCAACAACAACGTACTTTACATTCTGATTCCAACGACACATTCTGTGATTCACGGGCTCGCTCGACACATTGATTCAGATGCTCACTGAAGTAGCTACAGAAGAGGACAGCTGTCACTTTGATTCACATCTCGCTGAAGTGGCTACAGACTAATCGACGTGGGAAAAGACCATATCCTATGAGCAGGGCCGTATAATTTATAAGGGACGCCACTGATTTGTCCCTAGCAATAATTTCGATCAAACATGTTTATATATTTTATATATAACCACTGTTGTCCGGTTGGGTCTTGTGGTTTTCATGTACTACTTATTTTATTTAACCAGGAAACATCTCATTTAGATTAAAATCTCTTACAAGAGCGTTCTGAGAAAAACGCCCAATTACACAAACGGTTAATAGATCTGAGTCCCGCCGCCTGAACACACATCGCTAAACTGATTGGCTTTGTGTTTTCTTTCTAACTTGTGAGAGGCTGTATAGTAGCTACATTTGGTTGTGCGAAGCGGCAATCTAAGCGCAACTTATGCGAGTAATGCAACGTACTGCTGATATTTACGCTACGCTGTGACGCACTACGCTACTTCTGACGTCATAAGTTGCACTTTAGGCGTAAGTAGACTGCGTATGGCAGTTTGGCCGGAAGTTATAATTTTACTTTGTAACGTGTTAAATAGGGGTGTCGCAATATACCGGTGTTGACGATAATCGTGATATTCAAAGCATCATTGTGTTAATTTAGAGTGTGACAATATACCGGTATTGGCGATAACCACAATGTTTAAAATGAATAGCACTCTAATGATAACATGACACGTAAATACTCCAGCGCCAGTACCTGGTTGACCTCTCAGGTGGCTGAATTGCACCCGCGGACACCTATCAAATAAGAAGACGACGCAGCGCTTGTCCGCGCCCGCGCAGCTAGAGTGAAACACTCTGTCCGCACCCGAAAAAAGTAAGCTCGCCAGTATGGAGTTCTTCGGCTTCAAAGAAAACAGCACCTTAAAGGGGGTCGCACACCGGACGAGAAGCGCAGCGCCACGTCTTTAAAATTCAAACACATTATTCACTATGAGTGTACACACACCGGCGGTGCCATTCGGCGTCTGTCCGCGGCGTGCAGCAACGGCTCAGGACCTTGTTCAAAATCCTGCCGCGACACAGAGCGCCATTTACATAGTTTTATATTAAATTTACATTATATTTGTCTCAAATCATCGTAAATGACTTAACCCCTCGCTGCGATATACATTTAATTTTACATTCATTTACAGAAATCAGCTGCTTGAATGAAAATTGCTGATGTTATCGGATTTTCAGGTGATATTCTCAATTCATTCAGTTAACGGATGCTCTGAGGTAAAGTGTTCAGATCACAGACTCAGCAACTATTGTATTTAATTGTACAGTACAGTCATAACATAGTACAGACATTATCTTAATTTCATAATGTCCTTAAACATAAGAATATTTCTGGCCATAAACTGAGGAAGTGCGTGTCCGCTGTGCGATAAATCGAGATGTCCTACACTCGACGAGGCGCTGCAGAATGTGTAGCCTTCGTGTCCATGACCCTGCGTATTACGCCATTTTACAGAGAGTAAATTGCTGTTATTTTTGTTAGTCATGGAAAGGGAAACGAGACATTAACCTGTTAACAGGGGGTTTATGTGTTCATATATTTAATAAAGGGTGATTATTAAGAACCCTGTTCTCTTTACTCGTCTTATTTTTGTATTTGTATTTGCACTTGATTTTTTTTGTTCAAATCTGCTATCTGCATGACTTTATTGGCAATAGGTTTAAGAGCTTTTCAGTTCTTCAGGAAACCTTCAGACGGTGTTTCGCTTCAGTTTGAAACCAGATAGACTTCACATGCTTGTCTTCCTTCACAAAAATTTGCCATAGATTGAGTACGCAAGAAGTAAAAATGCATGTGCCTTGTGTTTATCAGTATCCTTATGCTTGTTGGGTAAAAAAGAAAAACTATATAAACAAAGGAAAAATTAATTTGACTGATAACCTACAGTAATGCTTCATTTCTATATTACAGTAAAATACCGTAATTTGCATTGCATTCTGGGTAATTTTGTTTGAGCGGGAACATTTTACAGTATATTTTAGTGTTGCTGTAACCTGGCTGTAATATGCCAGGCAATAATACAGGGTTGCTGTAAACAGAGCACGCACACCGCCTGTCTGAAGTCAGGGCACAACTGCAGCCAGCAGTTCACTCACTGGATATCTGGAACTTTGGTAAGTTAATTTTTACTTTTATAATTAGGTTTTAGGATTTTACACTATAGTGTACATAGCTTTTAGTGTGAAATGACAGTGGAAGTTTAGCCAGCGAAGGTTTCAAAAACACAGTTAGTTAGATCTGCTCTTTAACCCGCTGCTTACCGACATTTTCAAATCTAACGCAGTGAATTAAAGTTACCTTAAGGTTTATTTCGTCCAAACCAGACTTGGTGATTGTTGGAACGGTTGAAAGACAAATCGAGATGTTTTTTGGTGAGTTTTAATTTGTTTATTTTGAATTAAATGTGTTTTACGATGGTCTGCAAGATAAAATTACTGCATTTGACATGTTAGGTTTGAAGGATCTCATGATGAAAAATGTCATCCAGGGATCCTTTCCATAACATCCGATCCGAGCCTGTCAGTGGTAAAATCAAGCACTTATAATAGACGTAACGTTATATAGATTGTGCTCAAACTGCTAAAAAGATTTGCAGTCCATTTCCCGGATGACTTATGCAGCGGTCGCGGTCAATACGGGAACAATTTGAATAACGTTAAGTCATTTAGACACAAAAACACGTGAAAACAAAGTCTTAAAAATACATAACTTTCCTTTGCAACGCAAATGGGTGATTTGGGCTTAGAGAGATTGGCTATTGGTACCAGTTTAGCCTTTTACTTAATTTATGTTTAGGTGGGAGACCAGTTCTGTATCGTTGCGATTTGTAATGACAAATAATGATTATAATTACTAAAAATATGAATAAAGGTGTAAATTGTTCAACAAACCAATCTTCGCCAGGTTCCAGTACCTCCTCAAATTCATCCCAGTCAAGTCTCTGTCTTTAGATCAGTGTGCTCAATAATGTGCTTTTTGCAGTAATGGGCTTTGGAGGTGGTCGAGGCGATGCCGCAGGCAAGGAGCCAGGAGATGGCGAAGGGATGGCAGAAGCAGGCAGATGGGACCGTAGAGGCGCAGATGAATGTTGCCAGATTTTGCCGACCCAGAGCGTGACCAGGACTATAGCCCACGGCGTGGATGGAGGAAGGAGCCATGATGGTGATTTGATGGGCATCATCCTGGTGACGATCGATGGACAGGCAGCCACTGGAAGAGCCCCTCGCACAGATGTAGAGCAGAGGAAGCAATGACACGCCGATGACCTAGGCGGCCGCGACAGAGCCGCAGCGACGACCCCCCATGAAAGAAGTGGGGACCCTGAGGGCTGAGGACGAGCTGGTGTGACTGAGGGCGGAGGTGATGACTGAGGGAAGGCGGAGCTTGCTGGAGCTGAAGGGGTGGAGGGCCGGAAGGCAGCGGACGGCCCGCAAGTCCGCAGTGGAGGCGTGGTGAGTTCTGACCCAGACGGAGCCAACGGTCTGAGGGAGCCTGGCGAGGTCGAACGGCCAAAGGTCAACACTGGAGTCTCTGTCCAGAATTGCCCCCTATACCATTAAATAGGGCACTATTTGAGGGGACAGCCATTTGTACTGGTGTCCGGAACCATAGTGGCACAAGTGCACTCATTCAGTCCCATAATACACCACAATGATGAGTGTACAGCTGATGTTGGCTGCATCCGAAAACTGATAAATGCTGCCTTCGGAGGACGCATTCCAAGGTGGGAAGGTATCAGGCACATCCGAATGCAATGTTGGTTTCACTTCCTGTCTCCTGAGATACCTTCATTTGATCGATTCTTCGCTGCCTTTGATATCCCACAATCCTTTCCATTATGTGACAGTTGAGCTAGAAAAATAAAGATGGTGTCTGAAAGTTGCTGTTGGTAATCAGTTTGTGTGTAAATGTACCTTTTTGATAAATGTTTTCCAGTTATAATGCCATTTCTAGCGAGAAATTACTATTGTAGTCATTCTGGCACAGGATTATGGTGTCCAAATTCACTCTTTTGTTTTCATTCACTCATTAAAGTGGACTCATGTAGGGAATAGTGAATCAGTGTATGGGGGGTTATTTCAAACACAGCTTAGTAATCTTGAAGACCTTGATCAGGTGTGTTAGATTAGGGTTGGAGCTAAACTCTGCAGGACATTGGCCCTCCAGGAGCTGAGTTAGAGACCACTGATTTAAGGGGAAAAGAGGTTGATTGCCCGACGATTATGCTAACTGTATAACAGCTAAGGCATTGCAAGCTGCACATGGTAATTGAAGCACTAAACATAAACACATATCATCATCATTGTTTTCATAAACATATCAAAAAAAAAAAAAGGAGAACATTTTTGTAAACTAGTCAAACTCATAATCAGCTTGTAGGTTCTTGGGAACTAGTCGAAAAGTTGACCATTGTGACACCTCCCTAATTGTTATATGAATATATATTATATCATTTATATGCAACAAGGACAGCACATACTTTGCTAACCTAAAGGCCTTGTGCTTGCAAAATGCTTTTGGCTCAGGATAGGTTACAACAGGCTGAAAGTTAAAAAACATAACAAGCTCAGTGTCAGCTTTCTTTGTGTAACAGCTGCAGAGAGCTGACAGATGCATGTTGCTAAATTATTGTCAGTTTGCAGCACTGCAGCGTAATCCCTGTTGTCATGCAGATCCCATGTACCACTGATGCGAGGAACCACTGTACCACTCATGTGAGTCATTAGCACTCAAGGCAGAGCCAAGTCCTATCTCCACACAGTGAGAACACCTAGTATATGCTGTCAGTCAGTGTGTGCTGCCAACAAAAACTCACGTTTTAAAGGAGCAGTTCATTTAGTTATTAATATCAATAATAAGTATTTGTAGTAATTTATTTGTAGGCTGTTTTCATCTTGCCATATTCATAAAGAATGTGAGATCATGTCTACAATTATCTACCCTCCGCAGATTTTTTAAATATTTTTGGGGAAACCCCTGATACATTTTTCAAGATTCTTTGGTGAATATAAATTTAAAAAGAACAGCTTAAAAAAATATATTGTAACATTAAAAAAGTCTTTACTGTCACTTTTCATCAATTTAATGCATCATTGCTGAATAAAAGTATTAATACATAAAAAAAATAAATCTTACTGACCTCAAACTTTTGAACGGTAGTGTGTGCAACCACACACAGCCTACAGTTATAGGATAGTGAATTATATTACTTGGTGGACAAATTGTTTATTGTGACTGTTATATTCATTTCTGTCATGACAACTCTCTGAGCACAACCAATCAGCTTGTGCAATGTAGTTAATGCTGTGAATATCATCAGTTTGCGTTAAGGACCCATCAGCACCATCTAGAGTTTCTTGACAGAACTTGGCATTTGTAATCTGAATAGTACCCATGGAGGACTGAATACAAAATTAACCTTCCTACTCCTAAAAAAAAAAAAAAAAAAAAAAAAAAAAACCACAAATATGCACAAATAAAGTATATAAAGTGCCAGTCAAAAAGTCTGGAACACTTACTTTTTAAAATGTTTTTGAAAGAAGTCTCTTATGCTCACCAAGGCTGCATTTATTTAAAAAACAAAAAAAAACAAAAAAAAAAACACTTTTATGTTTTAATATATATTAAAATGTAATTCAGCTTCACTCTGATGTGAAGCTGAATTCTCAGCGTTATTACTCCAGTCTTCAGTGTCATGTGATTCTTCAGAAATCATTCTAATATGATGATCTGATGCTCAGTTATTATCAATTATTATTGGTGTTCAATTAAGGATTCATGATAACATTTCTGTCACAGTGCATTGCCCTAGAATGCTCACGAAGACGAATTAACAAAGAGAACAGTATTTTAAACCAAATTTCTTGTAGAAAAACTAAATGTGACTTCTGCCCCTTGCTTAACAAAAAAATACACCTTTGCATTTTACTTTGTCCTTTAGTCCACTTGCATTTAACAAACAAAAAGATAAACATGATTTTAATGAGAACATGCGCCCACTGGAACTCAACAGTGAACGGACGGAGAGTGTCACTAAGCAGACGACTATGAGTAACGAGATCTGAAGTATACAAATGCAACACTTACAACAAAACGGCTCTCAAAAAAAAGTCTTCATCGTCAGGCAAAAATTTGCTTCCTCTCAATGAAAGCAAAGGGACCGCAAAATTACAGCACTTTCCCTTCAATGCGTGACCAAAGTACTTCCATGGAAGCGTCAGCGTAAGTTCTACCAGAAAGACTCTATTGCCACGTCACTAATATGTAATTTCGCACCACCAATCACAGTTCAACATCAGATATAAAAGACTGACCTTACCTCCCCCTTTCGTTGCTGTAGGTGTCGTAGAAAAGTTTTCCCCCATCCTCCCCACCACCACCAGGTATAGGCTCCTGTCCAACCGTCGGGGGGTTTAGGCTCCGCCCCTGTCCAGACCATCAGGCAGGACCTACCGGCTAACTCACCGACCCAGACGGAGGACAGAGCCCACGCCAAAGAACCGAGACGGAGCTTGTCGAGCATCAATTTTATTCCGTCTGTAACCTCTCACAAATAAATCTATTGCATTCAATAATTCTCTCCTGAGTCTTTTGGTAGAACTAGTTGATCCCTTTGACAGTGGCCAGATTAATCTCTGTAGATTCGCTTCGAAAATTGAATGATGATCTGGTGTGGTATGAAATAATTCTTATTATAAATATTATCATAGTTTCATTAATCACAAGGCTGGCCATGAGTTTTCATCTCTCTCATCATCTGAAACAAGGAGAACGTCTCGGTTACTTATGTAACCCTCGTTCCCTGAGTAGGGAATGGAGACGTTACGTCGGATGACGACGAATGGGGTTTCGCTTAGAAAGCCTCTCACCTTCGAGTATACAAAACAAGCCAATGGCAAGAAAATGCCATGGGTCTGCGGAATTTGCATAGCGTAAGTCCACCCCACGTCGTGGTAGGAAGTACACTGGCAACATGCAGATATGTTTCTTCGCTGAGGAGCCGAGACTGAACTCCGGCGTTCCAGCGGTACAGCGGAAGTGGCAGGGAGACGTAATGTGTCCGTTCCCTACTCAGGGAACAAGGGTTACATACGTACCCGAGACGTTCCCTTTCGTGGTCACTCCGAGTTACGTCGGATGATGACGAATGGATTGGCCAGGGAGGTGCTGTCGCGAGGAGTACTAGTTCTGGGAACCAGGTGCGGTTGTGCCAATACGGGGCAACCAAAATGACCTGCTCCTCGTCCTCCCTGATCTTGCGCAAGGTCTGCGCAAGAAGGCTCACTGGGGGAAATGCATACTTGCGGAGGCCCCGCGGCCAGCTGTGCGCCAGTGCATCCGTGCCGAGCGTGCCCTCGGTCAGGGAATAAAACAGGTTGCAGTGGGACGGGTCGTGGGAGGCAAACAGATCTACCTTGAGCGTCCCCGAACTGATCCCAAATCAGCTGAACCGACTGGGGATGGAGTTTCCATTCTCCAGGGAGAGGCTGAAGCCGAGACAGCTCGTCGGCCGCACGGTTCAGGTCTCCCGGGATATAAATGGCTCGAAGCGACCTCAGATGCTTCTGACTCCATATGAGGAGGTGGCGGGCGAGTTGCGACATACGGCGGGAGCGCAGACCACCTTGTCGGTTGATGTACGCTACTGTCGCGGTATTGCCTGATCGGACTAGTACGTGCTGACCCCTGAGCAACGCACAGAAGCGGTGCAGGGCGAGACGTACAGCCAGCAACTCGAGGCAGTTGACATGCCAAAGGCGCTGGGGTCCTGTCCAGGAGCCCGCGGCAGCATGTCCATTGCACATGGCGCCCCACCCCGTGGAGGAGGCATCTGTCGATACAACAACATGCCTGGAAACTCGTTCTAAGGGCACTCCGGCCCGTAGAAAACTGAGGTTCGTCCACGGGGTGAAGGTCTGACGGCAGGTCGGAGTCACTGGGACTCGGAGCGTGCCGTGTTGCCATGCCCACCTCGGGACTCGATCGCGAAGCCAAAGCTGAAGCGGTCTCATATGAAGCAATCCGAGCGGCGTTACTGCGTCTGCGGATGCCATATGCCCCAGGAGCCTCTGAAAAAGTTTCAGTGGAGCCGCACTCTTGTCCTCGAACTGGCGAAGACAAGTCAGCAGTGACTGCGCGCGCTTGCTCGTAAGCTGCGCGCACATGGCGACCGAGTCGATCTCCATACCGAGAAAAGAGATCCTCTGCACGGGGCAGAGTTTGCTCTTCTCCCAGTTGACCCGAAGGCCCAGACGAGCTAGGTGCCGGAGCACTAGGTCCCTGTGTTCGCAAACCTGGACTCGAGAGTGAGCTAGGATCAGCCAGTCATCGAGATAGTTCAGGATACGAACCCCGTGTTCCCGCGAGGGGAACAAGGGCTGCCTCGACGACTTTCGTGAAGACGCGAGGAGACATGTCCGCCCCTCGAAAGCAAACCGAAGAAACGTTCTGTGTCGAGGAAAAATGGAGACATGGAAGTAGGCGTCCTTCAGGTCGATCGCTGCAAACCAATCCTGCGGCCGCACACACTGGAGGATGCGTTTGGCCGTGAGCATCTTGAACGGCAGCCTGTGAAGGGAGCGGTTCAAGACGCGCAGTTCGAGGATTGGCCGCAACCCACCGGATTTTTCCGGTACAATGAAGTAGGGGCTGTAGAAGCCGGACTTCATTTTGGCTGGAGGGACAGTCTCGATCGCACCCTTCGCCAGTAGGGTGGCGACCTCTGCTCTCATGACAGGGGCATTGCCACCGACCATAGTGAAGCGGACTCCCCTGAAGCGGGGAGGAGACCGCGCAAACTTAATCGCGTAGCCGGCACCTGATGGTTCTCGAGACCCAGCAGGACAGCCTGGGAAGCTCTAGCCAGGCTCCCAGAACTGTACCAGCAGGGTCACGCGAACCACAGACGTACACCTCCCGAGGCGGAATGACCGGCCCAGGCGTGGGTGGCATAGCGTCCCGGTGCGGGGGCACGGTCATTAGCCGCGTCCTGCCAGAGGAGGCCAGGGAAGGACCAGCATTCCACGGGGGCTTGGTCTGGCAGGGGTCTGGCGACAGAGGGGGACGAGAGTGGCGAGGCTCGTGAGCGGCGCGCACTGTCATCCACAGCCTCTTGGGGCTTGGAGGAAGGGGCATCAGTTCTTGAAACAAGAGATTCTTGTCCCTGCTACCAGCTCCTGAGAAGAACTGAGCCCTAACTCCAAGCTGCCCGTCTCGAGAGTGCTGCTTAGCCCGGCGTTTGGCCAGCTAAAGGGCGGAGACGGGCAGTGCCGCCTTCCTGCATCCTCCTCCTACTCAGGCCGGTGAAGGCTCGAGGGTAGGAGCCGCAGGGAGGCGGCCTCGGTGGGAAGCAGACTAAGGAGACCGCACAGATGGATGACCCTTGGTGCAGAAGGCCTCAGTCCGCTTCAGGGGAGGGTCGAAGACTGTTGGGCGCAGTCCACAACCACACCGCCGAGCAAGCCACCTGTCTCAAGAGTGCTGCCTAGCCAGGCATTTAGCCGGCTAAGGGGCGGAGACGGACGGTGGCACCCTCCTGCAACCCTCTCCTGCTCTGGGCCAGTGAAGGCTCGAGGGGAGGGGCCGCAGGGAGGCGACCTCGGCGGGAAGTATACTAAGGAGACCGCACGGACGGATGACCGTTGGTGCAGAAGGCCTCGGTCTGCTTCTGGGGGGGTCGAAGACTGTAGGGTACGCAGTCCACACCGCCGAGGAGCCCAGCCTGGGACATGGGGGAGCTGAGAAAATGAATTCTCAGACCCCCTCACATCAACCTGGCTGAGCCCATTGCTGGACCACACCTGTGGACATCACCTGGCCCGGGATCACGCAGGTACCGATGTCGCCCGCAGAGCGAGGTCAGTAGTGTGCGTGGCGGATCGACCAGCCCGGACATGGCATAGCGTCCATGCGTGGGGGCGTGGTCGAGTTTCCGCGTTCTGTCTGTGTTGGCCAGGGAAGGACCAGCGTTCCACGGCGGCCTGGTCTGACAGAACTCCCGAGTCAGCACTGCCTCGAAGGCGAAGGCGACACACAGCACTGCATGCCTGTGCCACGATAGTAACAGAGAACATACAGCCCATGATCGCCACGCGATCGAGTGCAACGAAGGCGGAGGACGCCCGCGGGCCGCGATAAGTCACAGGGACCCTCGCTAGCCGGAGGCGTCCTGATGCACGTCCGGGAGAAAGGCACTGGGAGCGAGTGCTGTAGAGCAACACGCGCCCAGGAACCAATCGTAAACCTACAGCTCTCGGGGGGAGGGCGGCGCCACTCCAACCGATGCTATCAGCTGCCTGGGAAAGCATGGCCATTAGCTCTGGATCTGACTCGACTAACGCTGACACTCCTGAGGGAGGCAACGCAGTCGAATCCCCATTTCCAGAGGAATCAAGCCCGCCTTGTGATGCTGTGAGTGAAATAAAAGCGTCAGCTAAATGAAATAAAAAAAAATGAATAAATGTAAATGTAAATGACACCATCTGCTGGAGCCCCGAATGAAAACACTGAGTCCCCGAGAGGAACCAGGCACACACGGAAGCCCCACGGTTTGCAATGTGGAGGGGGGCGTGGCCCGATTAAAGCTCGTCGGAATTATGCCACACCAAACCCTCAGATCACCCTGGCCACCAGCCAAAGTATCCCCTCTGGAGGAAGAGATAGATTGGGGTGTGGCAGAGGGGACTCTCACACAGAGATCATTGAGTCTCGATCTATAAACATCGCAATGGTCATCCCGCAATGAAAACATGACTCATCCACGAGCGCTGCCGAGCGTGATTAAGCCCAACACGCGAAACAGCGCTTGTGACCGTTAGGCAGATGAATCACGCGCCCACATCCAGTAAATACACGGGCGAGCCGTATTGAAAAAGACGTGCAGCGTGCAGCTCTTTTAGAGAGAGGAAAAAGCTCAGCAGCGTGCTGAAGCGCCCAGGGAGAAACACACACACCGTCGGCAGATCACTGCACAGATCAGCAGCAGGCAATGCGATCTAGCTGGAACGCGCCGTCACACCAACACACTGAAGAGCCGCTCGTCTCGTAGAGTGAAGATGATTCAGAATGGCTTGCAGGAGTGAAGAGAACTCTTGGCTCCGAAGCGAAAACATATCTGCATGTCGCCAGCGTACTTCCTTATATACCCACAACGTGGGGCGGACTTACGCTATGCAAATTCCGCAGACCCATGGCATTTTCTTGCCATTGGCTCGTTTTGTATACTCAAAGGTGAGAGGCTTTCTAAGTGAAACCCCATTCGTCGTCATCCGACGTAACTCGGAGTGACCAGGAAAGGGAACATTGTATTGTTTACTGCTGTACATAGACACACATAGTATTCTAAGTTATCTCTCCCCCTCTCCTGCGTTCATAAATCCCCCACACTAACATTAGTGAAGTTAGCTAGTTCTAGATACATTTCAATATACCAACAATCCCCAGCTGATACAGTTGGTAGAAGATGTCAGACCCAGGTCACAGGCCATGGAAGCCCCAATGTTCCAAAAATCAGTGCTTCACAACACAGACGGGGTGAATTTGTGAATGAAAGTGTGAAAATTCTTTCACATAACAATGTTGTTACGTATCCTTGCACTTTTTTAAGTGGGTATAAGGAAATCCTTGACCTTTCCTTGTGGGTATATGGCGTAAAAACTAATGGTTGAATCCTCTCTCCGGTGCTTTTGCAGCGTACCTGGCTGCTCTAATTCTAAACAACGACACCCTTACCTTATTTTTCACGATTTCCCGAAACAACAAGTATTGAGGAAAGCATGGGTGAGATGTGGTGGGAAGAAGGTCTTTCTTTTAAAATAATTTGCGGTAGTATGTTTGTGTGTAGTATGCATTTGTAAAATGATGATATTTACATCTCATATCTTCAACCTGCCGAAATGTTCCCTTCCAAATGTGCATTCTGAATAATAAATGCATTTATTTCCCAACTAACCTGCCGCAGTCCAGTGCTCGTCTGGACCATGACCAAATTGGCCATGGTTATATTATAGCAAAAATGTTTTTGCAGGTTTATTACCATTTGTATTACCACAGTTTTACTACAAATACCATGGTTATTTTCATAAGAGCAGTATTAAAATAGATGAAAGAATGTGCAGAAAATGCCTTAAAGAAATGTAACGATGTTAAACAATTAGGCTAATTAATCTTAAACAGCAATGCGTTGACAGCGTGACTAAATATAATTTTTTTTGCCATAAATATGTGGATTACATACAGTGAAATGATTGTCAATGAAAAATGACAAAATAATTACTAAAATATTTAAAATATTTAAATAAATATGATTCTGATCTTATTCATCAGGTCTCTCACACTGCAGAGTCACGGTCACTATTTGGACTAGCACTGACACCTTGTGGTGAAATAATCACATATTTTTACGAGCCACAGCTATCTCAGATCAGCTTATGTTGGATTAAAATGACAAGTTCTGTTGAGTATGGAAAATTCTGTGCACAGTAATCATCAGAATATCTCTTCTCCTGTCTCTGAAAATGTCCGGATTTTGAAATCATCCTGCAGATGCTAATTTTAAGAGGCGTTTATTCTACTAGAGGATTACAGCACATTGAAAATATACATAACCGGAAGAATTGATACATTGCTTCGATGAGCACTTCCAGTAACCAATTGGGAAAAAGGTCTATAGATTATGTCATCAGAGCTATCACACCAGGGCTTCAGCTTCAGAGCTATCTTGAGGGAAAGGCAGAGCTGACACTCCCAATGCTGAGACGGATACTTCACTCTCATTATCAGGAGAAAAATGCTACTGAACTAGGCTATATATAACAGCTCATCACAGAAGCTCAGTGCACTAGAGAAACACCACAAAGCTTCATAATTCCTTGATCTTAGACAGAAAATTCAGTTTGCTTCTCAGTTGGATGACTCCCCTTACGAAAAAGAAGTATACTTCAAGTTCATTTTATGAAGTATACTTAAGTAATGTTCAAGTATATTTTTAAGTATACTAATATCAATGTGTACATGTAGTAAACTTGTACGTGTACTATTTCAATACTGCTTAGGACCAAATTGTCCCACTTTTAGTATATAAAAGTATACGTTTAAGTGTACTATTAGTGTAAGAGTAGTAAACTTAAAGTACACAACTAGGTTTCTCATTTGTAATGCATCTGTACTACAAGTGAACTTATAGCTCTATAGTACTAGTCTATAAATAGACAAATTATTTTTGTTTAAATAGCAAATGCATTTGCGCCCATTTGTGCGTTAATGGGCGTGCTGGTCTGAAAAACGTCTCAGGTTACGACTGTAACCCTATTTTCCTGAGAAGGGAACAAGACGCTGCATCGATGACGATTTGGGAACGCCCCTGCGTGATTGCGTCTGAAGCACTTGTGTCAACTAGTCTAATGGAGACAGTGAACATCACAGGCGGGTGACGTCATGACCAGGAAAGGATAAAGCACATCCGGTCTGACCGGCGTCAGCTTCGATTTAGCCGAAGCAAGTCGATCACAGGAATGCAGGGAGTATGGAAAAGTGATGCAGCGTCTCGTTCCCATCTCAGGCAACTAGGGTTACAGTCATTACCTGAGACGTTCCCTTTCGAGGGAACTCACGCTGCGTCGATGATGCGTTCAGACAACGAGAATGCCCGAGATTCACAACTCTCTGCAAATTCCTTTTGGGGTCATTAAACAAGTCTTAATGTGTCCTGTAACAGGACACCGGGTTCTGCCAGTGTGTTAGCTTTATTAGGGATGTTAGTTTTGGGGGAAATTTCATAGACCTTTGTTGTGAGTGTGAGTTTGCTGGATTATTCATTAAATATGATGAATAATTTGTGTGTGTCTGATTGGTCCAGATGCTACATTTATTTAAAACAGGGTTGCATCGAGTTTATTCCCTTTGCAATGCAAAATGAGAAATACAGAATCTTATTCTTGCGACTGTAAGCCCATCTAGATCGGGCCAATGTCGTCATCCAATAGAACGGGTGAACGTCTCTGCGTGCTACTGTCTTTACAAGTGGCAAAGTAATTTAATTCCATTTAAGCTTTTATCTGACTCCATTTTATCACAACCTCGAATTTAGGTTAGATTGGCAATTGGTTATTGGTTAATAGTTTAGCAATACATTTGATTGTTCTATTTAACTCTTTACTTATATTTTACCCGTTCATGTCGAGGAGGGACACTAGGTCCAAGAGCCAGTCGGCTTGGCCAGTACGGCACTACTAGTAGTAGACTTATTCTGTCCCGGCGGACCTTCTTCAGAACTCCTGGGAGCAGAGTAATCGGGGGAAAACGTACAGACGTAGCCTCGGCCATATAGCCTCAGCCTCTATACCACAACATCCGGCCCCAAGGGAGCTGGGTGTGTTAGGGAGAACCAAATTGGACAGTGTTTGTATCCTGAGACGAATTGTCGCTTGGCCAAAATACCTCCCATATATATTTCACCACCTCGGGGTGAAGTTTCCATTCCCCAGGCCTCAGCCCCTGCCTCGAACAGGATGTCTGCTCCTATAGTCTGGCACCCTGAGATAGGAACCAAGGTTTCCTCCATATAACCAAGGCGTGGAGACACCGCCGCGTGATCTTGATTATACAAAGTGGGTTTGCCCTTGGGGTATCACATTTGACGCTGCTTCCATGAGGCCCAACAGTCTCTGAAACAGTTTCACAGTGACTGGCCTAGCTTTAACTCTTTCGTGGCTGTGAGGATAGCAGCTACACGAGGGGCGATAGGACGGCTCGCATCGTGACTGAATCCCAAACCACACCAAGGAAAGTGGTTCTCTGCAGTGGAGAAAGCACACTCTTCTTGGCATTGAGTCTCGACCCCCAATTTCTGCATGTGTGTGAGGACGACATCTCGATGCCGAACCGCCAACTGCTCTGACTCCGCTGAACATGTGAGCAGGAACAGGTGAACATGTGGGGTGATAGAGCTAGACCGAATGGAAGCTCCCGAGTTATAAACTCCAAAAACTCCTTGTACACAGGGGATTGAGATGGCAAATCTTCAGTTTCCATTAACTCGATGCTTAGCACATCCATCTCCTCAGAGGTGGACAGCTGCAGCACCATATTATACCATTTAATTCTTCAAAATTAAATGCAGTAAAAGATCAACCAGACAAGTCAAAACGGTCTGGATGAAAGGCTGAACTTATACATGAATCTAACGACTGAAAGTCAGATAAGCATTAATCATTTAATTCCTCAAAATGAAATGCTGCCAACTTGTTTAATTCCTCAAAATTAAACACAGCAAAAGATCAACCAGACAAGTCAACAAGGGCTGGATGAAAGGCTGAACTTATACATGAATCTAACTACTGAAAGTCAGATAAGCATTCATCAATTAATTCCTCAAAATGAAATGCAGCCAACTTATTGAATTCCTCAAACCTCAACACCTATGAAGAGACGGTGCCAACCCCCGCTTAACTATGAATCAACATGCACCAATGCTATATTTTCTAAATGTAATAATCATTTGTTAACAAACAAGTATTCATTACTTCAATGAGCTCATTGTATCTGCATTAAATTACTACATTGTTTCAATTAATTCATTTTTTGTATAAAAAACTGTTATTTTTGTATATGTACATTTCTGAAATACATAACTTAGACAGTTACCTGATAACAGAACACTCTAAATTGTAGTGATGTAGTAGTCAAGTCCGGTCTCGAGACCGATTTCTGCTTTCTCTGACTCGTCTCGGACTTGTTCCTTCAAAGACTCGGTCTTGACTCGGTCTCGACCCTTCAAAGACTCGGTCTTGACTCGGACTCGGCATAAGCGGTCTCGTCCCCATCACTAGTCCACTAGAATACATACCACTAGAAATGTTTTATTTGCTCTGCATGTCCTAACTATGATTAAAAAAGTCAGGGTGGGCTTAACATGTTGATGACAGAGCAGCACTGTTGAAGCAGTTTAGAAAAATAGGCAGAAGATGATGCATGTGGTAGGGATTTTTTTAATGATAGTAAAAGCATAGTCCATATTAAGACGTTAAGACTGCTCCTCTAAACAATTCCCAATCTAGCTTAGTCTGTAGGCCTAACTGTTGATTATTAACTGGGGTGATATTAAATCATGAATATGAAAACTGACATGTTTTTATGGTCTTGGTCTCGACTCCTAAAGACTCGGTCTCGACTCTGACTTGCTTTCTCAAAGACTCTGTCTTGACTCGGACTCGACTGTATTTGAAAACCAACGGACTCGGTCTCGATTCGGTCTAGACCCTTCAAAGACTCGGTCTTGACTCGGACTCGGCATAGGCGGTCTCGTCCCCATCACTACTAAATTGTAATATGGACTCGTGCACTTTCTGTAAAGCTGCTTTGAAATTATGTGTATTGTGAAAAGCGCTATACAAATAAATGTGAATTGAATTGAATGCGTTTAGATCGTTAAAATAGGGCCATTCATCTCTTCCTTAACCTCAGAAATGATGCTACAATTCTCTTCCATTTTTTTTGGACAGCTCCTCCAACATTTTCTCCTGCTTGTCAAGTCTTCTACTGAGGGAGTAAATGACCTATCCACATTAGAGACATCTTCCACCTGATCAGGACACACTTTCTTCATAATAACAGGTATATTCTCAGCCCCACATTCCTCCAATAGCAAGGCTGTAAGGGGTAGACTTACCGTGTTTTCAATGGCAGTGAAGAGAATGTATGTCTATCCCTCACAGCCTCGCTTTCATTTAAAAATCAAAGATGGTGTTGCGAATAAGGTCTATTATACAACACCGGAGCAACTTTAATCTATTTACAGATATGGGTGAGTGATGTATGTGCGCAATTTCCTACGAAAACCATCCCGCTAGGTCTAAAGTATAAACACTTATATGCATACTATATTGAAGCAGGGTAAGACAAAAAGATTGATAATGTATTGACTTCTTATTTAAATGTTGTTAATCTAAAACAGAAAAAGTTACATAGTGTATCTTTAAGTTATCTTTGTGTCAATTAAATGGATTAAACTATTTAGAAAATGTCTGTCCTGTCATTTCCTCAAGATAGATTGAACCTAAATGTTAATTAAAATTCAATGCGTAACCAGGTAGATTGTGAAGGCATCTGGGTAGTATTATAATACAATTCTCAAAATGTTGACTTCAGTACACAGAAAATGAGAGTATTTGATTTTTGAAAACCAGTTGATTGGATGATCAAATGAAAGTCTAACTTTGTGTTAGTCTTACATGTTTATTTGAATGTAAATAATCCAGAACACACTAAAAACACAAAACACACGCACACACAAAAACAATATCTCAAATAAAATGTGGGTAAAGCAGGTGGCACATACAGTAGCATTTTTTTAAATCTTTTGTTTAATATGCAAATTAATTACAATAAGAAAATAATCTAGTAGATGTATTACAATTAATATTTTTTCTTAGGTGTCATGTTGTAATATTTGTATTTGCAAGTAACAAATGAAACAAACCATATAACCATATACATTTTTTTGCCGTCCGTTAATCGTCTCCCCAAAAATTACTGTCTTCATTTAAGGAAGTGTGCAGTCTCCACAACACTGCAGTTCAATTCTACATTTTCTCAAGCTGTAAACAAGCTGGTTTTCTGCCTTTAAAAGCATACAAAAGTGCAGCTGCTACTAGACAAAGTGCCGTGCTGCTAATGCAATCTTTTTAATACAAACATATGTCATTTAGCTGCCTCAGTGCAAATATAGAAACTCCATCATGATGTTGATTGCTGACTTAATGGTTCAGATTTCTGGAGAGGCAGAAACATGACAATGAGTTTTTATAATAATAATAATTTGGTATCCCCAATAATTTATATAGCACTTTTCTGCACTCCAAAGCGCTTTTTATAGGTTTATCATACTTGAAATTGTTAAAGGTGCATTGCGCAACATTTCATGTTAAAAATACCCGTTTTTCTAACCCATACATGCTTAAACAATTGCCTGATGGGCTGAATGAGCCCTTCTATGATCACTGCGATTGCCTCTATAATCCTGTACAGTAAAATAAATAAGAGGGCGTGACGTCATGCGCGTTCACGCTCACCTGGCTATGTCTGGCAGGTTTGTGTATTCGCCGCCATTATCCGCATCAGCGAAGACAACTCAAGCGACTTTTGCAAAAGTAGAAGATGGATTCAAAGAGACCGGCTTCTAGTTCATCCCAAACCCCAACGCAAACTCCACGTAACCGCGTGCACAACTCTGGTTGCAGTTTCGGGTGTCGCCAGAAGGGGGCATAGTTCTGCAAAAACTCAGAGACTTGCGCAATGCACCTTTAACCTAGAGTCTGAAATAATTCATCTCAGGTGTCGACATTTCACACTGTACATTTAAAAACCCTGGATGGGACTTTTTATTTGCATATTTACAAGGATAATAACAGTGATTATTATTTATGAGGTACTTTTTTATGACAGTTCAAAGTGCATGAATGTTTAATAAAACATTGAGGCAGTGTATGACCCAGGGTTAAAAGATGTTAACTCAGGCTTCTTAGTGTGAAACACTTTTTAACACCAAGAGCTATGACTTTTAAGACCAAGTTCAAAATGGCTTTAAAGTTGTGTAATTTAACTACCTTTAAATGATGTCAGGCCATTAGCTTCTGCCGCTGGTGAGTCTTCATCTTCAAGAAAAAAATTGTAAGAGTAATTTGTGATAACTGATTTCTGAGATTGCTCACTTATTGCTCAGAAACATTGTTATACTCCTGTATTTTGTATACACTCTTAAAAATAAAGGTTCTTTATTGGCATTGATGGTTCCATGAAGAACTTTTAACATCAGTGGTACCTTTTCATTCTACTAAAGGTTCTTTATAGTGCTAAAAGGGTTCTTTAGTTTATTAAAATGTTTTTCATACAAAGAAAAATTGCTCTTTTAAGAACCGATCACTAAACGTTCTTTGGTTCCCTTTCAGTCAATCACGTTCGACATCACGCCGGAATGTACCGACGAATTGGGATCTTGCCTGAGAGCCCAATCACCTTAGAGTGATTCGAGCTCGAAACTAAAGAGCCAATGCACCCTCTGCCGAACCGTGGAACCAGATAAGTATTGCACTGCACACTCAGACCCCACTTCAGGATGCTATGCCGTCGCTTAAGTTGGGTCGCTGCGTTCCACCTCGCTGCCCCACTGCGGGTACATCTGTGGTTCTTCTGGCCCCGCTTGTATGGTCTCTGGGATCCCAACCCATCTCGCTGGCTCGTTTGGACTATCAGACTCGGCTATGCTATTCAGTTCGCCGGTGTCCCCCAAAGATTATAGACATTCAGTTCACCTCTGTGCAGGACAAGGGTGCCCCTGTCTTACGGATGGAGATCGCAGTCCTACTGGCATAGCCGGTACCTCCAGCCGATATGAAGACAGGTTTTTTTAAGCCGCTACTTCATTGTACCCAAAAATGGAGAGAATGAAGGCCGCCATCCAAAGGCGGTCCAGCTGATTTGGAGGCGCTTCGGGACCGCACAGGTAGACCTGTTTGCCACGGACACATCTCATTGCCAGTTGTTTTACTCCCTGACCGAGGGGACCCTCGGCATGGATGTGCTGGCACACAGCTCGCCCTGGGACCTACACAAGTATGCGTTTCCCCCAAATCCGCCTCGCTCTCAATCCGTATCCCCTTGGGATCTCTCATTGGTGCCAACGGCACTGCAGAGAACCGCCGTTGAACCACTGCAGTCAACAGTGCTTCTGACTGCGCTGGCTTCCATTAAGAGGGTAGGGGACCTGCAAGCATTTTCATGTAGAAGAATCTTGCCGATTTGTTGTGATCCCTATGGTGATTCCATATGTGTCATCTTTCACGGTATGGCTTCCCTGACGGCGAGTCCGTGTCTTTCCCTTGGCAGAGTCTGCTCTGCCATACCTTCTGGTGTTGACTCCCCCAAAACTAGGCCAGAGTTACCTCAGAGACATTCCATATGTCGCACTGCCCTAATAGCCAGTTTATATGATACCTCCCTACGAGTAGGATGTGGTTTTCGCAGCGTCCTTTTCCAAAACTTGAAAGGGCACGCTTTCCCAGTGTTATCCAATAGTCTCGTTGAATGGTTCATGGGGAACAGCAGTTATCAACTTTCGCTGTTCCATCTTCCGTCCCAGGAGGTGTGCTGGGAGGTGCAGCAATAGTGGCGCTTTGTTAGGGATCCCAGTTCATCTGTACATTCCGGCGTGATGTTAAATGTGACCGACTGAAAGTGAGCGTCTCCATTATAAATGTAGCCCTCGTTCCCTGAAGAAGGGTATGGAGACGTCACTTCTCGTCGCCACAGTTGCTGTACCACTGTTTAGCGGCCGGGTCACCTGCTCGGCTCCTCAGCTAAAACCTGAATTGCGAACACACCCGCTTCCATATTTATACCCGTGGTGCGGGGTGGAGCACGCGATGCAAATCTCGCATGCCAATGAGCATTGGGTCGTTTAGTTTACATTTGAAGGTGATTGGGCGGTTTCACTTTATTTTGATGGTCCCTTTAACACAGTCTGTTGTCTAGAAGTAACATTGCACCTACATGTCTACTAACTCTCATTAGAGTATTAGTAGAGTATTAGTAGACTGGTAGGGTTAGGGTTAGAATAAGTTGACATGTAGTTGCAAAGTTACTTATAGTCAGTAGAGTGTCTGTTGGAGGACCATCACAATAAAGAGTTAGCAGATATTAAGCAGACAGTACACTAATACTAATGAGAGTTACATTTACATTTACATTTATTCATTTAGCTGACGCTTTTATCCAAAGCGACTTACAATTGCTATATATGTCAGAGGTCGCACGCCTCTGGAGCAACTAGGGGTTAAGTGTCTTGCTCAGGGACACATTGGTGTCTCACAGTGGATTCGAACCCGGGTCTCTCACACCAAAGGCATGTGTCTTATCCATTGCGCCACACCACCCCAGTTAGCTGACATGTAGTTGCAAAGTTACTTATAGTCAAAAGAATGTTCAAAAGGGACCATCGAAATAAAGTGTTACCGATTGGGCTCTCAGGTGAGATCCCAATTCAGGGAACAAGGGTTACATACGTAACCTAGATGTTCTTTATCACTGAGAAAAAAAACTCCATTGCAGCCTTTATTTTTAAAGGAACACTCCACCGTTTTTTGAAATAGGGCTTATTCATATTCTTTCATACATTTAGATAGGTGGGTAAATACATTTTTGTCTCAGTGCATGCATTGTTTTAGTTTGACAGGGTCGGCGCTAGCTTAGCTTAGCACAATGAATGGAATCCTTTGTTGCCAGCTAGCATGTCCTGAGTAAAAGTGATAAAAACATTTTTTTAAACCCACGTAATTACTTCTTGTGGCCTGCGTATTCACAACAAGTACAAATAGCGATGCAGATTAACACTAGGTGATTTCTTAGGCAGATATTGACTTGGGACTATATTATGGGGAAGCACAGGCGAAGCACGGCTACTTAGGCGAAGCACTGCTACTTGGGCGCAGAGATATCACGCAACACATGAAATCCCACGACTTCTGTCAACATACCGGTGTGCAACGAGTCAAAACACAGAAGAACAACACGCGTGACCTGCACCGAGTGTCTTCGCTTTTGGATTGTTTTTTTTTTTTGAGAAGTTACAGCTACAGTTACAGCAAACATGGTAATTATCTGCGTAGCAAAAGGTTGTGAGAACAAGCAAAGGACATACACGAATGTAACGTTTCACAGAATTCCATCGAATGTGGAACTGAGAAATAAATGGCTAGCTGCTCTGGAGATCTGTACTTCAACGCCTCTCTACAAAATCAAACAGTATCGTGTTTGTGAAGAGCATTTTGCACCGGATGACTAAGTTACTTTGAAAAAATGGAAAATGGGCCCAGAAAGACGGTACTACGTCTGAAACATACGGCTGTCCCCATCCCATCTATTTTCAAAGCACAGGCAGAACAAAGTGCACATGTAAGTTGTCTTTTATTACTCTTCCTTATGTTAATCTGTGTCTTTATTCGGTTATAAGATAGATGCTGAGAAGCTGTATATAGACTACGGTTCAAATAACGTTAGCCTCCTCTAGTATAACCTCATGTTGAATTCAACCTGTTTAGCATGAACAACCAAACTAAAATAAAAATCGCTGTTATCGTTACCTGTAAAATGAAATGACTGAGGGCTAAGTTAGCTATATTTCTCTCACTGAGTTAGCCTGGTTCTTTTGACTCAGGAGTTTTAGTATAACTACTAGAGAGGAGAAGGCTACAAGCAGTTTACTATACATGTGTCATGTTTAAAATAAACACTTACTCTGTGGACAGCTGTCCATTTGGTCTATTCGGCGTGGGGCGTTTTTTCCAGTTCACTTTATCACACCGGAAAAAAAAATCTGAGTACTGCCGGATGGATCAGCGCCGTGAAATCCTCGGTAACTTTAGCTGTGACACAACTGCGGACACGCTCATCTTGATCTGACACGTTGAGCCTGGTTATCGATGGCAGAACTTGTCCCACTCGCCACAGCACAGACACTCTATTTCAGTCGGCATATTCCCCCACATTCACACCACCAGTTCGTGTTGGCTCTCATCCTCACGTCCTCAGGCTGTTGAGTGATCGCAACCTCCTCCTCCTGTCGTTCTATTTCCACTAATTTTCTGTAAACTCTTGTATATAGGTATGGTTCTGGCTCACACAAAATCAGCCATGTTCATCGCCATTCATGTACTGTTGGGAAAATAGCCAGGCAGCTACTATTCACACCGGTATGTTGACGGAAGTCGTGGGATTTCATGTGTTGCGTGATATCTCTGCGCCCAAGTAGCAGTGCTTCGCCTAAGTAGCCGTGCTTCGCCTGTGCTTCCCCATTATATAGTCCCATGTCAATATCTGCCTAAGAAATCACCTAGTGTTAATCTGCATCGCTATTTGTACTCGTTGTGAATACGCAGGCCACAAGAAGTAATTACGTGGTTTTTTTGGGGGTTTTTTTATCACTTTTACTCAGGACATGCTAGCTGGCAACAAAGGATTCCATTCATTGTGCTAAGCTAAGCTAGCGCCGACCCTGTCAAACTAAAACAATGCATGCACTGAGACAAAAATGCATTTACCCACCTATCTAAATGTATGAAAGAATGTGAATAAGCCCTATTTCAAAAAACGGTGGAGTGTTCCTTTAAGAGTGTAATGTACACTCTAAAAATAGTGTGTTGGTTCAACAATAACAAACTGACACAACAGTTTACATCCATCTTTTGAGTTATGACATATTTGAATGAAATTATGTAGAGGAACATAATTATGTAACAAACATAATTTTTAAGTTGATTCGTCAAAAAAAGTCACTGCCACTACTTAAGTAACGCCGACATTTGAGTTTAAATTACACACAATATTATGTTAATGTGTTGATCAACATTATTATGTCAACAGAACTTAAAATGTTTATTGAAATTAAAATTAAAATGAAATGATTGATTTCTTTTACAAATATTATGATATGATAGACATTAGTAGATTATACGTTTGTTAGGTTTCTTACCTTTAATCACACCATCCACATGAATGGCTGAAACAAGATCAGTTACCAGTTCTTCTTTTTCCTCACATTCTGAATGATATTAGAGAGAGTGTAGTGATTTATTTTAGTTTAAAAATCTACAGTGATAATTCTGGCTTGTTAAACAAGCAAATTCATGCAAAATGAATGTCACTAATAGTTTTTCATATAATATCATCACAAAAGCTTGGGATATGAAATAGAACCATTTGTTAAAGGAGAACTCCGGTCAATTTTAACATTGAGCTCATTTTTTTGTAAATTTGGAGTGCTAGAGAACAACGACAAAAATCGGTGTTGCCTACACCGTGTTATCCTCTTTTTAAAATTTGCACCCTGTTGACTTCAATGGGGCAAGTTTTAAACCTGCAGTCAGATTCACCCGTGATCACTCTGAAGGAATCACTCACATTAGCTGTGCACTTGAAATGACACATCAAGGATGTTAAGAGGCTAAAAGCAGGTTTAAAACTTGCCCCATTGAAGTCAACAGGGTGCAAATTTTTAAAAGAGGATAACACGGTGTAGGCAACACCGATTTTTGTCGTTGTTCTCTGTATTGACAGCACTCCAAATTTACAAAAAAATGAGCTCAATGTTAAAATTGACCGGAGTTCTCCTTTAAAGTGACTGAGTACATGACTGTGTTTTTGATTGTTATGTCAGCTAGACACAGTTAAAGGCACATACCTTTCATCTCTGTGGGACTGTTGTCCATGTACTCCTCCAAGGGTGAAGCTGTTTCTGCAGAGTAATTAAAGACCCACACAAATGTAAATATAGATAAATTGCACACACACACACACACACACACACACACGTTTTATGGTGACTTTTCATAGACATAACGATTTGTATACTGTACAAACTGTATTTTCTATGTCCTTACACTAACCCTAACCATCAGAGGGAACTTAATTTCTGCATTTTTATATTTTCAAAAAAAAAATCAGTTTGTATGATTTATAAGCTGTTTTCCTCATGGGGACAGAAATGTCTGGTATTAATATAGTTGTGGGGACATTTGGTACCCATAACTTACGGTTCTTGGAGTCTGCCATTGAGAAAAACAAGTCCTCTGGTACTGTTTCTTTTTTCTCTAAAGATAATGATAAGAAACAAAAGTTTTGTAAGAAGTAATTAAATGTAAAATGTTACTAATATAATTAAAAACACAGAAGCTAAATGTTTTTTACACAGAAGATAAAACTGTTTTTACTGTATTATTGATCAAATAAATGCAAATTTCGTCCCAAATGACGCACTGTATATGTCACGGTTTTCCCCGCGCCTGTCACGGTCCCTCGCACTACATTTCCCAGCAACCCCCTGGATCCTCACCACACCTGCAATCATTTCTCTCATCACCGCAGCTGAATTCCATCACGTCATTATCGCTTCATACCCAGCCTTTATATTCTGTTTGCTCTCACTCACTCACTGCCGGGTATTAAACGTCATGTCACGTCACATGGTCAACGGTTCTGAATCAGGCTTCACATGTTCAGCGGCTCTGTATCCAGCTTCAAGTGTTCGGGAGTCTAATCTAGCTTCAAGCGTTCGTGAGTCAAATCAAGCTTCAAGTGAATCAAATCAAGCTTCAAGTGAATCTGTGACTGAATCGTATATCCTGAGTTCAAGAGTTCAAGACTATCCTGAGTTTATTCCTTTTTGAGTTATAAGAGTATCCTGATTTTGTTCCTTTGCATCTACCTTGTCCTGGATTTACTTTAGTGTATAAATAAAGTTTTAGTTCTTTTGGTATTCCTGTCTCCCTGGAGTTATATTGTGACAGTATACTATGCACTCAACCATGTACTGTGTGAAATTTATAAGGGTATGTTTGTCCCCACGTAATTAAAGCTTTGACAGTTGAGTGCATGAAGTGTTCAACATTAAGTGCATCATCCGGATATTTGAAGTCGCACTATTTATACTACAAATCGTCATGGAATTGTGCATAAGTATGCAGTCTTGGAGTATAGAGACTTTTAGAAATTTAAAAATCGAAACATCTGAATGGTAGTTTGTGACAACAAGCTGGAAATGGCTGAATCCATGTCTAAGGCTTAATAACAATTTTACATTTTTATCAGATATTTACACTAAGTGCACTAGAGGGTAAATAGTGTTTACACTAAGTGTAAATAATAGTAGACCCTGTTTACATCAACTGTAAAAAAAAAAAAAAATGAAATCCTGTTTACACTACATCCACTGATAGATACTATTCAAAGAAAGTGTAAATAGAAGCAGCACTACAGTATTTGAAGTCTGAGCAATGGGTGACATGAGGCTGGTTGCTGGTGCTTGGTGTAAACAGATATGGCTTTTTTTTTCTTTTCTTTTTTTTTAATGATGAGACCAGTATTAAGTATATGAATTGTTTTCTGTTTGTACCTGGTTTACGGGTGATTCTCAGAACGAGGCATCCAATGATCAGGATAACAATAAAGCAGACAAGACATCCTGAGATGGCCAGCAGAATTTTTCTTTTTAATACTGTAATGAGGGAAATTATGAAGTAAATCAAATGAAATTAGCATTCCCTTAAAACATTTATGAAGAAATTATATATAAAAAGTTTTTGTTGTCCATCATAGTAACAGGATACTTCTCACTTTAAATTTTTTTTGTTTTCCTCATTTGTAATCTAAATGTATGTTCCCTCTCAATGCTGCGCTTGATTCAGTGCTCTGGGAACACTTTTTGTTGTGACCAGCTGTGAAATATGTGTGCAACACGTCAATGAAATTGACTTAGAACTCTATAGCCTTGGACAGTGATGTCATCGCTCATCAGAGGCTATAATTAGATGTGCCACAGGTGTATTGACAGGTATTTTTGTCTTCAGACCATACTGTGTGTATGTGTGTGATTAAAACTCAGCCCGGTCTCACCCCAAAACGTCACATACTGACGCGTCTTGACCAAACGGCAATATACGACGAAAAGGGTACCCCTAAAACGTCCAAATGAGACGAAGACATAAGCGCACCAGCAGCGCCTCTTAGCGGTACCCTAACGCATACCTAAACCTACCCATAACCCGAATAGTCACATATGGACGTTTTAGGGGTACCCTTTTCGTCGTATATTGCCGTTTGGTCAAGACGCGTCAGTATGTGACGTTTGGGGGTGAGACTGTGTTATAAAGCTCTATCTATCTCTCTGCTAGGAGTTAGTTTTCATTAGGCAGTGTGCAGAAAATTCTCTCTTTCTCCTCTCACTCTTTTATACAAGTGAAAAAGGAAAAGAAAAATGAGCGATGTGCAATGTAAACGGTGTGTGCCTCCGTATTGCTTTGTATGTTTGGGGGAGGAGCACGCTGCCCTTGCGTTGGAGTGCGAGCATCGTGAATTATTCACAGTTAAGATGCTACGTGCTCCTCTTGTTTACTTCCAACTTCCGCTATGCCATCATGGGGCTCGCAAATGGATTTGGCTGAGGGGCAAGAAACGGGTCCGTCCCTAGCACTCGCTCTCTCTCAATACCCAGATGTCCTTTTGCTCGATCCTGACGCTTCTTCGGCTCGGTGCGGAGGTCAATGAATTATTATGAGTGTTCCTCACGTGATGACCAAGCGTGTGAGGAAACACTCAAGATGGTTACTTGAACAAGAGACCCCCCTAACGCTCCAAACTGGAAGACAGATTTCAGTCTGGTGGCCAGGAGGAGGGACCCCTACAGAGGTCTCTCCCCTTCTTTGAAGACCTTCATAACGAGTTATCTCGTTCATGGGGGAAACCAAATACTTCTTGTGTCTTTGCATCTTCGACGTCGACATTTTCGATTATCGTGGGTGCGAAGGCATGGGGATATACGATGATGCCACTGGTCGAAGAGATGCTTGCGAGCTATCTCTCACCTGGTTCAGCATCATCATTTAAAGAAACCAACTCTCCCCACTAAGCCGTGCAGAACCACCTCAACACTAGTGGGGAAAGCGTTTTAAGTGGCAGGTCAGGCTGATGATACACTGCACACCATGGCGGTGTTACAGACATACCAGGCTGACCTGCTGAAGGACCTGAGTGCGGGAGGTTCCATCGACAAGGAGGCATTCTCGGAGCTTCGTCGAGCCACAGATTTGTCCCTCCGTGCGACCAAGCAAATGGCACGCGCTATCGGACGTTCAATGGGTGCTTTGGTCAGCACGGAGAGGCACCTGTGGCTGAATCTCACGGCCATCAAGGACAGGGACTGAGTGTTGCTGCTTGATGCCCCTATCTTACCTTCCTGCCTTTTTGGTGACTTGATTAATACATTTGTCAGGAGGTGAAGAAACACGAGGAAGCATTTGTGCAATTCCTTAATCGCCGCACTCAGGGGGAACAGCTGTAGGCCACCCAGCCTCATCCCGGTCCTTCTGTAAAACGTGAGGCACAAAAATAGAGTGTGGCAAGTAGGGCTGGGCGATTTAAATCGTGAGATTGTTATGCGCATCTCGTCAGTAAAGCCGGTTCCTTGATTAGTAGTAAATCGCCATCACCTGCTTTCAGATGGAGCGGCATTTACTACAAAGAGCCGTAGTTAACTGACAAGCTGAGCCATATCGCATTAATTATCGCTGGCGATACGTAATCAAGGAACCGGCTTTACTGACGAGATGCGCATAACAATCTCACGATTTAAATTGCCCAGCCCTAGTGGCAAGTAGCACTCCCCCTCATCAAGACTGGTGACCGGCTCGCCGCCCTCAGCAGCCTCCAAAATGGCCAGACCTCAGGACTATCATCTCCAAAAAGAGGAAGTCCTGATGGTCACGCGCCCAGCTCTGTGGGGGTGGCCCCCCTCGGGATGGGGCGCATGAAAAATAAACCAGCCCACCCCTTCCCGGCACCCCCACGAAACCTCTGTACAATCCCCGCCGCCTCTGGTGTTTCGGGGGGCAACGGTTTCCAGCGAAATGTTGGGTGTTCCGTTGCTTCCTGTTGTTGCCCAGGACTCATGTCTGAGACCTTTTCACAAGCTTGTGAGTTCACACTACACAACCGTGAGGGGTCCAGACACCCCCAGTTCTAAGTCAATTTCACTGATGTGTTGCAGACATATTTCACATCTGGTCACAACAAAAAGTGCAGCATCTCGTTCCCGCTTTTTCAGGGAACAGGGTTACAGTCAAATAACCTGAGACGATCTTGAAAATCTTGAAGATAACTTGACATTGTTTTAATCCACAAATCATCCACATCTATACATTGTATGAAATAAGTTTAATAATAAATATTCACATTACTCACTAATATTATTGGCCATGAAGCCCTCACTCAGAGCAGAGTACAGTGGTCTCTCTGTCCTTATTCCCTTGCACTTGAATTCACTTTTAATAGTTTCTTCAGTTGCTGTCACTTTGAACATATCTGACGACCCATTGAGCTTCTGTCCGTTCTCGAACCAGGCGTAGCTCCACTGTCTGCTGTCTGAGACGTTACATCTGAGGGTCAGGATATTCCCAGACATGATGTCGCTCAATTCAGTCTCCAGACTCAGAAATGCAGGTGGACGAGCTTAGAACAAAACAAAATATTATTTTAGAAATAATCTGTTTTAAAATGTATTTCATAATGAGTCTTCTAATTATTCCTAATCAATAGGCATCAGTGCTTTTACTTTTACTAGTTTTAGTAACTTTTTAAAATGCACTTACTTGTGAAATCAATACTTTATTCATACCATGTACTGTATGTTCAAAACATATCATAAAGTAAACTACACTTTACATAACTAGATTACGCAATTTAATTACAAAATAAATGTAACTGTAATCAGTTACAGTTACTGAGATTTTTTTTTAATTAAATTACAGTTACTTATGAAAATGTTAACGATTACAAAGGTGGTTACATCTGAATATTTTCTGTAAAAAGCTAGGATATGTTGAATAATGTTTTTGATGTGCACTATATGTCTCCTGCCATTTAAAGGCTGTTTATTAAACCTATGCTATTCTGATGCTTTTGATTGGTTGTTGAATTTGCAGCGCACCCCATCAGCCAATTACATCAGTCCACATTGCTGCTGAAATATTTAGGTTACAACCTGTCTGAGAGTTGCCACCATGGCGAGTGACAAAAATGCATCCCAGTGCATAATTTTCCAAATCAGAAAGGGGTGCAAATATAACAGTTCAGTGCAAAATATGTTTGCCAACTATTAAAAAGCTATTGACATCGAATGTTTCAATGTCGAACATCTGCAGGCCTAAAGTTAACCGTTAGCAGTCAATAAAAAAGTAGTAAAGGCATTGCCTACTCTCGCCTGCCACACCATGCTACTAATGTGTATTCAAGATGAATTTTAGCTGTTCTGCTAGGTGCATGTCCAGTAGTTTATTTAACAATTATAATCTCCATTCATAACAAATTAGTTATGTCTAGTCTGCTAGCTAGATAAAGACGTCTTTACCAGCCACACTTCTATTTATGAATCAGTGTTGAGTACTACTGTAAGGTTAACCCTGCCTGGTTTAAATGTTTTAAAATGATTAACAGTTGAAAACATTCGTTATAAATTTAGAATAGTAATCAAATGTAATCAGTTACATTACTTTAATAAAGTTACACAATAGTTGAATAGTTACACAACTTATTACATTTTAAATAGGGTAACATGTAATCTGTAACCTATAACATATACATCTCACCTTCAACTCGCACTTGTAGAGTCTCACTATCCACTAAGAAGTCTCCTCTCTTTGCTTTGCAGTGATAGACACCAGTGTTAGAGGGAGATGCTGAGTTGATAGTGAAGGTTGGATCTGTGATCAAGGTTTCTGAGTCTTTATACCAGCCATACTTCCAACCATCACCAGTCATGTTACAACCAAGCTGGACTTTCTCCTCAGTGTAAAAGAAATCAAACCACTGATCTTTTCTGATGTCTGGTTTTGGTGTGTCAACTAAGAGCAAAAGAAAAAAATTTGAAATAATGGACCACTTTCAAACAATTACTGCCTTGAATTGCATGTGCTTGTAATTCTTTATAATCCTCAGACAGAATGAACAACATTTTTCAGTGAAAATCCTTTTGCACATAGTCAGGAAGCTGTAAATGCTGATTCTAACCTATTTATAATACAAATGTCAGTGCAACAGTAAAGCAGCTAAACCTTTTCTATGGAAAGCAAAATCCTCATTGACCTCTTTAAGACACATGGCTGTCACTATTTGAATTATTTTTATTTTTTTATTTTTTTTACTTTCAAATTTTTCAGAAGCAGATTCACTTGCCATAAATATGAAGTTTCAAAGCTTCTGTTTGTCCTGTAGTCACTGGCTTTCTCTTCAGATGTTTTCCTCTGCAGGTATACTGTCCTGAATGACTCACTTTTGCTGAGCGGATTGAGAGTGTGTTTCCAGAAAAGGAAATGTCCTTGTTACCTGAAAGCTCAGTTCCGTTTCTAAACCATTCATAGCCCCATTCATTTGAACTGATTGAACACTTCAGAATCACTTTTTCATTTGGGTAAAATGTTTTCCATTCAGACTCTATTGACAGTTTTGGTTGAGGCGGGTCTGCACAGGAAAAAATTAAAAACAACAACAGTAATGAACAATTGATGTGGAAAAGTGAATGAGAATTATATTTATAGCCAGAATCCCAGTTTCTTGGTTATACAATTCTTTAGTCTAAAATACTTATTTAACTCTCTTGATTCCATGTCATTTCTTTAAAGGGATAGTTCACCCAAAAATGAAAATTCTGTCATCATTTACTCACCCTCAAGTTGTTCCAAACCTGTATGAGTTTCTTTGTTCTGCTGAACACAAAGGAAGATATTTGGAAGAATGTTTGTAATCAACAGATCTCGGTCCCCATTGACTTCCATAGTAGGAAAAATATATACTATGGAAGTCAATGGGGACTGAGATCTGTTTGGTTACAAACATTCTTCCAAATATCTTCCTTTGTGTTCAGCAGAACAAAGAAACTCATACAGGTTTGGAACAACTTGAGGGTGAGTAAACAATGATAGTATTTTCATTTTTGGGTGAACTATCCCTTTAACATATTTGGCAGATGCTTCCAAAGTGACTTACATTGTGTTCAAGTTATAGGTCTGAATTTAATCAGTTCATTCATTTCCTGGGAACTTTACTAAGGCATTGTAAACTCAATGAATGCACAATGAGATGAATATTCCACAATAGAAATGACTATTAAGGGGTAAATTATGGACGTACCTTGAACTCGCACTTGTAGAGTCTCACTATCCACTGGGAAGTCTCCTCTCTTTGCTGTGCAGTGATATACACCAGTGTTAGAGGGAGATGCTGAGTGGATAAAATACGATGGATCTGTGATCAAGGGTTTTGAGTCTTTATACCAGTCATACTTCCAACCATCACCAGGCATATTACAACCAAGCTGGATTTTCTCCCCAGTGTAGAAGGGCTCAAACCACTGATCTTTCCTGATGTCTGGTTTTGGTGTGTTATCTAAGAATCACAGGGGTAGAATTAAAAATAATAGACTCTCTTCAAATGATAGCAGCCTTGAGTTGCATGTGCTTGTAATTCTCTATGATCTGAGACTAAATTAACTGTATTATGCTGCTAATAATGTCTGGCTTCTTCACTGTACTCTTTTTTTTAGTGTCTGTTAATTTCATTCATATCTATTAATCATAGAATATCATAAGTAATTTTACCATGAATATGAAGTTTCAAAGCTCCTGTTTGTCCTGTAGTCACTGGCGTTCTCTTCAGATGTTTTCCTCTGCAGGTATACTGTCCTGAATGACTCGCTTTTGCTGAGCGGATTGAGAGTGTGTTTCCAGAAAAGGAAATTTCCTTGTTACCTGAAAGCTCAGTTCCGTTTCTAAACCATTCATAGCCCCATTCATTAGAACTGATTGAACACTTCAGAATCACTTTTTCATTTGGGTAAAATGTTTTCCATTCAGACTCTATTGACAGTTTTGGTTGAGGCGGCTCTGCACAGGAAAAAATCAAAAACCACAACAGTAATGAACAATTGACGTGGAAAAGTGAATGCAAATTATACTTATAGCCAGAATCCCAGTTTCTTGGTTATAAAATTGTTTAGTCTAAAATACTCATTTAACTCTCTTGATTCCATGTCATTTCTTTTACATATTTGGCAGATGCTTCCAAAGTGACTTACATTGTGTTCAAGTTATAGGTCTGAATTTAATCAGTTCATTCATTTCCTGGGAACTTTACTGAGGCATTGTAAACTCAATGAATGAACAATGGGAAGAATATTCCACAATAGAAATTACTATAAAGAGGTACATTTTGTACTCACCTTCAACTCGCACTTGTAGAGTCTCACTATCCACTGGGAAGTCTCCTCTCTTTGCTGTGCAGTGATATACACCAGTGTTAGAGGGAGATGCTGAGTTGATAATATACATTGGATTTGTGAGCAATGGTTTTGAGTCTTTATACCAGTCATACTTCCATCCATCACCAGGCATATTACAACCAAGCTGGATTTTCTCCCTAGTGTAGAAGGGCTCAAACCACTGATCTTTCCTGATGTCTGGTTTTGGTGTGTTATCTGAGAATCACAGGGGTAGAATTAGTAATAATGAACTATCTTCAAGCAATAAATGCTTTGAGTTGCATATGATTACTATTATTTATAATCCAAGACTAAATGAACTGACTCATACTTCTAATAGTATCTGGACACTGTCAAGAAGAGTAGACAGGAAACTGCATATGCTGACATGAACACTGATACAAGCCAATGCAAATGAAAATCAGCATAAAATATAAACAGCTTCTTCACTGATCTCTTTTGGGTGACTGTCAATTTCGTTCATATCTATTAATCATAAAATATCATAAGTAGTTTTACCATAAATATGAAGTTTCAAAGCTCCTGTTTGTCCTGTAGTCACTGGCGTTCTCTTCAGATGTTTTCCTCTGCAGGTATACTGTCCTGAATGACTCTCTTTTGCTGAGTGGATTGAGAGTGTTTTTCCAGAAAAGGAAATGTCCTTGTTACCTGAAAGCTCAGTTCCGTTTCTAAACCATTCATAGGCCCATTCATTTGAATTGATTGAACACTTCAGAATCACTTTTTCATTTGGGTAAAATGTTTTCCATTCAGACTTTAATGACAGTTTTGGTTGAGGCGGGTCTGCACAGAAAAAAATAAAAAAACAACAACAGTAATGAACAATTGACGTGGAAAAGTGAATGCGAATTATACTTATAGCCAGAAGCTCAGTTTCTTGGTTATAAAATTGTTTAGTCTAAAATACTCATTTAACTCTCTTGATTCCATGTCATTTCTTTTACATATTTGGCAGATGCTTCCAAAGTGACTTACATTGTGTTCAAGTTATAGGTCTGAATTTAATCAGTTCATTCATTTCCTGGGAACTTTACTGAGGCATTGTAAACTCAATGAATGAACAAAGGGAAGAATATTCCACAATAGAAATGACTATAAAAAAGGTACTTTTTGGACTCACCTTCAACTCGCACTTGTAGAGTCTCACTATCCACTGAGAAGTCTCCTCTCTTTGCTGTGCAGTGATACACACCAGTGTTAGAGGGAGATGCTGAGTTGATAATATACGTTGGATCTGTGATCAAGGGTTTTGAGTCTTTATACCAGTCATACTTCCATCCATCACCAGGCATATTACAACCAAGCTGGATTTTCTCCCCAGTGTAGAAGGGCTCAAACCACTGATCTTTGCTGATGTCTGGTTTTGGTGTGTTATCTGAGAATCACAGGGGTAGAATTAGTAATAATGAACTATCTTCAAGCAATAACTGCTTTGAGTTGCAAATGCTTACTATTATGTATAATCCAAGACTAAATGAACTGACTCATACTGCTAATAGTGTCTGGACACTGTCAAGAAGAGTAGACAGGAAACTGCATATGCTGACATGAACACTGATACAAGCCAATGCAAATGAAAATCAGCATACAATATAAACAGCTTCTTCGTTAAACTCTTTTGGGTGACTGTCAATTTCGTTCATATCTATTAATCATAAAATATCATAATTAGTTTTACCATAAATATGAAGTTTCAAAGCTTCTGTTTGTCCTGTAGTCACTGGCTTTCTCTTCAGATGTTTTCCTCTGCAGGTATACTGTCCTGAATGACTCACTTTTGAGTAGTGTAAATGTAAAGAGGTACATTATGGACTCACCTTCAACTCGCACTTGTAGAGTCTCACTATCCACTGGGAAGTCTCCTCTCTCTGCTGTGCAGTGATATACACCAGTGTCAGAGGGAGATGCTGAGTTGATAGTGAAGGTTGGATCTGTGATCAAGGGTTTTGAGTCTTTATACCAGTCATACTTCCATCCATCACCAGGCATGTTACAACCAAGCTGGATTTTCTCCCCAGTGTAGAAGGGCTCAAACCACTGATCTTTGCTGATTTGTGGTTTTGATGTGTCATCTAAGAATCACAGGGGTAGAATTAGTAATTATTAATAATTATAGAATTATTTTATAATTTTAACAATAATTTAAAGATTTATAAAATTATATTTATGCTGGGTTTGCTTATGATTTCAATTAAAATACCAAGAAACATTCTGGTAACGGGAACGAGCATTGTGTCAGTTTTCTCCAAAATACTGAAGCCTGATTGGTTAATCATTTAGTGTTTTCTTTTTCGGTTGCGAGTTTTTGAAACAGCCATTACAGTCTAACTCAGAATTGTTGTAGAATTAATTGATTAAATAAAATTCGATGAAGGTTGAATTATCTTTGAACTACAGTATGTAGTTCTCCATGTCTCATCCATGAAGATACAACAATGGATAACAAGCTTTTTTTTTTTTTTTTTTTGAGAACCAGAAGCAAGCTAACTGAGCAAGTTGAAATTTAGCTATAGTGTGAGGCCCTTTACTGCCTGCTCGACCAAATGGTTGAGCACATTTTGAGTCACTATATTTTATTGAAAGGAGTACCTAACTTAACTTAAAGGTGAACTAAGTAACTTTTTTTACCTTAAAGGGATACTCCACTTTTTTCGGAAATAAGCTCATTTTACATCTCCCCCAGAGTTAAACAGTTGAGTTTTACCGTTTTAGAATCCATTCAGCCGAACTCCGGTTCTGACGGTACCACTTTTAGCATAGCTTAGCACAGATCATTGATTCTGATTAGTCCAGTAGCATTTCTTTCAAAATGACCAAAAAGTTTCAATATTTTTCCTATTTAAAACTTGACTCTTCTGTAGTTAAACCGTGTACTAAGATCGACGGAAAATTAAAAGTTGCGATTTTCTAGGCTGATATGACTAGGAACTACTCTCATTCCAGCGTAATAATCAAGGAACTGTGTGTCTGTACCATGGGTGCAGCAGGCGTAATGATATGACGCAGCGCCTGAAAATAGTCCCCAGCTCGGTAACTTCTTCCAACGTGACCGGGACTAAGTTTGTCTAACCTATTAGACCTATTTTCAGGCACTGCGTCATATCACTACGCCTGCTGCACTCATGGTACAGCCGCACAGTTCCTTGATTATTACGCCGGAATGAGAGTAGTTCCTAGTCATATAGGCTTAGAAAATCGCAACTTTTCATTTTCCGTCGATCTTAGTACACGGTTTAACTACAGAAGAGTCAAGTTTTAAATAGGAAAAATATTGAAACTCTTTGGTCATTTTGAAAGAAATGCTACTGGACTAATCAGAATCAATGATCTGTGCTAAGCTATGCTAAAAGTGGTACCGTCAGACCCGGAGTTCGGCTGAATGGATTCTAAAACGGTAAAACTCAACTGTTTAACTCTGGGGGAGATGTAAAATGAGCATATTTCCGAAAAAAGTGGAGTATCCCTTTAACTGAACAGCTTCGGAGTCATTGGAATGGTTATATTACTTATTTCGGGTTGAATGGTGGTCGTTTCGCACCCCCCTGGTGCCCGTGAGCGAAAAATACGCACTTGCAACTTTAGGGTGGCGGGCCGCCGGCCGCCGTGTCAGGAAGTCTCGCGTGATATCAGGTCTCGCGATGTAAACAATTGCTTTACGGCCAAAATAAATCTGCTAAAATGCCGTCATTATTGCGCTCCCTCACGCTGTTCGAACCCGAATGAAGAAGACGTTTTAAAGAATGTCCCATCTGCTTTGATGTCGTTGATCTGCTAGCCTCTGGTGTCTGAGAATAGCCAACAAGTTTTTACAACAGTGTTGTCAAATATCTATTCCGAAGCTGTGGGGGGAGCTCTAGAGAGAAACCTGCAAGCAAAAAGCGAGAATACAGCGAAGAAATCCCGAAGTTACTGAGCCCCGCTTTAAGCTGATTGAGCCATCTCTACCACCTGGTTGAGGTATGTTATGCCAATAAAAAACACTAGATTTCACAGTGTCAATCAACAGCACTTGTCACAACACTTCTTTTAACATGGATGTCAGAAACAAATAAATCACTCCTGCCATGTGAACTGTTCTTGGAGAAATTTTGCAAGGTAAGCATATTTTTTTGACATATTACACTGTAAGTTTTAAAGTTTTAACAAAATTATGTTACTTGGTGCCATGAAAAAACTTTAGTATTTTTTTAAATAATTTTTCAAAAACATGCTCAACCAAACAGTTGATTTGTCACATTATGGTAAACGTAGACAAGCTAAGCTCAGATCATCCATTTCAGCAGTCAGAATGTGGATTAATGGAGTATTTGTTGAGAAATATAAACTTCTGTTCATTCATAGCTATGAATATGACAGCTATTGTTATTTCTTTATGAATATACTGAGATATTTCTTATGTATTTTTTGCCACTTTTGGATATTTTTTAAGTTAATATAATGAATGCATAGAATTACTGTGTGGAAATCATAATTATCAGAGGCAATTACTTCTTAAATGACAAATGCTGGTGTACTAACACTACTAAAATGTCCGTTGCCGAGGGGTGTGGAGGAACTCAACAGGGTTCGGCTAATGAGGAACTCTCTTGGAACAAGAATGGCGCACGTATCCAGTCCATTGGAGGGGAATGGCGAGGCAGATTCAGTCTCCTCGCGCCCCTCAGGAACCTGACGATCAGGTCATGCTTCCCCACAGATCTCCTGTCAACTGCATCGTAATGTGTGGCAAAAGAGGCAACATACACTTTGAGGGTGGAGGGAGACAGCCCTCACTCCAACCCATCTTGCAGGAAGGAAAGCACAGTTCCGATCGAACATCTTCGGGGGTCTTCTCCATGAGAAGAACACCACTCAACGAACAGGTTCCACTTCAGGGTGTAAGCATGCCTCACATACCCCTTTTCCACCAAGGCAGAGCTGGTGCTGGTTCGGAGCCAGAGCCTAGTTTCAAATCGGTTCTTTGTTTTTCCACCGCCAAAGCACCAGCTCCGAACCAGTAAAACTTGTTCTTAAGTAGCACCAAATCATTGCAGGGTCTAGAACGGAGCCAAGAAAGAACCGCTTGCGTCAGAGGCTGGGGGCGGGGTTACCGTGGCCAACAAGACTGAAGAGAAACTTGTGACCGCCATTTTCAAATAGCAGCTAATCGAGCTAACAGCAGCTAAACACGATGGACGCGATCTAAAATATAAATCTAAGGCTAAAGTCGGCATCTTATTGTTAAAAGTAAATGTTATGTACATACCGTTACTCTCGCTTGTAATCTCCGTCTGTACAAATAATGGCGAGCCACACAAACACGTTGGATCCGCCGTGTTTGGATGCCGATGTAACGTTAGGTCCGCAAAGCCATGAACATCAATAGCAAAGCAACGTCCGCCATGGTTGATGATGTGTTTGTGTTTGGCGCCGCCGCGCTAACGTTGCTGGGAAATATGAGACGTAGCTGTGACATAAGACCTGGCTCTGCGCTGGCTCTTTTAGCCTGTGGATAAGCAAACCGGTTCTTTGGAGGCTCGTCAGTCGAACCAACTCCGAACCGGCACTAGCTCTAGCTCCGAACCAGCACCTGGTTCTTGTTGGTGGAAAAGGGGTAGTAGAGGGTGCACTCGCAGAAGTGATTGTGTCTATGACAACTTGTGGTAGATCACCTAGAACCTCCGCGTCCCGTCCAGGGACCAGACATGGAGTTTCCAGAGGTCTGGACATGGGTGCAATACGGTGCCCCGTCTCTGAGAGAGGAGGTCTTCCCTGAGAGGAATTGGCCAGGGAGGGGCTGTCGAGAGGAGCATCAGTTCGGGGAACCAGGTCCGGTTGGGCCAATAAGGGGCAACTAGCAAGACCTGCTCCTCTTCCTCCCTGACTTTGCACAATGTCTGTGCGAGAAGGCACACTGGGGAAAACGCATACTTGCGGAGGCACCGGGGCCAGCTGTGTGCCAATGCATCCGTCCTGAGGGTCCCCTCGGTCAGGGAGTAAAACAACTGGCAATGGGACGAATCCGGAGAGACAAACAGATCTATCTGTGTGGCCCCGAAGTGGTCCCAGATCAGCTGGACCGCCTGGGGATGGAGTCTCCACTCTCCCGGGGCCACAGGCTGTCGTGAGAGCTCGTCGGCGGCACGACTGAGCAGCCCGGGGATATAAGTGGCACGAAGCGACCTCAGATGCTTCTGACTCCATAGAAGGAGATGGCGGGCGAGTTGCGAGGGGAGCGTAGACTATAGCCTATTCCGTGCTCAAGTGCATGCATAAAGCTTGCCACAAAACACCAGCAAAAGTAGGCTAATGATAATAAGGGCCCTATTATACACCCGGGTGCAATGCAGCGCCAGGCGTGACGCAAGTGTTTTTTGCTAGTTTCAGCCTGATGCAGTTATCGTTTTCACGTCCTGACTTTCACCCATTTGTGCGCCCATGAGCTGCTGGTCTGAAAACGAGGTGTGTTCAGGCGCATTGTTGGTGAATTGCTATTTTGAGGCAACTGAAATAGACGGTGGCATGACCAACAAAAACCTGGTCTAAAGTCTATGGTGGAGTATTAGTATGTTTTGTTGTTTAAAGGGCGCATTAGTAATATGAGCCTATAGGCGGGTGCACAACACGCATACACTCACAGGGACACGCAGCAGTGCACAAACTAGACAAATATGAACAATAAAAGAATTACAATGTAAAAGATTATTGTGTACATAAAGATATGGTGGAATCCGGCTTGTCCCGTATAGCGTGCTTTAACCTCGCGCACGAGCAGATCCATTTCCTCGCTAGAGAAGCGATCAGTTTTTCCGCTTGAAAATTCCGCCATGTAAATAGCGAATACGCCATGGCGCGAGCACAACTGGCTTTTAAAGGGATTGGGAGTTGAGACTCTGATTGATTTATTGCTTGTTACTTGAGAAAACTTCCACAAAGAAGTGGAAGGGGCGCATGCGCACGCAGCGACCGGCAGCAGTAGCAGTAGTAGCGCGATATTTGTTGATTGTTTGTTTTTCTGTTTGCTTCAGTAGCCTTAGATCTACAGTTTATGTTTAAGCAGACCGGCACTTTTTGTCACATTTGGTGGACTGGTTTCCACTAATCACCGAAATCATGCTATTTATGATTGGCATGGAGTGGTTGGCACTCGTGTTGTTACTGTCAGTGTCCTACCTGGTCAAAGGTTGGGACGGCGAATCTCCAATAAGTAAGATCCAGTATACCAGAGACTTTCTGCTTGGATTTAATAACCCTACAAACATCGAGCCACCTCCTGACTTGGTGTTCCCTAATCTGGAGGAGTTTGATCGAGGTGCGGGGAAGAGAGATCACGCTGGCGCATCTCTACGCACAGCGAGGAAGCGGGGCCGGAGGGGAGGAATTCGGGTTCGAGCGAGACGGCAACCCCTGGCTCGCATCGCCCTGCCCTCCATCATTCTGGCCAATGCCCGTTCCCTCCGCAACAAGATCGACGAACTCCAGGCCCATGTCCGTTATCAGCACGAGTTTAAGGAAGCTTGCATCCTGGCGCTGACGGAGACATGGTTTGGGGAGAAGGACCTGGACAGTGAGATGGCAATAGACGGGTTTGGCGCGCCGCTGCGTACGGACCGAGAGGCTGCAATCACCGGCAAGTCGCGAGGTGGGGGTGTGTGTTTGTACGTCAATGAACGCTGGTGCAAAAACATTATAGTGAGAGCGTCCGTATGCACCAAGGACATAGAATTGCTCTCTGTATCTTTGCGCCCACCCTATTTACCACGGGAATTCCCACAGATTTTTGTTACGGTGGTGTATATTCATCCAAAGGCAAATGAGAGTTCTGCCTTAGAATTGATTCTGCAGACTGTACAGAGGTTACAGTGTCTGTCTCCTGATGCCCCTAATATAATCTTGGGAGATTTTAATCATTGTTCACTAAACAAAATCTTAAAAGGTTTTTATAAATATATAACGTGCCCTACCAGATACGGAAAGACACTTGACCAATGTTATGGTTCGATTAAAGGGGCCTATAAATCGATACCGCTCCCTCCACTAGGTACAGCAGACCATAATTGTGTACATCTTATTCCTGCGTATCGTACATGCCTACAGAGGGGAAAAGTTCTCACCAAAAAGGTGAAACTCTGGTCTGAGGAGGCTGTACTAGAACTTCAAGGTTGCTTGGACTGTACAGAGTGGGAAGAGTTCATAACATCATCTAGGGACCTGGATGAGCTCACAGATGTTGTCAGTTCCTGGATCTCATATTGTGAAGATATTGTTATTCCAGAGAGAGAGGTAAAAATCTACCCAAATAGTAAACCTTGGGTGAGTAAACATCTTAAAAAACTGTTAAATAAGAAAAAATATGCCTTCAAACAGGGCAGTATTATTGAACTTAACCTTATACAAAAAGAGATCAAAAGTGAAATAAAACGGTGTAAATTAGGCTATAAAGATAAATTAGAAAGACAACTAAGTAAAAATAATTTGGGCTCAGCTTGGGACAGTGTCAAGAATATCGTTGGACTAAATGACAAATCAAGGAAAAATATATTTTTAGAAGGTTTTACGGCAGACTCTACTCTGGCACAGGAGTTTAACAAGTTTTATTCTAGGTTTGATGTCCACGATTTTAGTAAAGAAAGGGGTGATTTAAAGGATAGTCTAATCAACTCGGCCCTTCCTACTCTATTTTTTTCTGAAAGGAACGTTGTGAATACTTTTAAATACAGTAAGGCTAGCAAAAGCGCTGGCCCCGACAATATTAGTAGCCGCATGTTGACTCTCTGTGCAGATCAACTAGGTTTTATTTTTTACTATATTTTTAATTTATCTTTGTGTCAACATAGAGTTCCTAATTTATGGAAGCAATCAATAATTATTCCAATTGCAAAAAGCTTACATCCAAAAATTCTAAATGACTATAGACCGGTGGCTCTAACTTCATTAGTTATGAAGTCTTTTGAAAAAATTATAAAGAAAGAACTGCTGGAAAAAATTGAACACCTACTCGACCCCTTGCAGTTTGCTTATAGAGCCAATAGGGGGGTACAGGATGCGACTATAACTCTGCTAAACCTCATATACAAGCACTTGGAGGGAAATAAAAATCATGTTAGACTGCTTTTTGCGGATTTCTCATCTGCTTTTAACACTATCCAGCCCCACTTATTGGTGCAGAAGCTCATAAAAAACTTTGGGCTAAATGACAACTTGGTGGGCTGGATTTTGGACTTTCTTACAAATAGGACACAGAGAGTGAGAGTAAATGGGCATTTGTCTGAAATTTCAGTGATATCAACCGGCTCCCCTCAAGGCTGTGTTCTCTCTCCTCTTCTGTACATTATGTACACAAATGATTGTCGGAGTGAACTAATTAATAACCATATTTTAAAGTTTGCAGATGATACAGTCATAGTAAGTCAAATGGACAACAATGAAACAACTTATGGCCCGGTACTACCTTATTTTTTAACCTGGTGTAAAGAAGCTTTTCTAGACCTAAATATTACTAAGACAAAGGAAATGTGCATTGATTTTAGACGTCACCATCCAACTCTTGAAAAGACAATTATAGATGGTAAAGAGGTTGAAATCGTTGAGTCGTACAAGTACTTGGGAATCATTATTGATAACAAGTTGACCTTTGACCTGAATACGGACATGCTGAATAAGAAATGTCAGCAACGTCTCTTCTGTCTGAGAAAATTAGATAAGTTTCAAGTAGACAGATCCCTGATGTCATTGTTTTATAAATCTTTTATTGAGTCTGTTTTTACTTTTTCATGCATTTGCTGGTATGCTTCTCTTAGTTTAAAACAAAAGAATATATTAGTAAGGGTAAACAAAGTTAGCAGCAAAATTATTGGGACTCAACAGGTACAACTAAACGAACTGTACAATAGACATGTACTGAAAAAGGCGGAATCCATTATGTCTTGTAGTTCTCACCCCCTGCATGCAGAATTTAAGATGCTGCCTTCTGGTTCCCGCCTTAGTCAGCCATATGCCAAAACAAATAGATACAAATTCTCCTTTGTACCCTCTGCTATCTCTTTGATAAATTCTGGAAAAAGAGGTAACTTTTGCACTAAATTTTAAATTTACATTTATATGGTAGTGGTATTAATATCTATTTGACAGATTTGAACTTTCAATTTTTAATGATGTTGATGTTTTGTTGTGATGTATTGTTTGTGTACTACTTTTGCTACTGCAGCAAACTAATTGCCCCCCGGGGACAAAATAAAGTTGAGGTTGAGGTTGAGGTTGTTACGCCCAAAACACACCCATCACTCATTAAGAGAATAGGGACAACCCTACGTGTCAACTCAATCTACTAACCGTCTAGCAGATGAATAAGTTTAAAGTTTATAAATACCAACACTTTGTAATGTTTAACTTAAAAATAAAAGTTAAATACAATAGTCATTAAAAGTACATTCAACTTTTACATTAAAAGTAAACAAACCAGAAACCACATTAAAAAAAAAATTAAAAAAAAATCTTACCTCCAGTGCCCTCTTGCACACAGACTGCCACTATAATATAAAAAGATTCAGAGAATATATTAATTTATCAGGAAATGTAAAGGATAAAGACATCTGATATATTCGTGGTATTGTTTTGCATTTTACTAGTTAGTATATTATGTATGTGTAGGGCATGTACGTATATGCCTAAGACATTTTATTATTATTAATGTTATTAATATTTCTATTAGGTACATGGGTATATATAACTATATGAAGGTGTATGTAAGTGTGTGTGTGAGTGTGTATATGTATGTATGGGTGTGCATGTTTGTAGGTGTATATGTATATATATGTAAATGTATGTATGTATTCCGCAATTACTTTGAATTACCTTTAACTGATGCTATATGATTTGTGTTTAGGTCTTTAAAGGCATGAACTACACATATAAGCATGTAAGTACCATTATTTTTTTTATTTTTTTCTTCTTTCTTTTCCTTTCTTCCTCCTTTCTATTCTTCTTTTTCTCACCCTTCCTCGGTCTCCTGTCCCCCCCTCTACTCTCCAACCCTTTCTCCCTCCCTCCCCCCGACAAGGTCATGACAGGACCACATGGCCAACGCTTCTGTAGACCAAGAAGGGACTGGATAATATATGATACCTGGCTTAAAGCACACACCGGCTTACGACTAAAACTGATGGTCACTTTTAAAAGTTTTATATCCAAGTGCAGGCAGAGACACGACCGGGTCATGCGCCAATGATCTGGAAGGTCCGGCCAATGTGTTTTGGTGGGCCCTTGCAAGACATCTTGGAGTGGAAGGTGCATGTCCACATTCCACTGGAATGTGCATAATACAGCAGGAAATCGATTAAACCAGGCAATAGCCATCTTAATTCCCCATTCCTCCCATTTTCATTTCCATCTTTTCTTTTTTGCTTTTCTACTCTATCTATCCCCATCTATATTCCTTCTTCTCTGTATATGCCTCTTATTTATTTTATTTTGTATATAATTTTTAATATATATATATCTTTTTTTTTTTTTTTTTTTTTTTTTTTACAGTAAATAATAAATGATAGCAATAACATCGTACACTCGCTACTTTACAGTACTAAACATTCTGGGTGGGGAGATATACGATGTGTCCGTATGTATGTGAGTGATCATTACTTATTATTTTATGTTTAGTAAAAACCTGCTATCATTACTAAACAACATTAGTTGTTTGTACTATTTAACTGAAAGATTCATTGCACTAATCAGGTTTAGCAGAGATAACTTGGTATGTTTAGTTTCATAAGGAAGGGGAGGGGCCAAATCAAAAACCTGCCTGGTCACGTGAAAAGACCCGCGTCTAACATGCGCCCAAGGGGCTCTACACCTGGCGGGACGAGTATTGAGAATTGTATTGAGTATTGAGAAGCAGACGGTATTGAGAATTAACAGAGGTTTAGATGATGATGAATTATTGTTTAATTTGTAGTCACCATAATGGTGATGAGTGTTGGCTTTAGTTGGGCTCTTGCCCTTGACAATTAAACATTAGTTTTTCTCTGGCTGCTTTACCTGTGTGTTTAAAGTCCGCGTGAACCGGAAGTTGCAAACGACTTTTCTCCAGTGCTGTGACGTATTTCCCAGTGAAAAGGAATATTGAACAGAGGGCAGGGTTTTACTCTAGCGCTCCTCCTCTCCATCGCTCGCTCATTACAGACTAACAATTTGAGGGGAGTGGTTAAGCGTTTCCCAAACCAAGCCGTCAAACATACGTCATCAGGGAAGGTCCTCCAAGGCAGAGGGGAGGGGCATTTTCAGATTTTGATTAAAGATTACAAAGCCAAAAAATTTTTTTGTGTGGATTGACTTGCACGGATGAATTGTTCACCACAAAACTAACAATTTAGGCAAACAAAGTAAATATGGTCAATTTTGAATTCATGTGGACTTTAAAAGGCATAATTGTTATAGCAAAAAAGCCAAGAGTATAGTGATCCAGTGACTATGACTGCATATTGATGTAGTCATCTATAAAGATTATAAGTCATCAGCACCTCATTTCATCTGTTTAATCTCTTATTGTCTGGGTTTTTCCATATGACTGATATGAATGTTAATACCACTCAACATGTTTAGTTTCAGCTTGTGTAAAAAGTTAGGATTCCATGTTAATACAACTCAACATGTTTAGTTTCAGCTTGTGTAAAAACTAAAGTGGTATAGGGCAACGGGTTTCCATGTGATTTGCGAGTAAAGTCAACTAATTGGGGTTAAAGGAGAACTCCGGTCAATTTTAACATTGAGCTCATTTTTTTTGTACATTTGGAGTGCTGTCAGTACAGAGAACAACGACAAAAATCGGTGTTGCCTACACCGTGTTATCCTCTTTTTAAAATTTGCACCCTGTTGACTTCAATGGGGCAGGTTTTAAACCTGCGTTTAGCCTGCTTTAACATCCTTGATTTGTCATTACAAGTGCACAGCCATGTGAGTGAGTTTATTTAGAGTGAACACGGTGAATCTGACTGCAGTAGATGTGAAAGAAATGAATAAAAATGATAATAATTCAGCCAGCGAAAATACCTGTATTTACATCCTGTTTTCGGTCGAAGTCCATAGTAATCGATTGTCGAGTTCACGGCAAGGTTATAATCGTTAACGAAAACGAACGAAAAAACGAAAACTAGGTGGGAAAAAACATTGTCGTTAACTGAAATAAAAATAAAAACGAGGCATTACAAAAAAACGATAACTAACTAAAACTGTAATGTGTGTTTGGCAAAACTAACTAAAATAAAATAAAATTATAGAGTAAATGTCCTTAGTATTCGTCTTTGTCAAGGTCTTTAATTTTTTAACGCTATTTAGTCTATGTTTAGAACACGCAGCATATTCGTTCAGCTGCTCCCTGCTCTCCCTCCATCTCTCTGTCACTCATGTGTCTCTCACATGCACGCGCGCACACACACACACACACACACACAGCCCCTCCCCTCCGTGCACACCGCGTCTCCATGAGAACGACTTCGTTCGACGTTGAAAGTTCGCGAAAGGTTGGTATCTCCATCTCTTGAACACCTTTACACAATCAAACATTAGAAAGTGATACAAAAATATTTTAAATTCTGAATATAATTTTGTCAGTGTGTTAATGTCGACCCGAGCGATTGCGCCTTCTTTAGAAAGTTAACTAGTCGCAAGTTTGAGGTAAAATGCACTTTTTGGTTGTGGTTGTCGATGTCAAACACTATATAAGCTGTGATTCAAATATAAAATAATGTTATGTAATTTTTTTACTTTTACACTGAATGTTTGCTGCTTCAATCCAGATGAGTAGGCTATTGACTGTAGGCTATAGGGTAAATTTAGTATAGGGTGTGAAAATTGTACAGCTGTATTTGTAGGGTGTGAATTCTGTATAGAACATGTAGATTTTTGGTACGGCGTGTGGATTTTGTAAGAGGTATTCTTACACATGCTCACACACTCTCGCACACACACACACACACACACACACACACACACACACACACACACTCTTGCTCACTCGCACACACACACACTCTTGCTCACTCGCGATCGCGCGCGCGCGCGCGCGCACACACACACACACACACACACACACACACACACACACACACACACACACACACACACACACACACACACACTCAAACGCATCTTTAGTAAGATTTGTCAAAAACTTACTTTGGGAAGAATTTGTTCCCAATCTGAATTTGAACAACAGACCCAGGGAAGGAATTTCAATGCGGTGTGAATTTTGTATAGGGTGTTAAATGTGCATTTTGTGAAGGTGTGAATCATATTTAATATAATAAAGACCATCTCTAAAATTGTATGATGGTTTTGTTGAGTTATTATTACACAATACTTTTTCTGACCTTTTTGAATCTTGCCCCTGACAAATAACCCAAATTACAAAAAAAGACTAAAACTAACACTAAAACTAATAAAAACTAAACTAAAACTAAGCATTTTCAAAAAATAAAAACTAAACTAAACTAGCAAACCCACTTTAAAAACTAATTAAAACTAAACTGAATTTGAAAACAAAAAGTCAAAACGAAATAAAAATAAAAACTAATGAAAAATGCAAAACTATAATAACCCTGGTTCACGGGCATAGGTTTAGTACCTATGATCACGCGCGTGAACTCGACAATTGACTACTTTGGACTTCGACCGAAAACAGGATGTAAATACAGGTATTTTCGCTGGCTGAATTATTATCATTTTTATTCATTTCTTTCACATCTACTGCAGTCAGATTCACCGTGTTCACTCTAAATAAACTCACTCACATGGCTGTGCACTTGTAATGACAAATCAAGGATGTTAAAGCAGGCTAAACGCAGGTTTAAAACCTGCCCCATTGAAGTCAACAGGGTGCAAATTTTAAATATAGCTGTATATGTAACAAAAAAAAAAGATATATATATATATATATATATGTGTGTGTGTTAAAAAAAAAAAAATATATATATAGATATATATAGATACAATAGGCCAACCTGACTTTGAACACAAGAGGGCAGTATAGCACTATGAATGACATCATTTTTTTAATTTTTTGGACTAAAAAAACATTCTGGATGTTTTTAAACTTAAATAATTATTAAATTGGAAAAAAAAAGAATAAAATGGGTTTAGTTCTGATATTTGTATAATTTTATATAGAAATAAATGGTGTATAATTACATTTTTAGAAGATAGTGTTTCCTTTTTTTTGACATTACTTTAATCCTTCGCCGTAGCAAAACCGTTTGAGATATTTAATATCTGTTTACAATTTAGCATCTTTAATGTATTTTCATCATGTTGAAAAAGTTTGGTGGGAATAAATAAACCACTTAAGAGTAGTGGGTAAAAAAACAGAGGCTGATTTTGCAAAGAAATCCACATTCAAACCAAAATATCTGACTTCCTGTTACTCAGAGCTAATTACTGTAAATTAGAAAATTGTCCGGCTCGATGAGACCAATATGTGTACTGATTTTTGTGACTGTACATAAAATTAACCCCCTCACTTTTGTCAAAAGCATTTAGAAATTGACACACTTCCTGCTTGCCAGTTGGTGGTGCTATAACTTTGACTCACAATAGTTACATACATGTGATCGGCCTCTTACCACGAACACACTGCTGAAGTTTCATCAAGATCAGTTAATGTATGCAGAAGTTATAACACTTCGTTTTTATCTTTTCTCGCCATAAATTCGTTTCCTCGCCACGGCCAAACCGTTCGAGATATCAAAAATCCGTCCGCAATGTAGCATCCTCAATGTCTTGACTTCATGCTGACCGAGTTTGGAGTCGAGTGGATGAATTCTCTAGGAGGAGTACATCAAATTCCACAGCATGCGTTTTTCAAACAACCCATAATAGCCGACTTCCTGTTGGGCGGAGCTAATAACTTAGAGTGCGGAAGTTGTTCGGCCCGATGAGATCTATATGTGTACCGAGTTTCATATTAATTCATGCAAGCTTGTTTGATATATGGACCAAGTTTTCAGAACGTGTTCAAGGGGGCGCTGTTGAGCCCCCCTGCCACGCCCGGGTACCAGCTTCAGCCCGGACCTGATGGCCGCGGGTTCTGACCTGTGTGCAAAGTTTCAAGAGCCCCAAAAGCCCCTGAAACCTTGAAAAACAAAGATTAAATGGAATAGACAAATCCTACATCTGCCGTGTGTCTACATTATACACATAAAGTTTGAAGCAAATCGGGTAAAAATAAGAGGGTGATTTCAAAGCATTTTGAAAGTGAAAAACTTCCTGCAGCCAGATGGTGGCGCTATAACTCTGACTCACAATAGTCACAACCATGTGATCGGCCTCTTACAACGAACACACTTCGGAAGTTTCATCAAGATCAGTTAATGTATGCAGAAGTTATAACACACTTCCTGTGTCCCATTATTCGCCATAAATTCGTTTCCTCGCCACGGCCAAACCGTTTGAGATATCAAAAATCCGTTCGCAAGAATTCATCCTCAATGTCTTGACTTCATTCACACCGAGTTTGGTGGTGATCGGATGAATTCCCTAGGAGGAGTATTTCACATTCCATTGTATGCGTTTTCCAAACAACGTATAATAACTGACTTCCTGTTGGGCTGGTGTAATACTTAGAGCACGAAAGTTGTTCGGCCTGATGAGATCTATATGTGTACTGAGTTTCATATTATTACATGCAAGCGTGTTTGATTTATGGACCAAGTTTTCGGACACCATTCCAGGGGGCGCTGTCGAGCCCCCCTGCCACACCCGGGTACTAGCTTCAGTCCGGCCCTGATGGCCGCAGGTTCTGACGTGTGTGCAAAATTGCAAGAGTTTTTGAGCATGTTAAGGGCCCCAAAAGTGGCAAAAAGGCAAAAAAAAAAAAAAAAATCCTTACGGAAACAATAGGGCCTTCGCCCTTTCAGGGCTTGGGCCCTAAAAAGAGGATAACACGGTGTAGGCAACACCGATTTTTGTCGTTGTTCTCTGTACTGACAGCACTCCAAATGTACAAAAAAATTTGCTCAATGTTAAAATTGACCGGAGTTCTCCTTTAAGTTCATCCATATTGCTTTCTATTTTATGTTGTTTATATGTTTGTTTATTTGTTTGCTCATTTGTTTCTTCTTGTATTATGCATTTTTTTCTTGTTTGTCGTCTACAAGCTTATTTGTCTGATACTTGCTTTTTCAACATCTATATTTGTCTATATTTGATTTTTGCTGTTGTTTTCTTTATGTACTTATCTGTATTGTATTGTTTTCTTAATAATAAAAATAAAAAAGATTCAGAGAAAATCTGGGTTACAGTTTAGATTTCCTAGTTTTTTTAAAGGTTCTAATATGTACTATTTAGGTACTACCATGTACACTTTTGGTACCAATATGTATCTTTGAGGTACTGTGCACTCTTTAGGTACAAAGGTATACCCTTTGAAAGAGTACCACCCCAGTGTCAGCTTTTGTAAAAAAAAAAAAAAAAAATCTGAGTGTTCGTTTACAATTAATATTAATAAAGGCACCTTACCTGTCAAAAGGATGATTTTAAATGTTTCCATTTGCAGCTGCAGTCAAAGTAAAGCCTCAATGAACACAGATCTTGCGTGAGTCTCTGCAACAAGAAAAGCTTCCTCACTATTACCTCTTTTGATGGAAACCTGACAGGAAATCATGACGTCTTGTCTACTTCCATTTCACCTATAAAGCTCATCAAATGTCATGAAGGCATTTTTAACCTTTAGAATGCACCAGTGGCCAATTCAATTTTATATAATATTTTAAAAGGATTCATACTTACCAATTCTGAAGTTCTGCTATTGTTCTGGTTTCTGTTTTAAGCATTGTGGGTGTGGTTAATTGCACTGTTGTTCAAAAAATAGCCTATGGATGAATGCAGTGTTATGTTAACTTCCTTTTTTCCTCCGTAGCCCTGCTGGATTATGACATGCATTCAAAACGGTATCACACAAATATCACAACAAACATTTCTAGCAATGAAATACTTTTAGTTTGAACCAGAGGAACCTAAAAAGTACCTTTCTAAAATGTGTACGCATCAACAACTGAGGGGAAGGACTGGAGGAAAGTTTTAAGGATTTTCACACCACGGTCTGTCCAGCAGAGGGAAACAGAGAGCACACGACATTCCACAACTTCCTACTGATTTCCTGTTCATTATTACCTCAATGAGATAACCTGAGGGGTGTTCCAGAAAGCAGGTTATGTGACATACCCGGGTAAGTTAAGGGTCCAAAAACGGTTCCAAAAACGGAGGTAGCCTAACTATCAAGGTATGCAAGTAGCCATAGCAACTCACTCTCTGAACATAGCCAGCTCCAGAGCAGGTTATGTTCCAGGGTTAGTTTGTTTCAGAGAGGTGACGGAGCATGGCGTGCCCTTCTGAAGACGATATAGTGGATGTGGAAGCACAGATAATACGAAATATTTTCCGCTGTGAGAGGGTGATAAGACCACGTATCGATGTGCTTTTGTATCCAAATGAATATTTGCGGGAGCGTTACCGTTTTTCACAGGATTCGTTAATTTATTTCAAAACCATACATATCAAACGTGACACATCGCGGATCAGCGCTTAACACAGCACATTTTGTGCATTGCCATTCGTTTTTTTGTGACGGGTAGTTTTTTGTATAGCATAGGCGATGCAGAGCATGTGGGAAAGGCAACTGTGTGTTGGGCTGTTCATACTGTATGTCTTGCACTCAAATGGTTCCTTCACACTTTTGTGCAGTTCCCTGGCCATGAACCACTGACAGTCATTAAAGAGGAATTCCACAAAGTGGCAGGTTTGTCCTTTCTGATATTCTATGAGAGACGATTTTAGTTACATGGCACTACTTAATCTATCCATATATCCATTCTGTATACAGCCAGAATCATTCTAAAATGTTTCTAATTGTATAACTTTCAATTTCAGGGTTCCCAAATGTGATTGGGTGGATTGATGGAACCCACATTCCTATTAAAGGGATAGTTCACCCAAAAATGAAAATTCTGTCAGTAATTACTCACCCTCGTGAGTTCCAACCCCGTAAGACTTTCGTTCATCTTCGGAACACAAATTAAGATATTTTTCATGAAATCTGAGAGCTGGTTCACTCCTTCATAGGCTTCTATGTATTGAAATCTGCCATCCCATAAAAGTTAGTAAAGACATCGTTAAAATAGTCCAAGTGACTACAGTGTCTCAACCTTAATGGGTTAGTTCACCCAAAAATGAAAATTCTGTCAGTAATTACTCACCCTCATGCTGTTTTTTTTGCGCACAAAAAGTATTCTCGTCGCTTTATAAACTTAAGATTGAGCCACTGTAGTCACTTGGACTATATTAACGATGTCTTTAATACATTTTCTGGGCCAGCAAGTTATAATGCCTTAGAAGCCTATGAAGGAGTGAACCAGCACTCAGATTTAATCAAAAATATCTTAATTTGTGTTCCGAAGATGAACGAAGGTCTTACGGGGTTGGAACAACATGAGGGTGAGTGATTACTGACAGAATTTTCATTTTTGGGTGAACTAACCCTTTAAGTTTATCAAGCGACGAGAATAGGCCTACTTTTTGTGTGCAAAAAAACACAAAAATAATGACTTTATTCAACTATTAATTTTCTTGTGTGTGGGCCTCTGATGTGGGTTCATGTAGTGTAACAGCGCTTCTGGGCCAGCATCACACACATGACCAGCGTTGGCCAATAGTGAGCCTACGTCCTGACGTGCAATGCGGAAGCGCTGTGCTGCTACACAACTTGAGAAATTTATGGAGCGCAAAAAGTAAATGCTTGTCTATTTTTACAACATGCCCAAAATAATTTTGCATCACAATGAAAGGGGAAAACAGACTATTTATAATTTTATAAACACGCATTTACTCAGTCCGTTATTTTTTTGCCAAGCCAACTCTCTTTCTTTTGCTGATGCAGTAGGTTTGCTTTTTTTTTTTTTATAATGGACTTATAGTCTTCATAAGCAAGCATTAAAACCTCCAACTCAGTTTCACTGAAATAATATGTCGCTCGCTTTTTTTCTCCCTGGATTTCCATGGTAACTTACTCCTGAAATCGGCGATCCATTGAAAATGTCTTTATGTACTCGCCGTGCGTGCCCATTAACTCTGGATTGAACTAACTCCTCACAGGTGTTTTGGAACTGACATACCCAGAGTAAGCAAGTTTTGGGTTAATCAACCGAGAGTTCAGGGTATATGTGACGGTAAGTTAACCATGCTTTCTGGAATACCCCCCTGTGCCTGGCTTGTTAGAGTGTGTGTGTGTGTGTGTGTGTGTGTGTGTGTGTATAAGACCTGCAATTGTTTGTATCTTGTTCGGATAATTTTACTGACTCTCTCATTCATCAAAATGAACAAATCTTTAGTCGAGTCATTTTGTTCATTTAAGTGGCTTTAAATGTTATACTTTTAACAATCAAATTCCCCTAACACATCCACCTATGCAATCTTGATCATATTCTGAATTAAGAAATCATTATAATACAGCCATATATTTACTTTACCTTTCGAGTCTTTTGTTCATTTGTCACGTGACAGACGCAATGAACATGGATGACTCATCACTACAGTCTTGAAGTTCTTTTTTTCAGGCCAGTCTTTTGTGTATGCCTGTTTTCTTTTGACCCGTGTTAGAATTACCTTGAGAGACTCTTTTGACCTGCTTGTTAGGGAACTTTGCATTATGTTGTTTGACTTTTTTTGCTTGCATCAAGTCATCGTGGATCTGTACCTTGTTCAGCCTTGCTTTTGATGCTTGATTTTTTTGTTTTTGTTTATTCAAGATGGACATTAAGTAAATACTGTTGATTTTCCTCAAGTCCTGCCTCTTGTGATTCTCTGCAATTTGGGTCCACACAGCTCCATAATGTAATGGTTAGAGCTCTGGGCCATCAGCAACACACTTCGAACCCCGGTTGTGACAAGACTATGATACTTGGGTTCACTGAAAGATTCACATTTTTCTCACATGTATTTGAAACATTAATGATGGACTGAAGTGTACTACAGCTGAACGTCCACTTTCAGCACATTTACACAAAAAAGACAATGTCTTCTATAGTATATTTCTTACGTTTTAAACCAAAAATCATTTTGACGGTTATTATATCTGACAGAAGTTGTTAAATTGGACAGTTTTAAAAAGATAAAGATGGGAAGTCACATTCAGCCCAGCCTCCTGATCTGGCCTGTGGTGAACCAACAGGATGTAAGCAGAGGTTTTAACAATTCTGTTAGAGGTGGGGCTGCAACAAACCCAAAGTGTTTTCTCAGAAAACAGCCCGGAAATGATAATAATAGTTGCCCATTCTTACTAAGAGTTGATATTTGAAAACCCAGTGGCTGATGGGAACAACAGTACCTTGCTGTTTGCTATTGTTCTCGGCAACATCTGCACTAAAACGCTGTCGCTTTGTCAGTTTACACAATCTCACTAAGTTCCTTTATAATCAACAAAGCTGCAAACAATGCACAATAAATCTCTTACTTACATAGTGTCTAGGCCTACACTTTGTTTGTTAATGAGAGGTTTCGCGAGCCTGTATAACTCAGCATTGAGTAAAATCTCTGGCGCTTTGAGCGGTGAGTGGATTCTGACTATCTTAAACACCTCTGATTGGCCATTGCATTCAAGAGATCAGCAGCTATATCTGTGATTGGCTACATTGCCCACAGCTGCAATGTACACATGTTGTTTAATCAACAAAGTTTAGGAGGAACGCGTTCAAATGATCTATCCAATCACCACGTCATTCCAACCAGCTGTCAACAATCAGTAATCAACATGTCTACCCAATCAGCATGAGTGTAGGTCTATGTATATAGCCTATATATATAGGCTATATATATGTATATGTATATGTATATGTATATGTATATGTATATGTATATGTAGTCGACTCACCTATGTTCCTCGAAAGTTTTCAGCATCCCTGCACCACCCTGTCTCACACTCGCCTGGTTTGGGCCAAATTCCGAGCTCTGAGTCCTCTCCTCGGACAGCATGCCAAATACGCACTTTACTCTATCTGATTATTTGTAAGTGTGAACTCGTGAAGTTGTAAATAGAGATATTTGATGTTCTCTGATGTTCAACTGAGGGTGCTCTTGCTTCTTCCCCCATAGAACCGGGCCTGCAATTATAAGCAGAGCTAATGATTCACCGTTTTTTAAATTAGGGGCAGAGTAATAGTTTAGAATGTTTTTGATATACCATAACATCAGCTTCAGTTAAAAAAGACCACAAGTCATATATTTAAAACCCTTCATGCCTCTGTTTCTAAATCAACCATCTTGCTGGTTTATCAGAAACAGACTTATGGCGACAGCATCCGGTGCAAACCTGGGACCTTTGAATAAAATTTGACATACAATAGGATTTTTTTTCTTTGTTCACTGCAGCACTATATCCAATAAGACACAAAAAGCACATTATGTTTTAATTATAATTTATAGATTATTATATAATATTGCAATAAGATATGTGGGTTTATTCTTTTATTGGAAACACTCTCAATTACAACGAGGGATTTCATCATGAATAAACAGGTTCAGACAACTAAAGTGACACTTGAATACATGCAAGAAATATAAAACTAAAAATACGTATTTTACGTAACGCTAACAGGTTGTTGCTTTTAAGCCAAACAGGAATCTATCCGATGTTTCTTGTATTTTGTTGAAAGAATGAATCACAGAAGCGAGTCTGAGCCTCTATTATTGTGCACACTTCAGCTCATCCTCCTGCACCACTGTAAACATCTATAACAGGAGAAAGAGAGAAGAAAGTGTGTCAGGTACCAGGAAACTCCATTCCCCAGAATGCATCTGTTAAACTACACCAAATGCACTGAATATGTGTGGGACTGCAACAGTACTGCCGGTCACTGAGACATATTACATATTGATAGACATGCATTCAAATAAGGTTATTTCTTATACTATTCGATATATAGTACAGGAAGACTAGAGTATGTGTATATTGGTATATTGTATAAATATTGTAGAGTTATTGTAGCTTTGCTCACCATTGTTATTCTATAGCATTATGTCCTGCTGCTCCTTAACATGAGAACTGCAAAAAACAAACAAACAATGATCATCACAATTATCCTACAAATTGATGATTTTGGCAATGCTTGGAGATTTAAATTGCAGATATTTTGCAGTTACCTACTATTATATAGTTCTAAGCTATATTTTGTAAACAGACAAAGATGGAGGAGGGTCCAATACGAGTTTAATATAAAATAAATTTGCATACTCGCCAAGACCGGCATTTTGACATTGTTTTGTGTGTATTTGACTGTTTAAGTGTAATAAGCAGCAACAAAGAACTCAATTTAGTACTGAGAGGCGGCTTTATCTGCGGTGTGAGCACAAAATCTGCTGGAATGAGTAAAATTATGCGCAATAAATGCTATACCATGCTGAAATTCAAGCCCTGTAACACCAACAATATTCATCCGGAGCAAATGAAACGAGTGAGTGAGTGGAGGCGGGTTTGTGTGTCACTCGCTGTCGGAGAGATGAGAGAGAGAGAAAGCACAGCTGGTATCGTGTATCTATTCGGCGGAAAATGAGTATTGGAAGCGTTTCAGATGTTTCAGTGATATGTATCGAAGAATTTACAGTACCAGTCAAAAGTTTGGAAACATTACTATTTTTAATGCTTTTGCAAGAAGTCTCTTATGCTCATCAAGCCTGCAGTTAAAAAAAAAAAAAACAGTAATATTATGAAATATTATTACAATTTAAAATAATGGTTCTCTTTTTTAATATACTTTAAAATGTAATTTATTTTTGTGATGCAAAGCTGAATTTTCATCAGCAAGTACTCCAGTCTTTGGTGTCTTATGATCCTTCAGAAATCATTCTAATATGCTGATTTGATACTCAGTTATTATCAATGATGGAAACAGTTGTGCTGTTTAATATATTTTTTTGGAATACTTTTTTCAGGATTCATTGATGAGTAAAACGTTAACAGCATTTATTCATAAAAACAGCATTTATTCAAAATAAAAACATTTCTAACAATATAAATCGTTACCATCACCTTTTATCAATTTAACGCATTCTTGTTGAATTAAAGTACTAATTTCTTAAAAAAAAAATAGTTATTGTTCCCAAACTTTTGAACGGTAGTGTATATTGTTACAAAAGATTTCTATTCTAAATAAATACAGTTCTTTTTAACTTTTTATTCATCAAATAATCCTGAAAAAAGTATCTCAGGTTATAAAAAAATATTAAGCAGCACAACTATTTCCAACATTGATCATAAATCAGCATATTAGAATGATTTCTGAAGGATCATAAGACACCAAAGACTGGAGTACTTGCTGATGAAAATTCAGCTTTGCATCACAAAAATAAATTACATTTTAAAGTATATTAAAAAAAGAGAACCATTATTTTAAATTGTAATAATATTTCATAATATTACTGTTTTTTTTTTTTTTAACTGCAGGCTTGATGAGCATAAGAGACTTCTTGCAAAAGCATTAAAAATAGTAATGTTTCCAAACTTTTGACTGGTACTGTATATTTTTGACAAGACTTAATTGCACTTATTTAAGATGCCTTTTTAAAAGGCTAAAATTGAAAAATGTATATATTATATATAAAAATTCATTTGTGCGGGTGTTAATGTCAAGCCTTGGTGCGTCTTTAAAATTGGCATGAAACTTAGTGATACTCTTTTCTTCCATATTGTGAAATATATATATATTATTATGATGAGTTAAATGGCTTCTTGAACAAGAAAAAACGTAGGATGGGAGTTTGCAATTGGTGGATCTCATGTGAGGTTATTGTCCCGCCCTCGCACTTGTAAACACGTCATCAGAGAAGAGAAGAGATGTCGCTGCAGGAGGGAGGGGAAGTTACTTTGATTAAAGATTACACATGAATAAAAAGAAGAATAATTAACGATATGCACGGATAAATCATTTGTAATAAAAACTGCAATTTTCCACAATTGTGAATTGCCAATTTTGATTTGATGGTGACTTTAAGAGGGTAAAAGTTTATTGTTACATTAAAAAGATGGTATAAACTTGTTATTTTTCTTCGTAACTCTTACAGGTTTTAGGTGCTGCTTGTGCATTCAACAAACTAATCTTTCAGTGCTTGGGAACCAAACATGAGGTGTCAACTTGAGGTCTGTCTGGCAGTGTGAGGCAATTGTCAGAAGTCATTGGTGATGTGCTGTTTTCCGCTCTCTGCTCTCTGCCAGGCCACAGTTCCATTTTTAGCCCACACAACCGCTAACAGTCATTCTGGCCTCTTTGAGTTGAAGCGGGTATATTCTCACAGTTTGCAGGCTCCTCCATGTATTGGAGTCTCACAGTGGGAAACAGCTGCCAGCACATGTCAGAGACTCTCTGATAGGGATGTTAGACGCACAAAGTCTACAATAATGTTTCGTCAGGTTGTTTTACGTGGGTTCCCCCATCAATTTGTTGCATTTTGTCCTTTTTTTTTTTTTTTACATGTAACATTAGATTTTGATATAATTGTATGATGCAAATGAACCGAGTTTAAAACTAAAGAAATAATAATCATAATAATAAGTGTTTAACTGTCATTTAAACCTGATGCTGAATGTCTTTCAAAGGTCTGAGTGGTGAAACAGCAAACCGTTCCTGGAGGCATAGTGTGCATTCAAAAGGAGTTACTACATAAAAGACATGCTTTTGATGCACATCAGCTTTTCAGAGTCATTTGAGTTATCTAAGAGTGTAACTGCATGTCCATGGTGGAAAAAACAAGTAGTTGTTTTGAGAATCAATGTTTTTTTTGCAATGTGACCACAATTACTACAATAACTAGATGTACCGCATGGCGGTACAAAATATGACCGCCGCTCAGGCCTGCACTGGCTTTCCACAAAAATAAATGACGTGGAGCAATTTGGCTGTATTGCGTGTTTATGTATATACCTAGAAAAAGTAGTAGTATGTGCATGTCTGTCTGTGTGTATGTGTATGTGTGTGTCTGTGTGTGTGTGTGTGTGTGTCTGTGCGTGTATGTATGCGTGCGTACATGTGTGTGCGCGTGTGTGTTTGTGTGTGTGTGTCTGTGCATGTGGATTTGTATGTGTGTGTATGGGTGTGTGTCTGTGCGTGTGGATGTCAGTGTGTGTGCATGCTTGCGTTTGTTTGTATTCCTGCATGTGTGTGTGTGACAGTTAGGGTTGCCAACTTCAGAAAAGGAAAATGCGGGGACAATCGTGGTTATTTATAGGAAAATGAGGGACACTCAAATTATTTGTACTGTATCACACAGTGTACGTCATTTCAGTGTCTGCAGTTAAGTTTGTGTTTAAAAGGTTATCAGACATAAACACATTTGTATTGCTTAACCTATTTATGTATTTAATTCTAAAAATAATTTTATTGCATACATGAAAAAAGTCACATTACAAACAAACCATAGTTCAGAATAACAGCATTTATCTAAAATAGAAAGCTTTTTTAACATTATACACTAGGCTTACAGTTCAAAAGTTTGGGGTTAGTAAGATTATTTTTTGGGAAAAAAAATAAAGAAAGTAATTGCCTACTTTTATTCAGCAAGGATGCATTACATTAATCAAAAGTGGCAGTTAAGATAATGTTACAAAAGCTTTCTATGTACTTTCTAAAAGCTTTAAAACATTAATAATAATCAGAAATGTTTTTTGAGCATATTATTCCCTCAGGTAGATTACATGTTTTCTTGCGTGGCTGGATGTTAGACTCATGAACGATAATCACGTTGTTTGCATTCGCCAAAATTGATTAGCCGAAATCAAAACGTGGACAGTGAAAGGAAATTCACAAATCACAAATGAGTGATTATGGGCTAGGTTGATGTGGGCCCTTAAGAGCAACATACCATAAAAATTTCTTCATCCTCGGTGCCACGGTTCAGGTAGTTATTTAGGAAAAACTGAATTTTTTGGGTTTGGGGGGGCCCAGTGCGGGGGGGGAGTGGCCCCCGGGGACCAAACGAAATTTTTCCGTAAAAGTCTAGTGGGGCTACATGCCCACCAAATTTCATGTTCCCCGGTGTTTCAGTGTCCCTGGTATCGTTGACGAAAAATTCAGTAGATGAAAAAAAAACAAACAAAAAAAACTTTGACAATCCCTATATGACCGCTTTCGCTAGCTATGCTAGCGGCGGTCATAATAATAATAAAAATAATAATAGATTTTATTTCATTTATTTTACTTTATATTTTTATATTTACATAAAATTGTTGTACTATGTTAAAAACAGTAAATAATATTTATATATTAACAATTAATTAATTTATATATAAAAATTAGTGTTGTCAAATCGAATAATCGCGATTAATCGCATCGAACAAAAGTTTTTGTTTATATAATTATAAATGTGTGTATGTATTTATATACACACAGACACACGCACGCACACACACACACACACACACACACACACACACACACACACACACACACATGTACTATATATAAAAATAATAACATATACACATATATTATTAAAACAAAATCTTTTATGTTAAATGAGAGTAATCGCATTTATGTATTTCAATGTATTTCAATCTAAACCATTTTTTTATTTACTGACCTGTGCACATCATCTTATTTAACTTTTTCTTCTTGGATGGTCACCTCTGGTAAAAGAGAAAAGCAAATTGTCATCAACATATCTCTGTACCCATCCAGTACTCACACCCACACATTATACATGCTTTAAAACAACTCAAATTAATCCTAGTCAGCACAAAAAAATGCTCGCTTGCCATTCCTTTCCCGGATAAACACCTTAAAGGATCAATGTCACTATAATCAGCTGAAAATGCAACTTGTAGCATATTAGCGTGTCAGGCAAAGAGCAAACGATCCTGTACTTACGTTTGACCTCCAGCCTACAGGCAACTGTAGCCTCACCAAGGGAATTCTTGGCCCTGCAAGTGTAGACGCCACCATCGAAGCTGGATGGTTTGCGGATTTCAAGCGAGCACACTCCCTGGTTGTTGATCTGCCTGTATTTGGGATCGTTCCCTATGACCATCTGATTCTTCAGCCACTCGATCTTAGGCTGCAGACAAAATACATGTCATTTCAACTGACGTAGACACAACCCAGCAAACACATTTACGTCTGTGGCACGTTGCATTTATACTATGGCAACGTTGCTGTCTATGTGCTCGCAACATTGTAACAACGTAGAATTGTAAGATGCGACAGGGCTGTAGCAACGTTGTTGCGCGACATTCAGCAACTGAGAGACGACGTTACATTTTATTTATTTTTATGCTAGATATATATATCCCCCATTTAGCATGTTATGTTTTGAGGTAAATTTTTAATTAGTCAAATTTTAGATAATTATATACTTTTTAAATAGTGTTTCTCATAATTTAATGTGCCTAACAGTAAATTAATTATAATCAACGCCTGCAAGTGAACACTTTGAAGAGTAAAAATGACAGAAGGTTACGTTAATTCAACTTTATTAAAACTGCATATGGTAATCAAAGTGCACTTCCAAAAGTCATACATATGTAAAAAAAAAAAAATATATATATATATACAAATTTATTTTAAATATAATAAATAAAACATAAAAAGCAAAGGTAGATCAGAACATTTAATTAACAAAGGGTTAGGGTTAGTGTTAGATGTTCACTTTTCCTAACGGTAAGGATAAAAGAATATCCGAATACTAAAATAAATATAGCTAACATTAGCATAGAGTAGCCTACTGTAATGTAGCCTACACAAGATCGCAAACTCCATGAATTATCAGCTAACGTTATTATGTCCCTTCAGTTAGACTGAACAAATAAATATCACATTAGAAAAGGAAGTTGGAGGTTGTGTTTGAATAACTACGTATCTTTTTTAGCTGAGGTAAATTAAACGTAATTAAACTTGCTCAATGAAGAATGAGACAACACACTGAGCCCAACGGTCGGTTGAAATTTAAAAAGCTAATTCGCGCTTCAAGGCAGTGACGAGTACATATGTAGTCCAGTGGTTGTCCAGATACCCTAGGGCACAACCTTAAAGGAGTCATAACCTAGTATTACATTGGATACCTACTGCTGTATTATAGTCTTTCAGGCCCTTCTAAAAAAGAAAAGTGGAAAAAAAATAAACACAGACCTACTTTTACCCTTATTTCTGAAGGCATTATTGTCTCGCGAGATCAATGCGATGTTTTGGCTGTCGTGGACGCTCTATATAGCCCCTTTCACACAGCGCATTGAACCCGGGAAATTGCCGGCAAATTGCCGGAACGCCTTCTGTGTGAACGCAAACATGACCCGGGTTTAATGCCGGGATCGATGCCGGGTTGGGGACCTAGTAACATTGCCGTGTTCAGTCCCGGAACGCGTGCTGTGTGAACAAAAGCCGTAATAATGCCGTGTCGTAGTGATGACGCTGAAGCCGGGATCGTTCGCCAGCTGTGAAACGGTACGAAATGCGCAATTTTATGATCGAATCAGAGAAAAAAATGCACAAGCGTGGTTTCGCAGCTCATAAGCAAACTGAAGACGCTGCTGAGACATTACAAGTCACATCGATGTCACGTGTCTTTCCGGGACATACACGGGTTGTGTGTGAACGCGCTCTCTGATTCCGGAAAATCACTGGCAGTGTGAATGAACCAAAATCAAATGAACCCGGGTCAAATCCCGGGTCACTTTATCCGTGTATTTTCCGGAATCTCTGTGTGAAAGGGGCTTATGGCTCTGCACGCCAGTTGAAAGGGTTGTTGGGACAGCGTCATTAAAAATGAATTTCATCCACTGGTCCCTGATAGTTTCGTCCGATTTTGGGAGATAAAACACATTTACATGTTTTTTATGGCAATCAACCACAGAGCAAGTCGGTTTCTCCATCTTTCTCGACTGAACTGAATATAAGGGGGAGGGGGGAAGGGGGGCTTCCTGCTGCGGTGTCCATATATGGTATATCCTACTACCTCATGACGTCAAGAGGGAGCTGAAATCAAATCTCGTATTTGAGTGCACGTGCACGCGCGCTGGTTTATTTACCCTGAGGTAAACAAACGCTTCACTTTTAAATATCGGCTTCCCGGCCAGTGTATAATCGTTAGTCGATCATAACATACATTGATTCTCGTGGAAAAGTGAAAATTGCAGGTTATGACTCCTTTAAGCAATGGCCGTGAATAGCGGTTCAATGTCAACACTGTGACAAATGTTGGGTATGGATTTGCCCACGTTCTGTGTTTGCTGGGAACTCACATCAGCAAGTCATCCATCAAACTGGACCATTTCACACGTATGTTTAACACAGTAGCGTTTAAACACTCTTGCAATTAAAGAAAATCAATTTTAATAGGGTGTAATTAATACATGGATGACAAACTGAGAGGCATTTAAAAACCCACAGTAATGCTGTGAACTAGCGTAACTGAAGCTATATAACCCAACTCCAGTGCTAATGCTTCCCTAGCCTCATTAATTTTATCCCTAACACACACTTAGAGGTGTCATGGTCCTTATATAAAATGTCACACGTCTCAGTCCCTGAGTTTCTGCCCACTCATGGTTCATCAGCTACACTGCATGGGTCAAATTTACAGAGGCATTTCAGCATTCCGTTAGCACATACTGTAGCATTATGATGCTAACTGAGGTCCTACTGCTCCATGGGTAACTTTCCAGAAAAGAGAAACATAGAGCTCCTCTGGGATCTAATACCTTTGGTTCCACACACAGATTGAGTCCACAAGATGCTAATTATTTTTTCAGACATTTTTTTCAGCACAGAATGGCTAATGCAAAGGTGTTTTAGGGAAGATTGAGATGAGGTCTTAATTAACGTACACTCCTTCATGAATTAAACATGTTAATGTTTAACTCCAGTGAAAACTTGTCTAAGTAAAATCACTTTGAGCAATTTGATTTTAGCAGTTGAATGATAGTTGATCCTCATTCATGCTAATGCTAAAGCTTTACAGGAAATAATGAAGGAGTTACAGTAGCCAAGCTGAAGCTATAACTATGTTAGCAATGCTTTTGAGGACAATGGATGTCAAAAATAGATCTTCAGTTGGCAGATATGGCAATGCACAACAGATCGTAGCAGGGATCTTGCTAATCGAACATCTGATTATTCTGTGCTGATCTTATATTTAAAAAAAAAATGTAGCATGTGTTGTTCAAAGACTATGCTGTTTAGTCAACTTGCTGACTTTCACAAACTGGCAGTATTAAAGGCTCAATGACAAATAAGACTGTCTAAGATGAATTAATACATCTGGACAATGAACATCATTCCTTTGCCTTATGAAAACAATTTTCAATGGGAGGAATAAGGTAACATAACAATCCTGTTGAGGAAGCAATTACCATGTAGCTCCACTGGGCCAAATAGTTCAGAGCCAGATGAGGAAGTGCATTTCCAGTACATCATCTTTCTTTCTCCAGTGTTTAGTTACTGTACATTTTCACACTGTCACCAACTCTTGTGTCTCAGACGTATCCTGATTTTGTAGCACCAAAGTGAAAAAAGTAAGTTTAACAGTGTCAACTGGTCTGGATAAACATGATGGATAGGCACAGTTTCACAACGATGGTGGAAAATAATCTATGGCATCCTTATATGAAGTACATCATGATGTTCTTCAGTGGCTTTGACGGGTTTAGGTTCCATTTCCAACTTCATCCAAAAACCTCAAGACACCCTGGAACTGGTTTTGTGCCAAATAGAATTTGAGCCCTATCATGACAATCTGGAGCAAGGGTTTTTGAATGTCACAATCTTTATATAAAATTCACTAATCCCTGACTATGTGATTTTCTCTCCCCTTCTGACAATGAGAAACTTGTTCATGCATTTGTAACATCTAGACTTTACTATTGCAATAGAGTTTAACACTTATTACAAAGAGTTCAGAATGCAGCTGCACGAAGGCTAACTCGCTATAACATGAGAAATCACATTACACCGACACTAAGATCCCTGCACATGGCTGCCTGGATCATTCAGAATTGAATTCAAGATCATCTTATTATTCTTTAAATGTCTTCATGGTACTTCATGGATCAATATACCTTTCTAATATGTTGAATAAATATTCTCCAGCAAGATAGCTCCGAAAGTCCAATAGTAACTTGTTGGTTGTACCAAAAACACAGCTGAAAAGGGGCAGCCTTTAGTCATTTCAGTCCCAAGCTATGGAACTCTCTTCCTGGCAGCCTGAGCAATTGACTGTCTGCACTTTAAAAATGTCTCTCAACACACATTTGATCACTAGGGTCTTTCCTTGATTTACTTTTTCTTTTCTTTTTTTTCTTCTGTAAAGCACTTTGTGAACACTGTTTTTAAAAAGTGCTATATAAATAAAGCTTTACTTAGTAAAGTAAACTCTGGAATAGAGTGTATTGCTTGGAGCATGTTGTAAATACTACACCCATTCTATCGAGGAAGCCAAAACTGTGTTCTTGAACATGTTATGTTCTATCATGGCTTTGAAGGTTTTACATTTTAAATCCAACCATGCCCAAGAGACCCTGGACATCTCTGGAACTTTGTTAGCGCAAAATAGACAGCAGGCCGCATCACTGCAAGCTTTAATGAACAAGAATTTTGGAGTGTCCTAGAACAGTGGTTCCCAAACCTGTCCTGAAGGACCAGTGTGTGTTTGGTTAGGGAGACAAAGAAAACGTGCAGTGTTGGGGGTCCTTCGGGACAGGTTTGGGAACCACTGTCCTAGAAGACTTCCTCATCAGGATTTGCATTCAGCCCAGTTTTTGCATCCATCTCAGCTGTTCTCGAAACTTGATTCTATGTCCCCCTCCTTGGGAATGACAAGCTAACATAGTCCCCACATGACTGTTTACCAGCTGGCTTTAGTGGTCAGCAGGAACGACCAACATCACTGTGCTTTTTGTGCCTTATGACTACAGCTATGGGTATAATTAAACTATTTATTGAGCTTGAACCCAAGGACGTTTGGATATGTTGATACCATCGTTGGATTATTAACAACTGTTGTTTGAATTACAACGATACTCTTTCAGAAGTATATTTGTAGCGACTCATCAGCTAATTCCTGGCTCCAAACATTTAGCTACTGGTTAGTACATTGTCCACAATATAAAATGTATAAGGAGGGCATGGAGGACTATACCAAATCAGCAGAAGAGAGATCATCCATACCTTTGGACTGCCTCGCACTGCACACAGTAGTTTAGTGTTGTAGCCCACAGTGGCAGCTCTGTCGTTGAGGAGAGCTGTGAACTTGGGAGCCTCACTGAAATCGTGCTCCTTGTACTCTGGTGGTTTGTAGACAATACCTACAGGACAGGAGACAACAACCTCAGCCGGGACTGACAGTTGTCCGGAGGGTATAGCTGTTACATGACATTAGGACTATGGATGTGCAAAACTACAGGTTTTAAAATCCATTAGTTGGTGGGTTCCAAGTCGGGTTCCAATCGGACACGTTCCTTAGAAGGGGTGCAATGCAAGTTGCAACAGCAAAATATGTCCGTCTGAATGTTTATGGCTGATGCATCTATGAATTTAAGACATGGGTGTCCAATCCTGCTCCTGGAGGGCCAACACCTGGCTGGAAGTTTCTAGTGATCCTTAAGACCTTGGCTGTATCCAAAATCATTCCTCTACCCTCATTCACCATTCCCTACATTACACCACTGATATTGTCCATTTGAATAAGTGAATGAAATTGAGGGAGCACATTCGGAAACTGAGAGCAAGACACTGGAATTCATTCACCGAAATTCTCAGAGCATATGTATTCTTTAGCAGCTAGCTTTTAATTGTACATTGGTTGAATACTCATTGTAGAGGTGAATTGTGGGATTGAATGAGTGAACTTGAGAATGTCCATTATGGTTTCGGACATCATTACAAATGGTAGTCCCTTCTAATAATGCACTTTATGGTAATACTTTATTTCGATAGTCCACTTTAGACATTCTATTGACTATAAGTAACTTTGCAACTTCATGTCAACAACCAGTCATTAGAGTATTAGTAGATGCTCTGCTTAATATCTGCTAATATATTATTATATTTTATATTTGATGGTCCCCCAACATATATTCAACTGACTATAAGTAACTTTGCAAGTATACTGTATGTCAACTTATTCTACTAACCCTTATTTGACATTACTTTAGACATTAGTTAATTATAGTTAGTAGAATGTGTACAATCGAAATAAAGTGCAACCCACTACATAAGGATTTCGGACACTCTTTGATTAGCTGGTACAGGTCTATTTAATTAGGGCTGGAGCTAAACTCTGATGGAAGGTGGCCCTCCAGGAGCAGGACTGGACCCCATTGACTTAAGGCAGTGGTCTCTAACTCAGCTCTTGGTGGGCCACTGTCCTGAAGAGTTTAGCTCCAACCAGCTTTCTAACTCACCTACCTGGAAGTTTCTGTCTGAAACCATAGTGGCACGAGTGCACTCATTCAGTCTCATAATGCACCACAATAATGGGTGTACAACTGATGTAGGCTCGAGCCTACGGCTAGAGAATACCCAAAGTGTACTGTGAAAGTCGTGTCAAATGAATTATCGCATCTGACCAAATGGCGAATCATTTTCCAAACCGCTGGTCCAATGTGACGACAGCGTAATATCATAAAGGTATACATTTATTTTTAATTGATTATTATATTTGTTTAATTAAGGTTTATAAATGCTAGTTTCCATAATAGAGTTCCAGATCATTTTTTGCATTACTACTGGAGCTGCCAGTTTGCCAAGTTTCAAATGATAATTCAACAGCAAGCACAAACTATGCAAAAGCGGCAGCCCTTCCGGCTCACTCAGTGTCCGAATTCACTTACTCGTTTTCATTCACTCCTTCAAGTGGACTATATTAGTGGAGTAATGTAGGGAATAGTGAAGAGGGTATAGGGGGTGATTTCGAACACAGCTTAGTAATCCTGAAAACCTTGATTAGATCAGATGGGTTTAATGGGATGGGTTGGAGCTAATCTGCAGGTTAAGAGACCACTGATTTAAGGGGAAAAGATGTTGATTGCCCGATGAGTATGCTAACTGTATAACAGCAAAGGCATTGCAAGCTGCTAGCATGGTAATTAAAGCACTAAACATATCATCATCATTGTTTTCATAAACATCAAAATTAAAAAAAGAGAAATTTAGGTAAATTATTTGATCTCACTAATCAGCTAGAAGTTTCTTGGGTGACAAGTTGAAAAGTTGACCATTGCGACACCTCCCTAATTGTTATATATATATTATATCATTTATATGCAACAAAGAATAGAATGTGAATGTGAATGTCATATTAGAATGTGCTAACCTAAAAGCCTTGTGCTTGCAAAAAGCTTTTGGCTCAGGATAGAAGGTTACAACAGGCTGGAAGATAAGAAACATCACCAGCTCAGTGTCAGATACTTCAGGATGTAACAGCTATACTTATGCAGAGATGACAGATGCATGTTGCTAAATTATTGTCAGTTTTGCAGCACTGCAGCGCAATCCATTTTATAATGCAGCCCCCATGTACCACTGATGTGAGGAACGATAACTGTCATTAGCACTCAAGGCAGAGCCAAGTCTTATCTCCACACAGTGACAACACTTAGTACTGTATGTGCTGTCAATGTGTGCTGGCAACAAAAACTCACGTTTTTGTTTTGTTTTTGTTTTTACAGTTAATTTAGGAACAGTTAATATAAATGATATCAATAAGTAAGTTTATTTGTAAGCTGTTTGCATCTTGCCATATAATAAAGAATGTGAGGTTGTGAGGTTGACCCTCTTTTTTAATATTTTTGTGGAAAAATTTTTGCTTTTATTTTTAATATTAATATTTTGTAACATTATAAAAGTCTTTACTGTCACGTTTGATCAATTTAATACATCCTTGCTAAATACAAGTATCGATACAATACATTTAAAACATAAATCTTACTGACCTCAAACTTTTGAACGGTGTATGTGTATAGCTGTACTGCACACACACACACACCTGTGACTATACATCATTTTTATTCTATATTAATGTGTTAATTTTCTATGTTGCATGACAACCACAAACAGCCTGCAGTTATGATAGTGAATTTAATTACTTAGTGGAGGAATTGTTTATTGTGATTGTTGTATATATTTCTGTCATGGCAACTCTCCATGTGTTTGGCTTAGTAATGGATATGACAGTGTTGATATATTTGGTCTTGGCTGAATAGTTCTGCTACGCTGCTGCAGAACAAGTACGGGACTTGCTACTGCCAATACATGCATGGTAAGCAAATAAGACATGCAGCTGCTGTACAATATAGTACACATGAATTACTCGTAGCAGATCGATACAGGTGGAGCTGGGGAAGGTGGAGGGTTTCTGAAAGTGCACTGCAACTGCTACAGCAAATGCTGACATATTTTGAAGGTTGAGCAGCGAGCTCATTGGCTACTGATTCAACAGGAACCAAACAGCTGTTTCCTAGAGAATGATGTGATTGCAAGCAGATTGAGTTAAGGACTATCAGACTGCGTCATCTAGAGTTTCATGACAGATCTTTGTATTTATTGAACATGGTTGTATTTTATCCTTCTATTGCCAGCAATAAGCCACCCAAGACCATAGATTAGTAATCTTACCTCAGTCAAGCCATGTAATGCATGAATTATTGTTTTCATTTACTTTTCTTCAGAAACCAAGTGAACTTTACCTAATGGGAGAAGTCTGGAGTGCCATAAAACAATAATGTTGTGACCTCACCTGTTTTCTGAATATGAGCAGCATCTTTCGTTACAGCAGCAGTCTCACTCTTTCCAACCTTGTTTTCGGCAAAAACTCTGAAGGTGTATACATTTCCCATCACAAGGTCAGTGATTGTGGCGTTCAGCCTGTGGAAGTGCTCGAGAACCGTGAACCAATCCTGCCAAAAACAGTAATACTTTTAGTATGACAGGACATCATAGACAATCACTAAATTGAGCACAAGCCAGGGAAATATTTCCCTGTGGGTTCCATCCGATAAATAAATCGTAAACAAAGTGACTGTGTTAAATATCTTTGGCTTTGGCAAAAGTGCTTTTAGATGAAGTGTTTTTGTACTGTACAGTATGTTCTCTAGACATCTTGTATTCCCATCAAACTAGTTGTTTATATCATGATTCGCATAATGACAGTCAGAGTTATGAGATGTCATCATGGAACTCTCTCTCTCTATCTGTCAGCACTTTACACATTCCCAACCTGATGATCTCCCGCCAAGAAATCATCTGACCCATGCCTCGAACACCCAGATACAAGCTTATAGATAGACGCGTCATGTCCATATACAGAGTCTCAAGACTCTACGTTTAGATTTACAGACTTGACAGGAGGCTAAATTAAGCCTTTCTTAAGTATGACGACATACATCCCACTTAAAAAACATGTTTTGAGGAGGATTCACTGCTTGCTGTCAGTTTTCACTGTGGTAAGTGGATGTGGTTTAGGCTATCAGAGCATGCACACGTCTGCCTGAAGTTACCTAATACAGATTTTCGAAATATTGACCGTCACCTTCAGCAGGTCAAACTCAGTATTACGGTATATATGAGCTGATTTTGGTGGCTTTGTATGGATTTTTCTGCTTTGTATTTTCTCTGCTTTTTCTCTGCATCCCGGCTATCAAAATAAATAAAGTAATTAATTCTATAGTTTTTAATAAGGAGAAACTCACACATTAACTGGGTCTCAAATAAAATGTGGAATACAGTTAAATATTACGCTGTTGAATTTACCCGTCACAAAATCGGCATGGGGAAATCTTTTGCCCTCACGCTAAATTCTTGATCGAGTAGATTCCTATTGAAATGACTTGTCAAACAATGGTAAATGTGGCTGCATCTTTAGGTTAGGGAAATATATTAGTTAGTGGAATAAATATATTAAATATATAATATATATAAATATATACAGTTACATTTTTTATTTTATTTTATGGTTTCACACAAAATGTGGGGCCATAGGTGAAGTGAGTGTAAGGCTGGGCCACGGACTCAAGACTATTTTATCACTCAAACCACTGACTAATGCTGCTTCTGATTGCTTTTAGAGGGAAAAGCGGCACATAACAGCTGGTCGATGATCAGTAATAATAGCATATTGGAGAAACAGATTAGATGAAAGGTTTCTATTTACAGTGTGTTTTGCAGTGTTGAGCAATGTAGCCAATCACAAACCTATCTGTTGATTTCTTTAAGCAAATCAGACGTGTTTAAATTAGAATCCACTCCCCATTCAAAACGCCTGAGTTTTTGTCCAGTGCTGAGTTCCGCATTCTCACAAACCCTCTCTTTATAAGTTAACTTAACAAAGTGTATACATTATGTAGGCTAAATCAGAGATTCATTGTGCAGTCAGCTAAACTGATTAGTGGAGCTTTGTGAGATCACAATGAATTGAGATGCGTGACAGCTTTGCAGTGATTATAAAAGGAACGCTCTTTGCACGCTTTCTCGGCGATATAATCCATTCAGAATTTGAAGAAAACTTTTTGCTGCCTTAGGTAAAGCAATGGTTATTTATTATTCGAACTGCCATGTCAAATCACACATACAGTAGGCTATGCTTGCTTTTCTTCTAATTAGTTTGTGAACATATAGTCATTTAATAACAAATCCTTTATCAAGAGAGTTTATGCTGGGATGTGTAGGTTGTTGATAAGCTACAAGACATGTAACTGTTTCATGACACTCTACTTTAAATGTGTTTTTAAGGAGGAAGCGCATCTAAATGACCTCTGATGTGGGACAGCCCAGATCTGCAGGACTGCAGATATCTCATGTGATTAAAACTAGCTCCATTTAATTTCATGGTATGTTCATTTTATGTTAGATAACATACAGTTTATTAAAGTGCAATTTTTCTCACCCCAAATAACATTGTTCCTTAGATAAATAGGGAAGTACTGTAGTTCATTTTCTGAGAGCGGAACTGATGGACGATGTGCTTGCGCATTGTTCTTGCGTTACTAGCTCTATTAATGTGCCAATAATGAGTTTCTTACTCCAGTTTTCTTGTCAGCCTTCTGAATGGTGTATCCAGTGATCTCAGTGTTGCCGTTGTCTTTGGGAGCGGTCCATTCCAAAGCTGCATTGAAGCCCCAAGAGTCGACTAGCTTGACAGATGCAGGAGGACCAGGCAGATCTACACACAACCATTAAAAATGATTTAGCCTCCTTAGTATGGATCATTTTACACTGTGAGGTCTTACTCTGTACACAGAGGTGTCAAGGAATGGACTAAGAATGAAAATGCAAGGGGGACAGAAATAGCCAAGGTCCAAGAAGAGCTCTAGATCATAGCATGTCTCACCGACAATCTGAATTATGAGGTTAGCCTTGTCCTCGAAGCTGTCGATCTTCACGGTCATCTCATAGCTGCCAGAGTCGTCTCGCTCAGCCTTGCGGATAAACAGGATGCTATCCTTGTCGCTGTTGCGGATATTTACCTTCTTCGTATCCAAAGGCTGGCCATCCTTGGTCCAAGATATCACAGGTTTAGGTTTCCCCTACAAAACGGAGAATTATCGAACATATTAGAGCACACAATAAGCACGGCTCTGTTTGACTTAAATACATATAAAACTCTGAACTTACACAGAATGGGATAACAAGATTGATCTTTTCGCCAACATGCTTGATGTATCTTGACCTCAGGGCACGGGGCATGCGGATCTTGGGTCGATCTAAAAAAAATAAACCATCTTATATGAGCTGTTTTTGTTGGCTTGTATTTTCAATAAAATAAACAAAACAACACAAAATAAATACAATTTAAATTAAATTATTTTGAAATGCATAAAGTGTTAAATTACACAAACTGACTTTCCTAAATTTGAAAATGGAAAACATAAAATATAAAACATATTTAATGCTTACACACAATTATTTAAATGGGTTAATGATTAACTTCATTTCGACAGGTTTATTCTTGCTATTCTGTATACTGGAGAGAGCACATTGCACCGTGTCTTAGGTCACTGGAGTGCATCCAGAAATACATCTATGAGGAATGCCAGACCATCTGCAGGTCAACAGCCTTCATATAACAGGTCAATCTCATCCTCATTACTAGTTGCTCTGTTTCTACACTACATTTCGTTAATGTGAAGGGATGATGTTCAAAACAAACAAAACAAGAAAATGTAAACTAAATTTATAATTGAAACGAGGATGTCTGTTGGTGAAACTTTTGACTTTCTCCGTCTATACCAGTGGTTCCCAAACCCAACATCCATATGCGTACCCCCTCTCTTCCACTTAGACTTCAGTCACACCTTTTCCATTAAGGGACAATATTTGCTAGCCTGGTAATACCAAACTCTGGTACTTCGCTTTGCTTCGTAGACAGAGTCTGGAAGGGCATAATTGAAAAACGTTTTCTTTCTCGCTAGGGGGGCTTGTCTGAAGTTTAAAATCATTGGTTACCTGTAAGCCAATCACAATGACGTGTGTTATGCGTATGCTCAGCCGCATCTGACTTCCACTGTAAACACATGTATGATGCGAAAACAAAACCATCGAGCGAAATACCGGAGTGAACATGGCTGTGAACGACTTTTGCAGATTATGTGAAGTAAATCTACGCATCCACGGTACAATCAGTGTCTACGTCACGGCTCTCAGCCCGCCCTCTGTTCGTTGATTGGCCAGCTGTTTTGAGGCCGGAGGAAAACGGGGAGAAAGGTCGCTATCTCAGACTGAGGCCAGAAGCTAAATGAAATTGAGCGGAAGTACGAAGTCTGACGTAGTCAGGCTAAATATTTGCCCCATTAAATAGATTTTCAGGTGCATTTTTTAACTTTATAAAGGCAGAGTTTTTCTAACACTATTAAAGGACAAACTGCATCTAGATGTATCTACACACTGTTTAATGCTGCTCAGAAGAGGCTTGAATGCAATTATGTTATTAAGACAGTGACTTAAGACATCACCTATTGGTGGTTTTAGTTTAATATGTCAAAGTATCACTTTCCCACCACTTCATATTTCTCAATTGAACAGTTTTTTTATTATTATTTAAAACATTCTCATAGCATTATTTATAAGTGAGTCCTAAGGTGCTTCTCATGTCTTATTTTTACATCCCTTTCCTCATCTCCTTTTCTTGTGTCTTAGCTCCACCCCCTTAGGATGCGAGGGAAGGATACACCTGTGCATTCTCGCTCATGACTCCTCAGGAAGCTTCTTCACTCCATGTTCCTTGTCTCCCCCCAGGGCAATTAGAGAATTGAGATGTCCTTTAAGATGGCTGAGTACGATTGATTTCCGTCGATTGATTGGTCACGGGCTGGAGGACGGAGGAGTGAGGAATTGAGGAACCATCAACTTGAGTATTGAGAAGCACCCTTGCCTTGTTACTGAATGAATGAATGAATGAATGAATGAATGAATGAATGAATGCCTCAATGGGTGCTTCTCAATACTCAAATTGATGCTTCCTCGTTTCCTAGCTCCTCCGTCCTCCAGCCCATTACCCAGAAACCGATCAAAGTAAGCCATCTTGAAGGAAATCTCAATTTTCTAATTGCACCGCGAGGAACGAGGAGTGAGGAAGCTTCCAAAGGAGTGTCGAGTGAGGATGCACAGGTGTATCCTATGCAGAAGTCTTTCATGTCGAGAAACACAACTAGCGCATAAATTCTCCTCCCCCTTCACGTCTGTCACAATAATTTTAATTTATGCTTTTCCTTTGCAGGTTTATTAAATCATACACATCACATATTTCAACAGGGCATATTGCTTTATTATTACTTGCTTTATTATTATTTATTATGAATTTCTTAAATAACCAAACTTCAAGGCCAGATCCCTTGAGCATAGCTGATGACACTGCTTGAGGGATCAAGAATAGTCCAATATACAAATAAGCTTCCCTTCGATTCCTCTGTCCTTGTATTATTTCCTTGAGTCCTTCCCTCGCATCCAAAGGGGGTGGATCTGAGACTCGAGAAAAGGAAACGTGGATGCACAAATTTTTGCACAAAGACAACAGTTTTGCTGTGCTTACTTCATTGTAAAATAGAGCAAACAATACTGACAATATGGTGTTTAAAATGTACATCACCTAATATTACCTTTTTGTTTGTTGAACTGTTGTATAAAATCAATGTCACATTTGCAATTGTGCGGATATTCGGGAAAAAATGCATTCTTGCTCGTATAAATATCAACAGTAAAAACAAATCGTCTTAAATCGATCTCTATGCACAGTCTCTGTCTATATTTGTTCTTCGTGCTAGTAAGTGCTAGAACCCCACTTTTACAAAGGTACATTGTCGAAAACAGCACTAATGTACTCTTCACACAACCTATCATGCACGCTGCTCATGGGGATGCAGTCAGTTTTGACCACAAAAGATGAGGTGATTTGATTGGACGTCATGTATTCGACCTTTTACGGCACTACTTTTTTTCTGTTTTTACCCATATTTGATTGCATGTTCAATACATGCTCAGATTTATTGCTATTGTAAGGTGGGGTAGAATTAAATGAACAGCAAAACCTAACGTATTCACTCTGTCATCTCACATACCCCAGTTTGGGAACCACTGCTCTAGACAACCATGTGCCCCCCAGGACCTTTGACGTCTCTGATCTAAATCTCTATTAGCTGTCCTCTCTGAGCACATCTGTTACCATTAGGGTACAGCCTCCAAAATCTATCCCACCAGACCTCTAATCCTTACTTCCCAGGACTCCAAAGTTCGATCATTATTACAGGAAACAATTGACGCCTTTGGAGTGACACACATTGCTGAGCTGACATGCTGGCATAATACTTGATTTGGGTGGCACTGTGGGACGGCACAGCTGGCTTTGAAGGTTCACATTCAGCTCAATTCCGGCTTACTATACCATACCTGACCTACTTTCTCAAATGCCTGTGCTTGTACGTGTGAAAAACCTAATCCTGCTTCTTCGATCCCTTTTTGCAGTCCGTGTTCGGATATGTAATCCTGTGTGATGTCTTGAATGGCTGCCACACACCACAACATTCACCTGCTAAACCCAAATGGATGAACAGATCGTTCCCGTTTGGTTCTCCAAGCCAACATGCCTCCATATCTCTTTTTGGTCAGGATTGTTTGACCTATTAACAACATGAGTTGATTTCAGAATCTTATGTGGGTATTTGATTGCTTGGTTTAAATGGTCCTAGCATTACGGCAATGTACTTTACAAAACAAATAACAGTTCAAAACACACAGAATTAAGCCAAAACACAACAGCCACTAGCTGGCCATGTCAACCTGGAAAGCCAGATTTGTAAAACTCTTACTGCCCCCCTCAACCCCAGGCTCTGAACATTTGTCTCAGTTGTCCTCTCTTATCAGCGATCCTGGCTATTTCTGATGCCTGATTCGATATAATTGATATCTAATTGTCTGAGCAATTCCAAATTTCATAAATAAAAGTAACACATAAAATAAAAAATCTGTTCAATATAAAAAAAAATTCTTACTGTGTGCAGGGTTGCCCGGTCTGCGCAACCAAACTAGCCCAATATGGCCAATCAAAAAAATAGCCCCAAAATATCCAAATGCGGTTTTCACTTTTTGAAGGTTTGAGGGTGTTGGAACCATAGATATCATATATAAAGGCTAGATGTCTCGTGCGCACTGCTGGCCAATGGAGGTCGACGTCCGCACGTGGCGGCCATCTTGCCACAGTGTACTCGCTCACTACTTCAATGGTGCATGTACTTTTAAATAACCATAACTTGCTCATTTTTCTACCGATTTTCAAACGGTTTGGTTTGTTATAAACGTCAGAGATGTAGTTATGACACTGCATACATATGAAAAATTATAACATACATGTTCAAGCATTCGGAATTATAGCCACGTTAATAACGTTTGTAAGAAACCAAACCGTTTGTAAATCCGTCAAGATTTCAGCGAGATAAGAGGATTTGTGTGCGTGCTGATCATTCACCTTAATGCACAGAGCACTGTGACAAGATGGCCGAACGATGATGCCGGAAGTGACTGCGCCATAAGACATCTAGCGTTTATATATGATATCTATGGTTGGAACGCCAAAATTGTATGCTCCGGGGGGTTGGAAATCAACCAGCAAGAAAAAAAAAAAATCAACACACGGCAACAACTTAAAAGTAGCCCAATTCCACGGGAAAACCACAGACTTGGCAACACTGACAGTGAGTCTTTAGTAAATCCTGACAGTAGTTTTTTCAACGCCAAAAGAGGGTTTGCACTGCTGCAGGCTGTTAGTAAATCTGGCCCAATGATTCAAGGTCAAGCTCCACCAATGAAAGTGGTCAAGTGCAAGGGCAAAGAACCAAGCCCTGAATATAAACACTCTACCAGCAATGAAAACAGTTCATACGATCCTTTAGCTAGATACAAATTCTTATAAATATACACCATTATGCAAGTGCTACACTCCATTTAGGAGGATAATCTACAGTATGTGTTTAGCTCAGATTGAACTGACAGCCCTTGGTCTTTATGTTTGTAATTTAAATGCTAATGAAAGCTCTTGTCGGCGCAAGCCAATGGGATTTATATACCCACAGCTGTTGAATCCATTGAGGGCAAGAGAGGTAGCTAAAAGCTCAGGCAGTGCACTTACACCAGCTCCTCTCACTGTAGGGAAACACATACTGTCATCTGAGCTTCGGCAGTAAGCCACATGAGCCAGGGCTCAGAGAATACACTGAAAAAGTATAACACTATGAAGTAATTAGTGTTTGAAGTAATCAGACTCTGTGAAGTAACCAGAGATGATTCGTCACTTTCATCTGTCCCCTACACATGTAGGTCTTTTCAGCGATGCATAGACACTCACCCATAATCTCACGGACGGGGACGGGCTGTGGCAGGACGACGGGCTCGCTACGGCCTCCGGCATTCATGGCCACGACACGGATGTTAAGTAAATCTCCGGTTGTCTGGCCGCTGATGACAAACCGGTTGGACGTGGTGAGTTCGGTATTGGCAGCAACCCATTCAGAAGCTGTAGAGTGTAAAAATGGATAGATGATAATATAACTTCATAAAATTTCACACACACACAAAAAAACCATTAAATATTTATTAAACACTTTAGCTTAATATAAAATTGGGGTAGATTTAACGGCAGTTTGACATGAACAACTTTTGGAAAGTTCGCATGATATTCCATGTACAACTAAAACAATAGTTTTTAAAAGTACAATCATAAAAGTTGTAGCATTTTAATTAATTTAAAATTAATTTGAGAATTGGTCGCACCACAAGACCATGTAAAATCAACTTGTGAAGGCAAGAAGGTGATTAAATATTAAACATTACATTCTCACAATTTTGATTATACATTCATAAACAAAAATGGAAAAACCTAAAATATTGATGTGATGCGTCAACTACCCAGTTAAAGAACAAATATGAATTTCCAAACACACTAGCAGTGATGTCAGTATAGATCCACAAATCTAAATGTGGGATGTGCAGATACGGTGACAGTTGGTTGAAAGCATCCCTTCCTAATAGGGAGACTTACATGGGCGAGCTATAAATCAGTCTGTGGTGACATTTTAAAGACAGGTGCTATTGCAGACTGTCTTAGAACTCACTTTTCTTCCGACATCTGATAGTTCTACATGGTTCAATTTCAAGATGAAGGCATGATGATTGAAACACTATCCCTAATCTACAGAGCTTATTAGCAATACTGAGAGGATATACACACATCCTTCCTTGCAGTATTCTACAATGTATCCATCCAGTCCAGAGCCAATGTTTTCCGGGGATCTCCACTTAAGAGTGACGGAGGTATCATTGACATCATCCACGCTGAGGTTCTGAGGGGCACTGGCGGGCACTGCACATTCATTAGACACATAAAAATAAATTCATATTAGAAAAACACATGAACTTTTATAGAGATGGATGGATGGATTAGGTGGATGGATTTGATGGCTAAATGGGTGGATGGATGAATTTGATAGATTAACTGATTGAATGGATGGAAGGATGGATGGATGGATTGGATTGATTAATTAGGTCTATTGATTTCATGGATAAATGAGTGGATGGATGGATGGGGTTGATGGATGGATTGGATGGATTTATTGGGTGGATATATGGATTGGGAGGATGGTTTGGATAGAAAAATGGGCAGATGGATTGGATTGATTAACTGGATGGATAGGGTTGATTGTATGGATGGATAGATGGGTGGGTGGGGTCCATTGGATATATGGTTAGATGGATAGATGGGGTTGATGATGATGGATGGATTGGGTGGATTGATGAGGCTAATTGGATAGATGGTTGGATGGATGGATGGATGGATTGAGTAATGATGGATGGATGGATTTGGTGGATGATGGATGGGTGGATTGATTTGATTGATTGGTTGATTGGTTGATTGATTGATTGATTGATTGATTGATTGATTGATTGATTGATTGATTGATTGATTGATGGACTGGGTGTATGGATGGGATAGGTAGACTGATGGATGGATGGATGAACTGGGTTAATGGATTAGGTGGACTGATGGATGGATGGATTGGGTGAATGGATGGATTAGGTGGACTGATGGATGGATGGATTGGGTGAATGGATGGATTAGGTGGATTGATGGTGGATTGTCGGGATGGATTCAGTGAATGGATAGATTAGTTGTATTGATGGATGGATGGATTGGGTGGTTGGATGGATTACCTGCTGGAGGAGGTGGTGTTGGTGGTTTAGGAGGTTCTTCTACAGGTGCAGCTTCAGCAGGAGCAGCTGATGATCAAATATGCAAGTTTATTCAGAGTTATATTTATATTTTACTGCCTATATGTCGATAAAATCATAAAACAAAACATTTGAGACTGAATGCGACAGAGAATGAACTGTAGCCTTGTGAATTGTCATTTTCTAAAGGGTGCAAGTCAAATTAGAGTGTCTGTATCCAAACTGAACTCGAACAATTAAAAATGATAGCAAAAGCACAATTATTTACCCTCAGCTGGAGCATTAGTGGAAGGAGCAGCTTCATCAGCAGGACCTAATAGCAAATCATTAGTCTTCCATTAGAGCAGTGCTACTCAGGAGAGATCGATAGATACCATTTTGAATAAACAGTCTTTTTTTTTTTTTTTTTTAGTAATGGTAGTTTAGTGTCATGGAGCAACAGATGCAGGAATAGCACCTTCTTCTACAACAGAAACTTCAGCAGATAAATATACTTATATATTGCCCTCATGAAGCAGTCACAGCAACTGATGTTTAAGAAAATTCAGGTAAAAAGTCATGCCATATCAGCATGTCGTGAGACACACTCTTCCACCAGCTAATCTTGATTTGACCACACACATGGTTGTTGATTAGTAGTTTTTGCACTCAGCACAGCAAGCCAGTTTACTGAAGACATAACAACAGGTGAGGGGAACCTGTTTTGACCCTAAGATGTGGGTTAACGCCACTCAAAATTTGAAAACTGAAAATGAAACATGATCTGAACATTGAGATGCTTATATAATGCTATTTCTAATGCAAAAGCGAAGTAAATTTGACAGGGCAGTAATAATCATCAGTGTTTTTGTTATAGCTTTACCCCATACCCTATGTCCCATCTTAAGGGGCAGCAGTCTAACCCTGAGCAGCAGGAGTCGAGTCTAGCGTTACATGTTAAATAAATGTTAGAATATATTAGGCACATGTTAGTGGATGGGTAGTCATAAATTAGAACGCTTCTGTAAGACAAAGTCCAATGATCGACAGGTGCTACAGTGCATGTTTATAAGGGACTTCTAGGGTTAGACACATATTAGGGAAATTTCTACATCATGTACATAATAATTAGAATATTTAGATTTGTGACAGTTCGGATTTTCGGTAGCTCACGTTGGATTCTCTTAAAATACATTTTCTTTTTAAGTCTCCTGCATGAACATTGGAAGTTTAAGTTTCTATTTTGTAAAAGTCATGATTGTAAAGCCAACACCCAAGACCGAAGTTATCTTCCAGCGGTTTGTGGATGTTCAGAATGACAATTCCATTTTCCTAAATCAATAAAACTGTTGAACAAGGGGACATATTTTAATCATTCTAAACGTGCCAAAACATCAGAGTTTTACTTCAGTAACTTTAGTAACTTGGAATTAGCCGCCACTGTCGATAAATAAATAAATAAATAAATGAACAATGGCAAAATGGATAAATATCTATTTTATTAAATTATATTATTAATTTATATTTATTATAATTTTACAGTAGCAGCAATAACTGTAGTAGGCCAACTATGATGTTATGGCAAATTATTAAGTAAATTTAGTGAAGAACATCGTCAGGTTCCCAGTGAAGTGAATGGAAGTAGTGCATGTTGTTCAGTAGGGGGTGTGAGTGAGTCCTCGAAAGTACAGATGATACATTCATTCTTTCACTGCAAGACAGCTGACAGACGTCGATGAACACAGTAGGCAATTATAAACATGACTTAAAGGAGAACTCCGGTCAATTTTAACATTGAGCTCATTTTTTTGTACATTTGGAGTGCTTTCAGTACAGAGAACAACGACAAAAATCGGTGTTGCCTACACCGTGTTATCCTCTTTTTAAAATTTGCACCCTGTTGACTTCAATGGGGCAAGTTTTAAACCTGCTTTTAGCCTCTTAACATCCTTGATGTGTCATTACAAGTGCACAGGTCATGTGAGTGATTCCTTCTGAGTGATCACGGGTGAATCTGACTTCAGTAGATGTGAAAGAAATATATAAAAAATGATGTTTATTCAGCCAGCGCACATACCTGTATTTACATCCTGTTTTCGGTCGAAGTCCACAGTAGTCGATTGTCGAGTTCACGCGTGTGATCATAGGTACTAAACCTATGCGCGTGAACTCGACAATCGATTACTAAAATTGACCGGAGTTCTCCTTTAACTTGAGTGTCAATTTTACAGTATGACTGCTAGTATTACTAAAATAATCGTTGTCTTTTAAATGAGATGTCGTTATTACGGTTAGGCACACTTATAAATTGAGTACCTTCAGGAGCAGGTGCCTCTGCAGCGGGGGCAGGTTCGGCCACTGCCTCTTCAGCCGGAGCTTCAGCCGGGACAGTCTCGGGCACAGGAGGCACCTCAGCCGGGACAGTCTCGGGCACAGGCTCTGCCAGCTTCTCCTCTTTTACAGCAGCCTTCTTGGCTGACTTCTTTATAGGTGCTGGTTTGGCTGGCATGATGCTTGGGAGAAACTCAACAGGACTGCCGGTCTTTGAAATGGCAATGTCTTTTGGGACGTTCAATTTATACCACCTCTGAGTATGAACCTTCAGGACTCCTCCTCTTCTTTAAATAGCCTTCAGTACACAGATAAATCTGTTCTTATCAACTCAGGAATAACCCTAAACTGGTCTCACCTCATTAAAGTTATTCATAGTCGTTGGTTGACTCAGTATCATGTAGCTTTCGTGCCTAGAGTCCAATCATTTCTCACTCTTGTTTTACTTGACCATTCTCATTTTTAATATTTAATGTCTTGAATTTAATCCTACTTCTTGACATTTGGCGCCCTCGTTTGTCTAAAAGTGTAACTGCAACGTGCGGTCCATACAGCAGTTACAAAATTAAGACGGTAGAGGGAGACAAACCTCAACAAGCAGAATTATTATTATTATTATAAAAATAAAATAAAAAAAAAAGACTTGAAAAGTTGTGGGTAACACTTTAGACTACTGTTCCTTCATTACTGAATAACCACACAGGAACAAATTAGTAACGCACTATTAACATTCTGATTAACAAATTAGTAAGTAATAGCGCTCAGTTGAATGTGGAAGTTCACTATTAGCTATAATCAGTAACTACTATTTTTTCATACCCCCCAGAGAACTACTATATACATGTTCATAATTAACATGAATAATGCATAATTTATAATAAAAGGTAACGGTAACACACTAGTACATCCTTCTAAAGGAACTACTAATTATTTGGATCAGTATTCTAAAGTGAAAAACATGATAACTACCTAATAGTGACTGAAGTCATTGTATGCTTTTTGAGATTTTTGTAAGATTTTGATTAGTAATTCCTTCCGATGGATTTGGTAACACTTTAGTCATTACTAGTGTATTTCCATGATCTTCACTTTAGAATACAGATCCAAATTATTAGTAGTTCCTTTAGAAGGATGTAGTAACACTTGATTCATTACTAATGGGTTACCATTATATTATATATTATGCATTATTAATATTAATTATGAACCTGTATATAGTAGTTCTTAGTGAGGTATGAAAAATAGTAGTTACTGATTGGCTAATAGTGAACTAACACATTCAACTGAGCGATATTACTTACTAATTTGTTAATCAGAGTTTCTTTTTAAGTTAATAGTAGTTACTAGAATGTTAATAGTGCGTTATTTGTTCCTGTGTAGTTATTCATTGATGAAGGAACAGTACTCTAAAGTATTACCAAGTTGTGTAGTGTGCAAAAATACAAACAGATGTTCAATTTCATGTAATAATTGTCAAATATTTATATATTTTTAAAAACTGAAATAAGTGTACGAGACCAGTGAAAGAGACATCTTAGTGTAGGGATGGCACGAGTTTATTGAAAACGTGAGTGAATATTTGATGGATTCAATTCTCTCAGATCAGCACGTATGCCTTTATAACCCCTTTCCAGCAGACAGTTCACAAAAAAAAAATAAAAAAATAAAAGACAACAATAACAAAAGGTGTCTCATCCAAGGGCCGGATTTTTCATATTTTACTGTGATTGTGGTCGCAGATGGGTTTACTATTTACAATGTTTACAATTGCAATGTTCTATACAAAATAGAAATATTTATTAAAGAGAAAGCAAGATCAATTTTTTTAAAAAGAAAAAGAAAAAAAGAAAAGCAGTTTTGTTTGAAATCCCAATGGGACAGGTAGGTCCAATGTGTTTTTCCAGACAAACAATGGTGATAGACATCAACGACATTAAAACACCATCAAACCTGCACATTAGCTTATCACATATACCATTGTTATCTGTCATTGGTACTGACAACTGAACTCAGTCTCAGCCTAAAATTATATTCCAACTCTGCATAGTGACAAATCATCAATCTGTTTTGATTAAACAACATCAAACCTTGTAAAGCATGTTTAATATAAAACAAGTAGGAAAAAAAGAGTTAACAAACCACAGGTTTATTATTGTGCCTGCTTGAACATTCAGCGTTGTTATTCATAAACCACAAAAAATAACGAATAAATTAATCAATACATAGTTAGACACTCTATTTTAGGTTGTCCAAACTATATCTGTTATGCAAGATATGATAAAGCACATGTATCTGTGACAGGAGAAGAGACAGTGGGAAATGGCTTCGGTTTGTGCGATTTCCAGGACATTTGGAAACGAGACTCCCTGCGAGCTCAAATCTCAAAGTCATTTTATAAGCTAGCACACAAAAAAAAAAGGATAGTACGTTCGCTCGCATTCCTATTCCCCGCAGCAAACAATCCCTTGCAAAACATAATAGTTTAGGTATTGCAATGTCCAACGAGTTGGCTTGTATTAGGCACATTTTCAAGACAAACAACGGGGATTCTTCCCCAAAGCCCCAAACTATCCATAAGCTATTAAGGGAAGTTTTTTGATCCTACAATGAGCTGTTAAGACAGATTTTGAGGTACTTGTGTGATTTGAAGCACCACTGTCACTTCTTTTTTTTATGGGTTGTTGAGACCAACTAATCGTAAAAGCTATTCTATACCTTGTACGACCCGGAAGAGAATAAAGAGGACACTTTTATAGTGAAAAATTTACATAGGCAACATGATCTAGTTACTTAACTTGCCCCTACAGGAAAGGCAATAGCTGAGAGATGACTGCGATCCTCCCTGTAATGTAAATCTAACCGGACACATTCAGTTTATAGGTGTTATATTTTATCCTTCCGATGTTTATTCTACCATAGACGTTTTTTTGTTGGCATTTTTTTGGTCATTTTTTGAAAATCCTATTTACAAATGTCAGACTAAGATCCTTTAGTAAAAAAACGTACAAAAAAAGACCTTTAAAAAACACTCCTGTGGTTATTCATTTGGAGAGCTACGTCTGACATTAACAGGACACGTAAACACAAGCACAAGAATCAGCAAGCATCATCAAGAGCACAAGGTGTGTTGGCAAACTGATGTTTTGATCCAATTTACATTCTGCGATTGCAACGGCACGCGTTTCATCTGACATTGCTATACTGCTAGTACTAAGACCGGTTAGTACACGTTTCAATTAGATAAGAATAATTTAGGAAAAATTAGCACGTTGCTCTTGTAGACTGGTTGCCAACACATCCTTTGCATCTCATGATAAGGTGCCTTTTTTAACGATAATCTTCCTCAAAGTTAAAGCTTTCATGCACATACAGTTCTGCAGCACTTGTAATCAGCCAATAGCAAACGCATTCATAAATTACAATCCACCATTATAATTTTTTTGTGTGTTTTTTGAGATTTCGTAATTATTACAGTATTACTGGAATGATTAGCGGGTTATAGAAGACACTGACATGGGGCCGTCCCATGACTTGAAACCACCATAAATAAAACCCAATTATTACAACATTTCCAAAAACTGGCTTCATTGTAACAGAAGAACAAAGGACACAAGCGTGTGTAAAACTGTAAGCTAACACTGGTGTTATTTTGCTTTGAACCTCAAGACATAACAAAAGCCAAAAAAATCGAATTACTGAACCTCCTCCAGACAAAACAAGTTGTTAAAACCATTTTGGCTTTGTTCACACTGCAAACAATCCTGATTTGTTTTCAAACGCAATCTAGACCCATTTTATTTGGTTTCGTTTGTTTAGGCAGTGGAGTCAATATCCAGTACATCTACGGACTTGTTTCCAACTGGTATTAAATGCATTTTTGGTGATATTATCACAAATGTTCAGCACCGATCGGATCACTGAAACCAATTACGGAGGTAGCCAAATGTAAAGTAAACGCTTATTCGTCCTGAATGCGTTGTACTTCGCTGCATTGTACCAAAACAAATTGATTTCGATTTAAATTGCAGCTGCCATCCGTATCCTTTATATTCTCTTCCTTTCCCGCATTTGCGTATAAGCCGCGTAACACGGGTTCATTCATTCAAATAGTATTCATGCACTGCATGGAAGTTATGTAGAGCGTGCCCAAACGTTTCTCAGCAAAATCCAAACACAATTGATCACCACGTTAATACCTGGTGGAAACAGGGCCTACGTTAGTTGCTACAGCAATGACATCAGCAAGCGAATCGGGTTTGAGATGTCAGTGAGAACAAAGCCTTCGATTAGCTTGATGATCCATGAGCACCTTGGCAATTGGAACTAAAGCCAAAGGTATACTTCCCTTGTCTACGTTCTGCTCCAGCTCGGGTCACAATCACCATAGTCCATGCACAACGTCCGTGTTCCCCCCCGATTTTTGTGTCTGCCAATAACAGCGCATGCACAAGTGATCTGAGCACTTGAAAAGCAAGATCTATTAACACATCATCATTACACACTCAAAAGAGCATAGTTTGAAAGGCTTGCATGCTCAACTCACAGACAGCAACACAGTGTCAGTCCAGATCCGGCCCACATCTGGTACAGATGTGAATCCACACATACCAGATGTGGGCCGGATCTGGGCCGACACTATGTTGCTGTCCGGGCTGTGCGTGAGACTGAGCTTAACGTAGAAAATGAAGTATACCCAGGCCTTAAGGTCAAATGCATGATTACTGAAAGTAAGAAGTTGCATACTGCTCCCATGCACCGGTAAAAGCACCTGTTATTACTGCTAGCGATTAAATCACCTGAGGTTGCCCCCAACTGTATCAGGCGGTGGATCACATGAGCCCCACTGCTTTTGCTGCATATCCGAGTGCCGTCGAAATTCAGCAACTTTCGTAGACAATGAATAACCAACAATATCAAGCAGCAGATTGCATGAGCTTCACTGTCTACTCTCCCATTGGTAATGTCACATTTGCATATAGTTGCTCAACTTTGTCCATCGCCAACAGTCTCTGTCGCTCATGCCGCCTCCAACCCTCATTGAAAACACATAACTTCTGGTTGTTTTGTCGCTGCAAATCACCATCAGAGTGAACAACCCTTGAGTTTTAAACAGTCAGTGCTCTTGCTTGAAAGCTACAAGTCAAAGTGCATCATCTCAGAGATCTACAGTCTACATCTGTCTCCTTCATGTCTGCTTTGATAGGAATAAAAGCAACGGGGTTATGGGTATGTACTGCACCTTGAAACTGCATCACTATGCAAACTGAGGTAATATAGAGTTATTTTCCGATTGCTATGAAACTGACTTCATGATATATGGAGGGACATCAGTTAAGGCTGAATTCTAAGCACCATCTTGTACATTATATTTTGCATCCATGCGAGTTGGTCTAAATGTAACCGCACTTTAGTGTACAGGGTTCAGGCGACTTGATCTTGAGGATGGAGTGTCGGTACTCTTGCAAATAAGAATAAATAGATTTTTGGTCCAAATGGACAGATATTACCTAAAACAAAAGTAAAAAAAAACAAAAAAAACATGAAGCACATTTTGTTCCCAGTACGGTAGACGAGAACATCTCATCTTCACAATCATCCAATCTTCACAATCCTCAGTTGCAAGTATTGCCATGCAACTTGCAGGTTAGGTAAGCAAAGGAAGGACCGGTTAAGACAACAGTGCAAAAAAGAATCTCGCTCAGATCTGGCAGGATCTGTTTTTCTGTTTTACTTTCCGGCTGAGAATGTTGTCTGCCTTGACCTGGATGTTCTTGAGAGTTCCTCGTCCTGACACTCTCAAACCTTTTGAAGGAAACAGGAGGTGCAAATCAGCTGTACAGAACAGTGTTTTGAAACAGCACTAGCCATTAGCGAGCTCTCAAGTCTTTTAGCTCAACCTAGAATGTGGGGTTGCCTGAAATGTCCCGTTCCGGCGATTCAATGTAGTTTGCAGACTCCTGGAGTTTCAGCAGCATCGCCATCTGAATGAGGGACAGAACAAGGACAGCTTGTCAGAACACATGCAGAACTGTTTACACAGGCTCAGGTATAGCTGTACTGGACACTCACCAATGGATCGGACTCCATGGTGGGAAGGGACGTGTCCTTTTTGGACCTGTCGTCACTGGTCTGCTGGAGTGTTGAAGCAGCGTTGGGGCCGGTGGTTGGCGGAGGGAGGTGAAAGAGTTTGGCCTGGTCCTGTTGAGCTGAAGGCCAGGGCAGCGTATCCCTCACCCACTCCACTGGATCCTCCCACGCTGCTTTCTGACCATGGACCTAAAATATATATGAATGCAGAGATTGAGCTCCAAGACTCCACTGCGCTTGACTTGAAAATAACATTAAAAGTGTAATTTGATTCACAGAAAAAAAAAACTGTTTTAGCAGCAGAAAAGCTCTGTTCTTAATTGTAGTGAGCTGCCTCATTTTGGCCCAATTTTAAGGTAGAATAAAGTCTTAAACCAGCCTAAAGTGGTTTACTGGTCTCCCAGAAGCCCTGTAAAAACAGAAAGCTACAGCAGCCTGACCAGGCTAGCACAACAGCTACGACCAACAAACTGGCTTAAGCAGTAGGGATGCTCGATCATGGCAAACATCATAATCACGCTTATTTTGCTCAATATTGAAACCTTGATTATTTAACACGATTATAGATGGGTGATACACCAAAAAATACAACAGAACAAATTAAATAAATAGTGCTTTAGGTTTTTCTTCAGGAAGATGTACTAACAGTGGTATTCAGATTAGTAATAGCCTACAACAGAAATTAATAAAGTAATCAAATGTAATTTGCTGCTGTATACATTAAATATAGACTAATGCTTATTAAAACTACAGTTTATTCATTTAAGAGCAGTGCGTGATTTTATCTTTGTCTTTTGTTGTTTGATTAACATTAATGACTGCAGCAGATTTATTAGGCTGCTGTTCCTTTAAGAGCTAACGCACAGACCCATTATACTGTTACACACACGTTTTCTTTCTCAACTGTTTACATTCACTTAAGACATAACTGTCCACAGTATACTTTGCTTATGCTTGTTCAGCCCTGTCTCAGACTCAGAGCGCACGCACAAGAGGCCGCCTAGGGAATAGTATCTCTTTCGCGGCTTAATACGCTTTTAATAACACTGTTTAATATCGAGCACGTCCCGCAGTTTAGCAACAATAGACTGCATTTTACAACACTCTGGGGTTTTAGGGAGTAAGAGATTTCTGAGAAATGCTGTTGAAAGTGGATCGGACCGAGCACCAAAACACACTAGTAGCAGAAAGGGGCGTATACACACATTAGGGGGGCGGTACCTGTGTTTGTGAATTTGGGGGCGGGGCTATTAAGATAGGCGTGTGATCCTTTTGGGTAGGGGCATGTTTGTTTCGGTGATTTCAAATATCATCAGCGTTTCTCAGAAATTGCTTACTGCACCTTTAAGAGACTTGCTCCCTATGAAGTGTGTTTCACTATAGTCACTTATGAGGAGGACCTCATAGGAGAGTTTATCTCCTAAACACCTGCCTGGAAGTTTCGAAAGATCCTCAAGACCTTAATTAGCTGACTCAGGTGTTTTAATAGGGTTGGAGCTAAACTCTGCTGGATAGTGGCCCTCCAGGAGCAGGATTGGACACCCTTGCTTAGTAGTTAGTTTCCTATGTCAGTGTTTTCTAATCCAGTTGGAGGTACACCAACAGTACACATTTTCAAACTCTTCCTAATCAAACACACCTGAATCAACTCATCAGCTCATTAAAAAAGACCTGAAATGGATTGGTCAGATAAGAGAGACATCCAAAATGTGTACTGTTGGGGAACCTCCTGGTAGAGGGTTTAGAAACGCTGGCCTATGTGGACAATAGCTTACCTTCACACCATCCTTAGCTCCCTCCTGAAGATAAGGAATAATGGACTGGTTCCAGAGGTCAATAAACCAGGAGCGAAACTCTGCTAAAGTTACTGGACAAGACAGGAAGAAGCAGGGACCTGCGGAGACAAGAGCCATAGCTAAGCACTGATGTGCTAAAACTAAACCATGACCTTTAAAAGGTAGTGCGTGGTACAGATGAATTTGCTAATATTATATCTCCACCACAAAATATAAATGGTTAAATAATGTTTTTCATTCAATTTGTGATCAGATATGCAGAACGTTTAAAGCTGTACCTATGAGGAAGTCTGAGGTGCTGTGTTTCTCCAGGAAGGTATGGAGATGGTACCAGAGTTTAGGCACCCAGTCCAGAACTCTCAGCACCTCAGCGCTGTGTAACGTGCTGTCATCCTCTGTCTCGACCAACTTCCTGTGTAAGTACCGCACCAGGAACCCATTTGCAGGCTCCACGTTGTTAGAGAAGGTGATCATTCTTCAGACGAATGGAAAAATCACAAATGAATTACATTTGGAAAATTGATTTGGTATTTCAAATTTCTTTATGAGGATGTTATTGTAAGATCAGGTCAAATTTTATTAGGTTTTACTTTACCTCACTACAATCTACAAACTGGAATAAAAAGGTACTAAAGAAATTAGGAACTTACCTAAAACTGAGATGCAGGCCATGATTTGACGACATCTTAACAGATTGATTGGTGGTTCCAATGACATACGGGCTGAAATAAATATCCAAGAAAAATTCAACTTCAAATTCAAAATTTGTCTTGTAAAAGAGTGAATCTCACAAAGCTTGTCAGGAAGAAGTCCAGGTCACATTTCTTCCCAAAATTATATTTAATATATATTTTATTTACCTTGAAACCATGATTTTTGTTCATGATTTTGAAACTCACCATTTGTGATATTTGCAGGTCAGCGCACTATTGACCAGATCGGTGATGGAGGACCCATCACTGATATCATCCAAGATAATGACCAATGGAATGTCCTCAGTGCCACAATCACGGTCAATCTGATTGGCCAGATTAGACAGGTACAACTGGAGGTCCTGAGGGAGAGAAGACCAAAGTGAGGCTTTACAACTGCTTGCGACACAAATCATGGTGGAAGGAGCTCAGTTTGTCTGAAAGTGTGATTTCCAGGCTTCACCTTGCAGGTCTGTTGGTGCATGTTGAAGGTGGTGATAAGGCCCGGGCCGGGGTCACGGCCGCTCTTCTCCAGCAGGTACTCAGTCAGACGGGTGGTGAGATAGGTCTTCCCTGTTCCACTGGGGCCCGACAGGACCAGCCGCCGGTGCTTCAGAAGCAAACTTATGTAGTGTTGCATCATTGGCTTGGGGATGAGCGTCTCGAAAACCAGACTATCCACACATTTATCCTTAACACCTGGAACAAACAGCACGATTAGGTGAATCAGAGGTCAGTTAGAAGTGCCAAAGAGATCTAAAGAACTAAAGACACAAACAATTAAAACAGGAAGGAGAAACATCTAGTAGACAAAAACAGAGTAACCAGCCATGACTGTCAACAGTGTCAGTGTCAAGATATTTTTCCTGTTTATTGGTTTCTATTTTAGAAACTGGGTAGCTCCGCCCACAGTGAATTCTCATTGGTCCACAATCTTGCTCCACATAGCTCACAAAATGGCAATGCTAGCATTTGGTTTGCAGGTAAATGATCACCAATAGAAGATCTCTAAAAAACATTTGCTGAACAGTTAAATGAATTAATATTATAATGAACTCTTTCCCAACCAGCGTTTTTGAAAAAAGTTGCCAGCCACCACCAGAATTTTTGATAATTCTAACAAAACGTTCATGGTCCCCAGAATATTCTGTTGCATGAATATCTGAACATGCAATATATCAAAGAAAGAAATGAACTTCAGCCTTAAAAAATAAATAAAAATAAAATAAAATAAAATAAAATATTCTAGCTTAATGCATTCTTTTTTTTATTTTTATAAAAAAGCACAATTTGGAGCAAAAAGCTGAGAAAAACTATATTTTTTTAAAGAATACATCAGGATGGGATTCAGAACGATGATCAAAACATAGATGGAGTAGATCGAGTCCATCAACACCCCAAAGCTTCACAGTCCTACAACTCGTCCTGGGTTCGACATTTCATTCTGTAACATTAGGCAGTTTTAATTTAAATGCTGTTAAATGTTGATGATCGCGTTATTTTACATATGCTCTCATATGCTATCACTTTTTTCTGTTTCTTCACGTCTTTTGATCAGGAGATTCTGAACTCTTTCAGAAGATGTCTCATAGCGTCCCCTACCGTATAACAGTGAAAGCACACAAAGCCGGAAATTTCCGTCAATGGCGAGGAAAGAGTTAACAGCACGTCTGAGGTAAACGATAAGCTTTAATGGCACTGAACCAGCATAAACATATGATCTGTTCCGAAACCTGTGATTTTGCCAATTAACACAGCTTTTCACTTTCAGTGAGGACTCTAAAATGACTTGACGCTCGAAACACCACGTTGTGCCGAGATGAGGTGTTAAAAAAGCTGATGGAGCGATTCAGTTGAAATTGAAATTGTGAGTTTTTTACCTTTGAGGGTGACAGTGACGAGTCCAGGACCCTTTTTTAAACAGTCACAGGGTGAACTTTCGGGAGCCTCGGCTCCAAGCACTCTCCTGCTCTGATTAATAGCGTAACTGTGGATAGAGTCGACAGACAGTCCCATACTCGTACTGGGATCCACCTGGGAAATGTAGTCCTAATGTATGAAGACAAAGAACACATTATAAACAGCACAATATGTTTTCCATTAAATATCAACAGCAATTTCATGCTATTATTTGCATGCTAAAATAGTATTACTATCTTTTTTTTATTTAAAAATGTATATGCTACAGAACGAGCTCTCACCCTGAAAGCTGTGGAAATGTCTGTGTCTAACGTCGACCACTCAGTTTTCCCGTTAATTCTCACTGAGCCGATGTAGAAATCCTGCTGCCTCACCTCCTGATTGTACATCACATTGAATATTTAGGCAATATGATCTAATATTCATGTATAAAGCATTCTAAAATATGTTTTCATGTATTCACCTCTCTGGGCACTTGCTGGTCAGAAATACGGACCACAACACGCGTAAAGGACTCGTCCCTCTGATATGACAGGCTCAGTAACTCCATAGGAGCAACGTCTGCGAGATAGAAAGAATGATTTGACTCAGTCTGCCTAGGTTAGATATGAGATGCAAGCTTTCACTCTTAAGTGCCCCAAAATATCATAACTAGTGAACTCACCAGGGTTGGAGCACTCATTGAGGCTGAGGCTGAAGGACTTGGTGAGGCTCATGGGTGGTTTGCTTTGGTTGGAGTTCAGGAGGCTGGCGAGGCCAGAGGGCTGGGAGGTGGAAGTAGAAGGTGGGCCGCAAGGGAGGACAAGGGACGACGGAGCACTTCCTGTTTTCAGCTGGTCGTTCTCTGCCTTCAGACTCTCCACCATCATCTGCAATGACAAACTGAATTAGATTTTATCTTTCTTTTAAGGCTAGAATACACTACACGGCTGTTGTTCAGATTTTTGCCCTGATTTGCAGTCTGGACTAGTCGACAATAGTTGCCAAAAATCTGTGCCAGTTTGCAGATTTTTGGCGGTCTGAGTTGACTTTCATAGTGTAAGATGGGCACAGGCTCTGATTTTTTAGCTTCAGACTATGATTCCAACCAGTCAGAGGATTTCAAAACAGATAATCGTATAATCTGTTCAGATTTTAAAAGTCATGTAGTGTATTCCAGCCTTTAGCAGTGCTTGACATGCAAGCTCATTGGGCCCTCTTTTAACGATTTAAACGCATGGTCTAAAGCGTACGGTGCAAGTCCACTTAGTGCGTTTCTGAATCCACTTTTGCTATTTTAACGATGGGAAAAATGGTCGGCGCACCCGGCGCATGTTTTAAAAGGGTTGTCCCTATTCTCTTAATGAGTGATGGATGTGTTTTGGGCGTAACGTGCAATAAACCAATCAGTGTCTCATCTTCCATTCCCTTTAAAAGCCAGTTGCGCTCGCGCCATGGCGGATTCGCTATTTACATGGCGGAATTTGCAAGTGGAAAAACTGAAAGCTTCTCTAGCGAGGAAACGGATCTGCTCGTGCGTGAGGTTAAAGCACGCAAGCAGACCATCTATGGGACAAAGTGTACGCACGTTGTGGACCCGCCTATAGGCGCACATTACTAGCGCGTTCTTTAAGTAACAAAAAATATTGCGCCATTGATCAGGTTTTTGTTTGTCAATGGCACAGTCTATTTCAGTTGCCTCAAAATAGCAACACGCCAACAATGCGCCTGAACACACCTCGTTTTCAGCCCAGCACGCCCGTGGGCGAACAGACGGGCGCAAATGCATTTGCTATTTAAACAACGTGGCGCAGGACGTGAAAATCATAACTGCGTCAGGCTGAAACTAGCAAAAAACACTTGCGTCGTGTCTGGCGCTGCATTGTGCCAGGTGTATGATATGGTCCATTAACTGCAATGAATTTATCCATGGTTCTAGTGCAAAGTTTCAAATATTTGTGAAATTTTGGCAAAGGTTTATAGGCAAAAATGGTCTACTGTCAATAGTGTTGCAATGTATGAAGCTCACACAGAAGCCACTCTCAAACCAAGCAGCTTTCTGCTGGTCAACTTGGCAAATTTGCATGAATTGTATTGGGAAATCTTCCAGCCTCATGTGTGGATTTCTATTGAAATGACTTGATCTTAACCGTGAAAATTTCCTGAACAAAGGTAATAGTGACAGTAGCAAACAGTTCCTAACCTGCATGTTGTTCATGGACTCTCGTAGCTGCTCCAGCTGGTGGGCCGAGCTCAGCGCCTCTAGCCGGATGTCCGTCAGTTTCATCTCTTTCTCCCACAGCTCAGACCGCAGATCCGATACCGCCTTCTCATCGCTCTCGTTTTCCTCGTTACTTTCATGGATCCTGTTACAACGTCAATATGGTTTTAAATGTGATTACACTTAAACGCAGTTTAAAGGGTGTAATATTACTGCTGCGTTTCAAAAGTGGGTAACACTTTATTTTGATGGTCCCTTTTGAACATTCTGTTGACTATAAGTAGCTTTGCAACTACATGTCAGCTAACTCTCATTAGACTATTAGTAGACTGTCTGCTTAATATCTGCTAACTCTTTATTGTATTGGTCCGCCAACAGACTTTCTACTGACTATAAGTACATATCAACTTATTATAACCCTAACCCTACCAGTCTACTTATACTCTAATGAGAGTTAGTAGACATGTAGGTGCAACGTTACTTATAGTCAACAGAATGTGTTAAAGGGACCATCAAAATAAAGTGAAACCCAAAAGTGAAATCGTCTTTATTAAAAACTATTAAAACTTTACTCACACAGAGGAGATTGCTGATTGGCTGGATTGGAGGGAAGGGGGCGGATTCTCTCCATCTTCATGGGCCAGTTTTGGTGAATTGGGGGCAGAAGAATCTGGAGTGGTGATCTCTTCAATATCAGAGTACATCGAGCCACCTTTGGCACCCTTCTTTATGCTGAACGCCTTGCCAAAAGAGCTTCGCAACTACAGAGAAATCCAGAGAAAGACAGAGAACTTCAAGTACATTATACAAGTGTTTGTTTATTCTGAAAAATTAAGTTTATTAATTTAATGAAGTTCATTCATTTACACTATTGTTCGAAAGATAAACAAGTCTTCTCTGCTCACCAAGGCTGCATTTGTTTGATCAAAAATACAGTAAAAACTGTCATAATATGAAATATTGAAATTTAAAATAACCATTTTCTATTGTAATATATATAAAAATGTAATTTATTTCTGTGATCAAAGCTAAATTTTCAGCTAAATTTCCAGCCTTTAGTTACATGATCCTTCAGAAATCATTCTAATATGATGATGTGATGCTCAAAAAAACATTTATTGTTATTATTATTATTATTATCAATGTTGAAAAGAGTTGTGCTGCTTCATATTTTTGTGTAAACATGACATTTTTTTTTTCAGGATTCTTGATGAATAGAAAGTTCAAAAGAACAGCAGTTTTTGAAATCGAAACTTTTTGTAACATTATAAATGCCTTTATTGTTATTCTTGATCAATTAATTTCATCCTTGCTGGATAAAAATACAAATTTCTTGTACAAAAAAAAGAATAATACTGACCATAAACTTTTGAGCGATAGTGTACAGATTGAAACTGTTATTAAAAAAAAATGTAAACAACTGAAAAAAATACTATAAACTAGACAAAAGTACCATTGTGATCTTTTATGCAAGAAAGAGAATATGTTATTAGTTTTTTAGAGTCAAATAAGAATTACAGTATGAAAATTATTATACATTCTGCGAACCTCCCTACTTTGTAGTGTTCAATTCAAGTACTACATGTCACGGTACTTCAGCAACACAAGAGAAAAGGATATTTTTCAACAAGGGCACTTGAAACACTCAGGTGAGGATAGTTATACTGTACATGATACACACATTTCCATAAATGAGTTTACAGCCTTGAAACAGATAAAATACTGAACAGCTGTAAGATAGTTTCAACATGCAAAGTGTTGTTTCTCAACATGCTGTAGTTAGTGCGAGTGTTTAGCATTAGCTTCATTCATGTGCAGCAGTATTCATTAACTTATAATAGTTAATAACTTATGCAGCAATAGCCACATTGAACGTTCACAGTATTTCCACATGTTTACAAGATTAGTAAATTAGGCATTCTAGAGGGAATTCACTAAGAATGAACTGTGACCACAGATAGAGCAGTTCATTTGCAACACATTATTAGCTGTTTTCATGCCTGACGGACTAAAGCAAATTAATGCAATTCAGGTCATGACGCAAATTGTTGGTTCCCATCGTGTCAGTTTTTAGAACCTGCATCCCAATTTGCTTACTTGTCCACTATTCTATCACACTGAAAATTCCAAAAAGAAAAAGTGCACTTTCCACCCAAATGATGCACTTATTTAACCAAAAAAGTGTGGAATGTTGGACACTTCATGCACTAAACTGTCTGTAAGAGTCTAGTGTATGAATTTGATATGGTTATTTTGTCATCCAACATTGGTGACTAGATAGTTGAGTACATAGTGAATAATACAAGTGCATAGAGTATGTCATTTTGGACACAACGCTGTTTTTCCAGGTGCAAAAAAATAAGGTTTTTGCACTTAAATACCATGTGCTATTTGCTTAGTGAATTCACCCCTTTACTGTCGTAACATATAATAGTTTACACATATGAAAGTATAAGCTGCAGTGGCTGTCCCAATGGAAACCAGTGGACACGGTGCTTTGTAGAACGGTTAGAGACATAACGAGAAGGAGCATTCCCTCAGAGAGACTTATAAACTTACTTCACAGACCTTAGAGAATTTCAAGAGAAGAATACATGAAAACTATGGTTACGCGCTCGCAGATAATAATATCCACAATAATTCCGTCGGAGAAAGACCGGCTCCTCTTTTTCCGCTTACCCAGCTCTTTTTCTTCTTCTTCTTGGCATCGTCTTTCAGGCTGCCCACACTGGAGTGGCTGGTAATGCTGTTCAGACTAGAGATGCTCTCGGATGAGTTCTGCCTCCTGATTCGAAACTCTGAGAGAAGGGATGAAGAATGTTTGTTCGGTAACATAATAATCGTATATTGAGAGGTGTATTTGTCCTGTCCTCACCTTTGGGGGAAACATCAGGGTTATTGAGGGCGACTTGGATGACGGCCTGTGCCTCCATGTTCTTGGTTTTAAGGTTCTCGATTGTTTCTCTCAGATCTGTTAATTCACTGTCCTATAGAGAAATGCGGATTTATTTATTCTGTGCTCATCCATTTAAAGCATCAACATTGAAACAACAAGCGCTGCTACTGATGGTTTTCCAAATAAATGTAGGTTAACTTCTGCTTTGACAATGAGTTACTGCCTGCACTTGACCAATGACATTTACAGCAGACGTAGCCACAGGGACGTCTACAAAAACTCCTGCCGCTGTGCATCACTGGTCCCTCAACATAATTAGCTTTCTCTGAATCACTGAAACAATCTGCAGGGTCACAGTTACTGTAATGAATCGATGAATCCGGGTCACTGACTCGCAAAAAAAGCTTTCTAGACCGACTGCCTCTTTCACAGAGGGCAATGTGCCATGAACGTCTGGAACGTATAGAAAAGCCAGAAACCCCCAACCTCCACTCAGTCATAATTTGACCCAAATTTGCTCTTTCACTCTCAGTGACTCTGTGTGGTTACACATATGGACCTAAATGTAGCTTTTGGGCAGTAAAAGGACAGTTGAGGTTTGTGTAATATGTTTCATACACATGGTCCAACCCGAAGACATATATACACTAGTAAACAATATATATATATATATATACACTAGTACAGTCAAATCGATTAGTCGCATCTAACATAAAAGTTGTTGTTTCCATAATATATGTGTGTGTATATATATTATTATATTTATATATATTATATTCAGTGTGTGTGTGTGTATAGGCCTACTGTACACACACACACACATATATTTAAAATAGCTGAGGACACAGAGTGAGCTGCTGCTGGAATGGTTCATGATCCAAGTTGTCCGAAACACGAGAATGCTTTATATTTATAAGCGCTTCAAACAAAAGCATAAGTTACTACATCTTGCCCTGTCGTGCTTTGACAGATGCGTGTGCTGTTTAATGCCTTCGACACGTTTTCCTTACATTTTATGGTTATATCCTTATATGTAAATGTTAGAAAGTCCCACGAGTATAATAGTGAATCTTGTTAAACTTCACAGACTTCAACGAACAAGCACCGGTGCGCGCATTCGCGTCAAACAGACGTAGCGCAGTAGACCATGAGTGCAATTTTGCTCAAATATTTTTTGTTAGAAATTAAGTGTAGTTTTAGAATTCTACATTTAACACAAGTAATCATATTTATGAGAACAGTAACAGTAAAGGCAATATTGTTGGTATAGCCCATTAATGTAATATAATTACTATTTACAGACGAGTGAATGCGTGTTCCTCATACCTCGTAACGTTTTCTTTCTTTTTTTACGGTTTGTGCTTTTGTTTACTTTCATTTTTAATTTAGTCATTTTAATTTATGCTTTGAAATAGTAAGCAATCAGTTGTTTTTAGGTTTAGAATGTAATGTTTGTATTTTGAGACTTTTTTTTTTTTGCTAATAATGTACAGCATAGCCTACATGGATACATTCACTATATTTGTTTTCATAGGCTTTATATTACAATTTTTTTTGGAGGACAGCAATTGGTAGGATGTGGAATAACATTGTTTAAAAATAATGGATTAAAATTCATTTTTAATACAAAAAATCTGAACAAATTGTGTTCCAAATTTTAAGTTTCAGTAAGATTTTGTTTGGGCGCAGTACCAAACTTTTCCACTAGGTGACAACCAGACTCCATTTCTGACCATATAAGGGCGCCTCCATTTCCATATGTGGTTTGAGTACTCTGAACTATATATTTCCATAATTTTCATACAATTTATGAAGTAGACAATCTATGAAGTAGATTTTGATATGAATTCAACCTCTAATAAACATATAAAAAAACATGTATGTGCATTATAGCGCGCCGCCGCATCACAAATGGTGAATCTATTATTTTTTTCTTTATATTTAAAACATTTTCAGACCTTTTTTTCAAAAAAAAATTTAATGGATGTTATCTTTTGAACTTTTGGCATGAAAACAAACTGAGGTTTCTACCAATTTTTCATATTTTTTCATGTTCATCGCTATTTCAAAATAAAGGTCTGAGCACGCCTTAGGAGTATGAAAATATTATTGTTGCAAATTGATAAATTACTGCTCCTCGTAATGTATTTTGAAAATCAGACACCAAAACTAGAGATTGTAAGCTTTCAAATGATATATAGTTTGTCAAGATTAGTTTAGGTTTAGCATAGGATATAATGGCTGTGAGTCCACCGATGGGCCGGTTATCAAAATAATCGTTAGTTTCAGCCGTAGTATTGTGGCGAGTTGCCAGCAGCTCATCACACAATGGGGAGCTGGGGAGCAATCGCCAAGCCCAGCTGATGGCATTCAGTCAATCTCCTAGCGCTGGCAGAGACAGAAGAGGTAGAGATTCTTCTCTCAACTGAAACGAACGCTTGTTGTGAGAGTGATTAACAGGAGGTTGGTGTTACGGACTCTCTGCCGGCAGACCTCCACACAGACTGAACACTGTCTGCTCAAGCAGACTTTCACCCTCACTCACCCAGACCACGAAGACACTCTCAATGGAAAACACCAAAAGAAGCACTACTTTACGGAGACACGGACCTGAGGATTACAGTCAAGCATCCACTGGTCTACTTTTCTTTGCATTTGCTCACTTGTAAATAAATACACCCTCTGGGTTGAACTCACTTTCTCGTGTCCGTTCTCCTTTTTCCCCTCAGGAACCCGCTACAGTATATATAAACAGACACGCACACACACACACACACACACGTTTATTTTATATATATACATAAATATAATATGTATATACTGTATATACTCATATATTATGTAAACAAAAACTTTTATGTTAGATGCGATTAATCGCGATTAATTAATTTCACAGCACTAATATATACATATACATAATATATAAAAATATAAAAACATGAAATCAGCAGAATGACATTGTTTTGGCAGCTCAATGTTCCTACTCCCTCATGATATGAAATGCTAATGCTCTAAAGGCCCTGACACACCAAGCCGACGGTCGGAGGGACTGTTTCAAAGAGAGACGCACGCACATAAAGCCGCTTCTCATAGAGCGGACGAGTACTGAACTGAGTTCTTTTTGTTGCGTTATTGGGTCAAATACACACACTTATGAGTCAAAATGGCCGCCTTTGCGAGTATCCTCATTTTTTCTTAAGTGAACATAAACAGTTGAGAAAGAAAATGGATGTGTGCGTTCCGTCTGTTCCGTCCGAAACATCAAAAAAGCAAATCTCTCAATGCTCTTGACTCAATCACTTCTGTCTCACTTTAAGAAGAATAAATGTATACATTTAATTACACACTGAAGATATGCAGTGTTATTTTATACATTTGATTACGTTATACAATTTATGTAGGCAAGCATTTCTTATTTCAGGTAGGTCTATTTCTTTGTTCTATTGCTTGTTACTAGTTTCTTTGTTCTTATTTTATCACTGACTCTACTTTTCTTCAATAAGCTTGAGAGTACATTTTAACATAGGCTAGGCTACTATTCGGTTTTTTTTTAGTGCTGGGCAATAATTAATCGCATCCAAAATAAAGGTTTGTGTTTAAAAATGATATGTGTGTGTACTGCGTATAATTATTTTGTATATATAAATACACACACATGCATGTGTATATTGATGAAAAATGTGTTATTTATATATAAAATATTTGTATTTATATATAACATAAATTATGTATAAATATATATATACAGTATATACATGCAAATATTTCTTAAATATATACATGCATATGTGTGTATTTATATATACAAAATAATTATACACAGTACACACACGTTATATAAACACAAACTTTATTTTTGGATGCGATTAATCGTTGCCCAGCACTAGTTGTTGTTTTTTTTTTTTGAAATTGGTGACAAAAATTATGAAATTTCACTGGTATCAAAAATAACTATGTTGCGATATATATCGTTAATTACTCATATCGTGATATAAGATTTTGGCCATATCGAGCATGTTGAATTTGCGTCTGTCGGCTTTGGCGATGTCGATGAGAGAGAGAACTCTGATTGGGAACGAGTCAGTGCATGAGAATAAAAGCGAAAGTGATGAAAGTGCGCTTGTAGTCCTTTTGGTGTGTTCGAGCGCAGCTTTTTGGCCGAGACGCAGCTGACGTTGAGGTGATAACACAAGCAAAAGCTCTTTTACGTCGGCTTAGTGTGTCGTCGTGGCCTTAACTGTTATACCAATAAGCCAGTTTGTCATCTTCTTTGAATTAATCGGTGGTGGAGACTGATCAGGAGTTTGTGTGTGTTTTAGGATGACTATCGTACCTTCTGCTCAGCACTGACAGAGAGGCACTGGAGTCGAGAGGTCATGAGGGCCAGACTCTGCTCAAACGCTGCCACCAGGTTCGCCTGGAGAGAGAGAGAGAGAAAAAAGATTTAATTGCCTTACAAGTGACTGTCATATAATTAAGGTAATATTAAAGCTGCAGTCTGTAACGTTTGGAGTTCTAGCGGTTAATAAACAGAACTCTATGCGTCTTGCCGACGAACATTGTAGCCGGAGTTACCTCTCTCTGTTTATGTCTATGACGAGTCACGCAGGTACTGGGCTACTCCGCAGTCTAAAATAGTCCCAATATAAACACTTATTATAAGTGTACCGTAGTGATTCAGGATTAGACAAAAACACGGTTTGGAAAATGGATTGATGATGTACTCGCTTAATATAACATTTTGTACATTTAAAAAAAAAAAAAAAAATTACGGACTGCAGCTTTAAATATTAAATGGAATGTTTGGAATATTTCAGAACTACTTTTCAAAAGTTTGGGGTCGGTAAGATTTTTAAATGTGTTTGAAAGAAGTCTCTTCTGCTCACCAAAGCTGCATTTATTTAAATCAGAAACACAGTAAAAACAGCATTGCTGAGAAATATAATAACAATTTAAAATAACTGTTAATTCCCAAACGTTTGAACAGTAGTATACGTATGCTAATCTTTAACTTTATCCGTGTTTGACCGTGTGCACATACATTAGCTGACAGCTGTGAGGTCAGATTGGCCACCTTCTCCTGTGAAGATTCCAGCTCCCTCCTCAGCTTACGGATTTGCTGTGAAGAAACACACACACTTGTTAACCAACAGATCATTTGAAAATAAAGTGGCATTCAATTTAAAGGAATAGGTTGAAAATGCGAATTCTGTCATTATTACTCATCCTCATGTTGTTCCAAACCTGTACTTTCTTCCGTATAACAAGTAAGGAAGTTAGGCTGCTCTATTCCATGCAGTGATCGCAAAAATCGAAGGCTCGATAAAAAAATATCATAAAAGTACTCCATATGACAAGATTTCTGAAGTCTTATGATAAGTCATACAGGATTGTGGAGGATATTGATAGTCATTGTGTGAGAAAATAATGACAGAATGTTCATTTTTGGGTGAACTATTCCTCTAAAAATGATCACATTATTTACTTTGACGTAAATCTCTAAATTGTTTTTCCTAAATGAAAGCATTAAAGTCAGAATGAGCCGACGAAGCTCCAGGAATCTCAGCTCGCTGCAGCTGCTGGAAAACTGAGACGGATGATATTTAGCACTCCCAATAGCAACTGTGTCTGTTTATGTTATCTCTACATGGAGTGGGCTGATAAATGCTATACATGCAACTGAAGGTAACAGAAAGACAAATGGTGAGTATATCCACACACTATGATGAACACCAGACCAGAACAACACACACAATGAGTAATCAGACTCACTTCAAGCCATCAGGCTTGGAATGCAAAACTTCACCAAGTACATTTTTTTCCAGGGAAAAGAAAAGTAACTTGGTGAGACACATTCCTTTTGCATCCATAGATCAAGAAGACAGACTCATGAAACGGTAAAGGCATATTCCCACCAGGAAAATATTATCATCATGACATCATCAATATACTAAAACTAGACAATGCAATGTGTCAAATCTGAAATATCATATTGCAATACTTTTTTTTTTTTTTTTAGATATCTGATTTGATATATAAAATGACAACAATTTAGCAATTTATTGCAATTAGACTATTTAAACTTAACCTTTTTTTCTGAAGCAAGGTCATTTTCTGAATTGTTTGGATGCTGAATAAATGTTTGGACTTTGTTTAGATATCCGATGTCATGATCAGCTTGTGAATATTTTTCTGTTGTGTTTGTTTTATCCTATCTGATGTGAATATGCCTTCACATTACAGTTATTAAACACAGAACATGGAGGAAATTATGAGTACCAACAGGTGGTGAGCTACTCATTTCATTGAATGATTGAATGAAACATCAATTGACAAAAACACAGCAGAGAAATCTCATAACACCATTCTGAACAGCTAATGGCAGATTATGGCTATGAATTAGTGCTATGTTAGTTATTAAAATGCCCCTATTATGCTATTTTAAAGGTTCCTAATTTTTTTTTAGGTCTTCTACAATAAGTTTACATGCATCCAATGATGGCCCAGTCTGTTGTGATTGGTCTACTGTGCTCTGATTGGTCAGATGGCTCAGTCTGTTGTGATTGGTCTACTCTGCTCTGATAGGTCAGATGGCTCAGTCTGTTGTGATTGGTCGGATGGCCCAGTCTGTTGTGATTGGTCAGATGGCCCAGTCTGTTGTGATTGGTCTACTCTGCTCTGATTGGTCAGATGGCCCAGTCTGTTGTGATTGGTCTACTCTGCTCTGATTGGTCAGATGACTCAGTCTGTTGTGATTGGTCAACTCTGCTCTGATTGGTCAGATGGCCCAGTCTGTTGTGATTGGCTTACTCTACTCTGATTGGTCAGATTGCCCAGTCTGTTGTGATTGGTCTACTCTACTCTGATTGGTCAGATGACTCAGTCTGTTGTGACTGGTCTACTCTGCTCTGATTGGTCAGATGACACAGTCTGTTGTGATTGGTCTACTCTGCTCTAATTGGTCAGATGGCCCAGTCTGTTGTGATTGGTCTACTCTGCTCTGATTGGTCAGATGGCCCAGTCTGTTGTGATTGGTCTACTCTGCTCTGATTGGTCAGATGGCTCAGTCTGTTGTGATTGGTCTACTCTGCTCTGATTGGTCAGATGGCTCAGTCTGTTGTGATTGGTCTACTCTGCTCTGATTGGTCAGATGACTCAGTCTGTTGTGATTGGTCTACTCTGCTCTGATTGGTCAGATGACTCAGTCTGTTGTGATTGGTCTACTCTGCTCTGATTGGTCAGATGGCCCAGTTTGTTGTGATTGGCCTACTCTACTCTGATTGGTCAGATGACTCGGTCTGTTGTGACTGGTCTACACTGCTCTAATTGGTCAGATGACACAGTCTGTTGTGATTGGTCTACTCTGCTCTAATTGGTCAGATGGCCCAGTCTGTTGTGATTGGTCTACAGCTTACAGTGCGTGACGGAAAATAAATATCTGAATTTCACCTCTGGATCTTCCTCAGTACTTGATACACAGTGATACGAACAGTAACGATGGCGTCAGTTTTTCCGTATCAATTCCAGTGCGAGTCCTCATCCTCTTGAAATGCATGCAAAGTGGATTCGCAGCACTGAAAACAGCGTCTTCTCGACGTGTCAACAACACAAACCAAACTCTTCCAGTCTCAGCTACAGCTTCAGTGTTTGAGGGTCAAAGTAGACCTTGTTCACGGGCAGCCAATGAAGACCATAGACTGCCATTATGCAAATGTTTTACACTGTTACGTATGTAACAGGAAGTGAGCTTGGAATTACTGATGACTTGTTTCAGGCAGTTCAGAATCGATTAATTATTTTAGGAAACAATAACTTTATTTGTTCTGCACTTTGATTTTTAAACCTTTGCAGACCTTTTATATTCACAGACAGCTATATTACACACTACATGAAAGGCAGTATTCGAAAAAGCATAATAGGGGCACTTAAAATGCTGTGCCATTGAGCAGCACCTGACATTAGCTGACTTTAGCTGTTATGATCTCTGAGAACATGTATTACAAAAACAGGTTATAAAATATGACTATCTATGACTATATGACTTCTGGATGACGGAGAGGGACAATCCGAGAGAGACAGACACTCACCTCGCCCTGAATTCTCTCCTCCGCCTGAGAGATTGCACGGAAGAAAAGAACGGCAGAGAGACAGTAAGAAGCTGAATAAATGGAAGTCAATAGTGATGAAAAAACACAAATTCAACTGAAAAAGATCTAAGACAGGAACAGGGCTGCACGATTTGGTCAAATTAGTTTGACAATATTTTGCTTTTGAATACAATATAATAAAGATAGATAAATATCCGAGCTAAAAAATAAAAAGAACACATAAAAAGTGTGATCACACTTGTGTGAACTAAATTGAGACCGCTTTCAGCTGACCTGAAATTTGGTGACAAACATTGTAATCACATTTTACTTGAACTTAAAAGTATTTATTAAATTAAATTCTAGACTTGATTTTAATTTTGATTTATTTTATTCAATTAACTGTGCAGCCCTAGATAGGAATGGCATCAAATGCAATTTTTTTTTATAAAGTAATGATACATTATTTCACTATTTATTAGAATAAGTAATATTACTTATGAGTGAATCAGTGAATGAAACAAATATTTGACTAAAGTTGTTTATACTACTGCGTAAATCAGTTTTTTTTTTTTGTACAAAACCAGACCAGTTCTTCATTGAACCCATAGATCACATCAGCACCTATGTCATGTGCAGCAGTTCAAGTAACAACTCCATTTTCAGTAAGGAAAGCAGAGAAAGCTTCTACTAGTGTCCCTGCTGTGAGGGTCTAATAAATCAGCAGGAGCAGACCGAGCTGCACTCGTGAGAGTCTAGCGCCGTATGACACGTGTTCTGGGGGAAAAAGTGCTGGGATACTTACCGAGGAGTAGTTGGAGGAGGCATTAGACACCAGAGAGAGCACTGAGCCATGAACTGCAGCAGGACAAAGAAAGACAGAAAGAGAGAAAATTTGATTTTAAAAACTCTAAAATAGCTCAATCACGGGATAGGTTACATTGATTGTAAATTGTACATGTCCTGTATTGTGTTTTATTATGTGTAGAGTCACATCCAGCTTACAGAGCTAACTTTTAGCACAAACATAGTTAGAAAATGCTGAAGTAATTTAGTAGATGCCTTGATCCAAAGGAACTTACAGTACACTGAAGACCAAAGTATACTTAAAGGAATAGTTCACTTAAAAATGAAAATTCTGTTGATGGACCCCATTGATTTCCATAGTATTCCATAGTATTTTTTTTTCCCCTACTATTGAAGTCAATGGGGTCCATCAACTGTTTGGTTATCAACATTCTTCAAAATATCTTCCTTTGTGTTCAGCATAAAAAAGAAACTCATACAGGTTTGAAACAACTTACAGTAAGCGTAAGTAAATGATGACAGAATTTTCATTTTTAAGTGATCTATTCCTTTAACAATATATGCGTACACTAGGATCTGCATATTGTATTCTTTTCGTGAATTTCCTCATCAGCACAGTACACACATATTGTCCAAGCGCAGCACGGTTTTTGTAACCACGAATACTCTGTATGCGCAGTCGCAAATGACATGGAATTTGTTTGCACTAATTTCTTTATCCACAAGGTGGCAACAGTGCCCCGGGACTGTTGATTTTCAAGATAGTCAAAGAAAAAACGGAATAAATGGAAGAGACTGCGTCTGAAAACGTAGGCCGCTCACTTATCAGGCAATGACTTCGTATGTAGCGTAATGGTTTAGTGATCTAGCGCAAAATAGAGAGAGATTTGGTGAAAACTAAGCGAATATTTAATTACTACAATAGTAATTTCTCGATAGAAATGACATCAGAAATGGAAAATGTTGGTCAATAACATTCATTTACATAGAAACTGACCAGAAACCACAACTTTCAGATGCCATCTTTATTTATTTATTTTCTAGCTCAACTGTCACAGAATGGAAAGCACAGGATTGTGGGATATCAAAGGTAGAGAAGGATACATCTATGCTGCCTTTAAAAATCGATCAAATGAAGATACCTCAGGAGACAGGAAGTGAAGCTAAAATTGGATTCGGACGTTTCTTGATGCCTTCCTACTTTGGAATGCATCCTCCGAAGGCAGCATTTATAACCTTTCGGACGCAGCCTGGAAGAGTATACTTTGACAGGCTGTGTGTACAACTGTGCATACTTAAAAAAAACAAAGTATACTTTGGGCTTTACTACTTATGCTAATGTTTTGTCCCCTCTGAGATTCAAAGTACACCCCCATGTAGACTGAACCATATAACCCAAAGTCTCACCGTCATCGCCGGGATCTCTGTCTCTGAAGGAGCCGGATCGGATCATGCTCTTGGGCCGCTCTGCGAGTGATAGGGTGCTGCCCAGCGGTGAGGACTGATACAGATCAAAACTGGCCTCTTGAGTGGGAATGCTGTTGGATCTGGTCATCCTTGGCGTTCCTGAGGTGGGGCTGGGTGTCACTGCACATAACAGACAGCAGAGGGAGCCAGTGTTTATATATGATATAAATCAAGGCACAGTGGAGAAAGGTGTGCAGCATGTTGCCTGGTGGGGATGCATCTTTTTATGCAATATTGGAACATTGAAGTATTTATTCTAAATGATTTGTCCGTGCATATTGTTATTTTTCTTTAAATAATGTGCCTCGTAATCTTTAATCAAAATAACTTCCCCTCCCTCTTGCAGCATCTCTTCTCTTCTCTGGTGAAGTGTTTACTGGCGTGAGGGCGGGACAATAACCTGTCACTCACATGAGATCCACCAATAGCAAACCACAACCATTCAATCAATTCCCCATGGATAAAATCAAGCCTCACCCTACATTTGTTCCTGTTCGAGAAGCTGTTTAGCTCGGATATACGTCACAATAGGGAAGAAAAGCCTATCGCAACTTCCGTTTCATGCCGATTTAAAGCAAACAGGAATGCAAAACAAGAATCAAAATGAACCTTATTAACTTAATATACAGTATATATCCTTTTCATGAGCAAACTGAATCCTAGTGGATAAAAAAAATCAAGTCCCGCCTTTCATTATTTCCCAAAGAATAATCCAGTTCACCCTCATCCTTCCCTCGGGTCATTTTGACCCGGAATTTTTTGTACAAAATTAACTATAATTTTAGGGCTTCGGGTCATTTTGACCCGCAATGAAAGGATTTGTTACAGGACACGAAGGAAGGATGAGGGTTAATGCTGTGGAAGTGTGCAGACACTTACTGATGCTTGTCAGTGGCATCTTTCCTGGCAGTATGGGTGAAGGGAACTGTGGCGGACTGTTCGTCTCCGTCAAGCTCATGATGGTGTGTGAGTGGCGTCTCTCTTTGTTGTCCTCCTCAGCCTGCAAGGAGATGTGCTGGCTGATGGGAAATGGGGGTGTGACATTAGTTTCATGGATTTACTGCATTGGATCAAACCGTTTGTCCCATTAAGAGGGGTGAGGTAAAGTTAAATGAACAGTACCTTAAGCCTTTCTTTGGGAGAGTATTTCTGTCCCGTTGTGAGCTGAAAGAAAGAAAAAAATTGAGAAAAAGAGCATTATTCAAATGACAGGACGCTTATGCATGGAAATGAAGAGATCACACTCCAAAAATAGATCACAGAAATTTGTGAAGCAAAATGAGCAATTAGTAGTTCAGGCAGGGGGATAATTAGCAGAGATATAATCTGAGTGTTAACATAATAGGCAATTGTTCTGCTTTGAATTTTGGGTGCATGTTATCTGAGTACAAATGTGCTGTATGAATGTAAATGCTGTGATGTGGCTCTGTGTTGGAAGATTACTTAACACTAAGTATTAAACTTCAGTGTGAAGTTGCCCTGAAGTTGTGCTAAACCTATGAATCCCAAATCATGTGACTTATTGTCCCTGTTTATACCTGGTATTAAGATGTGTTTTGGTCGGTCGGATCACAAGTGGATGACGCTAAAAACTAAAACGGGTTTAAAACGTTTTGAGCTTGTCCACTTTCCACCTTTTCCGGTAGTTGAAAACACATTAGACCGGATTGCTTTCGTAGTGTAAACGCTCATGTGGTCGAATGTGTTCAAACAGCCACAAAAGACCGTTTACTCTCCGTCTACTGACCTAATGAGTTACATTATGAGAAGAGCGCTAGCCAGAAGGGATTTAAACTGGCGGCTGAAGACCCAAGTTTGGTTTGAAGATGAAAAACATACCAAGCACAATGTTCTCTCACCATTCCTGATTTCTAACACACAACGTTCGGCCGGTCTTGCGGCTGTCAGAGCAGAAACTAAAGCTGCAGCTCTCCGTGTGTTTTTCCGTTATCTCCGGTCGTGTTCATATGTAAATTGCGCGAGCTGTCCATTATATCGAAATATCTGAAAAAAAACATACATTTCCCCACCCATAGACCCTCCCCTCGAAGAAATCAGGACAGAAGTGGTTGAAAGTGGACAAAAGAGACGGATTAAAACACCAGGTGTAAACAGGAATGTGTCTCCCTCGTCTGCTTGTGATCCAATCCACCAAAACGCATCTTAATACCAGGTGTAAACAGGGTCATTGAGGAGAGATGAGCTGTTACTTTTAGAAGTGATCGGACATGATTTTTGCATGGCAGTCAACAAAACAGGTGGAGAAATATCATTAAACTTACTACACCACAGCAACAGCCTAGCAACTTTATAGCAACATGCTAACACACCCTAGCAATGGCCTAGTAATCAAATTGCAATCTGCTAACAACTGCTAAAACACCATATGGGCTTGCAACCACCCATAGAATGCTATACCATTGTGAGTGGTTCCTAATATTTTTCTGAGCACAAACTGCTCTGCTCTTTCCGTACACACAGTTTTGAAGAACAGATAGAGCCGAGTCTTCATTAATAACTCCATAGTGAAGAAATGGATAAAGAGAGCAATGGATAAGAGCTGTAATGGAGAGAGATGAGTTGCTGAATAGAAACGGTATTAGAGTCAATGCAAATTAAACAGATGATAGACTTCCTGCCTCAGACACATGACCCCCATTAGCCCTTCAGCTCTGTGGCGGCCTAATAAAAATAATCAGCCACATTAAGGTCGTGAGCTATTGTCCAGTTTTTAATCTGACTAAGCAAGCATTAAAATAATTTTGCGGTGGGTTTTTATAAAGGAGACCGCACAAAAACAGAGAGGCCACGGGTGGCAGAGAGCTGCGTGAACCTTGTGGTTTATTTTTATTTATTTTTATATATTTTTTAAATGTGATGTAGATAAACTTATAAAAGTCTTCTTGTTTGTTTTAAAACAAAATTATGAACTGAATAATATAATATAATATAATATAACTGATGATTATTCATTCTTATTTTAGTTTTAAATGACCGATTATAAAACCTTTCTACATTTTTATAGTTATTAAAGAGAGACATTTTCCTATTTTTTTAAATGAGAAAATTCAATTAATTCCAATTCCTTGATGTTTAAAATTTCCATCTAAAATAAAGTAATTAAATATAATATAATATAATATAATATAATATAATACAATACAATACAATACAATACAATACAATACAATACAATACAATACAATACAATATAATATAATATAATATAATATAATATAATATAATAATATCATAAATAAAATATACTGTATAAATGTAATTATTTTATACATTATATATACATATATGCATATGTTTTGTGAACTAAATAAGAATCAAAAAATAGAAACAAGATGAAGATTATTTTTAATTTATTATAATAATTATATTATATTAATTATACTATATTATATTATATTATATTATATTTTATTTATTTTTACATTTTTTAAATGTGATGTAGATAAACTCATAAAGGTCTTCTTGTTTGTTTTAAAACAAAATTATTAACTGAATAATATAATATAATATAATATAACTGATGATTATTAATTCTTATTTTAGTTTTAAATGACCGATTATAAAGCCTTTATACATTTTTATAGTTATTAAAGAAAGACATTTTCCTATTTTTTTAAATGAGGAAATTCAATTAATTCCCAATTCCTTGATGTTTAAAATTTCCATCTAAAATAAAGTAATTAAATATAATATAATATAATATAATATAATATAATATAATATAATATAATATAATATAATATAATATAATATAATATAATAATATAATATAATAAATAAAATATTCTGTATAAATGGAATTATTTTATACATTATATATACATACAAGCATATACACACCATGTTTTGTGAACTAAATAAGAAACAAAAAATAGAAACAAGATGACGATTATTTTGAATTTATTATATTATATTATATTATATTTTATTATATTATATTATATTATAGTTTTTAGTCCATGTTTATTTATCAAGCTTTGGCGGGGAGAGGGATTTTCATTCTAGAGAGCCTTTCATTGAAAAATAAAAAATAAAAAAATACATACACTACTGAGTGGAAGGTAAGTCTTAAATATTAAAGGGTTATTTAACCGTAAAGCAAAAGACTGCCAAATTTAAATGCGTATATATGATAAAAGCTAATTTTGTCAGCATTTAGGAGTTACACTAGCATAGCTCATGTGATCACAGACAGGAGGTGCAGGAATCACTGGACACGGCCTCACCTGTCAGTCGTGAGAGTAAGTGAGACCCTGCTTCCAGTTGACCAGCCACCAAGCGTCCCTCTGTCCTCATGTCTGGGCCTGGGCTCCGTCACGCTGCCCCCTGCTGGAGACACGCTCATCTGTAGAGACAAGGACTCCATGCTACGGTGCAGCCCGGAGAGGCGGGGGTAGAGCGAGGGAGAGCCACCAGCACTGCCCCCTCGGCCCACGGTGGCGCTGGAGAAACATTCAGAGGAGTTGACGTTGAGGATGGGAGCCGGGCTGGGGGTCAGACAGCTTGAGCTGCTGATTCCTGAAAGATCCTGTAATTTGGAGAAGGGCGGCACTTTGGGGGGAAGCTGGTCCTCCACATTGATTATCCCACAGTCCAGGCTGTTGGAGTTGACTTTGTCCAGGTGAGCAGGTTTAGGTAGAGATCTGGCACTGGATGGCCTGTGGATCCCATTATATAGAGATTAATTAAAAATGAGACGCACACTAAAATAACTGACATGACAAATGTGAGTTAGTGACGAAAATAAAATTATTAAAAAAACAAACAAAATATAAATAGGTGATTCTTAATGAAATCTTAATGAAAAAATAAATAAATGTAAAATATTAAAGTTACATTTAAGATACATTAATTTTTTTTATTGTAAATAAAAAAATTAAGAATTAATTAATTAATAGAAATACTTAATCAATTTTATATCATTATCTGGCATTAGGTATTAGGTATTAGGTATCACACTACCTCAGTATTTATTCATGTTTTGAATTAGCCTTTATTTCTATAATTTCAGTTTTCATTTTAATTTTAGCTTAATTTTTTTTACATTTATATGCTGTCATTTTTTAAATATATATTTCTATATTTAGTTTTAATTATTTTAATTTAAATTTTAATTAGAAATTTTAATTTTCTTCAACCGAAAATTATTTCAGTTCGTTTTCAAGGTAACCTTTCTATTTTTTAATTATTTTTGTTTTTATATATTTTAAAGTCTAATATAATCTAATAATCTAATCTTTATATTTTATGTTAGGCTCATTTCAATTCACAAAATGATTTAATTAAACATTTTAATTAACAATGATAACAATTCATTTTTAACCAATAAATGTCGGTATTTGAGAATTTTATTTTAATATATAAATGTATTGACTGTTTGCTAACTTTTTGTGTTAGGAAGTCAAAAGGTCCGAGTGATTCTCCTAAAACTCCTAAAATGTCACAGAATTTCAAAATTTCACACCCTCACACATTATACCAAAATCAAAACCTTATAAATGTTTTAGCGGAAACACTTTACAATAAGGTTCAGTATTTAACATTAATTAACTACATTAGTTTACATGAACTAGAATGAACAATACTTCTACAGCATTTATTAATCTTAGTTAATATGTATTTCAACATTTATTTATTTGTTAACATTAGTTAACGCACTAGGAACTACCATGAACAAACAATGAACAGCTGTATTTGTATTAACTAACATTAACAAAGATTAATAAATACTGTAACAAATGTGTTGATCATTGTTAGTTCATGTTAGTTAATACTTATTGTAACCTTATTGTAAAGTGGTACCGTTTTAGCATAGATGAATTGTCATTTTGCTAAATTTCAAGTAGTCATTGTCAAGTTGTTTTTCCATCATTGAAAGAACGAGTGCAAACCTCGGCCAATAAGAGCGGATGTGAGGTTTAAGCTACGTGAAGGAGGTTTTTCTCACCTCTGGGAGTTGGGAGAGGGCAGCTCTGAATATTTCCCCAGGCTGGATGGTTGCCGAAGTCCCAGTAGTTTGGAAGGAGGCTCCAGCGCACTCTGTGTTGGTGTCAATGAGCCGTTCTTCAGCGATCCCCCTCCGCAACACTCAGAGTCAGACGCCACCGCCTTGGCTTTGGCCTTCTCCTTCTCACGGTCCGTCTGGTTGACTGGACCGTACCCTCCTGTACTGGCCCGATGGGAGCTCTTCCCACTGCCTGGTTCCTTCAGTCTGGACGGGGTGGGGACAGTTTTTAGACCCTGCAGACCGGCGTCCATGTTGCTGCTGACGGGGCGAACGCCCGGCCGTCCTCCCGTCAGACTCAAGGTGCTGGACTTGGCGGGTCTTGGGAGACTCCGATACTGGATGTTGTTGCGTGCATTCGGAGCCATGAAGCCTTGATCACAGATCGATACATCAAGGCTGGTCTTTCGTCCTCCAGCTCCACCACCAGCAGAGGGTTTCACCGGGATACCAGAGGTTTTAGGAGTTTTGTTCCCAATCGCAGAATCTCCACCAGTTGTTAGGACAGTGGCAGTGCCGGTAGTTGGAACAGTTTTCTTGTAACCAAAGGAATTTGTGGTGCCGGCAGAGGGACGGACAAGACCGGAGGGAGGTTTCCGGTGTTCACCGCGATCTTTCCCTGCATCCGAACTGGAGCGCTGCAATCCGGATGTTTTCACCGCCATTTTGGCTTTATCCACGACTCGCTGATCATTCTTTGGAACTGCAGGCAAACACAAAATCAACACAATCAGACATGAGTAGAATTATTACAAACATCAGACCAAGAGAGAAGAGATCTCATTGTGTTGATGAGTTTTGCACCACTTGGCGCTGAGGAGATGGTGCAAAGTTTACTAGGAAATACATTAAAGCAACCTCCTTTAATTTAACACCACAATGTATGTGCAACACACACACACTGCACACACACTTTCTTGTACATCTATCTTTATGAGGACATTCATTGACACAATGCAATCTCTAGCCGCTTACCCTAACCTTACCCATCACAACTAAGTGCCTAACCTGAACCCTTACCCTAAACCTACCCTTAACCTAATTATAACCTTATCCCTAAAACCAAGTCTTGACCCCTCAAACAGGCCTTTAAAGGGGTCTCAGAAAGTGAGGACTGGCCAAAATGTCCTTACTTTACTCTCTTTGTCCTCACTCCAATGGTCTAAAACTCAAACTGGTCCTCACAAAGATAGTTGTACATGTACACACAAACACACACACACAAGCTGCTTCATTAGAATAATGCAGTACATGGATACAATCCATCATACTGCTTATGCTGCTGACTTCAATTCACTCAACTGTAACATGACAGTCTGCTTGAATATTTAAGACGTTAACTTTAACAGAGGACCCTTGAAGTCATAGAGCTATTTAGGAAACAAAGGGAGCGGGTACGGCACAACTGTTACTGTCCTGACAACATGAAATGGGTGAACTTGCAAAGCCCACCCTGATGGCCATCTGGATCCTCTCAGAGATATTTATAAATATGCGGCAAAAACAGGGCCAATCGTGACTCGATCTCTGGACGACTGGGAAAACACACCAAACAGACTGTTCGCAAACTAGAAAATTGGCTTTACTACAACAACGCAATCCACGGTATACGAAAAAACTTGCGAGAGTAGGTTAAACATTTAAACGGCTCAATTAGCAGACCGCACAACAAATAAAAATAGCGTAACGGTGAAATACCGCATGTCACGAGGCGCTGTAACTCACACCACTGCCACCCAGGACGACGGCCAACACAAGTAAATACAGCTGACGTTAACTTGAGATGAAGATTAGATGTGAAAAGAAATATGTTGAGTTGGAATAATGTAGGCCATTAGCAGGCTATGACTGGATTAACTTCTAGCATGATTGTATCAAAGGATACAGGGGGGGGCAAGACAAATTTTTTACACGTTTGTTTAGACTGGAAGTAAACAGTAAAAGTGAGTCAGAAACAGGAAAAGAGAGAAAGTCAATGGAAACTGGAAAAATTGGACAGGGAGGGGAAAATGGCTAACCGAAAGAGTCTGGCCATTAAGCTATCAAACTGACAGAGATACAGCTGCGAGAAGAGGAATGGAGATAGATGTAATTTGTCTTCCTGATACTACATAACTGTAACGGCTGGCTTGTACGACGAAATATATACTTTGCGTTGAACATGGTCTTATTATACAAGATTGTGTCTTAGAATAACAACGTGTCAGTCCAATGTGGCATAATTAAGATCTATTTCCCTGACACCCAGATTCTGACTGTTATTAGCAGTGTTTGCTAATGCAAAATTCATTATACTATTACTTATACTATTACTCATAATTATGGTTTGGGATAAAAATAAAATAAAAAAAGTAGCCCCCCTCATACTCACATGGTTTGTTGAGTAGAGGTGAGCTGTTACTACTCTAAAGTATCAGTTAACGCAATACTAAGACAGAACAACATTCGAATAAGAACTTACTTTGCGAATAACTTACTATAGTATTTGCTGTCAATACATACACGACTCACTGCTGTGAGCAAGTAAGACATGCTGCTGCTGTCCAATATAGCATACATGAATTACCCACAGAAGATCTATATAGGTGGAGCTGGGGAAGGTGGAGGGTTTTTGAAAGCTCACTGCAACTGCAAATGCTGACCAAGTTGAACACGCGAGCTCATTGGCTACTGATACAACAGGAACCAATCAGCAGTGCCCTATAGGGAATAATGTGATTGCAAGCAGTTTGAGTTAAGGACCTCTCAGCCTGCGCCATCTAGAGTTTCTTGACAGAACTTTGTATTTGTCATTGTCATGTGACCTATGGCATCAGTTGAATTTGGATACTACTCTTTTACACACTGTTTTTTTGCTTACTATATAGTAGACAAAGCATTATTCAAACACGGGGAAAAGACTTGCCACCTTGTGGACAAATTAATAAGTTCAGAAAAATTCATGTGACGTGCAAGCTAAATGTATTATTTTGTATATGTACTTTTGTATATTGAATTTGTAAATGTATACATTTACGTCATGCGCTTTGTATGCATACCCTAGCTTATGTGTAAAAACTCACGTTTATTTTCAGCTTGAGTAAAAAACTAAGTCGTGTCTTTTTTATTGATTCACTGAGAATACTCATTCAGATGCACTGACTGATTCGTTCACTTACCCTTTATGCAAGTTATGCATCATCACACCAGTAGGTGGCAAAGATTATCTTTTGTGTGTCCAAATGATTCAGTAAAAAAAAAACAACAGCAACAAAAAGAGTTCAATACCACCTTTTGTTCTTGTTAATTATCATCCTCTGCATCCTATACTGTCACGATTCTCCAATCTCCTTTATCACCTTGTAATCGAGACTCGTATGAAGAACCGAATGAACTACACTCACTCAGTGCATCATGAACAAGTTCACAAACAAGATTCAAAACAGTGACTCGTTGAATGCAGGAGAGCAGTTGCATGCTTCACAAGAGACTTCAGAAAACAAGCGATTCATCCGCTTAAACGATTCGGCCTAAAACAGTGATGTGTGCTTAAATACGGGTCACTTTTACCGCAGCCTATAAAACCCATGAGATCAGCTCGAGCTGCAGCAATGGGATTGATCAGGCGGAGTGAAGTCTGAGGAACGAGATCCCATAAATAAGATTGATCGGCTCATTTCTCTCCCAGTATATGAGGCTGTATTTCATACACATCTCGCATGACAGGGATAGAGGTTCCCAATTATGTAACTGTATTTTTCAAATATGGAATATGTGAGATCCAATCCCAGTGGATGGTAAATCATAAAGACAACACTGAATAAAAGCTGGACCTAATTCTCTATGTTGCAACATGTGGGTATAATCATGTTTCCAGTGCCATCTCGTGCCTTCGGTCTGTCCAATCACAGCGTCTGTCCACAGGGAGAGAGAGATAGCGCTGACACAGACGTTTGGCTTGCCGCTCGGTAACGTCTGCACACTCGCTGAAAGACTAATGACTACTTTTGTGCTCCACTGTCTCTGGGACAAACCACTTCACTAAAGCATTCAGCCAGTTTTCGCAGTTCTGCTTGCATCTTTTTCATCTGACAACGTTCATTCTTTCTTTTTTTCTCTTTCCAATCATGGCATATTCAAACGGTTTAGACGGACAAATGTGATAAACAAGTGTTAATACGCTGATTCTTTAATAAATCACTCAAAAAGACTCGCGGATCAGTCTCAAACTCATCATGAATCTGGCGCAGTCGCTGCATTTTGTATTGATGAACTCTTTCATAAAAGACAGGAAGTGATGCAAATATGAAGTTTTTGGTAGAAATATGAAGGGGGAATCATGTTTTTTAATGGATTTAAAACAAAATCTTCACTCTGGAACAACAGAAAAATATCTTGTTCCTGTTTTCTATCGTGTTCTGCAAACTGTTGGGATGACACCTAATTCAATTCTAATTCATAATCATAACCTACAGCAGCAAGAATAACGCGATGTCACACTGTAAGTAACAACCAGCTATTAGAATAAAATATCACTCTTAAACAGAACAAGCTTTTGCATTTTTTGGTAGGCCACTCTAGAAAACGTATTGCTTGTAGTAGCTGACATGACAGCTTCACTGAAACGGTGTAATTTGGGGAGAAAACATCTAAAGTGTGTTTTCTGTATAAAGCAGATCGAGTTGCGCAGTTCACTGGGTGCAATTGCTTAAATTTCATCAGTCTGTCATTCATCCTCTTCTGTGCGTTTGAAAGCTGGACCGCATTGGACGCCGCATGAATGGCAGACATATGCGCGAGTGTTGACGTGCTGGCTACGTGTCAACACACACTGACTGAATGAAAGACTAAATATGGCTGTCTTTCATTAAAGTGACATCATGACGTGCTTCGTGTTTCTTTTGGGATAAACGGGTTTATTTTCCAACACGTACAGTACAGCATCCAGATGGTCTCTTTCAGGTCCAGCTGCATAAACGGCTGTGTTCCCCACTGTGTCTCTCGCTTTATTGTAAATGGCAAACGGACCCCTGCAAGGTGGCATTAAACGCACAATGGAAAAAAGAAAAATCAACTGGTTTCTTGAAGCTCTTTTGATTTAATGCATTAACTCTAACGATTACTAAACAATTTGCTAAAGATTACATTTAACAATGTTATTATTAGTATTTTTTTAAATTACTTTTAAATCTAAATCTATCTATCTATCTATCTATCTATCTATCTATCTATCTATCTATCTATCTATCTATCTATCTATCTATCTATCTATCTATCTAGCATCTGTCTGTCTGTCTGTCTGTCTGTCTATCTATCTATCTATCTATCTGTCCGTCTGTCTATCTATCTGTCTGTCTGTCTATCTATCTATCTATCTATCTATCTATCTATCTATCTATCTATCTATCTATCTATCTATCTATCTATCTATCTATCTAACATTTGTCTGTCTGCCTGTCTATCTATCTAGCATCTGTCTGTCTATCTATCTATCTATCTATCTATCTATCTATCTATCTATCTATCTATCTATCTATCTATCTATCTATCTATCTATCTATCTATCTATCTATCTATCTGTCTGTCTGTCTATCTATCTATCTATCTATCTAACATCTGTCTGTCTGTCTGTCTGTCTGTCTGTCTGTCTATCTATCTAGCATCTGTCTGTCTATCTATCTATCTATCTATCTATCTATCTATCTATCTATCTATCTATCTATCTATCTATCTATCTATCTATCTATCTATCTATCTATCTATCTGTCTGTCTGTCTGTCTGTCTATCTATCTGTCTGTCTATCTAACATCTGTCTGTCTGTCTGTCTGTCTGTCTATCTAGCATCTGTCTGTCTATCTGTCTGTCTATCTATCTATCTATCTATCTATCTATCTATCTATCTATCTATCTATCTATCTATCTATCTGTCTGTCTATCTATCTAGCATCTGTCTGTCTGTCTGTCTATCTATCTATCTATCTATCTATCTATCTATCTATCTATCTATCTATCTATCTATCTATCTATCTATCTATCTGTCTGTCTGTCTGTCTAACATCTGTCTGTCTGTCTGTCTGTCTATCTAACGTCTGTCTGTCTGTCTGTCTGTCTATCTATCCATCTATCTATCTATCTATCTATCTATCTATCTATCTATCTATCTGTCTGTCTGTCTGTCTGTCTGTCTATCTATCTAACATATGTCTGTCTGTCTGTCTGTCTGTCTGTCTGTCTATCTATCTATCTAACATCTGTCTGTCTGTCTGTCTGTCTGTCTGTCTATCTATCTATCTATCTATCTAACATCTGTCTGTCTGTCTGTCTGTCTGTCTGTCTGTCTGTCTATCTATCTATCTATCTATCTATCTATCTATCTATCTATCTGTCTGTCTGTCTGTCTGTCTGTCTGTCTATCTATCTATCTATCTATATCTAGGCGCGAAGTGGCATTAAACGTCTGGGGGAAAAAAAATCAACTGGTTTCTTGTAGCTCTTTTGATTTAAAGCATTAATTCTGTGGTTGTAAATCGCAAAGGCGACTTAACAGGGTGTTAACCAATCCGAGAGGGTGATGCATTCACAAGAAGAGGAATACTGGGTGGTGTTGGTTGATTTAGGGTTTCAAGAGCTGTTACATGTCCCTACCCAACCCCCCTGCCCGGGTGGAGGACAACAGCTGGCGAGACCTGGTGCCAACCCTCCACTCCAGCACGGAGCCGAACAGGGCGTCTTTCTCTCTTTCTCTTTCTCCCCATGCCAGCGGCAGAATCAGGCTTTGTTGGAGCTCTGCATTGGATCTAATGATCCAGCACTAACTGCCATCAACTGATTTTGCCATTGAGACAGAGGGCTGCATTCAATGATGAAGCAGATAAGAAGAGTGCCTTTGTTTCTAGATGAGGTCAAAGCCATTGGTACTGGACTCTGTAATCACTTCACGGTTTGTTGACTCAAAAGTCACCTAATACTCTCAAACGATAACTTTAAATCACCAAAGAGATTACTTTAATATCTTGATTGTTTTGTCTAGACCACAATGAAATGACATGGAGAGCAAATTTAGACCTTTTGAGATTGAGCTTCAAATTAGAAATAAAAAAGTAATAATTTCAAATCAAAAGCGTGAACTTGCTACACATTTTCTTCAATACTAGGAGTGTTATATTACAATTCTGCATGATACGCTGATCATTATTTTCATGTTATGGTTGATAAATTATATTAAATATTTGATATAAAAATTCCTTATTATTTTGATAATTAACTATACACTGAATGCTAGGATCAATCATAAAATTAATGAAAAATGCATATCCATTTAGAAAAAAAAAATATTTTTTGCTTTTAAATATTAATAATAATGTTTTTAAATTATATTGTTTTAAAATATTAAAAAAAAAAAGCTGGTGAGATATATAGCCTATTGCATCCCTATCCGATACCAAGAGACATATATGCATTAATTTTATTGCAATATGTGACCTGTTTGTTCGTTAGTTAATTTATGGCTGTGTTTGGGAAGATTTAGCGGCTGGAACATCAGGAATGATGGTAACATGTGTTGCATGTTTTAGGGTGTGTTTCCATACCATCAGCTGTATGTGTGTCAGTGTGTGAGATCACTAACCTCCTGGCACTTTGAGCATGCTCTGTGAGGTGTGCGAGATGGGTGAGGTCACTCCTACAGGAGGGTTTCGGCTCTTCTTCAGTCCGCTGGGCGGGTGGCCGAGCGTCTGCGGTTTCCTCAGTTCACCCTTGACTGCTGCGTCATCCTGCGATCTGCTCTTTTTCCACTTGCTGGATGACTCGGCCTTAAGGCTGCCCGTTTCGTATACTCCCTCGTTCCGGCATTGAGCCTTCCCCTCCTCGCTGTACCAGGAGAGGCCGCTTTCAACCAGCGAGCGTTTCTCTGCATCGGTGCGCAGCTGTGGGGAGAGTCAATGTTAAAGGGATATTTCACCGCTGGAAAGATGAATATGTATTTAAATTGGGTCATTTATGTAGTAGAAATGTGAAATTATTTTAGAAGTTGGTACAGAGAAAATGTATTTTTGGCTCATGTGGATGAAAGACAACAACTCCCAGAATGCACTTGCATTGCACTGCCCTGAGGCCACTCCCAAGCCACGCCTACCGGTTACAGAGGGCAGGATCGGAAGAAATGATACAACTAGGCTACTAGTCGACTCGAAACTGAAAAGACGCCGTTTTATCGTGAGATGCCCCCCCTAGGCGCGGGCTGAAAACATGCGGAACTAGCGCCCCCTACTGGCTGTAGTATCTCGCCTCTGGCCAAAAAAGCCTCCGATGGTGCAAAATGACGATTTTTGCGTCATCTGAGGGTTTTTTTCAGACAGGCAATACAGAAATCTCTCGTCTCAGGGGGACATGAGGCTAACACATGTTAACTAATGAACCTTATTGTAAAGTGTTAGCATATTTGTTGTTTTTTTTGCGGGGAAAAAATCTTTATTAACATTATAAGTGATCCTCAAGGAACATATTATTTAAAAGAAAAAAAATCCATGTCATGACCCCTTTAATTTATTATTTTTTAACGTAATTTTTTTTGTTTTGTGTGTTTGATTGTCAAAAAAAGTAGTTTAACATAATATAGGACTCTAAAACCAGCACACGACGAGGAGGGAAGAAACAGTATTTTAACGTCAGTTTAAAACACCAAACATGGAAGTTCTGTTTCAGAGTCCATTTCTGCTTTATGAGACGCACTGTGGTCACATTCCAACACGAGCCGTGGAAGAGAAGAAGAGAAGTAACACACGCTGACACACATCAGAACATCAGAGCAGTGTTTCTTCTCCACGGCAGTCTGTTTACTTTTGGCTCTATCTTTCTGCTAACCTCATTGTCATGGGTTTACTAAAAGGTGTGAGCGTTATATCAGCACATACATTTGTAACTTTTCATTTTAAACTTGATTAAAATTGATTAAAATTGATCAGATTTCTAGGGTTTTCAATCAGCAATACCACAGTGAACGGGAACATTTATTTGGATATGTATTTTATACTATTATTTGTCAGTATTTTTTTGTCAGGCAATGCAGAAGTGAAACCAACATGGTAAAAGTAAAGGCTAGTTAACTGGTAATACTTAATAGAAGTTTGGGTTTGGTAGGAATTTATGTATATTTCTTTTTAGAGAAGACTTCCCACCAAGGCTGCATGTATTGCATCAACAATAAACTAAAAATACAGTAATATTGTGAAATATTATTACAGTTTTAAAGAACTGTTTTATATTGTAATATATCTTAAAGTGTAATTTATCCCTGTGATCAAAGCTGAATTTTCAGCATCATTACTCCAGTCTTCAGTGTCACATGATCCTTCAGAAATCATTCTAATATGATGATTTGATGCTCAAGAAAAATGTATTGTTGTCAATGTTGAAACCATTTGTGCTGCTTCATATTTTTTTGTGAAACCTTATTTTTCAGGATTCTTTGATGAATAGAAATTTGACATTATAAATGTCTTTACTGTCACTTTAGATTAATTTTATGCGAATAATCTTGCTGAATAAAAGTATTAATTTCTTTAAAAAAAAAATACTGAACCCAAACTTTTGAATGGTATAGGATATGAAAAGTTGTGTGATATTACGCATTATATAATGTGACAATGTTTAATATTTCCGTTTAAAATGATCATAAAGTGTTGCCAAGAAAATCTAGATTTTATATTGTTTTTAGATGTTTTATATTGGGGGTCTATATATTATATTACATTATAGCAATGAGATTTATGAAAGAATTACAACCTTTAAGACTTGTATTATCTGCCAAACAATAAAGTAATAAAACCATGAAGACACTTAACAAGACTTAACAACTCCTTAACTTTGTGAAATTGATTTGTAATTTAAAGTGAGAGGAGTGAGTCTGACCATGTTCCCAGGTTTAATGGACCATGTCCGGCTTAAGGAGAAGCCCAGTGGAGGGGCATACCTGCTTTATTAAATGTAAATAAGCCTTTGTGAAAGGTTGATGTCATTTGAGGAATGTCTGCTCCCTTCTTAGGAATTATGGGCTACGGGCAAGCTCACATACTTGACCAATTAAACCTGTCTGAACTTCGATGTTTGTATAACTGTGATGTTGACATGTCATTTCCTTCTTCTGGCAAAGACAGCCGTGTGGGTCAGATCAAGAAAGAAGCCGAGGACTGTTCCTCATGATACAATAAACTGAAGAGGAGGGGAAGGTCTGAGGGGGGTGTAGAAGAACATTGAGATCTGTTTGATGGAGAAGATTTTGAAAGGGTCCAGCAAAGGTTTAAGTTTAGAACGGGATGAGAGCGACACAGTCCTTACAGTTTACACTGCTTACCTGACTGCTTTCTATAGTATAGAAGATAGTTTCTTTATGTAAAAAGAATTTTGATTCATTATGCCTTTTTGTCTTAAAAGTAAAGTGTATAATTTCTGCTTTCAGCTCTACGGTCCAAGTTGACCTCAAATTTTCACATATATTTTCCGGAAACTCTAGGAAATATATTACAGTTCAAACGTTTGGGGTCAGGGTTGTTGTTGTTGGTTTAAGAAATGAATACTTGTATTCAGAAATGATGCATTAAATTGATAAAAAAAATGCTGTTATGTTCTTTTGAACTTTCTATTCATCAAAAAATTTTGAAAAAAATGTTTCATAGTTTCCACAAAACAGACAGACCCCAAAATTTTGAAAGGTATAATATATATTTTGCTATATTTTAGGATCGACATGTACTGTAGCAAAGTCCCTTTAAAGGGATACTCCATTTTTTTTGGAAATAGGCTCATTTTACAACTCCCCCAGAGTTAAACAGTTGAGTTTTACCGTTTTCGAATCCATTCAGCCGATCTCCGGGTCTGGCGGTACCACTTTTAGCATAGCTTAGCATAATGAATTGAACCGGACAAGACCATTAGCATCTCTCTCAAAAAAATTAACAAAGAGTTTCGATATTTTTCCTATTTAAAACTTGACTCTTCTGTAGTTACATCGTGTACATCGTTAGGCGTAATGATATGACGCAGCGCATGCCGCCTGATAATAGGCTACTGAGCCGGGGACTATTATCAGGCGCGGCGTCATATCATTACGCCTGCTGGACCCATGGTACGGCAGCAAAGTTTCTTGATTATTACGCAGGAATGAGAGTATAGTTCCTAGCCATATCAGCCTAAAAAATCGCAACTTTACATTTTCCGTCAGTCTTAGTACACAATGTAACTACAGAAGAGTCAAGTTTTAAATAGGAAAAATATCGAAACTCTTTGGTCATTTTTTTGAGAGAGATGCTAATGGTCTTTTCCGATTCAATGATCTATGCTAAGCTATGCTAAATGTGGTACCGCCAGACCCGGAGATCGGCTGAATGGATTCGAAAACGGTAAAACTCAACTGTTTAACTCTGGGGGAGTTGTAAAATGAGCCTATTTCCAAAAAAAGTGGAGTATCCCTTTAAGACAAGTAATTTCACTCGGCGGCCATCTTTGAAACAACTTTTTGAATGGGGAAACTTCAAATTCTCCAAACCTGTTCACCAAGCTTACGATTAAATTTCACATTTGAAATCAGCAATGAAATCTGACAACAACTGTCTCATAAATTTTGCTTCTAAACGCTTCAATCGTGATAGAAAACGACATTTTTCAAGCTGGATCAAGTCTTGTTATTCTATAGTCTTTGACTGTACCTCATAGCTTCTCATAAGTCCCTCAGAAGGAAACAATATTCACGTTTGAATCGACATATAGATGAATACAGTTTTTCTTTTTTGTGTGAACTATTCTTTTAAACATGGTGTCTGATCTGACCAACGTAATGACATTTAAAACGAAAACAGTCACTGTGGCACTGTGTAACAGTAATAATGTGGTCAAATGTTTCTCAAAGCGCCAAGAAACAGAGATTTTAGGTTGCCTGAATGGCTGAAACTAAACCAGTAAGCAGTGTGGTCTTCAACAAATCGTAACCAACACAAACACACATTCACACACAGAGGATTGAGTGCATAACACTACATGGGAGTTCATCATTGAGAACGAAACCAGAAACTCCCTGAAGACTTCTTGGCCAGGGAAGAGTCGCATCAGTGTGTTTGGGTGGGATAAACTGTGTTGTCTATGCTATGTAGTGATAGATTTCAGATGAGTATTGACTGAGTCAGTGTGCACTCCTTCACTCTAAAGCGGTTAGCGGTTTGTAACACATTCATCCCATTAGCAGTAAGTACTGTGTGCTCAGGCTCGACTGATCCAGTATCGTGTGTCAGAAATTAGCCAAAACTGACAAACATTGAAGCAGAAACGCAGACTGTGAGAGCAATATTTCAATCCAATAAAAAAATGAATTACCACAATGGCAGAGTTTCGGCGGGAGCCAATGGGAGTAGTTGGCAGGGAGTTGAGGGAGGAGCCTGCGTTGAACTCTTCTGAGCTGAGGTTATCTGAACCGTCACTCAAACCGCTGCTGATGGAGCTGCTTTCATCCCAACTGCAAAAAAAAACAAAAAAACATAAGAAATACCATCACTGTACTGATCCAGGTCATAATTAGGTCATGATGAATTATTAATGTCGTATGCAAAGCAGTTAAATTATTAATTAACTGCTTAATAGAAACTTATCTTGGAAAACATGGGGTTTTTTTTCTTGCTCTTTTAGAAGAAATACTATGTAGTACATTGATCTACACAACCCTCACCAGTCCATCTAGACTATTTATGAAAACTAAAGTGCAAAAACAGGTCATTCAGAAATCATTATGATAATGACGACTATCACAATCGTGTCTACATTACCATAACTGTGCACGTTTACATATCATTAGGTATTTAGTATTTAACTATTTAGGATTCAACAGCTCTGCCTGCCATGTGAACTACGCCACTACACGCATGTCAGCCAATCATAACAGAGGTCATTTACATAGAGGTATTAAAGGGACAGTGTGAAAAACAGACAGGATAATTCAAATAGAGGATGGAAAATGGTAATGAAATATAAATCATGCCTGGTTTTGTTGAAATGAATACTAACTACCAGGGCTTGACATTAACACCCGCCAAATGCATGTGTATTTCAGCAGTGGCGTGTAATTCATTCACTTTGGCGGGTTGAATTTTATAAATAATTTACATTTTTCAATTGTAGTCTGTAGGCATCTGAAATAATAAGCTAGCTGCAATTAAGTCTTGTCAAAACTAGATTTTTCGATACATATCGATCCTGAAATATCTGAAATGCTTCCAATACCCCACATAATAGATACACGATACCCGCTGTGCTTTCTTACTCTCTCATCTCTCCGACAGCGAGTTACCACAAACCCGTCTCCCCTCACTCACTCGTTTCATTTGCTACAGATAAATATTGTTGGTGTTACACAGGGCTTGAATTTCGGCGTGGCACGTATTGCGCATAATTTTACTCCTTCCCGCAGATTTTCGCTGCTTATTGCGCTTGAACAGTCAAATACACAGAAAATAATGTCAAAATGCCGGTCTCTTGGCTAGTATTCACGTAAACACAGTCAGTTGTTTTAAGAAAACAAACAGTTGAGAAAGAAAATGCATGTGTAACAGTATAATGGATCTGTGCGTCACATCTTAAAGTGACAGCAGCCTAATACACCTGCTGGCAAATTATGAGATAATATTAAAAATATCTATATGGCAGTTTCCCCCCATGGTATCAATGTCAAAATTGTGGCCAGTGAAAATGCTGAGTGGCTATTGACTTTGGAAAACCACTAGCCACAGTGGCTGATGAGCAAAAAAAGGTAATGTCAAGCCCTTATAATGTTAATGTTAACTTCCCTTATAAGTGGCCTTCAGGGAAAAAATAATAATAATGTGAATAAGCACGTTATTAATAAGACAGAGTCTGATTCAGGCATGCTGTTCTCACACTGATACATCTCAATGACCATGTTTACATGCACATGAATATTCTTATGTTAATAAGAATTTGGTCATATTCTGATTATGTATGTATCATGTAAACACATTAACCCGATTAAGCCAATATTCCAGTTTCAGAGTAAGACATCTGGCATATGTCTGTATTAATCTGAATCCTTCGTAATGTAAACACCCTTTTCGCATAATCTACTGTAACTGAAATACTCATTTATATCTGTGCACATCCAAATGAAAGTAATTCTGGGTGTTATTGAGTTTCAAAAGCTAAGCGATGGAAGCAACACATTCTTGAAGAGAGGACAGATTATGTTTTTGCATACATTAAAATAAAGCACTTTCATCGCTCTCCGGAATGATTATGAATTAAACAGTAGATTATTTTACTGTGCTGGATTACTAAAGTACTCCATTTCTTCAATTTATCTGAAATATGATGATTGCTTGGCATAAAGGTATATTCCAGTATATATGGGGCACACTGATACCTATTTTGCGAATAAAGGCCATGATCTGAAAATGATGTGTATGTGCACATCGTCAGTGGCACCACTTGTTATGAGCACAGAGTAGGAGATGATCCACATTCCTACATATGATCCGTATTCCTTTCAGAGTAACTTAACACTTTGGATGTTTTTCATACTTTAAATGTATTTCAGAATCTCATCAAACATTCACAAGGATATCTGGTTTTGTCTGATCCTGGTGTACCAGGAAGCAAATGCTCCAGAATGGAAGGTGCCTTTGAGATAAGACCGCATTTTGTCACAGAGGATCTGATAAACCCTGAGAAAGTGATAAAGCCATCCTCACATCACTGAGCAAATATGCTAAAAGAAGACAGCTGAAGCCCTTCCAGTCAGAAGCAACAATTGATAAGCTTGTTGTGTCACAAAGGAACCTGAACGGCTCCTAGAAGATAAAATGTGTGTTATGTAACTGTTGTCTTTATATAAGAACAAGAAACACAAGCACAGGGGCTTCTCATCTTTGTGAGTCTGTCTGAAACAGCTGACTTAGGGATGACATTTCTTCATTTTGCAATGTTCCCTCACTGCTGGTTCCCCTGCATGTTTTGAATTTAATAAAAAGACATATGGCCCCCTCAGAGTGTTTAATGTTGTTTAATGTCTAACATGACGACAGACATTGCATGCGTTTGAAAATAAGACTCGGAAAGAAAAATATTTTCTATTAATATTACATCTCTTAAAATCTGTAAAGGAAAACAAAAACAAGCAAAGCACAAACCAAAAAACAAGCAAAGCAACAAAAAAAAAAAACAAGAGAAAAAAGAAAACCCCACAAAACAAAAACCAAGCAAAGCTAAAAACAAACAAATAAGAGAAACGAGAAAAGCACAAAGCAAAGCAAAACACAAAACAAAAACCAGGCAAAGCAAATAAAACACAAACACATAAAACAAAACTAAAATATAAAACCTAAAACTAAAATAACCTTTGAAAGCTGAAGTTAAACAAAAAAAAGTCAAATTATTCCAGACAATTCTTCAGTGGCTTTGATACGTCATAATGGCCTTTGAACCTCATCCACAAAACACAATACAGTTTCCACACTTTCCCTCCATTTCCACGTCCAGTCTTCATTTTCCAGATGCTTTAAATTCCTCAGATGTCCCAGTGACACCTAAAGACTGGATTAAGTAGCGGCACATACTGAGAAGTCTGTCATTATAAGATACCTAAGCACGTTGAGCTGTTTTGTGAGACGGCCAGCACTGAGGTGAAACACTGATGCTCTCTTTATGAGCGATAATGATCAGGGTTCAGGTTTCAGGGCTGTTTGAAACACCTCAAGCGACAAGCTCCGTGTTTACCCTCAAAATACTCATCTCCACACCTGAGATGACAGCAGTGTGTCACCATGGTTGAACTGGATGTCGTGTTTACCTCTACAGCTGAGAATATTTGTGAGATGCGACGTCTCATTTGGCAGCTGTTTTTTTTTTTTTTTTTTGCTTTGGTGCCATATGCGCAACTTAAAACACTACAATCTTTCTTCAAACCTGTCAACTCGACAGCTATGATGTATGAGTTGAATCACAGGGAACATCTCATCTGTGTGATCTAGATTTATTTTACGAAAGTGTCACTTTAAAGAGCCTCCCTGCAGAATTTCTGCCGCAGGTGATGTTGGAAAAGGAGGGCGAGGAGACCTTGAAAACCTCGGATTTACCTACAGCATCCCACAGTCGCAGGGCTCTCTTCAAAGGCATGCCACAGACACCATGCGGTTTTCGATAAACCCAGACTAAAACTGTTTGTTTGATGTTGTTCTGCGGAAGGGGAAAATGTAGATAAGCACAGCGACCTATTGGAGATGCTGCGCTCCCCTGGCCAGCCCTGTTCATAGTGTCATTGGGTGTGAATTTAGTATATATTTTTTTAAACCAGATGGACCTCATAGGGTTTCAGTTCTTGTGAAAAAAAGCTAATGAGAAGCAGAAGTGGCTTAAACAGCACTGATAACACAAAATACTGTAACCTCAGATTAAAGGATTATAAAAAGGCTAATGGAAGCACAGGATTCCTATTCAGCTTTAAAGTCAAAACGAAACTGCGTTCACAAACTATTTACTTCCATAATGTGATGCATGTCTATGGAAGCTTGTTTCCGCCACAGAATAAAACATTTTAAGAGATAATTGCGACTTTTTATCTCACAATTGCGAGTTTACATCTCGCAATTCTGACTTTATTTCTGACTTAGAATTGCGTGAAATAAAGTCGCAATTGCGTGTTATAAAGTCAGAATTGCGAGATATAAAGTCAGAATTGCGTGAAATAAAGTCGCAATTGCGTCTTATAAAGTCAGAATTCAGACTTTTTTTCTCGCAATTGCAACTTTATATCACGCAATTCTGACTTTATAATATGCAATTGGGAGATATAAAGTCAGAATTGCATGATATAAAGTCGCAATTGCGTCTTATAAAGTCAGAATTGTGAGATAAACTATTCTGAGGTAAAAAAAAAAAAAAAAAAGTCCGTCTTTTTCCCCCCCTTAGAATTGGACTTTATATCTCACAATTGTAAGTTTATATCTCACAATTCTGAGAAAATATGTCAGAATTGCGTGATATAAAGTCGCAATTGCGAGAAAAAAAAAGTCCGAATTCTGACTTTATAACACGCAATTGCGACTTTATATCTCGCAATTCTGACATATTTTCTCAGAATTGTGAGATATAAACTCGCAATTGTGAGATAAAAAGTCGCAATTATCATTTAATTTTTTTTATTTTGTGGCGGAAACAAGCTTCCATACATATCTGAGTGAAACAGAAAAAGGTGTAAGATTATTCAGGCTTTTGTTTCCTTTGTGAAAATATGCCTAGGTGAATTTTTATTTCTTTAAGTATTTTAAAAAAAAATTTACCATCATAGTGAGATATATAGTGATATATAGTAAATTAACATAAACTTCCACATCCAGTACACATTTTTAGAGAACAAAACAAACTGATTCTGTCCGTAAAAAAAAGAGAAAGAAATGTGCAAGTGCAATTGTTCTCAAAGCTAAATTAAATAGACAGACACCGCTGAGCTAATTGCGCTAGTGCTGTTAGAGCCGTCTTTCTCCAACTGAAGCACACTCCTCTATCTGTCCTCCCTTCCCAGAACAGGGCTCTCAAAAAAACACAATAACATTGTGTCAAGGCTGCGCCATAATTGCCGAGAGCCCCCGCCAGCTAGAAAAAAACAAGAAAAAAACAAAACAAGAGTGATTTGAAGATAAAGCATCCTCCTACCCATTCCCCTCCACCTTAAACCAAACATTAACTTTAATTGCATGGATGCAAGGCAAGCAGATAACAGCAATAGTGTGTTTCTAAAGAAGGTATCCAAATGCTATTCAAATGCAATTTGGGGGTTTAGGGGGTAGTAAGAATGAGTTTTCTCATGGCATCTGTCCACACTTACATCAAACACAAAAAGTACACATGGACAACACAAATGGAAAACAATGAACAGTCTATACTTGGTGTTTTTTATGTGGTGTTCCTCAGGTGTATATCTTGGGTCCTCAACTATTTTCAAATTACACAATTTAAATCCCCAAAAAGCTATAGATTTGGTTTAAAAATAATATAAATGACACACAAACAGTAACATGACTTAGGTCCAGGTGGTGTATCAAATTTTATATCATATTCAATATTAGTCATATTCAAATAAGTCTACATCAAGATATTACTAAAAGGCTGAATATATACACACATATTTAAACATATAAGGGTTCCACAGCCCTGCTTTTGACTCCACTAGCCAGTAATTGAATATGTCACCAGAAGCATATGGCCTTTATCTTCAACACATACAGAAGCGTATATCAATCGCCTACATGTTCTGCATAATTTGTGCTTTGCCCATCCCAATTTGCCCAGCAAAATACTGGAATGCCAAATGACAGGTGGCAGATCCTCTTTCATCAACGGCAACTGGTCACACAGAATCCAGAGGGAGTGACGGCTAAGAGCGAAAACGACACGCGTGTCCAACACTTAAAACTACCATGTAAACACAAGACACAAGTCATTCTCACCACACATGAAAATGTGTTCAAGTAGATTTGAAAATGATCGCTGTTGCATGAAATGCACCATTGTTGAAGCAATGTTACAGTTGTCCCCTCAGGCGAGAACAAAGGAATGGTTAAAGCCAACATATACTGCCAAACTTGGCTCAGGTGTACTGTAGACTTGGCTGCACATCAAGATTTTATTTTTTTTAAGATAGCAATCTGTACAGTAGATAGTGTATAGTATAGAAGTACACTATTTGCAAACCTTTGATATGGCTAATAAACAAAACGGTAGTTGGCATGAAACATTTTTTTATTGAAAGTTGATGTCCTGGGGTGATGCTATATTCCGTTTTAAAATATGTCACACATAAATGTAATAATTATTTTACAAATACTATTATGCATGCTCATATTATTTGACAGCCATTAATTAGAATATTAGTACTTTTTAAAAAATCAACTTGTCAAATCCTAGACCTGATTAAACTGGACTAGTAAAGGCAAAAACATAAGATTAAAAAATATTATAAAGTAATATGCCCATCAATGTTAACCTTAAATTAAGATTTGTTAACAAAATAGTAATATACAATCAATAATTAAAAAATGTAATACATTTTTAAAAAGATGAAGTATACGTCAACTACCAAAACAATAATGTCTGTCTGTCTGTATGCTTTTTCCTCCCTGATTTCAAGCCACCTGTGTCTTTGTTCATAATCTACCTGTACAATAACCCACTTATTCATCCCTCATTACGGTGATCTTGAATTTAATAATCATTCTGATCATCATTTGTCTCTACTGTAACAGGTAAATTGTATGTGTGTGTGAAGAGTGGGCGGAGAAATGGCTGCGACTGGTGGCACAGATGGTCCACAATACGGGGTGCAGGACCACCTAACCAGCTAAGCTTTGGAGAACAGATTGGCCTGACAACGCAAGACCAAGACAGCTTATCAAATGCATGATGCTTATGAAAGATGCATGCATTATAATTCAGTTTTGACAACGTTTCTGCAAATGCATCATCTTCAAAATGGGTTTGACAGTTAAATTGACGGATGGTCAGACGACCTTTAAATGACACGGACACCTTCTCCGTGTTCTTCTGTACGGTAAACATATGGAGACAGGTCACAGAGGGTCTCTGTCTGCCAAAAGCTGTCCATGGCCCAACAGTGTTACGCTGAGTGCTATTCTCACCGGGAGAATAGCACTCAGTCATTTATCTGATCGGCCAGCTTTTCATGTGAAAACAGAAATGTATTTCCTCCCTGACATTATTTCCATCGCATGTATTAAAATGGAAAACAACAAGATAAAATAGCAGGCCTGGTTTTGCAAGCCTAGCAAAGCAAATAAGCCTGTACAAAAGGGATTAGCGAGGATTATATATCAAGTTAGAGCAACTTCCCAATAATGACACTATATTCCATCTGTCCAGATTATGGCAGATGTGTGTAAGTTTTGAGAGGTGCTTGAACCCGCTGAAAGAAGGGGAGGGGGGTTAATAAACTACAGATAATCTCTCTGAGGATACAATGCTAACTATCTTCTCTTTGAGATTGTTTTGATGACAAAAATCCATATTGCATCCGTCCCCTTTAAAGAATTACTGCTGTTCCAAAGTTTAGGGTTGGTATACCATTTTCTTTTTCTGTCTATGTCGCCAAGGCTGCATTTGTTAGATAGAAAATACAATATTATTTTGAAATATTATTAGAATTTATTCCTGTGATCAAAGCTGATTTTCCAGCATAATTACTCCAGTCTTACTCATCTAACTAACTGTAATTGGTTGTTGGATGACTAGTCGACCATCCTTACTCATCCCCATCCTTAAAAGGTATTATTTTTGACTAACTTCATCCATGTAATATAATCTGCATATACAGACCATTCACCAGCATGACGCTGAGCTTGGTAACACAAACATGAGTAAGCTGGACATTTTGGCCCACATCTTCTCATTGGATTTCCTGTAGGCCCCTACAGACTGTCCGTTCCATTGCTCACAGTCTCTTGAACTCTGTAAAGTTGATGTCTGCGAACCCAAATCATGTGAACCAGACTCGAAGGTATTAAGCAACAATTTCTACAGAGCAGAAAGCCAGGGAAAGTAAAAATATTGAGCAAGCGGAACACTGGAGACTCAATCCAGATTTATGGTCTGTGAGTAATTCATTAATGCTGTTCTGAAGCGCGATCCCACCTGTAATCATTTTCTGCTGCTCTGTCCATAACATAAAAAAGTGTTTAAATCTGAGGAGAGAATATATATATATATATATATAAGGACTCTTAAGGGCTACCAAGATTAAGACTTGTTTTGGTCAATAATTAATTGCTGATTGGGATTTTAGTGGCCATTTTCCCAGGCACAGATTAAGCTTAATGAAACTGCTCAGAGGGGATTCTCTATTGAAAATCCCTGGCGGTTTTGGACAAGGCTTAATCTGGGCCTTATGAACAAAACTAAGCTATCCATGTGGACATCTTTCCCACTGTATAATTACTTAAGAATCAAGGCCAATCCTTAGATTTGAGCATCCTGACACAAAAACGCTCTCTTTATTATTATCATGATTTCTTTTTTACTAAGGATCTATTAAAGATGTGATTCAAATATAGCATATTAGAGGTCGATCAATATGGGTTTGCAGGGGGGCAAAATGATGCCCAATATTTTAAAGAGGATTTGATTCTGCTTGATTTTGTTTCTGGGCTCTATTAGAATAGGTTTTCATGCTTGAATGTTAAAAAAAATATATACATATTTCCCCATATTCTCCATTGTTGCAGCACCTCTCTTCCCAGTCTGTCAGTAACGCTCTGTTTAGTTCCTGGCTCCATGAAGCATCTGCTTCTGAAAGCTCAATGTGCTCTGATTGGTCAGCTGGACCAGTGTGTTGTGATTGGTCAACTGCTTCGAACGTGTTTGGGAAATGTCACGTCCCTTACCAGTCAAGACTAGGCGTTTCAGGGAGTTTAGAAACAGTGTCATTGATATAGAGAATAACTCCGTTTTGAGTGACTTTGTAACTTTGCAGACCTTTTTCATTGTTAAAACAGCGACATTACACAGAAAGTTGAACATGTAAAAAAGCATAATAGGTCCTCTTTACCATTGGCAAATGTGACATCCCAAAAAATGGTAATTTTGGTAAAAACTGAGAAGGGAAGGTCAGGAAAGTCATTTTATTCCAGCTTCAGTTTCAGAACAGTCTCACAACCTGAAGGACATCTTAACCAGTGAGCTCCATCACAAGTATTTCACATGTTCTTGGAGTTCGAGTTTCTCATGGCTGCCCTCCAGTGTTGTCGGTTGATTTAACGGACATACTCCCGTTTGAATCCAGGATGCTGAGGGAAATGTTTTGGTTTGAAAGAGGGGGACAGGCAAAGGGGAGGACAGAGAGGTAGAGTGAATGAAGCGCGGGCCTAACTCATAGCAGCTGTGGCCACTGTTAAACCCAGCGTGGCCTCTTCCTCCTCCTTCTCCTTCTCCTTCCAGCTGCTGAAGACCAACTGCACGCACTTCACCATAACAATACGCAGGCATGGACTCAAAAAAACGAATCCTTAAGAGTCCGAATCCGCAGAGACATGAGGAACCAGTGCTGCTGAGGTTAACAAGAATTATGACCTGCGACGGTCTAAATACTCTGCTGGCTTATTTAAATAACAACGATTTGAATGTTTTGCAGAGGTTATTCGAATCTTGTGATTTGCCAAATTCCTCATGCTTCAATGCCAAATGCATGGAAATGACACATTCTTGACCAGCATAATGGAGCTTTGTCAATCAATGTTAGTCTGATATTTCCATTAAAACTCGCCAACCAGTAGGGGTTTATAAGAGCAGAGTGGCTGAAATAATGCAGATATAAACATAATACAATGGCAAAATGAGACTTAAAATAGCTGAAATTAAATGGAATTTTACAAAAATTTTACCCCAAAAAAATCACTTTAATGGATAAGATAATCTTGATAATCTCAAAATGGCCCAATATCAACAGACTAATTGGACTGGCAAAAACATAATAATACTACCAATCAAGTGTTTTTTTTTTTCTTTTTTCTTTTTTTCAGAAATTATGCTTTAAATTTATCAAAAGTGACAGTAAAGAGAATTATAAATTTTTTTATATTTTAAATAAAAGCTGTTCTTTTAAAATTTCTATTCATCAAAGCATCATGAATTTTTTTTTTTCGTTTTCCACAAAAAATATTATTCAGTATTCAAGATATAGAATAACTCTTTTTGTTCCTTGATTATCAAATCATCATATTATAATGATTTCTAGGATCTTTGACACTGAAGACTGGGTTAATAATGCTGAAAATTCAGCTTTGATCACAGGAATAAATTACATTTGAAAACATGTATTTTATATTGTAATAATATTATAAAAAAAATTACTATTTTATTTGTATTGGAGTTTTGATAGTGTGGCGGTAGTGTGTAAATTAAAACACACACATATGAATTAAACCCCATTTACTGTGTGATGTCATGATAAGTACCTTTAAAAACGGCTAAACTACAGTAATCTACTTTAAAGGTAGAACTGGGTGACAAACAAACAAATATGTAGTAATCAGATGCCATCTCAACATGTCTTGGACTACATTTAGACTTCCATCTCAACACATGGTGTGTAGTTACCACGGGTGTAAAAATGCATTGATGCATATTTTTTTTACTATATAAAAAATCTAAATCAATTGAAATCAAATCACCCCAACATGGTGTCCAAATGGAAGATTTTATGATGCACCATAAATGGTCCCATCATTTAGCAAAACACTGTCAGAGCAAATATTCCCCTGAAAACAGGATATTGTGGCTGCTGTTCTCATCCTGATGTTGGAGATGATCAGACCAGCATGCTGTCTGCATCAATAGCACACAGGACAAAAGCTTTGTAGTAACCTTATTTGCTTTAATGGAGTAGAACATCCTTTCCCACCCCCTGTAGCTACAAACAGTTCACTGCAGGAAGCTCATCCACGACGGCAGTAAAACTCAACTGCTCAAGAATAGGACCTGATTTAAGCAGGTTTAAGGGTGTGTTCACACTTGGCATGTGTGGTTCGATTAAAATGAACCCTGGTGCGATTGCTCTGTTAGTGCGGTTCATTTGAATAAGTGTGAACGCTATCCGAACTCTGTTGCGCACCAAACAAGCGGAATTAAAAATGATTGCAACACGGACCAGACATGATGAAGTGATGTTGCTCATCACAGTTCGGTACAGGCATCAGAACCACGTCTCCTCACAGCAGATCTTCGTTTGTGTGTGTGACGGAGGGATTCCTGACACTGTTTTCACTCCTTTACACATTTATAAGCTTTTCACGAGTTCTCAGCTGGTCAAAATACCATCAAATATGTAGGTTACGCACACACAACGAGCATTGTTTTGGATGTTGTAAGTTCTGTTGCGAAATATGCATCATAAAAGTCTTTAGGTTCGGCCAAGGTGAATGCTAAGCGGATCAGGACTAAATGTTGTTGCTGTTTTTTTGGTCCGGACCAAATGAACCAAGTGAACCGAACTACAAGTGTGAACACACCTTAAGTGACTCATATCCAACACCCACAAAGCCAGTTTGTGTCAAACAGGTTTGGTTTGACTTCTCAGGCAACACTGACAAGTCCAGACCAAGCAAACCTTAGCTACACCGCATAACAGACTGGTGCTTTGCATAGCACAAAAATAACTAGTCATAACAGAAACAATAATTCCTCTCATTCCTGTAAAAATGACACTCTCTGCCAGCTGCCTGACCATATATCGCCTTCTGGCAATTCCACTGTTTGATTTTAAAATGCCCAGCAACTTAAACAAACAGATAAAGAGGTTGAACCTGCCAACTTTGGAGAGACTCACTCGTGATATAATTGATAAGGTCGACCAGTTGAGAAACTGGTCTTTGTCAAAGACACAAAGAAAACTTGTTCACTGCATTAATGGCTAAACGCTCAGAGCAGTGACGGCTTCATCTCTTTGTTCCTAATGACTTTACATAAGGGGTCGATTTAAGGGGTCAGCCATCCAAAAGCAAAAACAGGGCTGTGCATTTCAAGGTCAAAATCAATAAGGGCAGCGGGGAAAGAGGGGGCACCGTCTGTTAGTTTCATGGGGAGAGGTCCGATTTTAAGTAAGTTAATGCTGCCTTCACATGCTATCTGAATTATCGTAAATATGAGTTTCCTAGAAAATTGGATTTGTCTTATTTACCACTGGGAAGCTTGGGGATCATTTTGATACCCAAGTTCTTGAGATGGGCGGGTCACAAACTGTTTGTCAATGAATGGGACGCTAAATATCATTTAGGCTTCAACAAGATTTCCCCAATAAATAGGCAAGAATAAACCTGGTGTCCTTCACGATTTCTGTTCTTTCTGACGACAAAGCACTTGAATGGGACAAACTCGTAATCACAACATCAGGAGTGGGAAATAGGACATTTCCAATAGCACGTGAAGCAGCATAAGAGCACTGCAGCTAACAGAAGTGATAGCTGTATCCTGACTGAAGGGGCGGACATGGGGGTCAAAATGTCATGTTTATTTAGTGTTTTTTGTTTTGTTTTTTTCAGTTGTGGCAGTTTCTTGTGGCCTGATGTGTTAGACTGAGCAGTAAGAACAAAAATATGGTAATTAATAATGATAAACCAAATATATTGGCCAGGACATTTAATTGTCTAATATTGTGATTTTTTTAAGATGATCAGAAATTGAATTGGCTGACTAACAGAAGTCAGAAAAAGAGCTTTGTTTTCAAATTGTTTAATATTATTAAATTTCAAAAATAAACTTATATATTTTACAATTAAATATATGTAAAAAAAATGTAAATAATATTATAGTTATTTTAACATTGAGTAAATATTATATAAAACAATATATATATATATATATATATATATATATATATCCCAAAAAAAAAAAAAATCTGTGAAGTTGTCATGGTTTAAATGTTACATCTATATGTATATGTATATTTATGTAAATTATCAAGTTAATGCTTTGACATTTTTGTATGTTGCCTGTTGTGATTTATAATTATTTTTCTGTTCATATTTTGAAAAGTCTATAATAGGCTTTATGTGCGTTTAAAGAACTGTATCTTTTTTACAGATCTTTTTTTAGCAGTTACAGTGTTCAATAGTTTTTTTTTTTTTTTTTGTAGTCAAGACTTTGAAGTATGTGACTATACAGAAATAAACTTTTAAAAATAAAGCCCACCCTTGGAAATATTCACTGAAGAAACATGTGAAACAACGTTTCATATACAGCCTTTATCTCTGTAAATCTATGATTTATGCCAAAAAAAAAAAAAAAAAGCATAGGCCTACCTCTAGTTATTGGCCTTTGTAAAAAAAAAACAAAAAAAAAAAAAAAAAAAACATGCTCTACTAGTTATATGACAGCAGACACGCCCCCCTTTTGAATATGAATTCCAAAAGGGCGTTAGAACACGTCTATAACGCCACAAAATTCTGTCTAGATAGGCAGCTCACGTTTTGAGACGCAGCCACCACAGTTAGTGTAAATGTGGAGCACCGGCTCACAGCAGCACCCCACTCGCATCCTCTTATGTAGGTCAGTGAGGAATGCAGCACACTATAGCAAGACACTGTATGTAAAGAAAAAAAGCACAGTGCACGTCCTCTACAGTTTGAATAACCTCCGCTTCAGGCAATCCACAAACAGCCATCACACAATAGGAGAATACTTCCTCCTGACGCGAGATATCCGTCTGTCCCCCCTCCGCATTGCACCGATACACACCTCCATTCATTCACATTCAACGCCTCCGCCTGATACACTCACAAACCAGCGGTGACACGCAACTATTCACATTGCACACTTTAACACAACTCACGGACACAAAGACAGGAATGTCTCTCACACCCATGCGCGTATCCGTGAGAAATTAAACGTGAGGTTTAAAAATCAATTATTATTTCTCCCGCGAGAGCGATTAGGCAACAAATTGGGCTACACATTAAATTAAATTGATACAAAATTATTTTGACAATAATGTTTCTTTGGACCGAATTTATACCCTATAGGCTACATTGATCTTTAAATCAGTTGGTCAATAGAACCGCACTGACACAGCTGAACTCTGGCGTATTGAAACAATAAAGAAATCGCGTTGAGATTCAGAGGTAGTCCAGCACACGTTCGCGTTACCTTGAGAGATGATAGTGTGTTGTCCGTCCTGCTCTCTGACCCTGAAGCTGGAGCATTTTCCCGTTGAGAACCCGCCCGCTCATTATGTCTCACTCCGCTTTTGTTCCGGCGCACATACTACATACAGTATAACATCCCGCGCTAGCTTTCTGTGGAGGTTTGAATGAGAAGCGGCTCTCTGCGCAGAGCTCCTGGCTCAAACTGAGAGAGAGTGAGAGAGATAGAGGGAGGAGAGGAAAGGAAACACCCCCAAATGTCCACCCCTTCCCTTCTCTTGTCTTTCTCTCCTCAGCGCAGCCAGCTGTGAGTCTCTCACTCAGACTGACTCAATCATCAAACCGCTAATGCCAGATACCATTACTGTATGAAGCATCCTTCAGCTCTTTAGAGATTTCTCTGTATATTGATTTAAGTGGCCTGATTTTATTCAAGTCAAAAATGGCATTTAGTAATAGGACTGAATCAAATGAGTTTAATATGACAGAATTAACTAAATTTCACTTAATCAAATGCATGACTGAATCAATTGATGTGACTCAGTAAACTGAAATTAACTGAATGGAATGGATTTGACTGCAACTGATATGACTGAATAAACTGAATTTAAAATGGCTTGTCGTTTCTTGTTACCTCTTTTCATAGTGTTCAGTATATAGTTGTGATTCGTATGACCCTCCACCGCATGGCTTCACAGTTTTCATGTCTATTTTATTAGAAAACTTTAATACCAATATCAAACAAGTACAAGTACATATGTGTGATTATAATCTGCACTACTAAAATGTAGCACAATAACATTACATAATCACACTAGTTCCCAAAATAACGTTTCAATGTCAGTTTCATGGATATCGAGCAAGTAAAATGCCTTCATGCCATTTTTGGTTTAAGGTAATTTTATTCACAATAAATCAAATCATCATGTTGTACAGATCTCTTGTTAAAAGGTACTTTTGATTTTATATACAGTTTCCTTTAAGCTGTGCAAATAAGGGTCCAGGACATGAAGAATACATAGACATAAACCAACATAAATTTCCATATTTAAAAGTGTGTATGAGGTGTAGCTTTAAAGCAATCTTTGAATTTTAAAGTTGAATAAAATTAGTCATTTTCATATCATTCACAGGCTTCATATGTTTACCACTCTGGTCCTCTTGGCGTGTCGGTCAAAAATGACAGAATTTTTATTTTTATTTCAATGAAATGAATGTACTATATTTTAGTTCGATAATGTTTTTTATTTAATATTTTGTATTTTTAGGGGATTTTATGGTCCTAAATTACATTTTCTTTATAATCCATTTTATAATCCATTTATTCACTTTTTGAGCATAGACCTGAACATGTATTTTTGCAACTTAAACTGTCGTAAATCTTGAATGCTTTAGAGCACAGACTTAAGTTTGATCTCTTTTCAAAGATGACACTTGGCAGATTATTGCTGCAGTGAAAAAAGTTTTAAAAAGTGAACGTAAAAAAAAAAAAAACGTACAGAATTTTACGTTTATTGTTATGCACTTTTTTTTTCAAAAACATGTTTTACTCTAAAACTGTGAGAAAATCACAGCCATAAATCTAAACAAGTTGTGTTAGAATTAGCTTTCAGTACGATTTTATTTGGCCGCAGTACCAAAAGTTTTCACTAGGTGAAATTCGTCTCCCATTAATTTCTTATGCGGTAATTTTTGACCATGAAGAGTACAAGTGTGACTATTTTTTTAGGACCATTTAACCTGTTCGAATCATGTCCATGATTTTTTGTATGTGTGTTCACACAGCAAGTGCCATAACCTTTACCAAGTTCGTACCATTCCGATGAAGAAAATAAAAAAAGTACATATTTTTGGTCAAAAATGACCGAAGAGCACCACAGGGTTACATATAGGGTATATACAGTCAAACCTTTGGGAATCAGTCATTGACAAATTCATGTTGATTGGTCACTAGTCTAATTATCTGTGGGATGTGTCTCTCTCAGTGTCAATGGGGGTTACAGCCCTGTTGTAAAGCTTTCTTTTTAAATCAGAACAAGTTGAAGGTAAATTCATTTCAAATGCCATGTCCTGCCAACAATTTCAAGAGACAATGAATGCACCAAACTGTGAAAACTGCATAGGCAGGCTTGGCTTCAGAAAAAAAAAAAAAAGTGTATTACTGAAAAGACATAACAGTAGAGAGAGGGACTTTTCTCTGAACATGAACAAACTACACAACCCTGTAAAGAGGACAGCAGTGAAAAGACACTCTTCTTCTGTATAGTCAATAGACTGCTTTTCTAAATGAACAGTCTGCTTGAAGAAAGCCAAGACTCTGTTGGAACCACTGAGACGATATCATGAATAAACCTTTAAGAACAGAGGATAGCCCAGAAAGAAAGGGACAAAGAGGGTCTTCTTCCATTGCACACATGCACACACACACACACACATACACACCATGCATCAAGCAGTCACACACATCGCTGGTGGCCCTGATGTTGTTTAGCGCCTAGCCCAGGTGTGTGTGTGTGTGTGTGTGTGTGTGTGTGTCTGTTTTAAGGATGTGACAGACATGCTTGATTGGTCCTTTGGCAGCGTGCACAAAGACTGCAACTGCAGGTGTGCCAGTCTCTTGCCCGCAGTGTTGCCTGGCACCAGGAGACGACAGGGAGAAAGGGCAAGTAACAAAAGGGACGCTAATGAGCAAAGAGTCCCGTATAATGAATGATTTCCCTCCCCTGCTTCTCTGATCTCCATCTGAGACAGGGTGCTGTGGTCAGAGCATTGAGCCAGCGAATCCAACACAGCTGTAATTGAGTCATTGTGGTTTTACTGCACCCCATAAATGTTTGTGGAGAACAGTGTGTCTGGTTTTAGCAATTACAGATGACCTGAGTAACTATACCTGAAGTTGTGTAATTCCAATAAACACCAGTATGTAAATGTACCAGTGCGTTACTTGGCACAGACACTGTACTGTACTTAAAGGGGAAGTATGTGATATTGATGATGAAATGTTTTAGGAAAAAAAGCAACTAGGAAACTATTGCTCATACTTGGTGTTAGGGGTTTCAAGAAGTCCCAAAGAAGTACTGTATTAAAACTGTGATGTAAGTTATCCCACAAGTTTGTGCTACGGACATGAATGATACCTCAAACTGCGCAACTTGTTGAAGAGAGGTGTGCTTATATATTTGTAAGAAATTAGACTAACATGGCTGGCTATCGAGCAATAAAATGGGCAAAAAATTCCAGTTACTTGGAAGGAGGGACCCGATTTAAGTCTAGGGACCAGAATATCAGAGGCTATTTTGATCAGTAAGCAACCTCTTACAGTAGGAACCAGCTAGTAAACACACAAAACCTCCTCGCAACCACATAGCAAAAGTCTAAAAACCACCCAGAGCACCCTAGGAACCATATAGCAGCACAACAAAAACCATAAAGGTAACAATGTGCTGGCATCAAAAACAAAAATCCTCATGACAGCGAGTTTTGCAAGGGCAAGCAATACATTCTTGCCCTACAAGCAATACAGGGTCATGAGGAATTTGTTGCAAAATACAACATCTATTTCAACAGCATGCCTTTGAAGGTGTCCGCAGTTCAGAAGTAGCACACCTCTAACCTCTAACAGTCTTTCCATACCCCCTACTTCTCCCAGAATCTGTACTTTAAGCAGTCCTAGAGGTTGACTTAATTGGCAACTGTGGCGATTGTTACGGCCCCTTCCTCAACATAATGGCTGGCCACCGACTGGAGACTTTGATTTCCCTGGGAAACTGTCAGTGTACAAGAGATGAAAGAGCAACCAAGGAATACTGAGGAGACCTGAGAGTCCTCATCCACCTTATCTAGAACTTGTGAGCTTCCACTCCCTGGCTTATTCACTCCCTTCTTTTAGGAGCCGATGCCCTTGGCAACATAAGAGTTTGAAAGACTTAAGGAGCAAACAATGATTAGTCAATCATATAGACCTGCAAGGATGCCTTTGATTAAATAAATGAGTATCCCTGACCTGAAAGTATGCGAGTGAACGGACTGATTCCATGTGTAAGTGAGCGGGTGAACGGACAAACTCCAACCTAGCCACATGTTGGCTTTCACTGTGTGAGCTAACATTTCTCTGCTGCCAGTCGACCCTTCGAAGTGCACAATGAGATCCATTGTGGGAGGTCACAGTGCTGCCTGATGAAGAACAGACTATATTTTATTAACACATTTCCTTAGATACACCCAATTTTTCTGGAACACCCCAAATGGAAGTTCATCTTTTGAAAAATTCTAACCATTCGGGCCATAACTCCACCTCAAGCAAACTTGTCCACTTTTGTACTGATAAAGCACACTGAAAATACGGGCCCTGCATATTTGAGTCTCTCCTCCCATGAGATCTGTGCAGTCTCAGAATAATGGGCTCAAAAACTTGCCATAGTTAGAGAGAGTTTCCACATCTACATTAGGTGTGTATCATCAACAGTCAATGTTTTCTTTGGAGCCTCTGAGTCCTCCAGTGTGGCCCATAACCCAAGAGTACAACCAACGTCCAGATATTTTTAAAGCTGACTTCCTTCACTGTATGATGTGGCTTTTAACCCTTCCTGTTGACTAAAAGCATCTGTTTAATTACATCAGCAGGTAAAAATTAGTTCCTTCTTTCTCTCAAGCATCACATAATGTTTGATCTTAAAACACATCTTGATATGGCATGATTCACATTAAATTAAGTATGCAACTTCTATGAGGAAACTTGCGTGAATGCTACGGCCCAGGCTGCTGCAAATGCCAAGCTTCTATCTGACTTAATTAAACACAGTTGCATGAAATAAAATCTATGTTCTATAAAAAAAAATCTAAAATCTATAAAAAATGTTTTACAAATGAAAGATAACACAGCTTCAAAGCTAGCTCAGATATTGGAGATAGAGGACAGCTGAACATATTCCACAGCACTGGAGAGGAATTTGTGGAGAATAACTTTAACAAGAAGCTATTTCACCCTAATTCCCAACTTTCCATTGTAAATGGCAGTAAAACTGACCTCAGGAGAAGGAGGGGGGGTGGGGGGTGGAGGGTGGACTTTAAACACTCTACCCTACTAAGTTATTGCCACTGTCTATGCTGTGGTCAGACAGAAGAGCCAAATCCAGGGTTACTCCAGAACACTCCAATCTCTTTAGCAGGAGCCGCTGCACTTTAGCTGGTTGGCTGCTCTGCTTTGTCGGGCGTTTCTTGTCCCATTTAGTCCTTTTATGAGAGAAAGAGGAGCTGATGTGACTGAGTGGCTCTCCCACAGGGTCTTTTAAAGAAGGCGAGTGTGGGACTAGCCTTAGCAGGTGGATGGAAAGGAAAGAGAAGAAATGATGCATGACGACTTACAGGGGACTATCAGAGAGTCCTAGCAGGAGGAAGGGGAACCTCTGGGTTTCATATGCATTTCAGACCCCTTAAGATCTCATTGTTTGACCCTAAAAGTGTGAAAAGCAGGATGGTGAATTTGTTTGAGTGTTTTTTCTCAAATCATTCTTGAAACCGTAAATGTGCAACATTTTTGCAATTTTGAGAGTTGTGTCGGATACATGGCTTCAAAAGTCTTGAAATATATAGTTGTATGGGCTACATTTGAGGAACTTTTTTTGTGCTTTTAGAATCTTGACAGCCCCTGGCCACTGCCTGTTTTCATTGCATGGAAAAATAACAGCGTGAAATATCTAATTTTGTGTTTCACAGAAGAAAGTGATGCAATGACCATGGCACTTACTAAGTTTAAACTCTGGAAAAACACATCTGCAAATCTTGAAGGACTTCCTCTCCAATTTCACTTCCACTCTCCTTTGCTCAATATTGTTTTGCGTGGCCCCTCCGCATGATTATTCTTCCAGCCCACCCAGACAGCTTGGTCAGAGAAGTGGTTCTGAGTGGGACTAGTTGAATGAGATTTATCCTTTTGATGTTGTAACAGCCTTCAAAACTTCAGTTGACTATGTGGCCATTCTACCCCACTTTGGCCTCCTCATATTTTAAAAGAGTCGTGAAAATCCCCAGAGCAAACTTTTAAGCTGAGGAGTGACAGGGGCTAATAGATTTGGTTTCTTCACCGAGTCCAGTAATCTTGAGTATAGTTAGAGATACAGAAAGTGTGCAATTCCAAAGTCCAGCTGAAGAATTCACAGACAGTTTATTATTTCACAGCCTAAGTTTCAAGTCTAACAGATGCCTTCATCAAAGATAGAGAACCGCACACGTCAACACTATTTCTGTGTGAAACAACAGTTGATCATTTTTTTGTTCCATCGGCAACTCTTCTCCAACAAGAGAGGAAGCCCTTGCTTCTTTTATAACACACAGTACATTTGGATTTTGAGCAAGTGAAAGGAAATGTGGCACTTGTACAAGAGTTGTAAACTTGTCTTTATCCACTTAGTTTGTTATGATTGCAAATGTCAGAGCATTTACATGGATGGGCGTCCATCTTAAATTGGGCCAAGACAGAGGCCAAGTCACTTTATTAACTTCATTCTCATTTCTTCACGTCATCACCATTGTGTCTGGTCCTCCAAAGCAATTTGGTCTCACATTAAGATTTTGCTGGCATGTCGAGAGATTTGTAGACTACCCTCAACCCCCCTTAAGCAGCAGCTTTCAGGACATTCAGTTGTGCCAGCTTCTCTAATCACTCTTGACCCCTTCCATTCAGATCACACTCCTTTGGTGAGTTGAGAGGGGATTAGAGACCTTCCGGATCATTCAGTTCCAGAATACATGCGCATTTATTTCACAAGCTTAGAAAAGAGACCATGGGCAGTTGAGGAGGAGGAGGGGGGGGGGGGGGGGGGGATTTGGGGGGAACAACTGAGGGAGATTTCAGTCATGATTTGCACAGTCCCAGCAGGAGGGTGTCTCTGCAATAGAGGCAGACAGGCAGGCAAACTCATGCGGCTTTTACTTTTAACAGGGTGTTGTGGCTGGTGCCAGAGCCAGTGTCATTCTGGAACTTTTTTGTGCTGCCACTGAATAGGTTCTGGACCAGAAAAATTGCCTCAGCACCAGCCCCTTAGGGTTAGCTCACCCAAAAATTCAAATTATGTCATAATATACTCAGCTGTCATGATGTTTGGTCATGACATCCAAGAACCAATGAGGTTTGATATTAGTAGATGATCAATGGTTTGATTTTATTTGATCTGAAAGAAAAAATAAAGCTTGCTTGCAAGTTGCTTATCAGAATATGCCAGCAGTCGAGTAGTATAGATCACTGGATGAGCCAAGAAATTCTGAAATTATAACCTAAAGCTTCACCGGTCAGCCATAAATTGGAATCTGACGGATTTTGCTCCAAACACACGATCCGCTACTGGTTTTTAGTTTTATTTTGGCTCTTGACTCTATTCCAGACTTGCACACAAACTGCACTGCACTCCTAAAATGGAATTTGTGTGGAAATATTATGAAGTCTGTAAACAGGACGTTAACACTGGCCAGAGACGGGACACACTGAAGACAAACACAAAGAGGAGAACACAGACATGTCAGCAGAGACAATACTCTATCAGGCACAGCAAGCTCACTGTTCGCGATGCTCGAAATATAGGAATTGGGGGTGGGGTTTATATTAATGTGTCCCTGAAGGGAATTGGCTGTCTTCAGAAAAGTTTTGATGTTTTTTTGTTTTCCTTCTACCTCTGTTTAAAGTTGGTTTATTTAAGCTCAGTGCTGCTTTATGTACAGTGGTAACCAAAGAAACCGCTGCTGTTCCATAAGCGCCACCTACTGTCAGAGTGAATTTACATTTTCATTCAGTCCATCTGCTGTTTTTGTTTTGTGCAGGCGTCTGACGTAGCATCATTTCACAAAGCTAAAGTCTGACCATTCTGTTTTTGCTTTAAATCTTGAAATCGTACAGTCTAATTTAAATAAAAAAACAACTGCTTGTGTTACATGTGTGTAGCATATTTGTTTGAATCATGATTAAATTCAGTGGTTGCCTCTAATTTCAAAAGGCTACAGATATGTTTTGTTTAAGGCCAGTTTGGCCTATTAAAGAACAAATAAACAACATATAAATTTGCTTAAACAAAGAAAAAAATTGACAACTGGTATCGGAACCGGACAATTTGCTTTATGATCGAAAAATTGTGATCTGTGCATCACTACTATGAACATTTTGGAGCTTGAAATTTTGAAACAGATTATCATTCTTTAAATATCTTCTTTTGTATTCCAAAGAAAAAAAAAGTCACATGAGTTTGAAATAACATTAGTGCAAATCATAATAGAAACAGAGATAGAGAAAAATCATATTTTTTGGTTGAACCATCCTTTTAAACTTGCTGGTCTCAAACCAGGGCTTGTTAAAGTCAGTGACCATGGGGCGGGATAATCTCCTTATCACATAAAACAACAATAGCTTAGTCAGGCTGTGATGGCACAAATTCTGCAATTCCCTAAGCTTGTTTGTTCCAAGCAGATGTATCTTTGAAATGCAACTTTATCATTACAGTACACAAAATGCATCTATTCCAGTTTTTGTCCTCTTGCTGTAATATTTGACTTTTTTCTGTGTATCTATAACTATGGGGCAAATGAGCAATATATGAGTATCTGAGACTAGGTGAATGGAGAAGGAATCATTGGTATATGTAACGTGGCAACCTTGAGGAGCCCATAATGATGATGCCGGAAAAATGGGCATCTGGGTAATGAATAAAGCAGCATGGTGATGCAATAGCCACAGTGTACTACAGACAGAGAGAAACAAGTTTTTGAGCCATTTAAACACAGCTGTTGATAGACCAACCAGACGATAATAATATAGTAGAGCCTGAGCTCTGCTGTTCTTTTCCATTTGGGACTTTTTCACTTTCATGTTTCCCTAAAGGTCAATTTCTTTAGGAGTAACACCAGATCTCATTGAACAACCTGTCACAATTCCCCCCCCCCCCAAAAGTCTGGCCCAATTTCAAAAATCTCTATGGAAGCATATATGATTGACAGCATTCCTGGCTAATGACAGCATTTCCATCACTCAACCCCCATATCTCACAAGTCAGGACATGTTCTAGACCAATTGGGGGTTGTCAAGCTTTGCTGAGCGACGACCTTCAGCCCATGTGGAGGAGTGGGTTTGTTAGGGTCACTTGACTCCTTTCCAGAATTCACCTGAGATCGTGGGAGAGATGTCAGAGGAGTCGTGCCTCAGGGCATGATGCGAGGTCAACACCACTGTATCAGCAACATGCCAACACAGCTAAACGCTCTGGGAGAGGAGGGGAAAACAAACCAGAGAAAGAGACAAAGGAATCTACATATTGTTGCATTCGAGGGGGTGAGGTTGATGAAACCAATAGATTCATATGCAGCATGAGCAGAAAGCAGGGGTGAGTAAATTATCGGGAAATTTTAATTCTAAAGTGAACTACTCTTTTAACTTCACAGACTAGATGTACTGCCTACACAGGCAGCATCCTAACCACCATGGAACCTTATTAGTGACTGATTTGGGACACTCTACATTGGCAGCAACTCCACAAAAATAGTGCTTTGTATGAGTAATGAGAATTGTTTTTTTATGTTTGTATTTTGCTAAGCTAATGGGACAAAACGTGTATAAAAAAATTTATATTTGCTAAAAGAATTACATTTTAATTGCTCCAAACAATGTATTTTTAAAATCAATTCTTTACAGTATAGAATGGAATGCAAGTGTATATCGCCATCTTGGATTCTTCCTAACAATTTGGGTAAAACAAGGTATTTCAAAAGAAAGTATAATTAAGATGCCTAGCTTCTAGAGCAGCCGTTGCATCAGGAGCATGGCTATGATGTGAAAATGCTAACTCGGTAGGCAGCTCACTAGGTTTTTGGGACAAAGCAATTGTGTGAGTGGAACAATGGGAGTATGTGACAGAGCAGCACTGCTCTGTAAGGGTAGAGACAACGGTTGATGGAAACCAACAGAATAACAGACAGTGGGAGAAAGAGAAATACAGAGAGGTGGAAGCAGACGGCGCAGATATAATATTATGACATGCCGACTGGGTCTGAACAACAGCCAGAGGCAAGCGGCTCACAGGTCAACTCCTCTACACAGATAAGAGCTTTGTTTGACTGCTCATCACCACCTCTTCTCTACCTCCATCTCTTCACACTCTCATCTGTCACTCCCACACCAGCGACGGACTATTTCTCCAGCCAGTGGACAAGGCACAATAAAAGAGAAAAGCAATTGTGCTTTTCCATACAGTGTCTAGACAATGGTTTTTGAAATTCATTAATGGTGTTTACTAAGGCAAGCTTTACTGTTTCTCTTGCAATTTAGGGTTAGCACAATAGTATGAAATTATGTCCAAGGTTAGTACATAATATTGTATGAATAAATATGAATTTCTAGAAAATTATATATATAAAAAAAGTAATTTTAATTAAAGGTATATGTGCTGCGGTCCTTGCTAGCGTGCCCGCTTCCCATTCCAGAAACGCCGGTATGAATCCCGCTTGGAGTGTTGCGAGTAGAACCAGAGGGGTTACACTATAGCATCATGTTGACAAGCATAACAACAGTCAAATGATATGGCCAGATGGGGCATTTTGCTCAAGGGCTCCAGACTAAGGAAAGAAGGCAGAGAATCAACATTATGCCAGTTTGACTGCCAGGATAGTTTTACCAAAGACTATAGATATAGAAAGATGGTTCACTCCTATTACTTATGAAGGGGAGAAACTGCAAAGTGCAATATGGCGGAATACGTCCTGCCTTCTAAAAGAGCCAATTGGTAAAGTTCATGTCAGATTTTGCTGCTGTTATTTAATTGTGAGTTCGGCAAGCAGTTTTTGAGATTTCAGGATTTCCCCATTCAGATAGATAGGACTTGGTCTTGGATGGCCGAAATTGCTGTTGTAAAAATGGCCGCCGAGTGAACGGGCTTTCCTTGCAATGGCCTTTGGTTTTACTTAAAAAGTTACATAAAATTTACCATTCACCAAAAAATATATTGCTAAAATACACAGAATGACTCCTTAATCCACATCTACAGCCTCTAATGCACTGAAAGTACATTGCCTCTGAGAACAGAAGGTCATTGCTTTATGTAAAGACCATGACTGGATATTTGCATCCTTGCAGGAGAAAGTCTCCTCAGAGATGTTGGAAGGGGTTTTGGTTTAAAAGGTTTATTTGAAAAGAGATGCTCCGTTGAGCTAGAGCACCATCAGGGCTTTCTGAAGCCACTAATGACAAAAGCATTCACAGCATGAGGAGTTTCAGTCTGGAAAACCAAGTCCGGATATTTGCTGCGGCTTCCGAGGTGGCAAGGAATAAAGAGGAAAAAAGTGTCGGGTTTGGTGAACAACGTCTGTAAAGTGTGTTTAAAAGTATTTTTGTTTCCACGACAAGTGGCAAAATGAGTGATGTAATTTTTTTGTGCAAATAATAAGGTCCAACTTTGCTGGAATATCTACACTGTGATGACAGATACTTCAATATGAATACAGCAGATGGGAGGAATATCAAACTTTCAAAATTTTTTTGATACATATTCAAGACAAAAATCAAATGATAATGCAGTGTCACTGCTGGAAGACTTACATGTGGGTTAATTGGAAAATTAATTAGCTTTTCTATCTTCAGAGAAAACCAACGACTGTAAGAACTGCTGAAAATAGGCCAAAATGGCGATAATTAATTCATAAAAATTGTGTTAAATGTATTAAATACTGTGTTATCTTAACAAAAGCTGTACTTGATATTTTACCCAGTGTTGACACAAAGTAGAAGCACAACTTTGTATTACAAAACAAAACAAAATCCATAATTTCCATAAAAAATCCATAATAACCAATGAAAATTCAGCTATATATTACATGGCACATTTACTACCATCACTGAACCTTTGTTATTTTTTACTCTCCAAAAGCAGTGTAGAAATTTTCATTAAATTTTCATGGGTTTCAAAGTGATTTCCCTCTCACTTGAACACAACATCCTAATGACAGGAAAGATAATTGATTTCACGGTGACACGAGCAAAGCAGTTGAGAGCCCTGGGCAGGTACACAAAGACTGTCTGAGAGCAGCAGAATGAAAACAAAGGTAATTTTAATAACAGGGAATAATATATATATAAAATAATTGAGTATATCTTAAAAAAAAAACTTTATTTAAAGTTTTTATGTAATATCTTTTTAATTAAATATTTAATTTTAATTAAATTAAAATTCCATTCAAAAGTTTTGGGGTCAGTCAGATTTTTGTTTTTGTTTTGGAGAGAACACTTTTATTCAATAAGGATGCATTAAAATGATCAGTCACAGTAAAGACCTTTACATTGTAAAAAAAATAAAAATAAAAAATAATAATAATTCTAATGAATACTATATCAAACCAGAAGTTGTTTAAAATTGCAATAATATTTCAATAGTATACTGTATTTTTGATTACATAAATCCAGTCTTGGTGGATTTTTCATTTGTACTGACTCCAAACCTCTGAACGGAAGTGTGTGTTTATATTTCTAACAAATACACATTATTTTGGCATAAATTTACATTTTACAGAAGTACGCACTCAACAAGATAAGTACATCATAGAAAACAAGAGCACAGCTTTTGTAAATGACACAAATTTTATAGTCCCATAATTTTCCTCCAGCACACCCACAAACCGCCCCCTCCACATCTCCACAGGGGTAAAGAGCTCTAGCTAAAGAGGGCACGCGACAGACAAAAGCTCTCCAAGCTTATGATCACTTTGATGACAACAATGAAGCTATTCTCCTGCCGCCTATCCTGCAGACCCTGCCGATCTCACACCGTTTAGTGTTAAATTAGTGTGCACTCATCCTGTGTCCTATGGAAAATGTGTGTCCTTCCCAGTGCCCCCGGGAACCTGTGTCCATTCTGTTTTGATTGGTGATGGCGTGGGAGAGAGGAGATAAGGTTTGTCCCCCACAGAACTACCTTCAGCTTTCCCTCCATAAAACGTGAGGTCGCCACTGGACTTACAACAATAGAGAACTGTTACTTTTCTTTAAAGGGGTCCTATTATGCCATGTTACGAAGTCTTGATTTTGTTTTTGGGATGTAATATGGTTTCATGCTTGATTGTTCAAAAAATACATTATTTTTCACATATTTTACATTATTACAGCTCCTCTCTCACCAGTCTGGTTGAACGCGTTGTTTTCGAAGAAGCCCCTCCTTCCGAAATACGAAATGCGCTGTGATTGGTTAGCTGGCTCAGTGTGTTGTGATTGGCAGCTCTTAGCGTATGTTCAGGAAATGTCACGCCCCTTCATAACCGCAAGCTCTCCTCAGATGTAAATGTTAACGATGGCGTCAATTTCAAACCATTTCGAGCCCGATTCAGACCCTGACAATGTTAATGAACAAGAGGATTGTGCTGAACGTATTTCAAGCATGGACTTTGCGAGCACTGATTTCACAGGACGTTTCAGAGTGGTATGTTTTTCTTTTTCTTTCTTATAGATACGATGTTATCCACCATTTAATCATATTTGTCAGAAAATTATGGTAATACAAACAGTTATCGATTACAAAATTATGGATAATTTTCCTAAGGGGCAGCAAACAGTCTTACAAAAGCAAGACCTTACAAAAGCCACAGTAAACACTACATCAATACTGTAATGTTAGTTAACAGGCTAGCAGAGGTAAAGCTTTTCCCTTTGTTTGCATAATAGAAACTAAGTAAAGCTTATCATTAGAACTGTTAATAGAAAACACAACTACAAATAATAAGACATATTTACAAGCTATGACCCATAAACAACAGATTTTCCCGACAAAATGGGAATGGCTCCGTCTTTCAGGAGAAGCTTTTGTGCGTATAGCCTGCATAGCACTCTCTTCTGGAAGCTCTTCTACATAAAATGTGCAGCACACAAATAAACGTTGAGGTTATAATGTTCAGAAACAGTGTTTAAAATAAATATTAACCTCTCTAAGTTTGTCAGCCTTAGGACAAACTTTTTTCCGGGCTGTAAAAAACAGCGACAACCACTCTTCCTCTTCTCTAAAGTTAAATTTGTGTACATTTTAGGGTTTGTGATGTCACCAAACTGGGAATAAGCTTGTTGTAGTCCCTACCAGCCGTTTGTTGTAGTCCGTAAAAATCGATTTTTGTAAAAGAAAATATCTCCCTTTGCTTTAAACTTTGAGCGATGTAACTTTGCAGATGTTGTTTATGCTCAAACTGCAACATTACACAGTAACTAAAGTTAAAAAAGTGAAATCATAATCATAGACCCCTTTGATGCTATCGTACAGTCATTTTTCATCAGGATACCGGAGCAGTATGAAGACAGAACTGGAGGAAATAAAGTAAAAAATTGGGCAGATTTTTTTCGGGCAAAAAAACAAACAAAAAAAGGGGTAAAAAAATAAACTCTAACCTTTAAACTTTAAACTTTAAACAACGGTCTTAATGTGCTGTGATTAATCAGCCTGATAAGAATGGTAAAAATATATATATATATATATATATATATATATTAACCTGTGTTGACTTGACTTAATCGTTCACAATAAAAATAAAAATCAGTGTATACTACCATGCATTCATCACATGTGCGCGTTTATAGCTGGGTTCATGCATTAATAAAGAAGTGTTTGCTTGTGGTGTATTATTAAACAGTCTGAAGTGAATTCTCCCAGACGAAAGAACACGGAGCAAAAAATGAGCCGAAGTCAGAAACGTGCGGGTTACACCCACAAAACACACCCACGCAGACCACAGCTGATTGCTGCATGACCCCCAGAGACCGTCCCGCAGTGTCAGAGGTGCAGAAACAAACACACACACACACAGGGTGGAGGTACATCATGCGTGCTGGCTCAAATTAGCAACGCCAGTCTGATCATCCTATAGAGTCAGGGAAACCTTGACCGATTCCAGCTGTTGAAATGACCTCATACCCACCGGCCTCGAAGATACCACAGGACCTAATGACTCATCCCGGTTACGCCTTTTAACTAACAACCCCAATTACCCCCCACAGCTAACTGCTCCCACTCACTAAATTAACTCTGACAATGGCACATTACAACCAAAGTCATCGGCACACAACATCAGAATGCCATCATTAGACCTCATTAACCTCTGGACAGGGAACATATTGAAAAACAGCAGAGATTCAAATCAGCTGATTCAAAAAGAATGAAAAGCATAAATCACCGGATGAAGTCAGTGACAGCTAAACCTCTAAAGAAATCGAAGTGGTGCTTGACTGTGGAAAACTATATGTCTTGATGCTGGGAATTTATGACAATTTCTTTTTATTGCTTATACATTGTAAGTTGTGGGACATTATGCCAAGTGCGCTTACACATGTTGTCCTGAAGAGGGAGTAGGAGGCAAGTTAACAGAGCCTGACCTCTCTAAAGCCTTTGACTGGGCTGTGACCTCATTATTAACCACAATGCCGAGCTTCTTCATCTATTTCCACAGCAGCACCACAGGCTGATGAGCTTCTCTCCTTGAATCCTTTGAGAAACGAGGATAGGATGTATGACACCCACAGACAAGACTCAGAGCCAATAGGACTATGAATATCCTTGTTTGTCTTCATGCATACCGTACTCTTCACATGGATGAACAGCCTCCATATTAACACAGCAACAGCATCACTTGCTAATATGTTTGGGCCTAAACCCAGATCTTCCACTACAGACGCATGAACTCACACGCTAATGCATTCCCTGAAATGCGAGAATAAGTGCAGCCATGCAGAAAACACAAACACACACATGCGTACAAACGCACAGATGATGTGTATTCAGCGATCCATGCCAACTGCTCAAGCTCTGGGGAGTCTGTGAAGTTCAACTGTCTGTTCATCTGATCCAGCGTGCCACGGGTAAACACAACGCCTCTCTCCTTATCCATGAGGTGATGTTTGCCTCCATCTTTCCCAGTTTTGACTCATGTCACGCATCGGTACTCTGAAAACATTCTAGTTCGCTGTGTCATTGTTTTTAAGTCAGTAACAACACTGGTTTGGATTGATTTCTAGTAATACAGTTCCATTTTAAATACAAATGTATTAGATACACTTGAAAAGATGCCTTAGACAACACTAGGCTCGATTGTCAGTGCTTGAGCGCTGGTCTATGACTGGAAAAATAATGGGATTATATGAAAAAGCAAAAAAAAAAAAATTATAATAATTATAATATATATAAAAGGATATATATATATATAATATGTATATATTAGGGGTATAACATTATATTGTGTCACAATACAAAAATACAACATGTATCGTGGATAGTGACAATATGTATTGTGTATAGTTCACCCAAACTAAAAAGTACTGTGTGAGTTTTAGTGTCAGTACTACATCAAACTGCTATATATAATGTTGAATATAATGTATAATAATGCAATGGGGGAATATTTGTGGGTCCTGATAATGCCAAATGTTTGATGTTACCAGTAAAAAATACATTATTTTAAATATATCTAGTCAGTGAAAGAATGTAACAACAAATTTAGCATTTTAATCAACAGTACATTTTTTTTTTTGTTAAGCTTTTATCATATGTCTTGGAGTATCGCAATAATATCGTATTGTGAGTTCAGTATTGTGATATGTATCGAATCGTGACATGAGGGTAGCGTTACGTCCCTAATATATATATATATATATATTTATGTATATATGTGTGTATATATATTTATATATATATATACAGTATATTTAGTAGGCTAATATTATAGACTATTATATTATTTATTCATATTTTTTAATAAGCTTTTGTTTTTAATTTTAGTTTAAGTGTAAGTAATTTTGTTGCGTGCTTTTGTCATTTTTATTAGTTTTATAGCGGGGTTTATATCCCTATATACCTTTAATTCTTTTCTTCTTTTTTTTTTCAGTTTTAGACATTTTTGTAGTGAAGTCGAGTTTAAGTTTTTTCATCTAATACTTATATTTTAACTCAGCTTTAATACATTTCAGCTTTCAATATAGTGTATATATACAATTACAACTCTAACCAGATGTAATTTGGTGATGCAATAATATCTATCTCTTGATTTCTATTTTTGCAAGGTATCTCCGCCCACCATGAATTTCACTGGTTTAAATTCCAGGTCCAAATATAAAACTGCATATAAAACATTAGCATAATTGTAAACTAGTCAATGATACACACCAATAAATAAACATCACACAACTCAAATCTACAGTTCAATCACAGAGCATAATTGATGCCTGAAAAAAAATAGTATGTTTTCATACAAATCACATGAATCATAATATGATGAGAAAGCGTCTTCTCATTAGATCATGTTGAATTGTCTCTAGAAAACATGTTTCATGGCCTCATGGTTCGTTACTTTTTTTTCTTTTTCTTTTTTGTTGTTGATGGATTTACACTTCTTTGTGTTTCCACAAATGGAAAGATCTTTATTTAGATGTGCTCTTTAAAGTTAGCTGCTTCTAGACTTTATTGATGTGTCACTTCTGGTGTTATTATTACTATATTTCTCTTTCTTTCTTTTTTCTTCCTTTTATTTTTTGTATTATTATTATAATGGTTGTTGTTGTTGTTTTGATGATGATGATGATGATGAGTTATGCTGCACTTTCCCCCCCCCCCAAAAAAAATTGATCACAAAAATACAATGTTACACATTAAATATGTGAAACATAAAACATCAAATATGATCTGACTGGATGTGATTTGACAGTGGGCTGAGATTTTGTCACTGGAAACATCACTGAGTTTGAACAACACAATTCAGGCCTTCGAAAGATTTTTCTTGCAGATTTATGCCCTTTAAAGACCTGGTGAAATGGTGGCTATAGATTTATAACTGATAATGGTTGCTAGATCGGTATCTGACTTCAAGATCTACGATTTTGGTCCGTTTTCTCAAAAGGAAACAATACTAATATTTCATTTTGTCAGCTTATAGGAGCATATATATGACCAAAAACACCAGAGTGAATGAATGACAGATCTAGATTAGACTCAAGTTTAACGTTGACTAACACTTGCTCACTACTATGTAATTCCAGTACTTTTGTGAGTCAGGCGGTCATGATTTATTCGACACTATAGTACAAAGCCTGTTATAGTGGGAAGGGGCTTCAGTCTCTGTAAGTGCTGGGATTGATGGTGTTTCAAAGTAGCGTGTAGCATTTGAATGATGATTCAGAGGGATGAGTTGGCTAGGGGGTCTCTGACGCATATTTACTTTCCTTTTCAGCCGTAGCTTTTCCTTTTTACAGCCTTCTCTTCTCCGTGGGTCTCCTTACGGATCAGAGACCCCCTAACTGACTAATAACAATCGCTTCAGGACACCACGGCAACTCACAGCCTATGTGCCTCCGTGACTTTTGACCCCAGTGGGATCTTGGGTTTCTACCTGCTGCACAGGACGTCCTGTATGAGGTATGGCTGACTGTCTGTTTGTGTGAAAGCCTGTCTGGTGACTGCATGACCACTCAGGAGGAGGGAAAGGGAAACAGGAAATTTAGGATTATGTCTTGACAACGGCTGAAGAACATCAAAGTTTGAGTTGGACTCTGTGAGATCTGGTACTTAATATAAAGTTGATTAAGATATAAATACTATACAACCTGAATGATACAAGTTTCCAGTGGCAAGTTTTTTTGTCTGTCAGAACAATGTTGTGCAAAAAAGATACAATTACAGTAAATCAGAACATATTTGATGTTAAATGTTTACTTTTGCGGCACCAGGTTTTGGACCAATCATATTTCATTGTGGGCGGGGCTACACAGCACAATGCCACAGAAATACAAAACAAGCCACTGACTGCTAGTTTGTCTTGAATCAAGGTTTAATACATCACATCTGCTTAGGAAAACCTGCAATCTGAGCAAACGTCATAGTCAATAAGTCATATTTTATGAGTGTTTCTAACATGCGCAATGAATGAGAATCAACCAGTCAGAATGTTTTACATTATGACATGACAGTCCGTGCTTAATATAATCAGTTGCATGTAATGACCCCATAATTATTCATTTCATTTAATAACCATATCCACCATCATTATGCAATTTTCACAGAGTTAAAGAGCAGAATATTAAGCACTTATACTACAGGGGCTGTTGAATGCTTGAATCTGATTGGTTGACGAATGTTCTAAGGTGTGCAGTTATTTTCAAGGAAACGCACGGCTAAAGTATTTCCAGGCAGGTCTTTACAGCCGACAACAACAAAATAACCAAAACCCACAACAACACTGACCAAGCAAATAAATATTAACTATATCCATGGTTTTTGCCACGTTTTATCATGTACGGAAAGCACATTCACTCTTTCTCCCGCACAAACGCACACACATATAGTACGGACACACACTCGCACACAAACGTGTTGTCAGCGGTGCTCTGAAGATTTTAGCGTTAAAATAGTTTAACCACTTAAAAGCTGCATGCCATTTCTCACTAGCAGAGGGTAATAACGGCGTTGTTCTTGAAGCAGATAAACTTACAGTTTCGCTAATAGTAGAGACGCTGCTGCCGAACACAGTTGAGAGATGCACAGATTCAGGTAATTCACACACACTTAATAACTGCATTAGTCTGCTATCAGTGGCTCAAGCCTCCGTTTCTAGCTCTAAAATTACATTCTGGAATTAGCAACGGAGGCTTGGGATTAGATGTGTAAGAAATTAGTCCTACACAAGAGCGTTTTAAGGACAAATGTCTTGAATTCTGACATCTAAACAATTGTCTTGAGGTGTGGTAACTGTAGTATAAGATGAATAATTGACTCCAGGCTTTTGAATTATTAGAAAATAATGCCCACCTTGGGTCTAATAAAGGCCTGTCATCAATTATTCCTTGCATATTTCCAAAATTTGTAAGCCATGAGAGTTACAAAACTTGTTTTGTGCGCCATACAAAAATTTATTGAGAATGCTTTTTAAATTCCACTTTAAATCCTGAATTAGAATCGAGTAGCATTAGATTCTAGATGTCAATATTAATACATTGTAAACATAGGGAACCAATTCCTCTGTTCATCCTCATAAGCCTGTACAGTACAGAGACAAAGATAACAGAGAGTGAATGAACGGGGGTGGTGTGATATGTATTATACATGATGTAAAATATAAATGATCAACCCCGAGGGGCAAATGTCGACTCTATCCGTCTGAGAGAGAGGGAAGGAAAAAGGCAAAGAGAGAGGAAAGAAACAGATAGAGACATTCTGTGTCTCATCCTAAAACACATTAGTCATCCTCCTTTCAGCAACCAAATCTCTCAATTACGCCCTAAAACTTCAGACATGATGGATGACCACACTGCGGGGATCGTGGGATATTTTTACCTCCCTGATCGCAGAGATTTTTCTGCGAGATGACAGATTTTCAGCCAAGGCTTGTTCAGTTTCACCTGGCTCTAGCCTCACCTACTGTACGGTTACAATCCATGTGATTTCCTTTACGTTACTGAACATAAAGAGAAAACCCCCAAAAAATAAAAGGCTTCAGTGAATGTGATCTAGTTGAATGCAGGTCACTGCACATGCTCAAGACTCTGGGCCTTTTTGTGACCAGCATGTGGCACGTCATAAATCATTTAGCATTACTGATATTGTGCAGGTAGTCGGCACAAGATTGTCAGGAGGCGGAACTCATGTCTAATGAAGCTCTTAAAGAGTTTAAGAGAGAGTTCCTCCTCTGGGAATCAGTCACCTGATCCTTTGGGAGGGAAGTGCTCCAAAATTAAACATTTTTCACTTAAATGTTTGATAACTTGAGAAAAATGACCAGAATGTTTTGCCTTAACATAGTTATATAAACCATTATACAGTTTTGTTGAATTGAAAAAGCCACAGCTTGGAAATTCTTTGAAATATTATTTTGCGTCCAACAGAAGAAAGTAAGTTATATGGGAACGACATAAGAGTGAGTACATCATCTGTGAAAATTTTCATTTTTGGGTGTACTGGCCCTTTAAATTGGACACACACATGAGCATATCTGCTTTTACCTAAAATACATTCAATACTTAACCTCATGACTCAAACATTAAATATAAAAAAAGAACATCCGTTTCAATGTAAAACTCCATTCAGTAGGATAGGATGTTCGGGTTTTGCCCTGAGGGGAAGCTTAGTCCAGAATAGATTGATTTCCTGCTGGGCAGGAAGCTTTGTCATGGTAACCATGGAGATGAGCCAGCTAAAGCTAAAGCTATTGGACTGCTATGTGTTCGGCTGTCATCAAAATGTCAAAATTAACATTAAAGAAGCACACATTTTGCTTCATTAATATGGAATTTCACATAAAGATGAAATATTTGTTTTTGTTCTGAAGCTCAAAATAATCTAGCCCTTTTGTCCCTAACAAAAAGTACCACTGTTAAGGCACATTCAGACCAAGAACAGTAACAATATTAGCACAAGGTAATACCAATAACTACATTAGCATTCACATCAACAGACGATAACGCTGTTTTTATTGTAAGCGCACGCTGCCGCTTTAAATGCGTGAGGTCTTTCAGAGCCGTTCTGAGCTCTTTAAAGCAGGATGGATTCTGATTGGCTGTCAATGTTTTTATCGTTCATCAGCTGGGGGGAAAAACTGTTCTGAAAGTGATTTCAACAATTTAATTTATCTGTGCTGTTATTGTTATAGCTGCGGTGTGGACTTCACTTTTCTCATAGAGTTAGAAAAATTATTAAAACTTTTTATACTGAAAAACTGAAACTGAAAATTAAGAGTGTAGGATTTTCTTTGAAACAATTTTCATTCAGAAATTACTAGTACATTTCACAAATAACTAGAAACATTGAACTAACTCCATAGTCTTTGTTTTACCTTGAAATATATATTTTTCACAGCTATTGTTATAGTTATTGGTGTGAATGGCCATTAAAGGCGCAGTCACATTTGCGAACTTTAACAGACAAAATCCAGTCATTTGAATAGGAACCCACGAGATCTGGAATTTCATGTGAGAGAGAAAAAATTCCCCATTCAGATTTTGCAACTGGTTCAAGTTTCATACGAATTTGCCACATTGATTGATTTAAGCATAGATATATCTATACATAGATGCCTTATTAGTGGCTGCTTCTATGGGCCGCTATAGTCCGCCATATTGGAATGGTCAAATCCGGTCCGTGAACATTCGAGAGCAAGTTGACTGAGCATCTGCAACCGTAGTGAGACGCATGTATAAATATATATGAAATAGACTTCAGCAGATGATTTTTTTTACTAAACTAACACAATACAACAAGATGAAGCCGTCAGCAAACACAACATTAAAAAGTTACCATAGTAAAAGTAAAAATATTGAAAAGTACCAAAAGCAGTAATATTGAGTTAACACTAACTAGCACATTCTCAACTGTGAAAGGTTATCCCATTTCTTCGGGGAAATCAAATCTCAGCGGATTCACAATCAGAAGCTGCGTAATGTTGCGACATCATTGGTTCTGACTGTTCCAAGATGGCGGGAGCTCCGACGTGTCACAGGAGACACAGGAGAATCTTTGTCATTTAAAAATAAATTGTGTGGGTGTTTGAATTGAGATCGCGATCTTTAATGATTAATTGTGCAGCTCTATTGGAAGTAATTGAAAATGTCCATTACCAAGATGCTGTGAACAGCGTTCATTTACTGAAAATTTGAGTTAATTGAAACAAGGGCCCTTGATATGTTTGTCACAACAATGGCTGTTCCCACTTAAAACCACTGACCTAAATACACACACACACTCCCACACTCTCTCCTACAAGCTGTCTTTGTCTAGTTCAAAACCAACACACGCCTCTGACGAAGGCTTTGTGGGTCGGGGTTGCTATAGCAACAGGCGAGAGCTGCACACGGTGGCGCCAGAATTCCCTGGCCTGCTTCAGTGAGCATGGACACATATGAGGGACCCCCTGCTGGATATCTAAAACACGTCCCCCCCACGACACATCGTACGCGCCTAAATCATAGCTCCAGCCATATTTGATATTATCTGCCTGAACAGCTCATGTTTTGTAATGAAGTAATGAAATGAAAATGACCCCAAACTTTATGTCCCCCAAACGCCTGGGGTTAGTTTAGCATGAACTCTCGGGTCTCTATCTGAAAGCAACGCTTATGTGTGCAGTCCTTTGTCATGGACACACACTGGAGCCCGTGTAGAGGTCTAGGGGTGGTAGAGTTATGACCCCTGTCCAGCGTATGTGGGACGCTGTCGTTCCAGGCCACTATGAGGCTATTGAGCACCATGTAACAGGAACCCAATATAAACATCTTATAAGGGTCACAAATCTCTCTGTGACACCTCTCAGCTCCAAAACCTAGTGACCCGCCTCCTGAAAGGGAACTTCACAAACGATTGATTTGGAACTCACTACATACAGTAGGCCGCAACTCTGTATGCCACACAAATAGTGACTGTATATAATATGAAATATGAAAACAATTGATTTAATTCGTCATTCAGTTTGATGTTAGCATGTTGCTAAGCTAACAATGTGATTTATCTATATTATTGCTTAAAACCACTCGGAATTGGGTCAAATCCACCATTTTTAATTATATTTTAGTATTATTAAGCAGGACTTAATAATGACTAAGCAGGACTTCTGAACAGAATGAAATATAATTATTTATATTTAGAATCAGCTTTTCTCTCAACTTGTCCAGCATATTGGATAACTTTTTAAAGTCGGCATGAAACAGAAGTTGAGATATATATTTATTGTGATGTATATACAGTACGAGCGAAACGCTTCTCAAACAAGAACAAATGTTGGGCGGGACTTGATTTTGTCCATGTGGAATTGATTGGATGGTTGTGGTTTGCTATTGGTGGATCTCATGTGAGTGACAGGTTTCCCCCGCCCTCACGCCAGTAAACACATCATCAGAGAAGAGATGCTGCAAGAGGGAAGGGATGTTAAAAAATAATTATGTGTACGGATAAATAATAAAAGTAATTTATAATAAATACCTGAATTTGTCAATTCTGATGTCATGGTGACTTTAGCTAATACATTCTGGGATTGCCTTCTCTGTGAGGGATGCCCAAAAGAATGTCCCTTAGATTTAGGACAAAATTATGTACTTTATACTGGAGGGAAACATAATGAAATTAGGCAGCATAGGCGCCGAACCCCCACGGAAAAACACAACATATTCTCCGTTCATTTAATCCAATCAAAAAACCCACTGAGATTTCGGGAAACTCTCTCTGATTGGTGGATGTCACATCAGGTCATGTAGACACAATTCTACCATTATATTGAGCATTACAACATTACCAACCTGACACAAAAACGTACATTTTTCTTTTTTGCGTGATGATACATTGTATTTTACATAAGTAACTCCAAAACCATCAGGTATATCAGCGAGAAAGCGACTCACACACAAGAATGTGTGTCACAGAAGGAGGGTAAACCAACTCCATAGTAAGACTAAGGAGATGCACTTCCCCTTTAAAAACATACATTTCCTTATAATAGTTTAAACTTACGTGTTGCCGCACATCCTACACATCCCAGCTTAAACTCTCCCGATAACTGTATGGGGGATTTGGCCTGGCAGAAAGCGTGCAAAGAGTCACTAAAATATATGTGGCTTAAAATGTTGTCTATAGTGAACTCACTAGATTTCAGAACACAACCCTTTTAGTAAAGCTCTTTCTCTGTGACATTTGAAAAAATGAATTTCACTCACACTGTGACTGACAGGTCGATGTCAGATGGCTATCCATACCCCCTGCATATTTGGGGGTCTAATTACATTGCAAATAGGATAATCAAATTGCTGTTTTGTGGACAACTTGGTCCAATGGATGTAAATTTTAGGATCTAATAATAAACCGGGGAAATGTTCATGAACTGAAGTCTCTGTTTGTAGGATATCGCTGCCGGGCGGAAACCTTGTATGTCCAAAACTGCTACATTTCAGGAAATGGAAAAAACACCGAATTTTTTTTTAAATATATATTTATACGTTTATATTGTGGCTTTATATATGATCAGACACTTTCATGTGTCATTATATTATCAACATTTCAACATTAAGTTATTTTCAAAATAGTAACGCACTAACAACCACTCAGAACATCACTTTTGCCAACTTCATGTTCATTAATCCTGATGGCCATCATCCACTGCATTCATCTCATTACAGTAATATGCTGAGCTGACAGAAGACGAATAAAGGGAGATTATATGAAACAGAACTATCAAAAATCACTCTGTTTCCATGGCAACACACACACCTGGGGAGGAGCTATCAGAAGGGGTTTAGATAACGAGCTCCTGCACAGCTTAGAGAAACGTCACAATTTAAGCTACATGTTCTGCACTGCTTTCTCAGCATGTATATTCAGATGTTAGTGTTTCATTTTTGAGTGGCTGTATTTAATTTACATAACTCAAAGTAAGGCATTCACAAGTATAAACAGGCTGTTTATTATATAAGTATTTATGTCTAATAACGTCGCTGCTGGGAGGAAACCTCGTATCTCCAAAAAAACTCTAGTTTTCAAGAAATGAAATTAAACAATTTTTAAACACTGTAAACCCGAATAAGCTGGCAAAACTCAATACATTTAAGGCAATCAGTTGCCTCAAAATATTTATGTTTCAAATATTTAAAGTTTAAGTAAGCAGAACTTGCAGATTTTTATTTTGTAGCCTACTCATACATTTTACTTGTTCTTAACATGAAATGTTTGAGTACATTAATCCATACATTTAACTTAAACATTTCATGTAACCTCAATGTGAATTTTTTTGTTATTATAAACTTAGCTGGTTATAAATTAGTTCAATAAATGCTAACATGCTAACAATAGCATAGTTTAACAGTTGCTGTAAGAATGCTGCAATATAAAGCACTGACATGCTCTCAAACCAAGCCGCATGCACTTCTTGTCATCATGATTCATGACGGTAACTCTCCTAAAATCAACATTAACAAAAATTCTTCTAAATTAGCGTAACAAAACATTAATCACTACTCAATCTCTCACTTAACATTAATCTTGCACAAAAAATATATATATTACACTTAATTTCAGCATTTACTTTCCCTTTTGAGTGCCAAATCCCAGCCCAGTTTCAGTTGAACTTCAGTCTAAATTAAAATAAATAATTTCATAAAACTCAAAACAATGAAACAGTTCAGTTTACTTAAAATATATCAGTTCTGTGTACTCATAAAAGTTAATTTGACTGAACTAATTCGTTTAATTTAAGTTTGTCCTACTCAAACCAATTCATTATTTTGAGTGTTAGGGTTTACAGTGCATCATTAAACACTGTGTTGTGAAAGTTGGTACAGTATGACTTTATATATAGTCAAACACTTGCATGTGTCATTATATTATTAACAGGGATGCACCGATATAATTTTTTTTGCAGATACCGATAACCGATAATTCTTTATATATGAAAGCCGATAACCAGTATATTGGCCAATAAATGTCAGTCCAAAATTTTATATAATTTTTGACAGCCTGATTACAAAAACAAAAGTTTCTTCATAAAACCCATGTCCCAAGGACACCTTTTTAAAAAATTAATCCAATCATATTTCAAGCAGTTCAAAACCATCATAGCAAACAATGCACATCTGAAGTGTCTCAACAGAAGGAAATAATCCATTATTTATTGGCTTTAATATATCGGCCAAATTTTCTTATCGGGCCTTTAACGATAATAATGATTTGTAATGAACATATATCGGCCGATACCGATATGGTGGCCAATATATCATGCATCCCTAATTATTAACATATTAACAAAATCAAGCTTCAAATGGAGTTACAAGGTTCTTGACCAGCAAATTTCTGAGAAATTTGGACATTCGTGTTTTGTCCATCAGTAGAACAGCCGCATCTGAGGCATCACATAACGCTTTCATCAACTAACAGGTTATAAAGTTTACTGTAGCCATGCGGTCAATCAGTTTTTACATTTCATCATATGTATCAGGTCATATATATATATATATGTATGCACATCTTGATAAAAAGCACTTATTTCCATCAAGAGGTGCATCATTTTTTGGTCAAGATCTTATATTGACAATGCAAGAGTCCAGCACTCTGTAAAGTCTCCTCCAGCACATCCCAAAGACATTCAATGAATTTAAGGTCTGGACTGTGAAAATGATTCTTTATGCTCCCTTCCAACCATTCTTTCACAATTTGAGCCTGATGAATTTTGACATTGTCATCCTGGAATATGACCTACATGGTTGTTTAAGAAATGAAAAGCTATACACTCCATCAGTTAGGGTTAGAAAAACTGTTGCCAAACATATAACATGACAAAACTATAATCACAGCAATAATGATCCAGTCATAGACCGTTAAGTATTTGCCTATTTAAATTTTTTTTTTTTTTTTTTGGCTAGGCAGTGTATATAGTGTTTCTTGAGTAATGAAAACGCTGTACGTGTAAACCAGTTGTTTACTTACCCTTGCATTGCAAACAAGCAGAGACGCTTCAACTGCGTGCGGCACTTCATTCACGAACAAGGCGGGCGGAGTTATGAGGTTTGACGGACAGGTTGAGGAACAAGGTTTAGTCACAAGCTTATTTTAATACTTTTTATTGCCTACGGTTTTGCAAAACCCACAGAAAGGCACTAAGGCTGACCAATAGTAATGATTTATGAAAAAGAAATAAAAATGTCAAAATACGGAGACACAAGGTTTCAGCCCGACAGCGACAGTGATCCTTAATCAAATGGAAAAATCACATTTTGAAGACCTAATAAAATGACATAAATGTAATAATGTGAGGTCAAATGATGGCACACACCAGGATGTAGTTTGGTCCAGTAAGTGTTAATGTGGTGTTCAGCTTGCTGTGTGTGCTGTAATGAGCTGATAACATTCATGGCCTGTCTGTGCACTCAGTCACCTTGGCAACTCAGCACAGATCTCAGCACGCCTCCCAGTGGGACAGCGGTGCACAAACTAATACAAATCAGCTGGTCATCCAAAACTAGTCAAGCAAGGAGAGGACAAACCAGACAAAGACAAATATAAACCTCTAGAGTAGATCAGACTGGCTTTCGAACATCTAGCACTGACAGATGAGGGAAAAAGCACAAAATACTGTAACATTAACCTTATTCAGGGAAGTAAATCTCATTTCAGATTTGTCTAGGACAAGAAGACATTTGCTTCATGTCACTGAATCATACAACATTTTCTAACCAAGTGGGACATAATCTCCTCCTGTAAAACAGAATTTTTGTCCTAACCAGCCGCAGCCCAGTATATTTTGTCGCTATGTTTTCACATTCAATACAGACTATACAACTGACAGCCACAGCCAACAGGAATAATGCAAAAGATCATATTTGGGATATTAAGAAATAACATCAAGATCACTAAATTGAAGATTACTCAGACAATCAATATTTTTACCCAGCCCTACTGTTGGTGTGCATTTCTGCATTGTGTTGGAGGAAAGAGGAAATGCGCAAAGAGGAAATGTCCAAAATCCTTAAAATAACACAAGCTATTATCAGATGTGTTCTGATTGGCTGTTGTATTGTATCACTGCGCATTTCTGCTGGAAAAAACAGATGAAGACTCATTAGCTATATGTTTCCATTCAGCTATTTTTATGCATTTTGGGATATCGCATAAAAAACGTATGCGCTCAATTTTTCTCCGATAATACATTTTTCGAAGTGCGACTTTGCGACTTTGCAATGTTATGGTCATTCTGAAATGCGTTCCCAAACAGCAACGTGCTACTCAGAAAGCAACATTACCGTGTTTATTGAGTTTCGTCTGTGCGCTCTGAGTGGTGATATATTTTATATACGAAAATTATTATATATAGTGGCTTCTCCTACTGCAGCAACTTCGCCAGTTTATTAGGAAGTGGCGATTTTGTTCTCTTCAACTCACTGGATGGAAACAGTGCTTTATTCGCAAGTGTTTTACGCGATATTCCAATTTTGTTTAGAACAAAAATTTGCAACTGTGGATGGAAACGTTTTCATGAGTGTTACTTTAGATTGTGATCAGCTGAACCAGAATACTTATTTGATCTGGTGTCAAACTCAAGGTGAAGTACTTTCAGATATGTGTGTTCTGGATCATGAACGTTCTCGCTTCGCAGTGGCTCAGTGGCAGTTGACGGCGTTTCTCCATCAGACTAAACCAACAGCGTAGGTTAAGAGAGGGCAACATCAAAGCTTGGCTGACAGCTTAAGCAAACACATCTCATTTCCTCTGTTATTTCCTAGTTTTGTGTTCACACTTAAACACACACACACACACACACACGCATTCAACACTGCATCTCCAACAATGAGCAGTCTCCTACACACAGCTTCAGCTCACAGAAGGACTGCTGCGTTCAGCAACATCAGGTGTCATGATACTGAAATCGAGAGCCGGCTCTGCAAGCGGACCCCCGGGGGACACAGCCAGCTCTGATGGGGACCTGAAGACGGCACATATGTCTCCAGAAGAGACCCTCATCTGATTGTGACATGATTGCTCTTCGGGGGGCCTCAGGCTGACAATAAATCAGCCAACGAAATCATTCAAAATGTGGCTCGTATGAGAGTAATAGCTCTTAATCATTGCTAAGAAGACCTTCATTTGTTAAACATTTATCATCTTTATAATTGTGTAGCTTTTATTAGACACTATCTATCTATCTATCTATCTATCTATCTATCTATCTATCTATCTATCTATCTATCTATCTATCTATCTATCTATCTAATAAAATGTTAAATAAATCATAAAAAAAATAGTTTGGGGATGGTAATATGTTTTAATGTTGAAAGAAATCTCTTATACTCAGCAAGGCTACATTTATTTGATCAAAAATACAGTAAAACCGTAATATTATTACAGCATATTGTGTAAATATTATTACAATTTGAAATAACTGTTTTCTTTTGAATACATTATAAAGTGTAATTTATTCCTGTAATCAAAGCTGAATTTTCAGCATCATTACTCCAGTCTTTAGTCACATGATCCTTCATTCTAACATGACGATTTGATGCTCAAGAAACGTTTCTTATTATCAATGTAAAAAAAAAAAAAAGCTTCATATTTCTGTGGAAATCATGATACCTTTTTTTCAGGATTCTTAGATGAATAGAAAGTTGAAATATAAATCTGTTGTAACATTATAAATGTATTTTCGGTCATTTTTATCAGTTTAATGCGTATTTCCTGAATAAAAGTTTTTTTTTTTTTTTTTTATCATATTGACCCCAAACTTTTAAACGGTATTGTACAAAGCAAATAAAGAATTTTTTTTTTTTTATGTAAATTTGTAAATTTATGAACAGTGAAATATGATCTATCAATTTTTTTTTATATATTTCTGTAATATCAGCAAGCAGTAAAAAAGGGACAAACACTCACCCATTGGCTAGGTCATCATCATCATCATCGACGTCATCATCATCATCATCACCATCATCATCTTCTGGTTGGATTTTGCCCGTCAGGTTGCTGTCGATGAGGTAAGCAGACTTGAGGTCAGCCAGGTCATCGTCTGCGGCGTCCAGGCCCTGGATGAGATGGATGCGCTGCAGTTGGCTGATCTGTGTGGACGCTCGGGTGGGCATGGAGTGGGCCGTGACCCCGGAGGAGGGGGCGTCACCCGCTTGCAGACGAGGGCTGGACTGGCCATGGCGCCAGGAGAGAGGAGAGGAGCGGTTGGACAAGCTGCGGGCATTAGTCTCATCACTGTCGTAGCACATGCTGCTCTCAATACAGCTGAAAGACAACAACAAGACAAGGCGGTTACATCTTTATTTTCTAAACATAAGCATAGCGTTTGACCAGTGTTGGGGAAAGTTACATTCAAAAGTAATGCGTTACTCCCCAAAAAAGTAATTACTTTTAAGGAAAGTAATGCATTACGTTACTTTTGCATTACTTTTTCTCTCCTGGGCTGGGATTTCTTGTTTGTTTTTAAATAACAAAAACATGTAAAGGCCCTTTCACACCATAAGTGAAATAAATAAAGCTGAAGGAAATGTAAATTCACGCCTGTACAGTAGAGGGCGCAGCTCAAACTAAACTTTCAGCTGTGCTGCCATTCTGGATCGCAGAGGAAGAGAATTTAACATTCTTTCTTCATCAATAAATACAACAAAATGTGATGTTTACCTTTTTTTTTTTGCTTATTAGTATGGTTTAATTGAAGGTAAACACTAAAGCCATTGGTTAAAATGAGATTAAATACACAAAGTATGTTTTTGTAATTTGAGATTTTTAATTATTGCAGGTTTGCGTAGTATTCTGAGTTTGCATTACACTGTTTTTATTAATTTTGTGGAATACTGAATCTGTTTTTGTGTAAGTCAGATGAGTAAGCTCACATTTAGTCCAGAACTACAATAACCATCATGTTCACACAGCGCACACAACACCTCTGCACTTACTCTCAACATGAGGACAAGAGAGCTGTCAGTCAATACATGGGAAAACAAAAAGTAACTCATATTTTGTTGTAATTTTAAAAGTAATGTTAGTAGTAACTTAATTTTGAGGGCAAAAAAGGTCCATTGTCTATTGTCAATAGTGTAGCTGTAAACGAAGCACAGCTCACACAGATTTAACTTTCAAACCAAGACATTTTCTGATAAATATGTGGGAAAATCTTTTGCCCTCACACGATATCCCCAATAGTATTGATTGTAATGACTGGCTTTCTTTCATTAAAATTTGCCAAACACCGGTAAATGTGCCCACACCTTTGAAGACTTGACATTAGGCTAAGACATCAATGGCCTAATGTTGCGTTCCTTCACTGCTGGACTAGTATGTCTAAATGTTTTTTAGCCAAACATGTCATTTTAAACATTTTAATTTTATAAAACTCCAATCTTTGTCATTATAAGTGACGCAAGAAGTAACATACTGTACCAAAAGTGCTTAAAGTATCTGACGTGACTCGTTTTCTCAATTCACCCACCACTGGCAGGTGTGCCAAAAAAGCTAATTTTGGACCCTGGTTAGACAGGTTTCCAGCCTGGAATAAATGTGAGAAAACCTCTTTAATTCCACAGAGACATTTCTGAGAGTGCAGGCAAACTCATTCGTCATACCAGATATAACTGTCAGCTTATCGAGCACACCCGTTTCATCAACACATCGCAAGACAGTCTTACACATTTTGTGGATGTGTGTCTATGTAGTCTCTGGTAAGTGATCCATCATATGTGGGGACACAGGAGAATTTAAAAGTAAAACATGTCTGAGGATGTGTAATTTCCTTCATGGCTGATGTACACGCCGCTTAAGCTTTCTACAGGAAGTCAATCACACACACACACACACACACACACACACTGACCTCTTGGGTGCCTTTTTTTCTGATTTTGAAATAGGAGGTCACAGTTTGGGCAGCTGGAGGAACTGGCTGACCTTCTGCCGATTCCACACCCACCCATCCCCGTCCTCACTAAAGCCCTCATCTGGATAGACTCATATCCTCTTGAGTTGTGTGCCTGCCCCGCAATGATTTTAATGCTCTTATTTAGTTTCCAGGTGTCCAGGTTTGGTTTTAATACTTTTAAGCCCAGCGGATGGATGGAGATTATTTCCCGCTGTCCCTGAGCTCAACTTTCAAAGTATACAAAGCAATGGGATAAAGTTCTCTCAAATTTAATGGAATGTTTCTGGTTCAAAACAAGTTCATCTATGGCCACAGAACATCATTTCAACTAGGCTAATTCTATAGTACAAAAATATGGGTTGTTGGAGCTGTAAATGTGTCTAAATCATCCTTTTTTTTCAAGATGGGATCAAACTTTTAGTTATGTAGCATAATTTCTTTGGGTGAATGTTTCACTATGTTTCAAGGACTGACTGACACACACAGAGTGCATATGTTTTTATGCAGGCTACAAATACTTTACTTCTAACTGCTGGATTCACTAAAGTTTGCAATGTTTGTGGAAATAAATATTTATTAGATATTCAAAGACTTATTAAAATGTGTATTTTTTTGAATGCCGACAGTATATGAGATATGATGTTTTATTAACGTAGTTCGCGAGGAACACGTCAAAATAAGCTACTCTATTGCCACCTGCTGTCTACAATCAGTAACCACAAATACTCTAGTATCACCAGCTGTCTACAATCAGTAATCAACATATCTACCCAATCAGCTCGAAGGCAAACCATATATAAATCACAGTCAAACTCACCTAAGGATATTCTACAGTCTTCAGAATCCCTCCACCACCCTGTCTCCTCTCACTCACCAGGTCACTTCCTAAACCTGCGGGGGGGATACTCTGTGTTCGGGCCAATTACCAAGATCAGAGCCCTCTCCCCGGACAGCACGCCAAATATGTTTACCAATTTAATCTATCCGACTTATTTGTAAGTGTGAACTCGTGAAATAGTATTTTAGCGTTGGTCTTTCTATAACTATTTATATATATATATATTGTTTACTGTCTTTGTTTAACATTTCTATAAAATAATTTATTTGACAGAACTTTTCAACAAAGACAGTAAACTAATAAAGTCGGAGAACAGGAATTCCTGCATTAGCAATTAGGCACTGGCATTCTCAGCACTTTCAAAACAAAAGTCCCACTTTGAACACTTCTCTACGGTGACCGGGAGGGGACATGTTCGGTTCACTTGGTTTTGTCGTGGCCACAACATATAAACTCGTGGGAACGTGATAGTAAATCGTGGCCTCGAGATCATATGTTGAGGGAACGATATATTTTTCTCGTGACCACGACTTCATATTTTGAGAGAGCAACATCTATTTCTCGTGGCCACGAGTTATGTTGAGGGTACCACACCGGTCAATACTGTAACCATATACAGCAGTCAGAGATGACTGATGAAATAACATTTTACTTTGAATTAGGAATGTCATATAAAGATATAGTGTGGTCTCTGGGGTTCAGACATGGGTACGTAAGTGAAAGACACCTGAAGCGCATTCCTAAGTTGAATGGGCTTTTTTGTCGGAAATTTGCTGGCTTGAATGAAATACTCGGGTCACGAATAAAGTCCCGTTTAAGGCAATAAACAAAAACAAATGATGAGAAACTTAAATGAACAAATAACAAAGTAAATTATGACCGGGGTAAAAGCAGGAGCCTGTATCGCATGTGAAAATTTGGTTCCCACATGGTATAAAACTGGCAGCCTCGAGAAATGGATGTCGTTCCCTCAACATATTAAGTCGTGGCTACGAGAAACGGATGCCGTTCCCTCAACATATTAAGTCGTGGCTACGAGAAACGGATGCCGTTCCCTCAACATATTAAGTCGTGGCTACGAGAAACGGATGCCGTTCCCTCAACATATTAAGTCGTGGCTACGAGAAACAGATGTCGTTCCCTCAACATATTAAGTCGTGGCTACGAGAAACGGATGTCGTTCCCTCAACATATTAAGTCGTGGCTACGAGAAACGGATGCCGTTCCCTCAACATATTAAGTCGTGGCTACGAGAAACGGATGCCGTTCCCTCAACATATTAAGTCGTGGCTACGAGAAACGGATGCCGTTCCCTCAACATATTAAGTCGTGGCTACGAGAAACAGATGTCGTTCCCTCAACATATTAAGTCGTGGCTACGAGAAACGGATGTCGTTCCCTCAACATATTAAGTCGTGGCTACGAGAAACGGATGCCGTTCCCTCAACATATTAAGTCGTGGCTACGAGAAACGGATGTCGTTCCCTCAACATATTAAGTCGTGGCTACGAGAAACGGATGTCGTTCCCTCAACATATTAAGTCGTGGCTACGAGAAACGGATGTCGTTCCCTCAACATATTAAGTCGTGGCTACGAGAAACAGATGTCGTTCCCTCAACATATTAAGTCGTGGCTACGAGAAACGGATGCCGTTCCCTCAACATATTAAGTCGTGGCTACGAGAAACAGATGTCGTTCCCTCAACATATTAAGTCGTGGCTACGAGAAACGGATGTCGTTCCCTCAACATATTAAGTCGTGGCTACGAGAAACGGATGTCGTTCCCTCAACATATTAAGTCGTGGCTACGAGAAACGGATGCCGTTCCCTCAACATATTAAGTCGTGGCTACGAGAAACGGATGTCGTTCCCTCAACATATTAAGTCGTGGCTACGAGAAACAGATGTCGTTCCCTCAACATATTAAGTCGTGGCTACGAGAAACGGATGTCGTTCCCTCAACATATTAAGTCGTGGCTACGAGAAACGGATGTCGTTCCCTCAACATATTAAGTCGTGGCTACGAGAAACAGATGTCGTTCCCTCAACATATTAAGTCGTGGCTACGAGAAACGGATGCCGTTCCCTCAACATACTGTATGATCTCGTGCCCACTAGATATTATGACGTTCCCATGACTTAATATCACGTTCCCACAAGTTTATATGTTGTGGCCACGACAAAACTAAGTGAACCGAACATGTCCCCTCCCGGTCACCGTACTTCTCAGCCAAACAGGAAAATGTGTCGGTCAATGCTGAAATCGGACAATATATCAGCTTTAGTGATTTATCAGTGGACCACTACATATATGTTACTAATATTGCAAACTTCTGGTTAGTCTTGGGCAAGCCGAGGAACTACCTTGGGTTAAGGCTAAGGCCCCGTCCACACTACTGCGTTTTCGTTTAAAAACGCAGACCTTTTGCTACGTTTGCACCTCCCGTCCACACTAAACCGGCAAAAACGGAGACCCAAAACGGAGAAGTTTAGAAACGCTGCCGACCCGTTTTTCGTTTTGAATCTCCGGATGGCGTTTTAGTCTGGACGGGTCAAAACGGAGGACTTTAGAAACGATGACGCAGAGGCTCACGCTCGGCTCTATGATTGGGTGTCATCAGTCATGGAGTATACACATGTAATATTCAGAACCAGTAAAATCCACCGGCTGGAACAGTTTCTTACAGAAACTGCCGCGTCTCAGGCGCATGCTAGAAATAGAACCGACGCCTATTTTTTATGCGACACGCAAGCGTGTTGGAAGCGTTTCCAGGCAAAATAGAATAGGAAAATATGTTTATATGTCATTTTGACACAAATACATATTAATAAATGACATTTTGATGTTTGAAAGCATTTTGTTACAGTCTATGTTTGAAAGTCTCTAGGTTTACACCGGCATGCGCATGCCCAGTGTTGGTGAATGGTCATGTGATCCGCGTTTTCAGTCGTTTTAATGTGGACGGAGATCAATTCTAATACGCAGCTAAAACGCTGGTGTGGACGAAGATCGTATTCGTTTTAATTCTCCGTTTCTAAACGAAAACGCAGTAGTGTGGACGGGGCCTAAGGCTATGCTTAATTCTATAGGGTATAAATCATAATTGGCATTGGCATTGGCAAATATGTTTTTGGCAGATGCTTTTATGCAGTGGCCTACTTTGCATTCAAAATGTATTTAGATGTGTGGAAACTCCTGGGAATCAAACCCATGACACATATGTAGCGCCATGCTCAACTGTTCACGCTACACACATGCTACCGTTTGATCTACAGGAACGCAACCGACACAGAACAACTCAAAGCATTCCATTAATACCCACAATGCACTGCACACTTGCGGTTATCACATATTTCTGCAGACATTTTCAACAAAGAGCAAAAGGCTGAGGAAAATGTCCCCAAAAATGAAGACACTGGATTTCATTCCATTGACGTGAATGTGAATTATCCTTTGAAAATGCCAAGCGCTTCAGTTTGCCTGACTTTTTGTGTTGAATAATAATGACGGCTAAATGACAGTGATTATCGTTCCTTTTATCCTTCGACAGGCCCTTCTGTGAACACTTCAATCAGAGGAAGAGAAAATATGACAAATCAAGAAAGTAGCCATTGTTATGCATCATAAAGCACTGCAAGGCCACACGAAGCAGAAAAGTGTCTGTTATAGAGTTTGGGCTCAGCACATTACAGACTTTCTCTCTACAGGGGCATTAGTGTTTATGTGCATTAAATCAGCCTAATTATGTTAAGGTTTTAATAGAATGACTTTACAGCTGCTGAGGCAGAGTAATTTTATACTAGGAGGCAGTCCTAAAATCACCCAGACACACTCAGCCTAAGTGAAAGATGGAGTGCTGAGATACACTACGCTTATGGATCTCATACAGTTCATCTGTTAAAGTCTGTCAGAAGACTGGAGCTGGATTTGACTTCACATCACCCGTATATGAGCACCACGGCTCAATGCGTCAGAGCACCTGTGTCCACCACTAAGCCATGGCTCTGACAGCTGTTACACAATATACAGTGTGTTTAGTTTGCAGGGCTGAACTCTTGGTTTAGAATAACGCACCCTTAACGGCTTCCTTGAGCATTGCATCAGACTTCCTCTGGTTGAAGGAGTGCTTATGGCTTCTTTAAACAACACTCTAGCACAAACATTTCCAGTAGCTCTGATATCAATACACTAACACAACATACTGTGTGAGGTCTAGCAGTTGTGGCTTTCTGGTGAGAGGCTAATCCATCCTTTTGCTGTGGTTTTTTTGTATGTGTTTTTGTGGACCTTGAAAAGCAGGAAACAACAGGGGGAGGTGCTGATGTGAGAAGGACAGAGAAACATCTGCTGCTCCATTCCACGACTGCTGACTGACTTTGGTGGTGTTTGGACTTGGTCACATGTAAAATTCCTCTGAACCACATTTGTATATGACATATACAAATGACTTTAGGATAAAATTCTGGCCAAAACCGATAAGCTTATAATTATTACAATACAAGTTATTATACTATATTGTCTTATTTTTTTACATTTTGGCAACCCTTATTTTAGTTTTAAACCTGATTTTTGTGATTTACTAGAATACAATTAACCAAAAACAAAACAAAACAAAACAGAACAGAACAAAACAGCAGTGCTTGGCTTGGCGTGTGACCCTTCTGTACCTGTGGCTGAGCTGCGACCCCCGTAAGCTGGTCATGGTATCTTCCAGGTTCTGCCGGAGGTCGAGGACATTCTGAACGGTGCGTTTCCTCTGGGACTCGGGATCTGCAGAAAAGAGCAGAGAGGAGAGGAGAGGAGAGGATGAGTGACTGGTTAATGCAGGGATTTAGCAGTGATGTGGCCATACACACACACACACACACACACAAACATAAGATTTAACACTTTGTGGAGAACGGCCAACAAAAACATTAGCGTATATCAAGATGCATGATATCGAGCCATGTTCCACCTTTCCACTCACACACGTACAGTATCTCAGCTTTCAGGAACAACACACAAACGGCTTTCTCTCACACTGTAAGAGGGCAGAGCAAACGGAGCAGTGGAATATGGCGATTCAGCAAGCGGGCAGCTTTTCAGGCAGTACTCGAATGAATTAAACATTACATTTCCAGTCTGCCAAGATGCCAAAAGCACTTTCAGCTACTGTACTAGCAAGCTCACTTAAACAGGACATTAGTATTTATAAAAGGTCTCCTTTCAATTGAATTGCTTTCTTTATTTAGGCAAATGTGCTTATACAGATTTATTTGACATTCAAGCTGTAAAACTGGGGGGGATGCATTATACGTCTTAACTCGACACATGTTGAGGACTGTTTTAAAATTGCTGACAGTAAAAGTGCTGTATTTCATCTAATCAGCCTCCCACCCTAAAAAAAAACAGCGCTGCTCTAGCGTCAGATCGTAAAACCCACATAGCGCAGTTTACAAACACGTTCCCCTCCGGTTATCAGTTCATCAGTTTGGCTTCATACACACAGGATGGACTCGGATGGAATAAAATACTTGCGTATCACATAGAATGAAATGTGTAATGTTGTCAAATGACTCACTATGCTGTCAAGTCCACTAATCATTTTGGAATTAAAAACGGCATCGTCTTTTGACCAATCAAACAATGAGAAAAAAGATACATATTTACATACATACATATAAAAAATTATATTGCTTCATTCATACAGTTCATGTGTCACACTGGTAATTGAACGTTGAGCGCATTGCATTGTTGTATAAAGCTACATTATATAGATTGAGATGTATATACAGTGTATTTAAAGGGAATTAACGATATAGAATGTACTGCATGTACAGTACTGTTAGCTTGCTTATTGTGCTCAAGAGCATGATCTATGTCTTTCCACAAGTCATACTATAAAGAAACTGCTTCTAACCACAGGTCGAGAACTGTATACAACCACACAATTGTGTGAGGCTGTTTGCAAATGTTCGTTAAAACTGTGGTTTCGGGTTAATGTTAATAATGATAGAACTTGCAAGCATAGTTGTCTAGAGATGCTTTTGGCAAACGTATTCCTAAATTGGAACTAGTGATGCACTGACATATTTGACACTGAAAAATTCTGCCAAAATAGCAAAAAAAATGTTTCAGCAGAAATTGTTTTGGAGGGCCAAAATTAGCAACCTAAATAGATATCGCTTCTCAGATGACACATTTTAACTTTGTCAGTGACTATTTCATGCACACAATGTGGATACTAAAACTGAACATGTCAGCAATGTTGGCGGACTTCACCATGACAAAAAATTATGTTAGAGTTGCAACTGGTAAATTTAGTTAGGCTGAAATATTAAGAGGAGGCTCATTGCCAAAGAGCTTTCCAACGACTGGTTTATCACCTGTGAACATGATACCCCAAACAGCATCAATTATCCAATTACACAAATAATTTGTAATAATAATAATAAAAAAATAATAATTAATTACATTGATTAGTGCTTTGCTCTGCACTCGAAGTGCTTTACATATGGAAGGGGGAAACTCCTCAACCACCATCACTGTGCGTTACCCACCTGGATGATGGGACGGCAGCCGTATTGCCCACCACAAACCCCACAAATGTATTGGTGGAGAGGAGACAGAGTGATGAAGCCAATGAGTATATATGGGGATTATTTGGATGTCATGATGATGGACAAAAGCCAATGGGAATATTTGGCCAGGACATCCCTACTCTTTTTAAGGACCACAGACAGCCTGAACCTCAATTTAACATCTAATCCGAAGGACGGTGCTTTTTGACAGTATGGTGTCCCCATCACTATACTGGGGCATTAGGACCCAGACAGACCACAGGGTAAGCGCCCCCTACTGGCCGCAGTAACAACTCTTCAAAAATGTAATTACCAATACATTATCTTCAGTTTTGCATTTCGGCTAAATGAAAACTTAAATTCCATTTTCAGTGTTTTAGTAAAATAATCACTAATTGGAACTACTTTATGCACAATATGCATCCGGCAGCCCTACAATTTGGTGGGATTAGTCTCTACCTGTCCCTGCCACCTCACATCCCTCCAAAAACCTCATCACTCACACCATCTTGTATGTTTCCCCTGGGGTGTGTTAATCCTGAAGCTTGACCAGTCAGCACAGCAGGACCTCATGCCAAACCCTCTGTAATGACATCCAGACTGGCATTAGTCAAAGTCCTTCTTTTAATTCACTTTAATCTCCACCATAGAAAAATGATTGTGTGTGTTTGTGAGGGTGTGTGTAGTGGATCAGTACAACACATGGAGGTGGCCCATGGCTTTGTGATGAAAATGGAGAACCCCCCCATGTGGCCCCATGTGGAGTGTCTCTTCATTCAGGCATAATCTCATACAATTAGACTCATGAAATACAATGAGTCTCCCAGAGTGGTTCAAATGGGCTGCTCTGCAAGTGAGGATGGTGGTTTGGTTTAAAGCTAGTTTGGCTTGTACTGTACATAACTGAGGCCCTCTATCATATAGTTATGTTTGCTCTGCTCTAGGTTAGTTCACCCAAAAAAAAGAATTCTGTCATTACTCATCCGCATGTCATTCCAAACCCACAAGACATTTGTTCATCTTCAGAACACAAATGCATATCTTTTTAATGAAATCTGAGTTTTCTGTCCCTCCATTGACAGCTACGCAACTACCACTTTCAAGCCCCAGAAAGGTAGTAAAGACATCATGAAAGGAATCCATGTGACTTCAGTGGTTTAACCTCAATTTTATGAAACGACACAAGTGCTTTGTTTGCACAAAAAAAACATAATTTACCACTTTATTTATCAAATAAATATTAATCTCCAACATGCGTTCACAAGAGCACCATAATGCATACATGTATACATGTTGTGTTGACACGAGAGCAGACGTTGTTACGTGAACTCGCGTTGGAGATTAATATTTTTTAAATAGAGTGGTCATTTGTTTTAGGGTTTTTTTGGAAACAAAACACTCGCGTCACTTCATAAATTTGAGGTTAAACCACTGGAGTCACATGGATTACGTCTTCACTACCTTTCTGGGGCTTGAAAGTGGTAGTTGCGTAGCTGTCAATGGAGGGACAGAAAACTCTCAGATTTCATTAAAAATATATAAATATATATAGATTTTTTTTTGCACCCTCAGATTCCAGATTTTCAAAAAGTTGTATCTCGGCCTAATATTGTCCTATCCTAACAAACCATACATCAATGGAAAGCTTATTTATTCAGCTTTCGGATGATTTCAGTGATTTAAACAAATTGACCCTTGCGACTGGTTTTGTGGTCCAGGGTCACATTTGTGTTCTGAAGATAAGCGAAAGTTTTACGGGTTTGGAATGACATGAGGGTGAATAATTAAGGACATCATTTTCATTTTGGGTGAACCAACCCTTTAAAGGTTTTGAGTATTGATGAACACTTCTCTACGAAATAGTGTATGGTGACCTCACCTTACTTTCTCATCTAATAAGCAAATTAGAATGATTTCTGAAGGATCGTGTGAAACTGAAGACTGGAGTAATGATGCTGAAAATAAAGCTTTGCCATCACAGTAATAAATGACATTTTTAAATATATTACAATAGAAAACATTTATTTTTAAATTGTAATATTTCACAATTTTATATTTTTTTTAACCCAAACTTTTTTTTTTCTTTTTTTTTTGAGCACTTGGATTGTTCTCCCTGTTATTTTCTGTCTTACCTCTAACATCTATCATAATATAATAATATAATTGTCAAACAGAGCGGGTTTATCTGTTTGGCTAACCAATGGCAGCTGGCGGTATAAAAAGGAATCCTTTTGGGAAACATTTCACTTCGTTATTTTATGCCATTCCTTTGGTTATCACTTCCATTACATTTAATTTAGCAATATGTGTGTCATAAAACCAAAGATGAGTAGAGTTTAGAGCAAGCTGACCACAACCCCCCATTGACAAGATGACAATGATGGTGTCTGCAACAGTCTGCGTCTGAAAGGACCATTAACTCTCTGTGATAGCGCACATTAGAGGGCTGTGAGAGGGTAATTACCAGAAAATGGACAGATTTGAGAGAACATATTGGAGTCAGTGGATATTTTCCACCGAAAACATGCATAGCGGATTTGCTCCCATTCGTTAATGGATTCAGTATTCATATCTGTTGAAGATAAGCATGCATTTCGAAGAATTATGTGTAGTTGCATGTCCAAAAAACATTTGCAGAGAGTTTCCTCTCAGTAATAGGACATCGTGCATGGATTGTTCCAGTTAACAGTGGATGCATGTGAATTGTGCTGTTGACCGCTGGTGTAACGAAAGGAGACTGAGAAGATCATCACACTTCCACCCCCACGCCCACGGACCCCTGCGGGTCAGTCCAGCTGGCCAGTGCTGGAATGACCTATGCAGAGAGAGAGAGTTCATGAACCTATGAGGTGTCCATCACCCTGATGGATGAAGTCTAAGCACAGCCAGTCTGGCAGCACCACTCAATGCTGCAGAACATGCTCACGAAAACATATCACAGTGATTTCACCATTAAGAGGTGTGACATATAAGAACTATTGATTTCAGTGGCTTTGGGAATTAGCTCAATACTGAGATGATGGTGTCACTGAACGCACAGAACCGTTGCAGCACCATGTGCCAGTTAAAGTAGTCAAGCTGTTCAGATGTGAAAGGTCACAGTGGCAAGCAGAGGGGGTGCCAGAAAAATATGAATCCAATAATTTGTGGTGCTTGCTAAGAGGTAGAACAAACCCCTGATACCTCAAACCATGTGCATGTTAAGAAGATGTGTGCCATTACTTGTGATCAAATATGCCAAAAGCGGCAGAATGTCAGAGACTTGGGGGTCAGTTCTTGTGACTCACCTAGCAACCACTCCAAACATCATGACAACCACCACAACACCCTAGCAACAACCCTGAACACTGTAGCACTGGCCTGGCAATCTCTTAGAACACTCTAAAAACCACGTAGCAAAACCCTAGCATCCACCTGAAAACCACATCATCTGTATAGCAATGTCCTGGCAACCACATTACACATACAAATAACCATCTAGCAACCACCAGAACACCTTAGCGACACCCTAGAAACTACCCAGAACACAATAGCACTGACCTGGCAATCGCTTAGAACACTCTAACAACCACGTAGCAACACCCTAGCATCAACCTGAACACCACAGCAGCTGCATAGCAATGCCCTGGCAACCACCCTAAACACACAAACAACCATCTAGCAACCACCAGAACACCTTAGCCACACCCTAGCAACTACCCTGAACATCATAGACTGACCTGGCAAACACCCTGAACACATTCACAAACTCATAGCAACAACTAGAACACCTAAGCAACACCCTAGCAACCATCCAGAACACAATAGCACTGGACACCACATCAGCTACATAGCAATGTCCTGGCAACCACCCTAAACACACACACAACCACCCTAAACATCATAGACTGGCCTTGCAATCACAATGAACACATTAACAACCACATAGCAACCACCACAACACCTTAGCAACTACTATGAATACCATTGACTGGACAGTCAATCACCCAGAACATTCTAATAACCATGTAACAACACCAGAACAGCAATAGCAATACCCTGGCAATAACCCTGAACAGATTAACAATCACCTAGCAACCTCATAGAACACCCTAGCAAACACCCTTGACAAGCCTGGAAATTATCCAACGACTACATAACACGTTGGCAACCACCAGAGCACCATAGCAATCAAACAGAAATGTCCTGGCAGTCATCCTGAACACATTTACAACCATCTAACAACCACTAAAACACCTGAGCAACACCCTAGCAACCACCCTGAACACCACAGACTGGCCTGACAATCACCCAGAACACTCTAATAATGTAGCAACAACCTAACAACCACCATAACACCACAGCAGCTGCATTCCAATGTCCTAGCAACCACCTTGAACACATTAACAACCACCTAGCAACCACCACACCTTTGCAACACCCTAGCAACCACTCTGAACATCATAGACTCGCTTGGCAATAACTCAGAACACTCTAATAACCATGTAGCAACACTCTAGCCGCCACAAGAACACCATAGCAACTGCATAGCAACATCCTGGCAACCATCCCAAACAACAACTTGGCAGCCTAACAACCACCCAGAATACATTAGGAACTGCATTGCAATACCTTGTCAACCATCCAAAGCACTCTAACATTCTGGTGCATGTTTTGCACAAGTAAACAAAACTCATATATGATTCAGAAAATATATATTCAAATCGCTTCATATGACCACTGATAAAACAGATGTAAATGTTGGGGACAGTTTTAGACTCCCACTATTGCTTGGTTATCATGTCTGTTACCCTACACTAGATGGCACACATGCTTGGGCTTTTCCCTCTTCAGCTTGGATGAATCCATGCTTTAAAGATTGGCACTCCATCCAAAATGCCCAAGAGTCACATTCATTCACTGAGCAGTAGTAGTTAAAATCATATTAGATACACTTGAATTGACCACTCTAGGACAGTTCATTTCATTTTGTGCTTGATTTAAATCCGTCCCTCTCTACATTCATCCCAATGAAAGTACCAGCAGGGCAACCAAAACTAGCTACAGAAAAAACATTGGGGGGGTTTGTAGCTTTTTCCAGAATTTATTAGAGTATAACAAGCAAGCAACATAGCTATTTATGTCTTAATTCGAGGTGTTTTCTCTGAGAGGGCAAGAAAAGCAGTGCTTCCTTTAAAATTTAGATGAGAAAATAATCAATAGTCAAAATAAAGTCAAAACATGAAATGTCTATTGATGAGAAGGTATCTATAATAATAACAGCTGAACTGTTAGTAGTAACAGATAAAGACTATTGTATGCAAAATATTTCCAACCACCACTGATCTCATTATGAAAGTTATGTTACATGGGCTTTCTTTAAGACCGTCTGCCTGTGCCAAAGCAAGTTGCACGAGAAGCTCTGTAAAAAATCTTCTTTGTCCATGTTCAGTCATGCAACCGGCTGAAATTACCTTTGATCTTAAGTCACATGACTTGCAGAGCAGACTGAAAAGCATTAAATAATTATTAAGCATTTCTCACAAGCTTCAGCTTTAACTGGTGCCCTTTCTTGATGCAAATGTTTGCTCTCGGATCCCCAAAAGGAATTTATAACATACTACATCCTGAAACAAAAGACATTAGCCACTGTAGAAGGAGGGGGGCTCCTACCCCCAATCTCACTGCTGCATCTAATCAATTCCACGCAGTTGTTAAGCACAGCTCTCGTTTATGGTAATTAAAGCCTCCCCACTACATGGGGTAAGGTTGACGGAAAGGTCCAAGACCATTAGACTTCCTGTTTTCCAAATCGGCTCGGGCCCAGAGGACCCAGCTGCAGCCGGGGTGAGGGAATGAGGAAATTAGGGATGCAAATTTCTCCCCCCGTCGCAAACACATTCTCAGGGGGAAAGCTAATGAATCAAGGCTAGCTGGTTAAATGTGGATGGGGGGACTGCAGTACACCTGCCTCCCCCTTTTTACACCCTCATCTACTTGTGATGGGGTGCTAAGAGAAAGAGTTGAAAGCAGCCGCTACCAATTCAGACGTTCTCTTTTCTCTGCCTATTCAGGGGCATACAAGTTGATTCAAGACTGTCCGGGGAAAAGCAGAGACACTGGGAGAATTCTAATGGTACATGCTTTGAAACAAAAAGTGGCATCAGGCCGACAAACAGAGAACCAACAGTAGCTTAGTTTGTGTGTTACAATAATATACTGTGACGACAAAGCACTAGGAGAATGGAAGCTTCCAAAGGAATGGGAGGACTCTACTGTACGTATATTTAGCTCAAAAGAGAACACAATAAAAGAAAGGCTGTAAAGTGTGTTGCATTCTAATGGGATACTTTCTAAACCCACATAAAGAACTTGTCAAATGCTTTCACTGGCAAAGTCACACCTCATTTAAAGGGGTTTAAAAATGACCGTTCATCACAGGATGAAAGATTAACAGTAATCCCATAATTACAGTTGGCGTATAATTGGGATTTATGGGGCCCTCAGAAGTGGCTCTAGAACTTGGATTGTGATTTCATGGTCTTTATTGTTTAGAAAAGATTTGGGACATGCAATAGATAACTGTCCAACAGATAGCTATTTAAAGATGCCATTTAAATACAGTTTCCTGGTTTAATAATCCTCTCAACACCAAAATGTTGAGATTTTGAGAAGACGACTCACGCAGAGTCAGTTAGATCAGATCACATATCTTAATGAAAAGTAGTCATGCATGCTAACCCTAATGACCACATCTTCTGGATCTGCTCCAAATCCATGGACCTCTAGAGTCTCCTGAAGAGGTGAGAATCCAACTGAGGGAATCACAGTTCCAGTAATTGAAACATCCTGTAGAACTTCCAAGACATTGTTGCAGAGTGTCGAACCCAATATTACAACATCTAAACACAAGACTGTGAAACGGTTTCATCTCTGAAATACACTATCAGCTTAAAGTACCATCTACACCCAAGGCTGCCACATGGTCTCAACAGCTTAAAAGACTGAGAGTGTCTTCCTAATGAGTAGCTGACGCATAGCCTGTCAATAGAGAAGCTAATAGGGTGTAGACCGATGCTTACTGGAACCATCTTTGGCCTTTCTGAGAATGCTGTGAGAGCAGTAAGTGAAATGGACAAACTAAATGGATGTCAGAGAGTGCTAACAGCTCTGAAGACAAATTTTTGGCAGAACTGCACCACTTTTCTAAAAGGTCTTGTCTGGAAAGTGAACACTGTAAAACAAAGCGCACAGCACTGGCGCTCTTGTTGGATTCATTGGTATTTTTACAAATGATGGTCGATTTCCATCCATAATCATTTTTATTTTCCATGTTTTATTACCAGCGCCGAGGAACAGATGATGTTTAATTGGTTAATTAAGGTATGCTAGGTGACAGGGATCTAAACAAGTCCAAATGAATCCCATAGGGATGTTAATGTAGTTTAATGGCCTAGCATTGTGCCAGAGAAACATTTTGCACTACTTTGACAAACTGGCTAATATTTTATTAACAATACACTGCGATACTCTTAAATTACTCTGAGTAGGAATTCATTTCAGACTCATTTGTGGTGTAGGGGATATTGTATAGTTACCCGCTCCCCCACCACAAGTTTGTTTCATTTCTAGTTTACCCTATGACTCTGTGTTTGTGTTTTTCAACTCTAATCCTTTACTCCAGTCAGGGTGCTTGGAGACAAAGTGGTGACCTCGACAACATGAAAACAGGAAGACATGTACACACGCAAGCACACAGCATCTGGTCAATGAAGGGACTCTTAAATAACAATAGAGTGTCCTGCAGACGCTTCAGCCAAATGGTAGAAGACACACCACGGGAAATGAGAAGACAGACTGGCATATCCGCACAAAATCACAATAATATCCTTGGGGGATAACTACAGAGGAAGAAAACGGTGATGCTCTGGTCTTATAATGCTGGTGTTGTTTCCAGAAAGTATTATAAGACTTCCTTATCTTGCCTCACTCATGTTGCAATCCCATGACACTTTTTGCAAAATCATACAAGAGGCTGAACTGAATCAGAACAGCTGAGAAATTCTAATGAAATAGTCGCCAAAAAAAAAAAAGAAAGAAAAAAAGACCTACTGCCATGACGAATCTGATTTGAAGTTCAGAGATATTCAGCCAAGAAAGAAAAGCAAAGGGAAATATTTCTCACAACACCAAGGCTGGGAAAATTGTAGTGACATTTAAACACAATAAAGCAAGGCTGCAACACTGCATCCACCCTATTGGACACAAGTTTTGGGCCATAATGTCAAACATAATGTCTTTCTTATTGTGATGATTGGAAAAGATGGCTTCCTATTCATGAATGCATCTGACATGGCGAAGGGAAATCCCCTTTTTAAATTTATTTTAAGTCATTTAGCTCTCAGAGGACTGCAATAATCTGTTGACAATATGTTACTGTGGTAGCTTGTAGTCAAAAAAATATCTCAAACTGTGACAGGTTGTATTTCAAACTGTGACAGGTTCATGCTGTCAAGCTCATTTGACAGCATTTGTTGATTACCACAAAACAATTTTCAATTTCTATTAAAAAACAGGTTATTCTGAGGCATTTAGAAGTGAAAGTGCAAGTGAATGGGGCCAAGTTGGCTGTCTAAATCATCCGTTGTTTTAGGGTCATGGAAACAAAGTTGTGAAATACCAATTTACTCAGAAAAGGTTTGCACACATCTTTTTTCCATGGTAAATCACATTGCATATGTCTTGTGTCGATAATACTGAAACAGTATTTTTACATGTATAAGGTCAACTCACTTACATTGTAAAAGAAGGCATTCATTTCCAAAGGCCTGGAAGGCCTATCTTCCTGCTCAGTGGAACAGTTGAAAGTGAACTTAAAAAAAAATTCCCCCTCAGGGAAAGCTTATTCCACACCACTCACAACTGACCAGAAGCAGTAATGTTTGGTGAGGAATCCCTACATGCCCAAGGGCAGGGAAGAGTGAAGTGGGAGTGATGCCCAAACAACTGCAGGGTTTGTAAACTGACTGGCGCAGAGAAACCACTAACACCACAGCTGCATCTCTTGCAAGCCTCTCAAGACTTAAGGAGGTCCAACCCAGCTGTTGTTGTGCCCAATTACTACGACCAGCGGACACATTTTCAATGAAGACAGAGTCGTAAAAAGAGGTCCATGTGGAACAATGTTTTCTTGCCAAAGATTGAGCACAAGTGTTGCTCAATTTCTTCTGAAGCTCAAGGAGGTAAGAGGTGGTGCAATGCTGTATGACAAACAAAAACATAATAACTCTGAAATGACTTCAGGCCAAAGTGATCCCATCACACCATGTAGGGTCAAAGAGACCAGCTGTGGAACAGGAGACCATGTGTGGAGGGAACACGAGATCAACCGCTTCTTTCCGCTTTGGGGCGAAATGATTGCTTTTAACAAGGACTCTCCAGTCTTCTTCTTAAAGCAAAGATGAGGAGATCTGTCTGAAAGCAGCTAAGAAGAATATTTGAATGCATAGTATACGCATATAGAGTTGTATTCAGCAGAGAAGACACAAAAGTAAATTACTTATTATTCTCAATGATTTAAGAATTTCTAAAATACTCCTACTGTATGTAGGGGATACCATGACAAGATGAGTCACTTTGATTGAACAGGGTCATTGATTAAACAGGCTTGGAACTTTATAATTTACAATAATCATGGATTTAAGGTGAACCAGTTCTAAATCTGACCAACCATGCATGCCTGATTGAACTATGACTTTGTCACCTGTGTGCCAAAACAGCCATCGTTTTGCTAAAACCATTGTTAATGGAGTAAAGAGAGACATTGGGATGTTTGAATTTATAATGGCTTTATTGCCATTGACAAACAGCACATCTGTGACAAAAACCAACAATCTCATTCTCTTAGCGTGTAAGTGTTTACTCTAGACCAGTGTTTTTAAAGAATTTGAGCAGCCTCACTGTATAGTTTTATACATTGGCAGCTATTGCTTAATGGGCCATTCACAGTTGATCTGAAGTAAATCATTTTCAACAAATGTGGGGTGATATTAGCTTTAGAGACCATTGGCAATGTGACAAAAATACAGTACAGTTTGTTTGGATACAAGTAAAACAGCACATAAATAGTCACCTCAAGTTTCATTGCCTGGTTTTGTTATCTATAATACTAGAGCAATGATAACTTTAGTCACAATTAGTGACTACTGGGAAAAGAGTTGATTTCTTGCCCTATATTCACCCAGGCAAACCCAAGATATGTCCTCACATAAAACTGAGAAAAGCTTACACAATCATTTCCCCACGAGTGTTTTAAGCAGCCAACATCCGGGATATACGACAGGAAAACGTAATGCTGTTTATGTGGTGTTTTCTAACGACTGAAAAAAAGCTGTAATGGTGGGGGCCGTCTCAACCGCAAAACAATTAAGGCCTTCAAAAACAGGACTGTGCAACTACTGCACATAAACCACCACTTGACTTGAAAAATAACTGGACATTTGAGCAAGACCCACAAAACAGCTCTCACTTAACTGACATAAAACAGGCTAAATATGTGAATCCAACCAAGAGTTGACTATTTTACATGGAAATGTCCTGGAAAGTATTGCTCTTTTGAGAGTTATTTTACTTTGCTTAAATATAGGGCTGCTTCCAGCTCTAGTTTGTTGACGACTAAAACTCTGTCTGTGCTGAACAGGCTGAAACTGCAAATACATGGACAAAACAAATAACCAAAGATTGTTTCGCAATATTTCGTAATGTTTTAAGAGATAAACAAACATTATTTCCATGTTGCATGCTTGCATAAATGAGCAGATTATTTCCACTCCTTCGTTTTGCAGACATGCAGAAATTCGATTGGGACTTAGATTGCATTGGTCGCACGCAGCATGCTGAGGCATGGAGATGTTGGTCATGACAGTAATCACATTATGAATCTGTTGGCCGTCAAAACAGTACACAAGTCATCGACTCAGTGCTCACAAAATGGAGACGGTCAGGTTGTACGTGTTTCCATGTTAACAGAGTTTGTCGAACCAAAACTTGACCTTTATTTGTGGTTCCTCTTTCAATTCCTGTTCTTACCATGGTTTGCTATTAAGTGCAATCTGGTCATCAGAACCATGTTTTGGTCAACAGACAAACAAAGTTATGTTCAATTATATAGTATATACTGTATCTATACATTGTTACAGCACTATAATTTTGTTAGCACAAACTATTGTATACATTACCTCAGTCTTATATTTACGCGACTCCGACTCCAAGTACCACACATGACGCACACAGCAGAATCAACTCACCTTATACAAAGTAAAAAAGTGTACCATTTTAATATATTATACCTGCATTATTATCCTTGTAGGCATTTGATTTGAATCGCATTCACACAGTATATACTGAGCTTGTTGCAATGCTGGTTTCAAAGTTGGTATTGCCTTCTCCACGAAGGATATATGTTAAGTGTCATTATAATTTTACTAAAACCGTATCTTGAAGGTATAATTATGCTGCCTACCTTTTAAAACTTTGGTGTTGGTCCAGTTACTATGATGCCTAAAACTGCTGCCTACGTAGGGAGGTCACTAGGTTTGGGAACAGAGAACTAATGATGACCACCACAAATAAAATATACACCTTCCTTTATACATTTAAATAAAAGCTGTATACATAGCTGTATGTCTGTGGTTTCCCTTGAGATCAGCTCTTACACAACCAGACCTGGTTGAAATGAAATCATGCACACTGTGAAGAGGAGGCCTGCAGCATGCTGGGATGTCAGTCAGTTTGACTTTAACCCTTTCGACAATTTCCTGGCTTGTCATGCTCAGGAAAACATAATATGCACAGCAAAACCACTGCATATTAGTGATGGTTTCCTTTTAAAAGGGGCTGCTTGAATTAACAAACCCATTTCCTGTACATTATCATTTCTCTAACTGCCCAATGCACCGGTCTACAGCCAATTTAATGTGGACACACATTTATCGTGCATAACAGCCCAACAATATCACATTCAGGAAATGAGGAAATCCTGTGCCATGACTTACGAAATGCTTCCAGGTCATTGTGCCTTGTTCTAGAGGAAATGGATTAGATTGACTGCAGTCTTGACATGAAACTGAGATAAATGTATTGTTTTATTGTATCATTATAATTTGGCTGCTCTAAAAGTTCAAATTTTCTACTTTATTTTGTAGATCAGTACAAGCACAGCAGCCTCACCCTGAATGTGGCTGTCAGCAGCAATCATGTCCAGTCTAGTGCTTCTGCAACCCAGATCTCAATCCAGGCAGAGATGGAAATGATGATGAAGAAAAAGATAGCAGTAAAGTGCCCCTGATAAGAGGCTCTCAGTAGCAGAATGAGACACTGAGAATAAATTGTCTCATTAAATTACTAATAATGTAATATGTAACAATAATGTAATAATAATGTAATAACAATCTAATAGTGTATGTAATGCAGATTAAAACTACATACAAGTTAAAACAAAATTAACTTCTGTATTATTTAGCACACATTTTTGAGCGAAACTGAATATTCAATGCAAAAATAATGGAGGGTGTGGCTTGGTTTTATTCATCAGGATTTTACTGGATTGTTAAAAGAATTTGCAGGGGCATATTATTGGTTAAAACGTTTTTTTTTGTGCAACTTTTGTTTTTTTTGCAACCTAAGTCTTCATTATCTTCATGTGCCGTTAATCCTCAAATTCAAAGGCTATCCTACACAGTAGGATATTTGGTTTGATAAAGCTCTTATCAACACAAAGTAAGAAGCATCTGTCAAGTTCCTTATGGTGGTGGTTGAGGAGAGATTCCCTGATATGATTGTAAAGCACTTTGGGGGTACAGTAGTACATATAGCGTTATATAAATGCCTCATTCATTCATTCCGTAAGTATTTAGAAGACATGTTTCGGTTTTCCATCTGATCTTAGTAGTGATTCTCTTAATCCTCCACTGGTGGCTCCCAATTATCACTGTCTAATACCAAAGGCATCTAAGCACTTAAGCAGAATGTTTCCATATTTCCAACTGGAGACCGAATTTACATAATTATAAAGTGTTGGCTTGACTTGCCAGTTATACTGATCAAACTATTTTGAATTGTATCAGAGATGTTGCTTGGTGGGCAGCGCTCATATTTCGACCAACTACGGCGCTGCTTATGCAGACATGACCTCGCATCACCTATCTTAACATTTCCTGATCCTCTTCCCCCACCTTCTTTCTGTTGTTTCCTGTCTCATCTCATACCAGATAGCTATCATTAAAACTGTAAAAATAGCCTAAATAAAACAGAAAGACTTTATTTTGTATTGGGCAGTACTTCATATTGTGATTGCAAAAAAGAATCCCTCACAACAACACTTGGAGGCATGGTGTCTTGTGTAATTGAGTTTTGTGGAGTCAAAAGCAGAGGCAGTAGCCAAGCAATACTAATGCAGTCAGTCACACATGCATGTTTCAAACCCCAGAGGGAAGCTTTGAACCTTTTCTTGCACAGCTAACCCTGGTGTGCAGCACAAGCTAAAGGAATCAACAGTAATGTACGGAGGTCAAGATGTTGAAAAGAATATCAAATCCAGATCAGCTGTACAATATAAGACCATTTTTTTTCCCAATTCCACCCACCCCCATCCCTCAGCAGGTGTCGAGCGGCAAGGTCAAAATAAGCTCCAGGGAAGGAAGGGAAATGAGTATAGCTAATAGACTGAATTCCATTTTCTCATATCTCAACTCAATGGATTCACTTCACACCACATATTTTTGGCTGCTCTAACGTTAAAAAAGCCATACACTGAGGCACTACCTTAGAATTTAGACTATTGTTCAGTGTCAGATTGTTGAGAGAGAATTTCTACTTGCTAATCACACTTAAATCATCACTTACCATGTTAAATATTAAAGTATCATGTGACTACCTAGCAAGGGAAGATGACTAAACAATAGCTGAGCGCAAAGGTAAATAGCTAATAAGTCACCACACTGTTAATGTATTCTTAAATAAAAACAAAACGCACAATGTCCATGTGTCGTTGCCATCTCATTCTGAGTCACTGACCTTCTCAAAGAGTGTGACATCCCTATTATTCTCTTTTGAAGTACCCCGGTAACAGAAAGAGGGAGAGGGAAGGGGAGAGAGGAAAATAGAGGGGGACCATCTGTCAACTGCCCCAGAGATCAATGGCACCAGCGGCAAGGCTAAATATGTTGCCCACCATGACTTGAAAACAATTCAACCGAGCGAGGTTTATTTTTAAGTTCCCACAATGACATCAAGCATCATTTACTGAACTGTTTCTAGTGTTAGTTTGTTTACATTATTTACAATGATGTGTGCTGAACTGAGGCTTATCATTGATGTAGAATTGGTAAAATATCTGCAAAAATAACAATAGTAAATAAATCAATGTAGACGTCCAAACCAGCAGCTAAGGATGCACATTCTGAAGATTAGGGCAGTATGTCAACTCCACTACAATGGTAAGGCAAATATACCCCTGGATCAACGCCTACCCCCCGGATTGGAGCGCAGATTGGTCTCATCCAATACGTGCACAGATGCAAGGCATGAGCTTGCAATGTAAACAAAAAGGGATGCAGCGATTGTTCAATGGAAGTGTTTGAAATGCAACAATGAAAATCACTAACATGCAGTTGCAGCTTTGAGCCAAGAATAGATGTATGAATAAAGAAAATGTGCATAGTTATGTGAGCAGCACAGGATGAATAAGAAATAGAAAGCGAGGCGGTTGCTAAGCAAGAGCAGGGCTGGGTTGAGCTATAGAGGTGATGCTGGATCCGTCAGCCAGGCAGCATTGCTCATTCCTCAGCATTGCAAGCGGATTAGTGGATCTTATTATTACTTACCCAACATCTGACTGAAGAGAAGCTGCTCCAGGTCCCCAAGTACCGTTACAACCAGTTCAGGGTCCACCTTTAGGAAGGTCTTGTCTCCTTCCTCTGGTTCTGGTGCATCTTTGCCCCCTCCACCTCCACCTGGTGTGGCTGCTCCCGAAGTGCCATTTACAGATTTCTTACCATTAGCCTTAGCCTTGCTGGACAAGATCTCATCATCCGACTTGCTATCATCTGCCAGCTCTTGAGCTTTGCTGATGGGTTTGACCTCAGCATAAGGACCCTTAGGTATCCGACTAGGTTTTCCCAGCTTGGAGGGTGGGTTAAAGGGTTTTGGCTTTCCTAGAAACAGTGAATGTTCCGACTTGGAAAGGTTTTTGGAAAGAGGGATACCCTTGCCAGTACCCCCTCCGGCATCTTTGAGCTTTCCTGACTTGTTCTGACCTGCCCCAGGTTTTTCCATGTCATCCGACCACTTGGGCTGGTACAGGTGCATCTTCTTCTCAGCGTCCGTAAGCACGCATAGATTGGTCAAGGACTTTTGCTTGCGCAGGTTGCTAGGAACTGGAAGACGACCCTCAGAGTTTCCTGCTCGGTAGACCTTTAGCTCAGCCCGAGGAGTAGCCTGTGGGAGCCCTGACTTGCCCCTTTTTGCAGCCATGCCCCCAACTCCTTTGGCACCCGCCTGGCCCTGAGGGGTCTTGGCTTTGGAGGTTTTGTCAGCCTCAGTCTCCAGATCTACTCCTTGTCCTCTTGGGCTACCCCCAAGCATTCCTCCTGCGTGAAACCATGTAAAAGCATCAGTGAGTCAAAGGGTTTTACAATCAAGCAAAAAAAGAGACAAGGTACAAGGTTTGCAAGCTCTGCCGCTTGCTGCCAAATCCTTATCACAGGTAGAACTAGCTCTCCAACAACACATACAGAAAGACCAGTCAGTAGATCCTGTATTGAAGAGGTAATCCGTGTAGCCGGTGTCTTTAGCATGTAAATCCAGCATCTGGGTCCTCTCAGTTAGACTGCCTCAGTTGCAGCTGCTCTAGTGCTACCCAGTCACTCATTTTCTCTCTCTTTATCTCTCTCTCTCTCTCTTTCACTCTCCTCCCTTCAGCAGTGTCTCGCTGCTTTGCTGTGCAGCAGCAGAATGACAGAGAAGACGGACGCAGAAACGGTCCCTCCCCTTGCTCCCCCGCACTCATTCAACCACACACACCCTCCTCCTCCTCCCGCTTCTCTTCTGGCTCCCTCTCTCTTTTCCTCTTTCTCTCTCCAACACACCCACTCTAAAGATGCTATACTGCTCCCCTGCACAAGTGTTATCGTATGAAGGACCTGTGGTTTAAACCGTTGCCTGTCAGCAAGCTTCCTTTACTGGCTCTCTTTGGTTCACTACAATGCTCTGTTATCATAAAACCAATAATGTTTTCACTGCAAGGACATAATCACTAGTAACATTATACTGTCAGACTTGTGTTGATTTTAAGAAATGTTATATTATGAAAAATGATTTAAATGACTATTTTAGAATATCTAGGAGCTTCTGTAAAAACTGTGTTTGCTGCATGTTTATTACTTGTCAGAATCTTAAACCGTCTGTAACGGCCATGTAACTGAATCATACCCGTACAAAACTTTTATAATTAATTTGCACATATAAAACATGGCAGAGATCTTCCATTCGCATACCTAAATTTTGTCAGTCCAGTTAAGTCACACATTCCAAACATAGTTAATTCAGTCATCATCTACCCACAATCATGTCACTCAAAACTGAACAAAAGTTCATTTAAATAATTTAGCTGGATTAATTTAAAAAACATAATTTATGATATACGAAATTGGATATAACAAAAATATTCATAATATATTCATTATAATTATCAATAAAAAGTAATATTATTTTAAAAAGTAATTAAAAAAAAACAATATTAAAAGTTTTTTCTTTTTTTCTAGTCATATCTTATCTAATCTGGGGAGCCAAGTTTGCCAGGATTGCCACTGGTGCCCTATCTTAAAAAAGAAAAGAAAAAAAAGACACTTTGCATGACACTTCAGGGTATAACAAATGTATAGACAATTAGGTTCTGGCTCTGATGTGTCACAGTGAATTACCCCCATGAAAAAAAGATTGAGTTTCGGAAAGAACAACCGCCATTCTGTCAGAGGATGGACCTAATTTTTCACCAGCGTTTGGAAGGGCATGTCACAACAGTACGATACACACAAGACCGCACACAGTTCCTTCCTCTGAAGCCGAAAGGGATCTAGCCATGTTTGAATCAATTTTTGAGAGTGCTCTACTTAGTTCTGTCATTTCATCTCAACAAGACCAAGCTCTACCAAACAGACCATCCAAGTGGAAATAACTGACCTCATACATCTTAGCTCAAGGACACAGGGTTGATAAAGCAACTCAATTTATCATTCTCTCTGTATTCTTATCAAGTTTGCAAATAAGGCACTACTATTGCACTTAATAACATAAACTCAACTTATGTCTCAATATTTATCTATCAGTCAATCAATAGGCTCAAGTAGAGTGCATGCTTTCAGGGTGGTGCATTACCTTATCCATTAATTAATATGCATAATACGTCCGTTTCTTCCTATCATGCACTTAATGCATTAATTCCTGATGGCAACTTAAAAACCAGTACTAAACGAGTCAATGAGAAAATCGCTGAACAAAGTCTATGAAAGTTTCTGAAATATCTTTGCAGTTTTTTGGCGGAAATCCAAAGGGCAAACGGAAATATTCAAATGCAGCAAACAGCTTTAAAGGAAAACAGTGTTGGTGCTTCCCTTTAGTGACCGTTATGAACAGTATAAAAAAAGAAAATCATTTGCATACTACTGGTCAGTCAGTCAATTACATTTCTGGCCCTTTTTGAAGACCACAGAAGCATTTAAAAAATACATTATACAACAACAATAATATATTAACAGTTATAGAATAATAGTTTTTAGAATGTTGCTATGAAGTTGCCATGCTCTGGGTAGTTGCTAAGGTGTTGCTAGGTGGTTGCTTGCTCAAAAAGCCCATCTCAATTATATTCTGGTCTCTAAATATGGCTTGAGTCTCTCCTTCAGTGCAATATTTTGTGCCTGTTTCATCATAGGAAAGTAACAGTACATGATTTAAAGTATCATTCCATTTAAAAAAAAAAAAAAACAGTCCAGGACGAATAAGTATTTTCACCGAATGTGTTAACCTCATTCTAACTTCGTATTTTTAATGTCAGACGTGATTCAAGGAGGCAAACATATCCAAACCAGCAAGCTAGTCCAAAGTTCCTCCCAGTAGAGACATTAATGTCACACCAGATATAAAGTGGAAGGAATAACACACAGAGCTAGATCTGTTCATGGGGAAGCCCTTGCTTATAAACAGCACTCTGTTTTGACCGTGGGCTCAAGATAGCGCACTCACGTAAATTTCACCACAGGTCGCCACCTCGTCTCTTACTTGTGGGGCTCCAACACTGAGCCGACTGTCCTGTGCTGAAGACCCAGACACCATTGCAAAATTGCTGGACAAACTTCAGAGTAACTCAAAATTTAGCTTGAGTCAAACATTCAAAGTCCAATTATATGACCCATTTGTCACTTTGTAACTTTCCAAAGATATTGCTGTATAACAGTGTCTTGTCAAACGTGTATCAAATGATTGTATGTGGAGGGAGTTTCAAAAACCTTGCCTAAACCTTTAGGCCAATCCTATAAATTATTAAATTGTAAAAATAAAATATTATTATTAGACATATTAATATTAGCTCTTAAAATACTGTTAAAATATATTTTCTATAATATATATATATATATATATATATATATATATATATATACACATATACAATCTATTCTGTAATTTACCCATAGGGAGAATTAAGACACAACTTTCCAGAACAAGACTGCACTAGAACCTTTAGAGAATTATTTTAAAAAATTCATTTTGCCATCACCGTTACCATGGCCATTAGTGTCCAACATTTCCAAAATATGGAAGCAATATAAAAGACAGAGAAAGCAAACCTTTATAAGGTGATAATATTATGCATGAATTTCATTCAGCTTTAGCCAAAAGTTCTGTCTAAAATTCACATAACACTTAGTTGAATAAATCTCTTTGGCTTAAAGTAAGCATATCTGTTTACTGTTTTCAAGTTGTTAAACCTTTCTTAAAAAGGAAAAGGTCTATTACTGATGGTTAAGCTACACCACACCCGAGTATGACTCAGTCCAAGGGCCGATGTTTCCAAACAAAGCCACAGAGACCAGAGGAACTAGGAGGAAATCCTCTCTACAAGCCAGACTAATGCTGGGCCATAGATTCATGACCTCTACTTCATTCCCATACACAAAAGAAATATATTTTCTGGATATGTTTTGGAATATATGCACATATTTGAAATTGGCCCAATATATATATTTCATACTTATATTTCATATATTTTTGTTATATTTCAGAATATATTTCAATTAATTTTTTTCTGTACGGGTACCCAAAAGTGTCAAAAATATATGTGGCATATATTCCAAATACATTGAAATATATTCTGAAATATAACAAAAATATATGAAATATAAGTATGAAATATATTTATTGGGCCAATTTCAAATATTTGCATATATTCCAAAACATATCCAGAAAATATATTTCAAATACAATTCTTTTGTGTATGGGTTGGCTACCTACTCATGTGTTCTCGTATGGCTGTGCGTCAATTCCTGTAATACCCTACACGTACTACTCCCTCACATACTATACTTCTTTTTATGTCTGTAAAATATGGTTATTATAGGAAATAGGAAGCACATTTCTCTCTGCTGTCCCACTCAGCAGTGCAAAGTGTTAACTGATCATGCTATCTGTTTTCAAATAAACTGCAATGTTCTACTGAATTCAAAAGAACACGATGACCTTAAAGAAAAACACTCCCGCAGGCTGTCAGGCAATGTTCTGAGCCAAAAATAAATAAATAATTCCTCAGGTTTAAAGAAACCTCAGGTTAGCTGCAAAAAAAATCATATTCTATTCTATTCTATTCTATTCTATTATATTATATATTATATTAGGACCTGAATGGAGTCATATCTGATTATCTGATTGGCCCACGTGTTACACGAACATTTGCATTAGAATGCAATTCTTACTTTACGATTAGTGTCAAACTATGATGTCTACTCCCTAAATGAACACTGCTCACTCAATGGGCTTTCTTTTCCAAAGCACTGACCCAAAGAGACAAAGCAGGCATGAAATGAGCCGAACACATTATTAAAAATGTCTTAATGCGTGTCCTTGTGCGACTCTTATATAGTTGTTGTCAGGCGTAGGTTGTATAGGAATCGCATGACAAAGGAGTAGAAAACTTTATTATAAACCACTAACTAAAACCAAAGTCCCTTTAATACAAGTCATTTCACTCGGCGGCCATCTTTGAAACGCTTCTCGGGCATGAAAGTGCAGCTCCTATCTCTTTGAATAGGGAAACATCAAATTCTCCAAAACTGTTCGCCAAGCTTACGATTAAATTTGAAATTACCAATGAAATCTGACAACAACTGTTTCTAAACGCTCGAATCATGACAGAAAACAAAATTGTTCAGGCTGGATCAAGCTAATGCGCAGTAGAAGCTCGCGTCTGACTGTTTCTAGGAAACGGAGCTTCTAACGGCAGCTGCAGTGACGCGATAACTTTACCAATCGGCGATTGGCTCTTATTTAGAAGGCGGGACTTATTCCGCCATATTGAGTGACGAGTGACGCGAGTGACGAGAACAATACGAGTGACGCGCCTTGTGTTATTCTATAGTCTTTGCTAAAACACAGGACATTGCTGGAGAATAATGTCACTCAACCACTTGGAATAACATAGACAATGGAAAACAGGAAACTGAAGGCTTAAAGTCTCCCTGTAGTCAATAATTGTATCCCTTAAAATTCATCTTTGATCACCAACATGTCTTCATGCCTTAAAATAGCTTGAATGTAACTCTACACCCTTGCCTCATTTAGTATACGTGGTTCTATGAATATGCAAATTAGTCCCGCCTCCACTCACTCGCACCAGCTCAGAGATCCACTCGTTGACGATCATACGTTGACCTGATTGGTTACAAGGTAGTTTGTGATGCCAGCGATTTCAAACTGCGTTTTCACTGCCGTTTTAAAGAGAAAATATTCAGCAATGGTGTTGACTTATGAATTTGCACATGGTTTGTCTTAAAGCATATTAAAAACACCACATAGACATATAAACAACATTAAAAGCTTGATTTTCACCACAGGAGGACTTTAAATACATAGGGATGATTGACTGAAATAGAACAGGTGTTAACTAATTAAGAACCATGGAAACTAATTAGCAAATCAGGCAGGCAAAAAACGGGAACAGAACACAGAGAAAACGAAACCAAATCAGATTGCATGTGACAATGGTCTCATGAAATGGAAGTAATGTAAATATCTAAGTTAATGACTAATCACGTCTCTCATTGAAGCATTTTATGTCTTGCTTTAGCAATATCTGTGCAGCTGTTTAATCTCTATCTGTGTCTCTGCCATGGTTGGTTAGCCCCATTTCGTAGGACTAGGATGTATCACTGCAGTGTTATTATCTGATGACCACTGTGATCACTAGTGACTGATTTAAAAGGATGGCTGACCTCTTGTTATCTGACTTGGTGCAATTTAAGGGTATTAACACCTGGATTGAATAAGTGAAAATGAAACACTGTACACTCTTAAATAAAGGTTCCAAAAGGGGATTCACATGTGATTCTGAATGAACATTTCAGTGAACAGAATAACATTTTTCATAATCTGAAGAACCTTTTTCCTCTAAAAAGTTCATTTTCTGCAATGCTGTTAATAAAAATCTTGTATCTGGAGGTTCTTCCTAGAACCATTGATGCCAGTAAAGAATCTTTATTTAAGAGTGTAGTAATGTGATAAAATCACTCAGATCACCTAAGCGACCACATAGCCAGTGTCGTTATTGTTCATTAAAACTAAAACCATTTTTGTTAATAAAATATAAATATTAGATGCAAAAACCTAAACATAAATGAAAATGATGCCTTGGCAACTACTAACTGAATAAAATAAGTTGAAGTTGAAGTACTAAAATGATAAAACTAAAACTAAAATGAAATATATATATATACTGTATATATATTAGAAATATTTAAAAACGATGGAAGCTTGTTTCTGCCACGGAATAAAACTATTTAAAAGATAAAAATTTAATAGCGACTTTTATCTTGCAATTCTGACTTTTTTTCTTGCAATTGTGAGTTATAAAGTCAGAATATCACAGAATAAAAAATAAAAAAGATAATTGCGACTTTTTATCACGCAATTCTGACTTTATAACTCGCAATTCTGAGAAGAAAAGTCAGTATTGTGTCGCAATTGTGTTGTTCTTTTATTCTGTGGTGGAAACAAGATTCCATAAAACACTAATGACAAAAGCACATTAAAAATAATAAAATGTAAACTTAAATTGAAATAAAAAAAATATAAAAGAGCTGAATTTAAAATATGAATAAATACAATAATAATATATAGATAATACTAAAATAACACTGTGCAAAGTAACGCTCATGGGGCGCATTTCCCGAACAACGATGTAACTCACTGCTTAACTACCATAGTATGATGCATCATTGAAGAAGTCAACTAGCTAGTCAAGACTGTTTCCCGAAACCATAATGTCCAATCCGATCGAATTTTACGAGGTGGCTAATTCGTTACAATACAATTTTTGCTAAATCGTACATATTTTACGAATTGCCAAATTCATATGAATTCGTATGAATGACCTACCCCTGACCCCACCCCTAAACCTACCCATCACTTGGGTTTAGGCAAATTGTACGAATTCGTACAAGTGAGGTTGTACGAATTCGTACGAATTAGCCACCTTTTAATCACTCGTCGTGAGGTAGAGTTGTATTGTCGCAAATTCGTCGTTCAACCACATTGGTTAATGATGTCACGCAGATGGTGGAGTAATAACTTCTTAAAATTAATCAATTTTGAGATTGAATTAATGCTAGATTTTTTTATATAAATTGATAATTTATCAATTACTGACATCTGATGACTAATTCTCATTTCCAGATTCAATCATAGGCTTGTTCTTAAAGTACGTAAACACATGCGCACTCTTCAAAAACGACGCTTTAAAACTCTTAACAAACTAAAAGACATAAATATATTCTTAATAAAATATATGTCAGCTTGCTTATTTTGCTGAAGATAAGGATATACTAAGTCCACATGTCATGCAAACAAGTACCTATGTTTCTAACCACAGGTCGAGAGCTGTGGTTCAGACCACTCAATTTTGCGATGCTGTTTTGCGGATGTTCGTTGGAACTATAGATTCGGGAAACACAGACTCAATGAACTATGCAAATAAGGACAGAACTTGTGACCATAGTTGGCTAGCGATGCTTTTGGGAAACGCACCTCAGGCAAATACACAGAACACCCTAGCAACAAATCAGCACCTTAGTAACTGCATAGCAACACCCTGGCAACCACATAACAAATTGAAATCAAAATGTGAATACATTAATAACAACATCACAAAACCATAGCAATCACCCCTGCATTGTGGGCAGTGACTTTTGCATGTGCAAACACCACTGTTTTCTTTAGAAAATTCAAAAGCATAGCTAGCATGCTAACATTCACACGCTTTTACTAAAACAAGAGTGCATGCCAAACTGAGCATAAGGATACACAGCCACAAATGCACACCATCCATGTTGACACTACCCATTACACTCGTCCCTCCCGGCATCAAGACAGTTAGCATTTATGGTGGCTTTAGTTTAAAGTGTCCTAAGAGCAACTGTTTTCCAATGCCCAGTCTCAAGTATCAACATGATGTGAGATTCCATTTTAAGAAATGAATGTTCCTCTCTGTTTGTTCAAACAGTCCATGTCAGGGTTTATGAGGTGCGCTAACCTTTTCTCAGAGAATCTAAACTTTGAAACACGTTCAAAACTGGGATTAAGATCAAGCAAAATAAAGTATATTAAAACAGTGAGCGACTGGGGTGCCAAAACAAACGATTAACAAGCAACAGGGATAATTTCCTCAAATCTGATAGGCTTCTGGGTAAACATGTGTTAATAGGGTTAGCTGACATACATGCATCATTATGTATAATGTATGTGTGTGTGTAAAGCAATTTTTGATGTCAATTCACATGCACTCTAGTTCACTGCAGATTCTCAAATTCAGCAGATGAAATATATATTCATGCTGGAGAAGTCAAATCTGGAGAGTCAACTTTAAAAAGAGGCCAGTGCTGATTTGCGATTTGTCTTTCAGCCAGTGGGTCAGATTTTGCCTCCCTCTCTTGCCATATGCTAAAAATTAATTCGGCCTTGATGCCTGCAATCTGCCAAAAACGTGCAAGCATAAACGCTAAAATCAGGATTTTCTCCCAATTAATTGCCATAAAGCCAGATCTGGCAGCTTTTGGTCTTCTATCCTCGAATCCTATGCCATGAGATTTAGGAAAATCCCGAACAAAGGAATTGCACTTCATATCTAATGTTAAAATGGAGTTCACGTTTGCGAATTATATATAATAGTAGGTGAAATGCAGCATCAGCTTCTAAAACTGCGAACTTATGCTCACCCTAATTCGTTGGTTAAAGGTGAACGTACAGTATATGGAAATTCTTTTAATTGGTCTCTGATCAAAAATCTAATATAGTGCATTTAAAATTTTCTTGCAAAAATTTTATTTTGTCAGATGCTATCAGCTGCTACTATTTAGAAGGTCATCAATGAAGAAACTTGAGAAAAAAAGAAGAAAAAAAAACCCAAGGCCAGCTCGTTCTGAACATGAATGGCCATGTTTATATTTTCACCCACTCCAATAGAGTGCTGCAGAATTATGTATTTGTCTATGCCAAAACCAATTTTAGCATTTTAGCACTTCCAGTTCCATTGTCCTGAAGGGTTTTTGGACTGAAAAAATGTCTGTGGTGAACACAAGCTCAAGATATTTTCATGTTTATTCAAACGACATACTGTAAAGCACGTGATTTTTTTAAAGCTCGTCTTGAAAAAGGCGGTTGCTAACAAGTGGCTAAATAAGACTACTTTACAGCCTCATTGTGTTTATAATCACACTCTTGCAAACTATTATACCTCCAACTTTCAGGGAAAATGTTTTTAATTAAAGACTGAAAAAGCTGAAGCCTAATGATGGTGATGTTGAAGTCATGCAACCTTGATGTGTTTTGTTTATAGCCTACGTTTAGCTTTTTACATCTGCCGATTGTATTTAAGCTTCGGAAAGGTTTGTGAAGATTATCATGATGAACAAAACGTGTAAAAATCTAACTTTTGTTGGTCACAGACCTTGTTTTCTGCGATAATCCAAAAGCCAATGGAAAAACCCTATTGGGTTTTAGTGAAGGGCACCAGTGTGATGCTAACGTACAGGTTGGCCTACAAGAATACGTCATCACTGCAGCACTCTATGAAACAACTTCTGAAACGGCATTAGCTCTGAATCACTGAAGTTTCCGATGTCTGTAAGTTTGTGTTTACTACCTACGAACTGCAAGACACACTCCATCATGTGATCTCAACATGATGGCTGCTGTGGACACTCCAATAAACTTTTTCTAGGCCTCTAATAAGACTGACACCATTGGCACAAAAGAAATACAAACTTCAGATGTAATGCTTCAAAGAAGTTCAAGAATCAAAGTGCAGTTCTTGACCGTGTGTGTGTGTGTGTGTGTTAGAGAGAGAGAGGGGCAATGTATTATCAGTGTACATTTGAGTGTGTTTGAGTGTCAACCATCTGAAGAAGGAAGCCGGCAGATGTTGAAATGGAAAAAGTGTAATTCAATCTGCAGATCAGCTTTTGTCGATTCTCAGGGGTGGATCTGATCGCAAACCTGATGAAACCCTTGAGCCCACTCACTATAACACTTATGCTCTCAGATCACTCATCACTAACACACATACTCACAACACTTAGATCATTCATCGCCAATTCTCTCTCTCTCTCTCTCTCTCTCTCAATACTCTGGGTTCATAAACACTGTTAACACATTCCGTTATAAATATAACCAACATATTAGGCTGTTGGGTAAAAGCAACATTTGCTTTCACAAGCTAAAACAAAGCATCTTTGGAGCTTAAAAATGTTCTTCTATGGCATCAGACTGTAAACCCCTTTTTGTAACCTTTATATTTAAGAGTACAGCTGAACTCTCCGTCTGCAGCTGGGGTGGTCTAGCTGGCTTCATGTCTGTCTGAGTGAGGGTCAGAGTAGGCCAGGCTGTCTGTTGGAGCAGTGGGGTGAAGACTGCATTCACTCTCTTTGCAGGGAGTGGAAATCCTGCAGCTATCGCTCTCTTCGCCTGCTTTCTCTCACTGCGCCACGCACGCACCCACCGCCACGGGCAACAAGGCACTCAGAGATGGAGAATTAGGCCACAAAGTAGAAGGAAGGACAGATTTAATGCTCTCTGTCCTCAACTTTCAGGTCGAAATCTTTCCTTTAGTTCATTCACACTGCAGTTGAACGTGGCTCAAATCTTCCTTCACCACATATTTGGGTTTGAACATCAAACATTGCTTGGAATTTAAAAAACAAATTCTGGGAACCCCAATATGGAAAAAAAAAATTTGTTCAATGTGATTTTAGTGTGAACAGTCAGAAATTCATAAGTGAAATTTCAGAAGTCATGTGTGAAATATTCATTGAAAATATATAATGATGTACATTAGGTCACAAATATGACACTTGCTTTTCATGAATTATAAGTTCAAAGGACTTTAATTAAATGTATTGAATTCAATTGACTTTATACTAGTAATTATATTATATGCTCTTATAAATTACATAAAAAATATGTATATATATAAATAAATTATTTAATTACATAAACATTTTTTATCAAAAAAAAATATATATATATATTTTTTTTTTCTTGCATCACACTGCTTTTTGCTGTTATTCTTCAAGCATTTCTTAATGTTTTAAATAATAAAAGGGCATAAATGTAGTAATATAGCACAGTAAAAACATGGTAAAATTCAAAATTTCAAAATGTTTGCACATTCATTCAAGTCATGACTGTTATATAAGATTACGTTCCAACGGGTCCAAATGGACCCGGGAATGCAACAAGTGTATAACGTTTTTTTATGGATTACAAGTGTTAAGACTGGTGCCTAACATTGATAGTACATTTATTGTACATTTTATTGAGATCTTTGAAATTAGGTGCATGTCAGGCTAGTGTGTTTTATGCATCTGGGTCAGTTTAGGAGCATCTCATATTGGTCATATTTAAAAGGTCACCAAAAAATGTTTTATACAAAAATTTTTAATGCATTTAAAAACATCCAGATCACTTTGGCTTTGTGATGTAAACTAAAAAAGACTGTTGGTCATTTTGATTAATATTAAAGCCTATGCAAAATATTATAAACAAAGGAGAGTGCAAACAACTCACCAGTATTGAGGTCATCACAGCAGACTTCTATTGAGTCAGAGGAACAGTCACTGAAGTCATCCAGAGATATGTCTTCCTCAATCTGCCGCCTTAATAAAACAAAATGAAAAGAATAAGACAATTAGACACAGTGCCTTTCCCAGAGCCTCATAACCAAAAACCAACTCTGCTCCTTGGAAATGTGCAAATATGCAGGTGTTATTTCACTGAAAGCCAGTCTAGAAGTTCAGACGCAGCATAATTGGTATTTTACAAACTTAAAATAATCAATGTTCAGTGCTATTTTCAAACAGCAGCTTTGTCACTGTAACGGCTGGTTTATATTCAGTTACTCTAACATGGCAGTGGCCCTGATGCCAGTGTATCCTGTGCCCACCGGGTGTCCACTGCACTGACTCATTAGAGCAGATAATTCTGAGAGTGTTCATGCTGGCAGGAGAAGCTTTTTAACCATCTACTGTGCCCCAGAATTCCCAGCAGGCATACAGAGGGCAAGAGCGACACAGTCTCTGAGAGCGGGACAGAAACTTAAACCGCTTCACTGATTCAGCGCTGGAAAGATTACGAGTGGGAAAGGAGGCTAATCTGTCAGCGTAAGTGATGGCCTGTCATATCGGTCAAAACTGGATGAAATGGGGAGAAAAAGAGTGAAAGAGACAAAAGCGACAGAGAGAGAGAGAGTGGGCTGGGCAAAGACAGGTGTGAAGACAGATAAAGGGAAGACAAATTATGCAGCAGCATAATTGAATTGCTGGAGAAATAACAAAACATGTAATGCAGTACATGTACAAACCGTTAAAACAAGACAATTTGACAAACAAATTTCGAAAACTGAAATGCTGATAAAAATAAATAAAATAAGTCCCTGATTAAATTTCTTGCACACTTGCTAGTTAGAAGGATTTTGTACGTTTTCCTTTAAGTTTCTGCAAGATTGGGAATTTCGATTGTTGTTCATAAAATAAAATAAAAAGAATTTCACTTGACCTGATCATTTTTCTTTTCGACGTTTCACACTTGCAAGTGTTAACCCAGAATCAATTTTAAAAACAGCTTAATGTAATTCTATTGCAATCCTGACTCATCTTGAGTGATCTAAGTGAAATAATACTGAGGAGTCGGGTTTCAAGATTTTAGACTCTCTTTAGATTTGTAAACCCTGGGGTTTGTCCTTATTTGCATATTTACATGGTTAACAATATTCTATGTCTCAAATGTAACTGCTTTAATAGCTGTCCATCATGCATAGATGACCTTAGTGGGCACCTCTCTTGATGATGGCCTTGACTCCAGGTCATATGAGCAGGACTTCTTAGCCCAGGATTAAAAGTGCACTCTAAGATTTCTTTTTTTCTTCACAAATTCTACTTTTAGAGGTGCAACAGCTTGTCACTTGGCCAATAGTCTCAAAGGTACCTTCAAAATGTATACCTTCTTAGTAGTACCGTAAGGGTACATATTGCTATACTCTAAGGTACTAATATGCACATTTTAAGGATGCAAAGTTGTCCCTTTAAGGGGCAGATAATTAGAAGAGTGTTCATGCTGGCAGGAGAAGCTTTTAAGCAAGAGCGACACAGTTTCTGAGAGCGGGACAGAAACTTAAACCGCTTGACTGATTCAGCGCTGGAAAGATTATGAGTGGAAAAGGACTAATTTTTGGCATAGGTAAGTTGTAATACAAAGTTGCCCCTTTAAGTGTACTGACCCAGTGACAAACTGTTGTATAATCGTCGTGATTTTGCCAAGTAAAACATGTTCTTGGATCAACAACATTCTTTTCCAAAAACACAGTCCTAACACTATCCCTACCCCTAAACCTAACCCTACCCATAAGTTATCTCTGAAATAAGCTTTCATGTAGCTCAAACAGTAGCGTGTTGGTGCTTGCAATGCCAAGTTCATGGGCTCGATTCCCAGGGAAAGCAAGAACTGATAACAATGTAAATGTGTACCTTGGAATGCAATGTACTGTAAGTCGCTTTGGATAAAAGCGTCTGCCAACTGCATAAATGTAAATGTAAAATCAGAGGGAAATTATGGTGAATAACACTTATGTAGAAGGACTTAAACCTGGCTATAAGCCTAAACTTGACATTAACGGTAACCATCCCTCAAAATCTGATTGGTTGATTGGACTGTTTTTCCAGGATCAGCAAGAATGTTTATGTGAACAAGGATGCTGACAGTCACTAGCATATGTTGTGTTTTACATATCAGTCTCAAGCATTAGGGGTTAATGTCCCCAATCACACTGATTAACTAGCTTTACTAGCAATCCCTCCTTGGTCAAAAAGCTTTACTAGAAAAACCATTATGAACAATTAGGTCAACATTATACTGACTCTGCACTAACTAGAATAAACCAGCCGGGTCTTTTTGGTTGTGGTCTAAACTGATGTTTCGATCATAGCAGTGCTACTGTCCCTCAGTGTATTTTTAATAACTTACCTGTATCTGAAAGGTGCGACGGCCGCCATATTGACCTTTGGTGTCTGTTTGGCTTTGAGCAGTTCAACACTAGAGGCGTCGTGTTTAGGGACTGCAATAGCCTCGGGTGGTGATCTCTGTGGGACCTCCGGGCTGAGGTCATCTGGGGTGCACATCTCCTCATCTGAGAAGCTACTGGAGGCACTGTTCTGCAGGGACACTCTCTCTCTATGGACTCTGAGGAGACTTGTATCAACGTTAGTGGCTGCTGGACCAGGCCTCAAGTTTTTGTTACTAAATTTGAACGAAGGGATACCCGTCTTGCTTTGACTGCTTCCAGAAGCAGCCCTCTCCTCATGGCACTTGAGTTCTTCTGAGATCAAGCCGTTACCATTGTCCATTCGTCCTGTCTGAGAACAAAAGATCCCACTCTGGAAGTTCTTGTTGCCATTGGACCGAAGGTCAAGCATGCTCTCTGTCTTGGACCCATCCAGATGACCCCTTGAAAGTGGGGACACTTTCCGTCGAACTTGTGGACTGTTATGGGCTGATCTAGAGTCTTGGGTCTGTGTTTGAGAACTGGTGGAAGAACGTTGAATAGGTGGACTGCCTCTTAGAAGCAGATGCTGGTTTCTGAGGGTGGTGTCCCTCAGTACATCTTTGGTGGAGACAGCTGTAGGGCTGCTGCTACTACAGGGGCTTTTGTTGCTAACAGGGATGTGTGTGGATGGTCTCGGAAGGCCACTGCTGGTGCACTTGGGCTCGGGTTTCGGGGAGGGGAGTCTGGTCCTGTGCATAGGTATGCCGGAGCCCGGCTGGGCTCGTGGAAGACTCTTCACATTCACTCCCCCACTCATGATGGCACCAAGTCAGATGCTGAGAAAAAAAAGGAAGAAAAAAACACCATGAGGACCTGAATCAGTGTATGTAGCTGTTCTCTTTTTTAGGAAAACATGTTTTTTAAAGATTGACCCACAGTGCACACACACATGCCATTGTGTCGTCTCCACAGCCATTGGTTTGTTGATGGAAAACCCTTGCATATTCAAGCTGAGTGATAACTTAGTGATACTGGATGATAAGAAGGATTCTACATGTAAGACATTAGTTAAATATGATGAAAGTGTGCTACTTATAGGGTGCAAACTGCCTTAGATACTCTAAACAGCAAGACAGGAGTGCCCTATAATATAGTATATGAATATGTGGTAACTTATTTAAATGGGGATGTCTGACAAATGGTGAGATTTCTGGATCCATATCGGAGTTACAATAGTTTGATGTACAATTTTAAACAAACATTTGGAGCTCTATATCAATCTGTATAGTACACATTCCAAATATCTTTCTTTCCTGTACACAAAAGGGGTGAGAAATCTTTAACTTCCCTTATTAAACTGTTGAATTATGGTTTAAAATAAAACAAGCTTTAAGTACAGTATAGCCTACAGCAGGGTTCCTCAACAAGGAGTTCCTCAAAAATTGCATATTGGCCGTTTATTTACACATTTAAAACACAAATTTTGGGATTTCTGAAGGGCCGTTTATACGACACCGTTTTCAACTAAAAAAGGAAAACTGTTTATGCGTTTTGGCCATTCATTTACACGACAACAGCATTTTGGGGGCGGGGGCCTGAATACACAAACTTTTGAAAACAGGTTTCAAAATGCAAGCGTTTGAAAATGATACCATTATCGTCTCTGTGTAAACTACGAAAACAGGAATTTCGGTGAGTGACAAAGTGACATCGCCATCTACTGGCCGGGCATGAATAATACAGTAATCGTTTTCACGGATCTATGTGAACGGGGATCGTTTTGACAAACGTTTTTTCTGTATGCGAAAAACGCAAAGGTAAAACTTCATCACTGTCATGTAAATGTGCCCTAAGATTAAACTTTTTGTTTTTGAAGAAAACAGGAAGAAACATGGCTAATAGATTGCCTAATAGATTTATCCCTTATGCAGTGCAGCAATTTTCACTTGTTATGCTGCACATTTCAGAACATTATTACTAATTCAGTTGACACTGAGGGTGGAATTTGCATCTACTCGCAAATTACCAGTTATTATTATTATTCAGTTCTCTGGCGCGGTCAGCAATCACACTACTTGTATACTTATAGTCCTGATCTGTGCCCACGGACAGATCACACTAGTCAAAAGGGGGTCAAACATGCTCCGACATGGTTCAGATCGCCTAGTGTGCATACACCCTAAAAGCAGGAGAATCTAGATTTAAAAAAAAGAAATGCCAATGCTAAAAATATGTAAAATTATTATCATTCAGAAATATAATGATTAATTTGATCTTGTATAAAAAAATGAAATCATATCAATTATTATTACTACTACATTTAATGAAAGATTAGAACATTACTGGAAATCTCAGAGGGTTTACAAATAAATAATTTAAATCATTGAGGCTCAGCTGGCAAAGTCTGGGAACCCTTAGCCAAAGAGTGTTAAAGAAAAAGAAATGAAGACACTATAGAAGTTCAGAGAGACTAACTGTTTGTGAACAGTACTCCCAAATATAATGTAAATTCCCACCTGTTGCATTTAAACACAAATGACATCGGGTGTTTAACTAAATCTGAGAAAATCTCCTCAAGAGCTTCTCTAAACAAAATCCTGCCAAGGGGAAGGATTTGGCACGAGTGGTTAAGAGTCTTGTTAAAGAATACAGGAGAAAAGGCAGTCGTTATTTGAAATACTTGCTTTAGAATTAAAACGGGTGATTATATCAATCTCATTTTGTTAAGCCAACAAAACTCTTCCTAAATACTGTAAAGCTCCATCTGGTCACAAAAATAAATCTACTAGCAATAGGAATGGAGATATTCACTGTGGTTTAGTCAAAGACCTTTGAACCCTTGCCAGTTCAGTTAGTCTGGCAGATATATATTCCATTCAGTGCCCAAATGTAGAGGCTTTCATCCCAGCCCACAGACTGGTCAAGATGGCCCCAAAACCCTCACTGTTTACTAACAGTCCCATGGTAACTATTGACCTTCAAATGTACAGGCAAAACTCAATCCATCAAAATCAGGGGTCCTGCAAACAACAAGCGTAAATGCTCTCTGGCAAACCAGAATCACAGCAAGTGTTACCATTCAAACCGTGTGGGAGACCTCGAGTGCATGATGGGATGCAAGTTGAGTCGCCTGTGGTCTGAATTCAAGCCACAAACCAATCTAACATTAAAGAGAGCATGTAATACAATAGCCTTGCTTGAAAAGGTCTGCACCCTAATGTTTTCATGGGAATGATCCGTTTTCCCTGAGAGATCTGATAGGACAGAATTAAACAACAAGAAAACAACTTCAGGCAGTAAAGATTTCTTATATTATTCATGTCTTAACAATCTTCTTTTCTCCACTTATTGATTTTTTTTTTCAGCTTTTATGCCTGCTAAATTTATTTACCTAATATTAATATACCTAATATTAGCCACAAAACTAATCAATCACATATATGTACAAGTGAACGCAATAAAACCACATGGAAATACATTCTGACATTAGACAACTGTAATAAAGATTATAATAATTTATTATAATAAAGATACAGTGAACTGTGATCTCAGGGCTTTTAGAAATGTCAGGATGGGTCAAGTTTTCATAATTTTGCCATGTTATCACAAAAGGTCAGGCTGTTTGTCCTGGGCAATAACTGTAGACAAGGCTTTGTAGACAACAGAATACAGAAACTGAGTTTCATTAAATAAGCCCCAGGCTCCACTATTTCTACAACTAGACTTACAGGAACAGAGAACATGTGATAAACAGCACAATTTCATCACAACATTTTTCCAAATTCTGCTCTAATGTAATTAGAAGTATAATGTAAAACAGGACATTGGGTAAGAGGAGGGAATTCACACTGACACTTAAGAATCAGGCTATTGTTTAACAACTCTAATCCTTTAAACAAATACCAGAATAATCAGAAAATGAGCTTTCAAATTCAAATGCAGTGAGAGACAGGGCCTAATCGTCCATTTCATCATATGTATCTTAGAAAACTGTGAATGAGGTTTCAATTACCTTCATATATCTGAAATATTTAGTGCATCATTTAGTTGCTCAACTTCAGATCATTAGCTTTTCGGAGACAACATTCATTAAAATTCCACCCGAAAAACCGTAAGCACACAGAAACAAATACGAATGGTTAACATTAACTCTACAAGTCAGCATGATGTCCAACATTAAGTGAGTTTGACAAGACAAAGCCAGTCTTACAGAAACATATTCCCTTAGCCTTATGTTTTAAACATTTTTAAAAAGAAAAGAAAATCACCAACAGAAGCAGTATATCATAAATTGTCATCTTTACCTGAGCATTGACTTTGGCCTACAGCAAACTACAGTAATCCAATGTTCCTCAATGTTTCATGAGCTTGTGTTGGAGTAAAGAGAGGCGAACAGAGAGAAGAGGAGACGGTGTGTCTACCATGTGAGTTCTACAGTCACATGATGCACAAAACCCAGAACAAGACGTTTGCTTTTGACGATTAAACCATTAACAGGGCCTTGAAAGCTGACACCACTGGTGTCAATAGTGTTCTGTAACCAAATAAAGGCTGAGTTGTCCAGAAAACCCTTACAAAAATTCACCATGGTATTCATAGTTATGGTCAACACAGTAGCAACAATTATTATAACTATAAGCTTTATACATGTATGTAGGATGTTATTCAAATAGTGTAAGAATGTCTGTCATTTTGTTCAGTCATTTTTAATGATAATGATAGAATTTCAGGATTATTAAGTGTGCATTTATAATATTGTGCAATTTATAAAACTAGCCTAGGCTGGTTGACTGTTTGAGCTGTTCTTCCAGCCTGGTCACACCCATGCTGGTTCACTTCTTTAGCAGACCAGCTAAAACCAGCTGAATACAAGCTTGGCCAGTCTGGGAGACCAGTTTAAAGCAGATAAGAAGGCTGGTTTTAGCTGGTTTTATTTTCAGCAGGGTTGTGCAAGATTCAATTTTAAAAACTCAAAAGAGTTACACTTACCATTTACAATGACATTCTATTAATATATTGTCAATAATACTAAATTCAATCCAGTGCATACTGTAGCCTAATATAAATGTAGTGTACACTTTGATATGCCATGCTTCCTCAAAACCCAGCCAGACAACAGGTGAATTATTAACTCTGTTTCACAGGCAGAAATGTGGGTCAACACACTCATGCTTTGTTCAGGTTAGCAGAGACCTACAAAAGTAGAACCTTTTAGGGGTTCCCATCATGGAATCATTTTATGAATTTAACAGCTCGTAACCATACTGTACTTTATCACTAGAAAAAAAATCGAAATACCCTGTTAAAAGTATTATGCAAAAATGTAAGACATTTGTCCTTATAGAACCTTCTTTTTGCCTAAAATCACTCTTTTAAGGGGTGGTTGAATATGATTTCACTTTTCTAACTTTAGTTAGTGTGTAATGTTGCTGTTTGAGCATAAACAACATCTGCAAAGTTACAACGCTCGAAGTTCAAAGCAAAGGGAGATTTTTTTAAGGACTACAACAAACGGCTGGTAGGGACTACACGACATTCCTCCCGGGTTAGTGACATCACTAACCCTAAAATTTACATAAACCCTGGGAACGTGATTTATAGATTATCAAGACAGAATATGCTAATCAATGACTAGAAGATCACTACACATAAGCTACATAAATTCATCAACTAACCATTCAGAAATGTTGTCTACATGTTGTCACTTCTCCTCGAGTCTCTCCATCATTGTCTGACTTCGGTTTGAACATAAAAGGCTAAAAGTTTTTGAAATTTTCAGTGCATGTCTGTGTGAGGTACAAGGGCACAAGCTCTTGAAGCTCCGCCCTCTGTGCCGGGAGCAGCAGCTCATTTGCATTTAAAGGGACAGACACAAAAACGGCGCATTTTTGCTCACCCTCAAAAAGTGACAACTTTAACATGCTGTATAAAAATATCTGTATTTTGAGCTAAAACTTCACATACACACTCTGGGGACATCAGAGACTTATTTTACATCTTGTGAAAAGCGCATTATACCACCACTTTAAAATTGAGTCAAGAACCTTTGAAAACCATTGAATCTTTTTTCTAAGAGTGTGCAGCTACAGCTTGGATTCACCCACCCATTTTGCTATTTCCGTGAATTATCAGTTTAATGAAGGGCCCTGAATCATTTCCTCTAAAACCATCAGTTGAACTGTAAATACCTGTTATCACAGAGAAGAGCTGCAGTTTAATTACCAACCAAGAAGCATCATTTGTTCAGGCCTTCCCACGACTTTATCATCAGACTCCAGTCAAACCCTCAGCAGTGCTGCGTTGGACAGGAAAATAAGGTATAACTACATCGCCTGAATGACTTCCTCACTGTGACATCCCACAAACAGTCCAAAATAGACAAAGTGATGGAATAGAAAACCTTTTACGTGTACAATGTCTTCGGCTCATGACCTTGTAATAAATCTCTGTCTTACCGATTCAATCCGGACGCTTTGTAGGAAAGGTTATCCAATCTAAGACCGACATTACAGCATCATGACTGTTGCGGGTCAGATCAGAGGCTAATATGGTGTGACTCTCTGTCTCTGTCTGTCTTTGTTTATCTATTTTCATCTCATCTTATATAACATTTCAACTCAAAAAGAGGAAGAATGAGCCACACAGGTCATGTGTGACCGGCAGACAGACACCAAGCCTATCCATATCCTTCCTTTTCTTTGTTTTTTAATAATCCAATAAACGCCAGGAGAGGTCTGGGGCACTTCAGATGCCCTATTAATAATCATTAGGAGTCCAGCGGCGGCAGATGGGACCCGAGCTGGTCTGTAATGCCATGGAAATTTCCATCCAGAAGAAAGTCAGATAGACACATGCCTAAACACAAGGTATTCCTCAACCACCAACACATGCACAACAGGTTTATTAGTAAGCAACACCGCTCATCAAGGTGAAAACCACAGGATGTTTCACATGCCGTTTATCTCGGTCTGTGCTGACATAGTCAACCTCCTTATCGCGAGTCAACACATTGGATTGACATGGATCCTGTCAGCCAAACAACATTCAAGGCCGAACTACCTGCTAAATCTAACAGCAGACCTCCGAGCGACCACATGAGAGGGTAAATCTGCAGTCTGGTTCATTCTGATATGTGTTGCTCTGACTTGAAAAGGACACTGACAGTCTGAATCTGTGTAAAGTCTGCCACCTACTGGATGGCATAAGAAGTGGCGAAGAACGGAGCTCTATTTTCCAATAAATGTCCAAACGTGCTCTTATTTTATGTCATTATGTTCCATAAATGACCATATGAGTGTGCCCACCAAACATTGAGTCTTCAGCACTTAGCCTATCTGAGAGCACTGTGAGTCCACAAACCCTATTATCAAATGTAATTTGCATTTCAAGTGGGTCCTTGTTTCCTCTGGTTGGCATGAACACAACGCAAAATTAATATTGTGGCCTTGTTGCAAACAAACATTTGTGGTGAACATAATGGAAAATTGGTAACAGTTTATGTTACAGTGTCCTTGTTTCATATGTTACATGTACTTACCATAGTAATAACTAACCCTAAACCAACCCCTAATCCTAACCCTATAGTAAGTACATTTAGTTAATTATCATTACTTATACTTAAATAATATAAGTACACTGTGTACACAGTGTAACCCTTTATTTTAATGTGTACTTGTTATAGTGCATTTATACATTTAGGGTTAGGATTAGGGTTTGGTTTGGTTTGGTTTTGGTTTAGGGTTAGTTGTATGTAATTATTCTTAATTTATAGTTATTTCTGTACTAACTACTGTACATGTGCAGGTGTAACAAGGACACTATAAAATAAAGTGTTACCAAAACACCATAGGTATTTTATAGTAATAAATAATTTAATTAAGTTTATTTAAACCATACCCCAATTTTATTGTAATAATGGCAGAAACTATAGCTAATTTTGTTTAATTTTGTGTATGATGATAGCTAATATGTATGTTTGGTCACACTTTAGTTTAGGGTCCAGTTCTCACTATTAACTAGTTTGGTGTTTGGTAACCAGTTCGATTAACTTTTCCCTCAATAAACTTCGAATTACTGCTTATTAATATTTAGTAAGGTAGTTGTTAGGTTTAGGTAATGGGTGGATTAATGGATTTAGAAATGCAGGCAACAAATTAAATAAATACATTTGTATTACTATTACTATTACTATTACTATTATATTTCAATAGTTTTTTTTTTTTTGGAGGCAAAATCAAATAATAAATAAAATAAAACATATTTCATTATATTAACAGTTTATTTTATTTTATTTGCAATAAAAATAAAACAAAACAAAATAAATATTTCATTATATGAATTGTTTCTTTGCAAGCAAACTTGAATAAATACATAATTATTAATATTATGTTACTACTATTTTCTGTGTTTTTTTTTTTTAAGGCAAAATAAATGAATAAATAAATAAAATAAAACATATTTCAGGTCACACTTTATATTAGGGTCCAATTCTCACTAGTAACTTACTATTGACTTTGACTTTTCCCTCAATAAACTTCTAATTACTTTTTATTAATAGTTATTAACGTAGTTGTTAAGTTTAGATTGGGTGGATTAAGGAATGTAGAATATGATCATGCAGAATAAGGCATTAATATGTGCTTTATAAGTACTAATAACCAGCCAATAATCTGCATGCTAACAAGAAACTAGTTCATAGTGAGAATTGGACCCTAAACTAAAGTGTTACCGTATGTCAGATTTTTATACGTTTGATTTTTCTTTCATCCATAATTCACACAAATAAGAAATGATAGCGTTTCTTTTTATTTCAAAGATAAATATTTTACAACAAATTAGCTGTGATTGTTACTCATTAGTCAGCTGCCACATTACAAGCTATAAACTTTCATTGTTCCTATAACAGATGTGCTGAACGTTCCTCCTATTTCCCTTAAAACTTCGTATTGTTCGACCTGCTACTGTAGATAAAGTGTGAGTAACACGGCAGACAATGAGATGGTTAATCACAAAGCGCTGTGTTTTCACTTGTTGAGTGACCGTGTGACTCATGAAGCCGAACACAATGGACACCCAGTCAGAGTCCCTCTCCCTTAAACTCAATTAACTTCAGTTCAGCACATCTGAAGAGACTCTGAATGAGCGCTGACCGCCTCCACTGGTGACCACTGTCATTATGTGCTCAGTGTGTGTGTGTGTGTGTGTGTGTGTGTGTTGGGGGGCTGTGTATTGATAAAAAGGTTAAAAAGGGTCGAGCCTTTCTCGCGTGTTCAGTGGGTCTGAAGCTCTTATGACTCATTTGACCCTGTCATTCATCAGTTAACTTCACTGTATATTTGATGTTGCCACAATGTCATACGCTTAATACAAACCGCATGTGTGACAGAGTGTATTAATTAAAAGAAAAGTATGGATGCAAATATTTATACTTCAAACAATCAATGGATTATAACAAACAGATGTTACTGTATTACAGCATCTCTCTGTAATTGGAAATGATTGATCTGTTGCTTTTCTCTTCTGTGAAGAGCTGATTTAATCATCTCAATAAAATACCTGAGGAAATATAAAATAATATAAGTGTCTGGCACAAATTCATCTGTCACTTAGAAGCAAATTAGACAATTATTAGACAAATTATACAAGATGCCAGCATGGACAGGTAGCATGGCATGCCTCATCTTCCAAAAATCTGAATAATACTCAAGGTAAAAGAAAATTTGACCCAATTGACAAAATTCAAGAGACATTTTAGAATCCAAACACTCACTATAAAAACAAGCCTGTTGATTTGCCGACATGAAAGCAACAAGATCTCAGCACATCAATCAACCTAATAAAGCCTCAGATAAGTGTGTATTAATCTACATCACGCCAGTTACTCATCACACCTGAAAGCCTCACAAAAGTGCAGAAGATTCAGTACAATTTTGATGTAATTTCTTTTTATGAACAATTTTAGTACTGTTGAAGTTCAACATAAAATGCAGGTCCTGAAGCAAAACCTGTTGAGAAGTTCTGAAATCTATATCTCTACAGTCAAGTACAGTACAGATGATGACAGCCCTGCCTCCAAACATGACATCCACCGAAATCCCTGGAATGAGAAACATTATACATCTCCTCATTCAAATTTTAAACATGTCCTCTGTCCTGAAAAAAAAAGCTCCTCAAATCACTTTTTCCCATACCGCAGTGGCAATCATTCTCATACTGACACATTCAATAACTAATATGCCTTCATATTAGTTCAACAAGTATTATGTCTTACCTTACTGTTTCACTATAACTTCTGGCTTCTTAAGATTGCCGTTGAGAAGCGCGGGCTGTTGATCCGTGTGCGATCCTAAGAAACAATAGGATGTGTTTTTTCCTGGATTACACTTGCATCCTTTGCCGTGCTTTTCCAATGAAACACAAAGTCCACTTGGAGGAAACAGGAAGCTTCCTCGCAGGGCAGCGAAGCCCTCGGCCAATCAACAGCCTCCGATTCTGTTAACGCGAGGAAGTCTTACTCATTCACAAAAGTTATTGAAAGCTGACCGAACTCTGACATCATATGTCTGATATGACACACAATGACAATGTCAAAACAATGTTCAAAAACACTGTACCGCCCAACATCATACAGTTATATGAACCAGTCCAACCAGACTAAACTGACGCAGTTATACTCCTTATAATGAAAGTGTGGCTCTCTGGTAGTAAACACGCGCACTCAAACTCACACATGCTGGGTCACTAACAAGTGTCACACTGACTCATCCGTCCCGCACAGCCCTGACTCAGAATGAAACACTCATTATACCTCCGAAACACAGCCGACTGATGAAAAACTACATCCACTTGTGACACACGTTTCCTGTTTGGAATCCGAGCATCTCTGCTGCCTTTCTGCTACAGAGACTCAGCCTGAGGGTTGTATCATTCCACACATCTCTCTCTCACTCTCTCTCTCGATCACGTCACAGCCCTCCTGCCGCAGTCCGCCTGCAGTCCAGATCCTCCCCCTCTCCCTTATCGCTCCCTCTTTTGCTTTCTCTCTGTATCTGCCAGTAAATGGGGCCGTTGGCTGGGTTCCTGCTCAGCGTGAAATATTAGCCCTCTCCTACAGCAGTAGCTACCTGAGCCATTAGGAGGATGAAGTTAACGGACATGGAGAACAAATTCGGGATGCGGGTGAAAGACTCTGATAAAGACTCCTGATGCTGCAAATACGACTGACACTGTGTGTGTGTGTGTGTGTGTGAGTGAGGGCTATAAAAGCAGTGGCAGAATGATAAGGGTGTAAATAATCCAGGCTTGGTCTGTCTGAAGTGTGGGTTTTGAGGTTAAAGATTGAACTGTAGTTTTTCTTGTCTGTGTGTATATACACAGCTATTTTGTTGTACAGTTGACATTAAATACTTTAGGGAAGTTGACTTGCTATACAAGAAATATTTGTATTCATTTGGCACACTACAAGATCAAGCCTGCACACCAAGTCGACGGTCGTACATGCTTGTTGGCCGACGACTATAGTTTTAATGGTTCAAGGGCAACTTTTCTGCCCAAACGCAGCTGACTCAGCCGTCGGCTTTCATTACAGCTAGTTCTTTGACGTTGGTTTGGTGTACCAGCCTAAAGAGATTTTAGCCTAATTCACCCTTCGTACAGAGTTTGATTGACAGGCAATCTGACCAATCATAATCCGCCATCCGCAGAATCCGCCATTTTTGTCCGACAAAGCAGTCAGGAGAGTTAGCAGATTAACGTTGGAGGATATGAACTTGAAAAACAGAGAGTACTGACGTCTTTCCGCGGTTAAAACAACATTCCTTCTGATGTTCATTCACGTTTATTTGATACTATAAATTACCTAAGATGATCGGTTCATGAGCAGCTTTAACTGAGGCTCTACAGTCACGACACAAATTTGGAAGTTGAGACTGTTTCATATCAAAAGTAACCTGCTCTGTCCTGTCTGTCTGCACATTGTTAGTGTCATCTTTGCTCCACAATGTATTTTTCACTGCGCGAGAACATGGTGTGGCGTGAGAGCGGTATGGCTTGTCGGACATAGCAACAGTAACTAAAGGGGGTGGGTCTTTGCGAACGGTCAATTGTAGCCTAGATATTAAATCTACTCACCATACAGGCAAAAATGTCAAAGAGTTCAGAAAAAACATTGCAAACGGAAAGAAAACTTGCAATCTATTTTATAATATTTTCTATATTAAAAGTAGAGATGCACCAATATGAACATTTTGTCCGATACCGATAATTCTTTATACTTGAAAGCCGATAACTGATAAATAGGCCGAGAAATCGAAATCGAAATTTATATATAATTTTTGACATCCTCACCATTAAAAGTCATGTCCCAAGCGTACAATTATAATGTTCTCATTATAATTTTATGTAGCTAATATGACAGCCAATGTTGCACTTTTCCTTTTTTTGAAGTGATTCCAATCATATTTCAAGCAATTCAAAACCATCATGGTGAACAGTACACATCTGAAGTGTCTCAGCTGAAGGAAATAATCCATTATTTATTTGCTTTAATATATCAGCCAGATTTTCTTATCGGGCCGATAACATCATAAATGAACATATATCGGCCGATACCGATATGGTGGCTGTATATCGTGCATCCCTAATTAAAAGCACCAAAAAGACTGAAAAATGCTAAATACACAATATTCTAGCGTAGGGTGAAGTCAGTATGTACATTAACAACGATTTGGGACAAACATGATGTAATTTAGTGGACAACTATGCGAGTTGTGATCTGTGGTGCGGCAGGATTTTAAATAGCCGGTTCTTTACATTCATAAAAATTGTGTTAAAAAATCATCAGACTTATTGGTTCTTTAGTGCAAGCAAGCCGTAAGACCTGTCACACTTCCAGTGCCATCTACACTGAAGGCTAAGATTCAATACAAAGACCAATTAATTGTCCGTCTGTGAACATGAGGTCACACTAGACGAGGGGTGCCCAACCCTGCTGTCCTGCACAGTTTATCTCCAACCCTAATCAAACACACCTGAAGCAACCAATTAACGTCTTCAGGATCGCTTGCAAATTAAAGGCAGGTGTGTTTGATTAGGGTTGGAGATGAACTGTGCAGGACAGTCGATCGGCAGGAGCAGGGTTGGGCACCCCTGCACGAGACGATAAAAGAGTCATAATTTTGCCCTAGTAAAATGGGTTGATGACTTCAGCACAAGTTACACTGAAATCAGTATGAAACAGAAGCTGCGATTGTCATCTCTTCCTTATTATATCAGAGTGAAATGCTTCTGGAACAAGAACAAATGTAGGGCTTGATTTTGTCCATGGGGAATTGATTGGATGGTTGCGGTTTGCTATTGGTGGATCTCATGTGAGTGACAGGTTATTGTCCCGCCCTCACGCCAGTAAACACATCATCAGAGAAGAGAAGAGATGTCACTGCTAGAGAGAGAAGATACTTTGATTAAAGATGTGAGGCAAGTAAATTTAAATAAATAAAAAAAACGATTATTCCATAAAATAAGAATTGTCAAAATGGTTGTCAAAATGATCACGTTAAAACTAAAAGGGTTGATGAAAGCTGCAAGCAGCTTGAAACAAAAACTGAAAAACGTGACTGATCAAAAGTGGTAAAACGAATAAAAAGGTAATGACCAACAATATTTTCGAAGGCTTGTGTTTGGTTTATGAACTAATTTCTTTATTCATCGACATTTCATAGTCTGACATTTGCACATGACCATGAACAGTTTATAGAGTAATAGTTAGCGTCATGCAGGGAACATATTAGCTCTTAGAATCAAAATCCCCCTAGAAGCTGCAGGATTTAATATTCAATAACCTCATCTTGCGAGTACATTGAGCAACATATTGCCTCATTAGCTTTGACACTGGTCTAACAAATAAGGAAGAATTAGCCCCTGGGGTGCATAGCATGCAACCAACAGCCTTTTCATTTTGACAAGCTTAAAATATCCGCTTAAATCACTGTAAGTCTGTAACAGAATCAAGTAAAAGGTGCTAAAATAAGACAAGTCTTTTTTTAAGTGGTGAATAACAGTAATTTAGGCCTGTTTGATGGGACTGGGCGTGAAACCCAAGCGACAGAGGGGATGTTTTAATGAGGACCGCAGGAAGGCTTTCTAGAGACACAGCTGTGCTTGTAAATGGGCATCTTCTCCGTTTCTTTGAGATGTGCACTGAATAGGGTGCAGTAAACATTAATTAAAGCAGTGGGTGATGAAGGTTTACAGAGCAGTGCGCCGTCATCGCTGGCTGTGAGACTTGGATACATTATCAACATGCTAGCTTAAGGAGGCTAAAGGATACAAAAGTATAAAATCACAACAGTGCTTAATGTTGTATCCCATATGCATTGTTAAAGTATCCCATATGCATTGTGTGATACTTTAACACTATAGTGTTTTCTGAAAACACTATTGTTTTACTGCATTTGACATTTAACGAAACAGTACTCCCAAAAATGTGTGTGTGCAAAAGTTTTGGGATGCTCCTCTTAGCTATTTAATTCAGTTGTTTCAAAAAGCCCCATTGCCACAGGTGTAGCACCTAGCCATGCAGTCTGCATTTACATAAAAAAAAACAAAAAAACAAAGGAAGTGTTTAGGAACAGCAGCAACTCAGCAAGACCACATAAAGTCACAGAGCGAACTGGTCACGAGTGCTGAGGCGCATCATAAAAGACGCCAACCCTCTGCTTATTCCATAGCTGAGAAGTTCCAAATCTCCACAGGCATTAATATCAGCACAAAAGACAGGAGCTTCACTGAATGGGTTTCCATGGCCGTGCAGCTGCATGCAAACCTCACATCACCAACTGGAGTGGAGTGACGAATCACGTTTCTCTGCTTGGCAGTCTGATGGGTGAGTCAAGGTTTGGCGGATGCCAGGAGAATGTTGCCTGACTGCATTGTGCCAACTGTAAAGATTGGTGGAGGATGGATAATTATATGGAGCTGTTTTTCAGGGTTTCCCTTACTTCAAGTAAAGGAAAATCTTAATGTTTTAGCATACCAAGTCATTGGGACAATGTTATGCTTCCAACTTTGTGGGGACAGTTTGGGCCCTTTTCTATTCCAGCATGACTGTGCCCCAGTGCAGAAAGCAAGGTTTATAAAGACATGGTTGGATGAGTTTGGTGTGGAAGAACTTGACTGGCCCGCACAGAGCCCTGACAAACCCCCCCATCAAACACCTTTGGGATGAACTGGAATGGAGATTGTGAGCCAGACCTTCTCGTCCATCATCAGTGCCTGACCTCACAAATGTTCTACCCGATGAGTGGGCAAAAGTTCCCAAAGAAAAGTCTTCAGCATCTAGTGGAACATTATATGGAACAACCAACTCTAGCCGTGGCCTAATGGTTAGAGAGTCAGACTGGTAACCTGAAGGTTGTGGGTTCGATTCTCAATACTGGCAGGAAATGACTGTGGTGCCTTTGAGCAAGGCTCCAAACCCCCAATCGCTCCCCAGGCGCCAAGGCAAAAATGGCTACCCACTGCCCCTAATCTGTGTGCACTAACTTGGATGGGTTAAATGTAGAGAACAAATTCTGAGTATGGGTTATCATACTTGGCCTTGACATGTCACTTTCCCTTTCATTAATGTCTATGCATTAGGAATGTGATGTCATTATAGTCCCTGTTGGTGTAATGTTCAGGTGTCCCCAATACTTTTGTCCATATGTATCACACAATGCATATCGGATACTTTTATGATGTTTTTGTCCAACCCAAGCTCATCGGAAAAATTTCTGCAAAATGACATTTTGTTGCTTCTTGCACATTTTGTGACTCTTTCAAAGTGAAATGAAAACGTCAATGTATCGTAGCAGTTTGGAAATGAAATGTTCAGTGAGTGATGGTAAAAGGTTAATGCTCTATCGCGTTTGAAAAATAACGTACCACCTACACTAAACCTTACTGATGCGCTACTGAGCAAGTTTACTATATCTGAAAATCTATAGAGATGATCGTGTAATGCAAATGTCAAAATGCATGAAGTTAAAAATCATGCACTATGGTAAAAGTGTTATGAGATCATAACATATTGTGCAAGGAACCGAGAAAAAATAAATATTTATTGATAACATGTCCCTGTAATCATATGTTTTGTGAAAAGGAATACAAGTTGTTGGTGTTTTACTGCCAATAGTGTTTATTTGAGCTGTAAACTGCCATAGTAAATGATGGATACACATATGTTGATGAACTCATACACACATCACATATATTTAGCTGCGCACAAACACCTACAGAAAAATAACTTCACAGTTGTTGTAAATGAGCTCCTCATTGTTGGAAGAGGGTGATTCACGTGTCACTGATGAGTCAGACAGACTTGAGTAATATTATTATGCAGTAAAACATATACGTCTAAAGAACAAATGAAATGCTGACAGATTCCTTTGTTCTGAACAGATTGGGAAGGTCACTAACTGAATCACTGGTGATTTAACCTTTGTTGCTGCCCTCACTCTTGAATGCAGGATTATTTTACAGGCAATATCACCCGAGACCAATTTATCCCAGAAAGTGCTAGGGTGACTCAGCAGATGAGCAACTGATCCTGATAAAATGGATCAAATTGACCGAATGGCTCTTTGAGGATGTGTTTGGTCATCAGAATATAAAATGCATCAACAGACAATATAATGTGCTCAGACACACAACAGGGCAATGGGAGATGTCACTGCATGCTGTACATCTATTTAAATAAACAAACATATACAGATACACATTTGTGGTCTGTATGGAGTTGAGCAAAGCCAGTAAACAACATCTATCTCGCTGGCAGCTGTCGGACTGTATTTACGGTGCCGTTCCTGGGAATCAGGGAGAAAATAAACCCAGGACTGCTGGATCTGGGGGGTACATTAGATGTATAGAGAAAAATAACATGATATGCTCTCCTAACATTTCAATAGGGCAGAAATAATAAAATAACACAGTAAGGGCCCTATCTTGCACCCAGCGCAATTGACTTTGTACATCGACGCATGTATCATTCCTATTTTGCACCCGACGCACAGCAGACTTTTCCCTCCACAGACGTACGTCGGTACATTAGGCGTGTTCCGGCGCAAACGTTCCCTGATGCTATTTTGCAGTTTCAGAAAACAATTCCACCATAGACCAGGAAAAACCTAGTCTAAAGTCAGTATGGCGCATTATTCAGATGCTATTTCAAGGGCGCATGCTTGGCCATAATGTAGCGTGTGCACAACGCGCATACACTTTGCTTCTCTCATCTACACAGATGCAGCAATTCCAATTTTTGCAAACCATACACAATTACAAGGAAAAATATTACCACACAAGGGAAATCATTGTGGTGTCCATGAAGATGTGAAAAAAAGGCATAAATCTAGCTAACACATTTACCAAAATTATTATACGCCTGTTTAACTGAAGCTTATTTGGGTGTGTTTTCTCCCATCCCCTTACAATGTCACTTCTCTGTCTTTTACGGCCCTGACGAGAACGTCGCTCTCCTCGGCTGTGAACCGCTCCTGCCGTGCGCCTGGCAAATCCGCCATTATAATAGCAATTCGCCATGGAACAAGCATGCCTGCTCTTAAAGGGAATGTGAGATGACGCTCTGATTGGTTTATTTCACGTTACGCCCAAACCACACCTATGAGTAATGTACCTACTTCAGACCAACCCATTTTGATTTGCAATTGGATTCCGAGATCCGCCCACAAAGTTACTTGCATTTTCACAACGGACAAAACAATTAAAGAATGTCTTCAATTGCTGGCTACAAAGAAATATAACTATCTATGGTCGTGTTTTGATATCTAAAGCTGAAGGTAGTTCAATGATTGTATACCCAGTTTTGTACTTATATGAAAACCTGCTTATCTATTGACTCTATCGACATACAGTTTAAAGTCGTTTCGACTTTAATAAGAAATACTTTGTAGGGAGGTGTGAATGCTTTGGACTTCAGTACTCTCAATCAGGTTTTCAAGATTGGTTGGATTAAACGCTGCTTGAATGCTGATCCTAATTCGTTATGGTTTTACATTCCTAAATGAAAAAATGTGGGGGGTTACATTTTTTATTGTCCTGCGATTTCAAATGCAACAAACTTCAGGTCAAGCTTGCTTATTTTCATAAGCAAGCCTTGGAAGCCTGTAAGCTTGCCTTTTGCCAATTTTTTTCCCCCTCATAGGAGCATTATATGGAACAATCAGAATGTGCTGCGTGGAAAAAAAATCTATCTTTATTAAGAATTGGGTTGACAAAGGTGTAATTTTTGTTCTGGATGGCAGCTTTTATTCCTATACTGAATTTACTGCCATTTTTGGAGTGGATTCTTCACCTAAACTTTTGCATATGGTCATACAGTTACAGAGTATCAGTCTGTGAAATGCCCCAGTTATCCATTGGAGGTCAAATGTAACAATTTTTGTCTTAGAAGAACCCTTATTAGGAAAATCAGCTGTCATCCCAAAGCTATTTTCAAATGGAAATTAAATGATCCTTCTCTTCCTATTAATGGACCATACGTTTCAGATACCTATAACAAGTTTAAAGAACTTCACTATAAATTTCTACATAATTACTATCCCGGTAACTCAGTTCTTTCTAAGTTTAAGTTAGACATCTCTTCAACGTGCTCATTCTGTAACTCGAATCTTGAAACAATACCACATTTGTTTTTAGAATGTTATTATGCAAAGGAGTTCTGGAAAGAATTAGCCTGGCTTATTTTCTCTGCTTACAACAACCTTTTTATTTTTGAAATAATGAATGTACTTTGATTGGGACTCCGGGTCAAAAGAGATGGACGACATATTAAAACTGCTAACTCTATGTGGCCAGTTTCCTCTCCATAAATGTAAAGTCATTGATTCTAAGCCCAATTTTAGGCTTTTCTGTGTTGATTTAAAGTTATTCTATTCTATCAGTTAACTAGCCTGAAAATCCAGACCCAAATCTGAAAGATTAAGGGTCTGGCATCGAGTAATGAAAATCGCCCAACTCGAGGGGCGGCACCAAGCATGCATTTGAAAATCTCACTGCACGCAACTGGATAACACTACGACCAATCACTGTCGTGTTCACTGTTTAGCTCGCCTCTGGCCCGCCTATATCAGATACACCGATGTGATTGGTGCAGCTTGGCTACAAGAGCATAGTTAATGAGCATCATTACTCAATGCCAGAGTAACTCGCTGAGCAAATTTAAATTGTGCTCTCGCGAGAACTCTGGATTTCCAAGGTATCAGTTAACACGAAAGCCACTAAAACTGCTCTGGTGATTAAAAAATTTGTATGGTTTTATTATAAGTTACCTCCTGATTTCCTGAGGATGGCAATTGTTGTTTTTTTGTTTAGGTTTTTTGTTTTCATGTTATTTATTTCTATGTATTTTTATTCATGCATTGTATGTTTAATTTATATTGCTTTAAATGTTTTATGAAGTAATTTTAGTACACTATCTCTGTTTACTGTATCTTGTTTGAAAATGTACTTTATTGCATGCCTTGCTCTACCTTCCTCTAAAAAAGAAGAAAAGAAGAACTGCCTGAAACAATCATTTTCCCTTTACTCATACACACATAAAATAACGCTTACTTTGAACTAATATTAGTCAAATATTAAATTAACTTTCATTTTACAAATGCCAGTGGACTGAACATAAATAAATCAAGTTGTGATAAAAATCTTTGAGAATTGTGTTGGTTTAGCTTATTGTATTATGCAATTTAATATGACATATTTAAGTAACCTGAATAGAAGCAAAAAAAAAAAATATATATATATATATATGCTGAAAAGGCAAAACAGTTTATGAGCTTCTGTCATTTTAGAAACCATAAACACTGTTCTTCTGTCTATTTTATTTGATATGTGAATATATTATGCTTGATTAACCTTAATTGTCATGCATGAAAAAACTCTTTGCTGGTAAACACAATTTTTCTCATCAATAGTTTATAGATACGACATTAGCTAAACATAATCTGCTTCCTTTTCAAAAGAGGAAATCCATTAAAGTGACACACAGTTGATCAAAAGCAATGGCAGTGTTTAATTCACTGCATGGCATGAAGCTCTTGCAAATCTGGCACCCCCTGGCATGGGAGGCGTCATGTGGGCATCACTGATGAATCCATAATTAATTTCATACAATGAACACGCGCAGCAGGAGAACACAAGACGACAGATGAAAATCAGCAACACGTTTAAAAAGGCAGAAATACGTTCAACAACAGCAGTATTGTGTACCTTTAAACCGAGAGGAGTGTGCTGAAAGTTCAGTCTTGAGAAACATTTCTCCTCGTGGGTAAAGCGTCCTCTCACATTGCAATCGACTGAAACTAATCTCTGATGCTACTGTATATTGTCCATTACAGCACTCTAGGACTCTATTCTCACTCTCACCGTGCTGTATGTAATTTTTTTGGACTGGACTAAAGCATAAAAATACCATAATATGTTTGAAGAGATTTGGGAAACATGCCAAGTTCACATACTTGTTTCTCTGAAAAACAATGATACAGCCAGTTATTCTACTGGTGTCCTCAATCTGGCAACTCGTGTGTGTAGATTCTGAAGCGGAGCGGGGGGGGTACGACTCTCTCCAATATTTAGGCTTTGAACTGCAGTGCATATTTCAACGCTAGCTGTTAATGTTACATAGGCTACTGCACCTTTAAAGTATGTCCAATGTCCAAGTGACAATGTGCAGTTGTTGTATATTAGCTGAGCTGACTTTGACGTCATACACTGATCGGTCTGCACAGCGCTGCTTAAAGTCAAACACACCTAAAGACTTGTGTTGCTTGTTTCGTTCCTGCACTAATCAGTTTTTGAACAAATCTAAAATGACTCATAAAGACTTGTCGTGCGATATCTACACTATACCATTCAAAAGTTTGGGCTAAGTTTACTAAAAATTTACTTTTATTTCAGGATGGCCTCATTAAACGGATCACAACAGTAAAGACATGAGTAATGTAAATATATATGATAAATATATATAATTCATTAATGTAAATAATATATATATATATGATATTTTTGTATCAAATAATCCTGAAAAAAATTCTCTCTTTCCACAAAAATAATAAATGTTTTCAAAATTGATAATAATAATCAGCATATTAGAATGATTTTTGAAGGATCATGTGACACTGAAGACTGGAATAATGATGCTGAAAATTCAGCTTTGATCACAGGAATAAATTACATTTTAAAGCATATTCAAATAAAACAGTTATTTGGAATTTTGATATATTTCACAATATGACCTGTTCTTACAGGTTTTGTTTTTGTTTTTTTGAATGGTAGTGAACCTCAAACAATACTATGGTACCATGATTCATTTTTCTTTCTTTCTTTTTTTTTTTTTTAGTGTATCATGTCCGATCATGTTAATAATGCACAGCACACATTCAACCATCACAAATATCGAAAGGATAAAAAGAGAAGGCACTATGAAGGAAATACAGTACAGCTAAGCTGACAGATTTCAGATCAAGCTGAAACGGCTGTAAGGAAATATACATGATACATAAAAAATAAAAAATGCTACCGGTATATTCAGAGCATGATTTAACATCAAACCACAAACTCATCCGACTGTCTATGCAGATTTGAGAAATAATCAATAAGGAGCTACTCACAGCATGAAGACCGCAGAGCTGTTCGACCTGAGCGTGTTTCCACTCGTCTCTGGAGTGCGTGTGGAAGCAGAAGCTCTTCAGATGAAGGACGCACTCACACCAACACAAATGAACACGCTGAAATATCTGTTGCGCAGCACCATAAGGCTCTTACACAAGGCCTATAGAGCGCACAGATTGCACACATTCCCATATGAGAGTGCGCAGTGCAATGGGTGGGGCGTGTGTGCATGTGTGTGTTGGGGGTAAAGTCGCCAGAAGCCAAACTACTTGTGGCCCCCAGGCACGCTTTGTGCCAGCGCTATTAGGGGAAGCCCGGCAGACGCCGCCACAATGGTGCGCCTGTGCCAGTGTCACCCCGGGCCTTTGTATGGGGGCCCCCGCTTCGTTTTACAGACCGCTAATGATGAAGCGAACACGGCCATCTGTGTGCAGGGGGCCTTTTCTGAGCGGACACAAATGAGGAGATAACATGAGAGAGACAGACAGATTAAGGAGGCAGTACAAAGCAAAGTTGGTGTGAGATGATTATACGGATCTTTGTTGAGAGCTTTCGATTGTTTTGGAAGCATTATGCAAATGACATGCAATTAAGGCGAGGATTGACTGAAGGAAATTAAATGGGATTTTTGTCATAAGGGGATTTCACACAAACACTGACTCATATTTTGAAAGTGTAATTCAAATCAATTAAATGATTTCAGACTTTTTTTTTTCACATAGCTTGAACCATATGCCACATAATCATCAGCGGGAATGAACAATAATTTTAATGCTCAGGATTAGTACAATTGTGGTCTGTTTGCAATGGTGGATGAGCAGGACAGGTTCAGGAGAAAGCAGGTCACAGCTGCGGTAACACACATCATGTCGTCCTGCGCACTTGGCATAAACTCGCACACTAATAAATCTCTCCACCAAACTCAAGAACACACTTTCACTAATTAAAAAATCTTTATGCTTACATATAACAAATGTATATGGCTAGGCTAGCACTTTGTAGAGTATTTTAGGGTTGTTAATGCACTCAATACACTCAGCTAGATTCAGTTATAAATACTTGGCCCACACATTGCAAACACAATGCCCCTGCTGTCCAAACCTGCTGTGGCAGTAAAACACCTCAAGGGGGCGATAGAGCTTCCTTCAAATGTCTGTACCATTAAAGGTGCAGTACGCGATTTCTGAGAATCATTGTTGAACACTGTTGATAATTCAGATCAACCCAAACAAACACACCCCTCCCGTCATTGGAGGGACACGCAGTGCAAGAGTGGATGTCTTTTTATCATAGCCAAAGTGAAGCTTTGTGAAAAATAAAGCGAAGATGATGAATGAACGACAAGGAAGAACAAAAAAATGAACATACATTACATGAGTAAAAGCAAGAGTTCATTGTAAGTTGCCAGCAGCACACACTCAAAACCAATGTTACTCACGTGTGGAGCAGAAACAACTCAACCTCAGCGTCCATTTTCAGGCCTTCCTGCTTAGGTCTTTCCAGCACTGGAAAGCTTTTCTAATATTAATATGGGACGTAAAGTTCTTGCCTGAACATAACCCTTCTTTTTCCAGTGATACAGGTATTTCTCTGACCTTTGTCTCTCAGCCATCTCTCTTCCTGCAGTGTTTCTTCAAATCTCCCTCTTGCTCTCTCTCTTTCCTCCCCATCATACTGTAGGTGGACACGCCCCCTACTGTTGACATGGAGTATGGGTGCTGGTACTGCAAGTCTGCATTCACCATCTGCCTGGCCGAGGAGGATATGTCACAAGCCCCACTCCAGACCCAAAGCCCAGCCAGCCACCCTCACACTCTGCTCGGAGCAAAACCCAGAGCCCACCGCAGATGGAGTTCCCGAGCCTACCGCAATGAAAGAGCCAGATCTCAGAGGACTGAGCCAAACATTGCCCGGGAGCCCAAGCTGTGGTGCTGCTCGTAGTGTACGAGGGCAAAGAGGAAAGCCCTGCCTACACTCTCACCACTGAGAGTCAGCTACAGCTGGCCTCTGCATATTGTTATAAGGATTTTGAAGAGGATAATTCCCTGAATCTCCTGCCTCTGCTGGCCCTGCCCAGCTCCAAGACTCCAGCGTCTCCTATGGACCCGCTCAGCCTCCTCTTCCAGGGCCAGCCTCCGGTGGTTCCCAAATCTCCTCTTTTGTTTACTTCACAATGCTACGTGGATGCGCCTCAGATCTTCCAGTCACCATTAACTTTAAATGTAACATTGAATTAGTTAAGTACTAATAATAAGTACTTTACATATGTTTTAGTATATTACTCAACACATCAAAATAAGTGTACTTCTTTAAGCACGACAAAGGATTATTACAACATGATTTCAAATGTAAAGTAAAACTTTTAATTTGACTAATTGCAAAGTGCACATTTTAAAAGTGTTAAAACACAGTCATGAAAGTGTTTTATTTCATTAATATTATATTTTCATATATTATATTTTCATATTTTAAGTACACTACAAGTGCATATTCAATACAACAAGCACACTTCTTGTTAACAAGGGCAGTGAGAATGTGGTAAATTTTGGCCCTATATCTCTACACTAAAAACCAGCAAATTACAAAATGTTGAATGTGGCAGGATCCATTGGCTTCTAATGTATATAGCCAAAGTATAAATTGCACAGTAACCCAAATACCTGTAAATACACTTCCTAAATTATACAATGCATACAATTTGTATTGATTTTATGACGAGAGAGCATTTGTTGGGCCAGTGACTCGTCTTATGATTTGACAACTGTTAAAATCACAAATGTATTTATACATCTTATACAGAGACAATACAGAGTGACAGCTTCTGTGTCCCGTTTCTTAAACTCATTTGATGCCACAAGATGGAGCCAGTGAGTCCTAGATAAACATGACTGAATGGAAACACAACATCCTCCTTTCACCTAGGAAGTTTAACGCATAATAAAAAATACAATACATGTAATCTAATATGGCTTTTATTCAGTCTCCAAAAATGACCTCCCTAGAAAAACATAAATCCATTTTCCTACAGATCCAAGAATCTCTCTACAAATACACACTAAGGGGAGGGCAAAATGATGAATTAGGACCTACCCAGACAGCATGCACTTCTGGGACAGATGTGGAATTAAGACCCACAGTAGATATGACATGAACACATATCAGCCAGCCATTGTATGTTTTGCCCTTCACATCTGGAGGGAATATTGGACGTGTGCATATATTTGGGAAAATCAAGCAACAATATATTAACCAATATGTTACTGATTTGTGGGTACTAACTCTGATTTGAACACCTAACAGTACATGTCACCATCAACATGTTCAAAATACCTGTACCTTATTTATAAATATGACAATTATTTGCAATGTCCTTACGTTTTAAGTTGGGGGTGTGTCATGCATGGTGGAAGTTGTTTGTTATTAGTCATAATGACAGTCACAGGTGTCTGCTGCAAGCTACAGAATAAGTTTTTAATAAATGACTGTTACAAAGTTCTTTTGAAGTTAGTATCTGTAAACGTACTTCACTTTGACTAGAGAAAATAGCTCCTTCAAAAGCAGCACCAGAGTCCCACTCAGAAGATCTCTCTAACATTGTAATTATCCTGATACTGAAAGAGATACTCTGACAGCCGGGTGTGTGTGAGCAGTGCCTGATGGGATATTTAATCACTGTGAAGAGGAGCAGTAGTACATTGCCCACATGCTCTTGGCATTTCCAGACCCACCCAAGCATCAAAATCTGAAGGTCAAAGCAGCTTCGTTTGTCTTCAGCAGCTGGACTCCATCTGTCGATGTAAATGGACCATAAAATAATGGACTGCACATTCTCAGCAAGGTCATTCAGCAGAAATGTTGACAGCACAAGCACAAGTTCTCCATTCCAAAATATAGGCCTACTGTATATGAATTTTCTAATTATTATTATTGCTGAAAACAGTTGTGCTGCTTTATATTTTTGTGGAAACCATAATAATAATAAAAAAATCTGGATTATTTGATGAATAGAAAGTTCAAAAGAACAGCATTTACAGTATATGAAATCAAAATCTTCTGTACCATTATAAATGTCTTTACTGTCACTTCTGATCAACTTAATGCATCCTTGCAGAATAAAATTATTTTAAAAAGTAAAGAAAAATAATTTCCTGTGAAGATGTCCACCTCTGTTTTCGTAAAATCTTTCCCAGATCTGACTGACCCCATCGGGATGGAGCGTCCAAACCCTGTGTGTGAATCTGCTCCCACATTCATGCTTCCGGGAATGTAAATCGCCCTAAGGGACAGGAACTTGTCCTGAGCCCAAAGCAGAACCTGGTACGCTAGTTTGTTCAAACGGTGCAAAAGCAGTACGCCCAGGCAATTTATATAAGCGACTACCGCTGTGTTGTCCACCTGCTCCAGGACATGGTAGACTCTTAACTGCTGGCGGAAGTATTATTTAAGGGCCAGAAATACAGCCATCAATTTGAATCGAGATGACGTCCTCCAGACCTCTTGGCTGGACGGCCATCTAAGACCACACCCCAGCCCTTCAGGGAAGCGTCTGTTGTTAGCATCCTGCAATGACAACATGCACCTAGAGTGGGACCCAAGGTGAGGAACCAGGGTCTGAGCCACATAGAAAGGTTATGAAGCCCGCAGCGCGTAACCCTTTTTCGCCTCTGGGGATTGGCTCCTGGCTCGGAGCCACAACTGAAATGGTCTCATATGCAGAAGGTCCAATGGTACAACCGTGGACGCAGCTGCCATAAGACAGAGAATTCTTTGAAAATGATGGAGTGTAATCTCCTGACCTAGCCTGACATTGCTCTGGGTGTTTGAGATGGACTCGACACGTGCAGGAGACAACCGTGCCCACATGGTGACCGAGTCCCATTTAACCCCTAAATACATAGTTTTCTGGGATGGAGAGAGAATGCTTTTCTTGGCATTGAGTCTCAACCCCAGAGTTTGAAGATGAGCTAGGATGATATCTCGATGTCGTAGCGCAAGCTCTTGAGATTTGGCCAGTATCAGCCAGTCGTCCATGTCCTGGAGTCGCAATGGAGCCAGAGCTGCATCCATGCATTTAGTGTATGTGCAGGGTGACAAGGCTAGGCTGAATGGAAGAAAATAGCGAAGGTCTAGAATTGGATGCAACCCCCATATTTTTTGGAAGCCAGAAAATAGCGGCTGCAATAACCTGACTGGCTCGCTGCCTGCTGTGAGTTTGTTTGCTTCGGTGCTGTAAGCTCCGTCTTAGCCTCGTATTTCTTTCTGTTTTGAACCATCATTTACTATCATTTCTAGTTGTTTATACTACTAAATACAGCTTACCCAACATCTCAGATTAACCTGACATCGATAGCTTCCGTTATTATTAGCACAACACGCTAGTAATTCGCTAGCCTGTTAACGCGCCACCCGTGCGCTCAGTTATATTTTATTTATTTTTCTCTCGCGCGCCTGCACCTTTGAGTTCATAAAAAGCCCAGGTGAGTAAGAATCAGTCAACAAACACGGTGGGTAATGTCTTGTCCTGTTATTGTCACCTGCACTTCATGTCACATGTTTAGCATTGCCTTCTCTGTCTGCAATATTGGATTTATATGTGATGAATGCAAGAAGACAGTCAGGCTGACGGAGAAGATTTCAGAACTAGAGACACGCATCCAAACTTTATTTGAGGATAGTAAGAGTGCTAGAGCTTTAGATACTATTTTGGATGCGCCTAGCATAGTGAACTCTTTACATGATTCGGTTCCGGCTGAATTAGTGCCTGTGCAGCAAAGCAAATGGGTGACAGTGAGGGATCGCTCTAGTCGTGGATCAAAAAACCACTCTTCCGTTCCGATTACCATAACAAATCGATTTGCCCCGCTCAGTGAAACACCCACTGAGAATTCTGTTGATTGTGCCCTAGTAATTGGTGATTCGATCACATGGAACGTGAAAATAGAGACACCATCCACCATAGTCACATGTTTGCCGGGAGCCAGAGCGCCTGACATCAAAGCAAATTTAAAAGTGCTGGCTAATGCTAATCGTAAATTCTCTAAGATCATTATTCACGTCGGCACTAATGATGTTCGACTCCGCCAGTCGGAGATCACCAAAATTAATATTAAAGAGGTGTGTGAACTTGCAAGTACGATGTCAGGCACTGTAATTTGCTCTGGCCCCCTTCCTGTTCGCAGGAGTGATTAGATAGTTAGTAGATTGTGTTCTCTCAATGGCTGGCTGTCGAGGTGGTGTCCACTTAATAATAATATAGAATTCATAGACAATTGGAAAAGTTTTTGGGGCAAACCTGACCTGTTGAAAAGAGATGGTATTCATCCCTCCTGGGATGGTGCTGCTCTTCTCTCTAGTAATTTGGCTCATAGTCTTAGAGATAAAAAATGACAAATTGGGGCCCAGGTCAGGAAGCAGACAGACTGGCTAAACCGAACGTCTGCTAGCGGCCTCGCCTCACCAAGGTCAGATAAATCCCATCACATAGAGCCTCTTTCACCTAGATATCATCATACAGAGACGGTGTCTGTTCCCCGAATTTGAAAATCCAAAAACCCATCTAAGGTTAAAAATTTAATTGAATGTAAACAAATAAAAAACAGCTATAATACAGATGAGCAAATGCTAAAGCTTGGATTGCTGAATATTCGATCCCTTACTCCAAAAGCACTCATTGTTAATGATATGATTTCAGATAATAACCTAGATGTGCTGTGTTTGACAGAAACCTGGCTAAAACCAAACGATTACATTACTTTGAATGAGTCAATCCCACAAGATTACAGTTATAAACATGAACCTCGTCTGAAACGCAAAGGGGGAGGTGTTGCTGTAATTTATAGTGTAATTTAAGTGTTGCTGCTTAATGTAAAAATATATAGTGTAAACGATAAATCACATTTGAGATTTGTGCTGGCTACTGTATACAGGCCACCAGGGCACCATAAAGATTTTATCAAAGAATTTGCGGACTTTCTATCAGAATTAATATTGACTGCAGATAAAGTACTAATTGTTGGTGATTTTAATATACACATAGATAATGAAAAAGATGCATTGGGATTGGCATTTAAAGACATTGTAAACTCAATTGGACTTAGACAACACGTGTCAGGACCTACTCATTGTCGTAATCATACTCTAGATCTAATATTATCACACGGAATAAATGTTGATGCCGTTGAAATTCTGCAGCAGAGCGATGACATCTCAGATCATTATCTAGTCCAGTGGTTCTCAACTCCAGTCCTCAGGACCCGCTGCTCTGCACATTTTGTATGTCTCTCTTATCTGACACACTCAGTTCAGTTCATGGAGTCTCTCCTAATGACCTGATGATCTGATTCAGGTGTGTTTAAATAAGGGAGACATACAAAATATGCAGAGCAGTGGGTCCCGAGGACTGGAGTTGAGAACCACTGATCTAGTCTCATGTAAATTACATTTAGCCAAGGCTGCAAAGTTGACTCCGTGTTATAAATATGTTAGACCTATCACTTCTGCCACTAAAGATTGCTTTATCAATAATCTTCCTAATCAGTTTCATCATCTCAGCATCCCGGATAGCTTAGAAGAACTTGATATTGCAACAGAAACTTTTAACTCTCTCTTTTCCAGCACTTTAGACACAGTTGCCCCGTTGCGCTTAAAGAAGATTAAAGAAAATAGTCTTGGCTAATCTAACGAAAAAGAAAGCTTCAAGCCCAGAATTTTCCAACCAACACAGCAGTAATGACTTTATGAACTTCTTCACTTATAAGATTGATAATATCAGAGACAAAATTACAACTATGCAACCGTCTACTACAGTATCGCATCAGGGAGTGCATTTTAGTCTCCCTGAGGAAAAATTTGATTCATATATTGCTATAGGAGAGGAAGAATTTTGCAAACTCGTTAATTCATCTAAATCGACAACATGTATGTTAGACCCTATACCGACTAAGCTACTGAAAGAGTTGCTCCCAGAGGTCATAGATCCTCTTCTTAATATCATTAATTCATCTTTGTCTCTAGGATACGTACCAAAAACCTTTAAGTTGGCTATGATTAAACCGCTTGTTTAAAAAACGCAACTTGATCCTACAGAATTAGTCAATTACAGGCCGATCTCGAATCTGCCTTTTCTGTCAAAGATATTAGAAAAAGCAGTATCCTCACGACTGTGTTCCTTTCTTGAAAGAAATGATATCTGCGATGATTTTCAGTCCGGATTTAGACCGTAACATAGTACCGAGACAGCTCTCGTTAGAGTCACAAATGATTTGCTCTTATCATCCAATTGTGGTTGTATCTCTCTATTAGTGTTACTTGATCTTAGTGCTGCATTTGACACCATTGACCACAACATTCTTTTAAATAGACTAGAAACCTATGTTGGCATTAGTGGAATTGCACTAGCATGGTTTAAATCATACTTATCTGACCGTTATCAGTTTGTAGCAGTAAATGAAGAGATGTCTTATCGATCACAAGTTCAGTATGGCATACCACAAGGCTCAGTACTAGGACCGCTGCTGTTCACTCTGTACATGCTACCATTAGGAGATATAGGAAGCATGGCATTAGTTTGCACTGTTATGCTGACGATACTCAGCTGTATTTTTCTTCAAAACCTAACGAAACTTACCAATTCACAAAATGAACGGAATGCATAGCTGAGATAAAAAACTGGATGACTAGTAATTTCCTACTTCTAAATTCTGAAAAAACAGATTCTAATTATTGGACAAAAACTCCCACACGTAATAACCTAGAATACTGTCTAACACTTGATGGCTGCTCTGTTAAGTCTTCGTCGTCTGTTAGGAACCTGGGTGTGCTCTTTGATACCAATCTTTCATTTGAAAGTCATGTGTCTAGTGTCTGTAAAACCGCATTTTTCCATCTTAAAAATATATCTAAATTACGCCATATGCTCTCATTGACAAATGCAGAAAAATTTGTCCATGCGTTTCATCACATCAAGGCTAGATTATTGTAATGCTATTATGGGTGGTTGCCCTGCACGCTTAATATACAAACTACAGCTAGTTCAAAACGCAGCAGCTCGAGTTCTTACCAGAACCAGGAAGTATGACCATATTAGCCCGGTTCTGTTAACACTGCATTGGCTGCCTATTAAACATCGCATACATTTTTAAATATTGCTGATTACTTACAAAGCACTAAATGGTTTAGCTCTGCAGTACTTGAGCGAGCTCTTAACGCATTATAGTCCTTCACGTCTATTGCGATCTCAAAATTCCGGCCAGTTAATAATACCTAGAATATCAAAATCAACTGCTGGCGGTAGATCCTTTTCCTATTTAGCACCAAAACTTTGGAACAGTCTTCCTACCATTGTCCGGGAAGTAGACACACTCTATCAGTTCAAAGCTAGATTAAAAACACATCTCTTTGACCTAGCATTCACATAATACATTATAGACTTCTATACTTCAATGTTAGGCTGCATAGATTAGGTCAGCCGGAACCGGGAACACTTCCCATAAATCCTGATGTACTCGTTACATCATAAGAAGAATGGCATCTACGCTAATTTTAGTGTCTTTGTTTATCCCGAGGTTTTCCCGCAGCCTGCCGGATCCAGGCCGTATCCAGATCTGACGAAGGACCTTCGCCTGGACCCGATGACAACGCAGTGTTGAAGTGCCAACTAGTCTCTCCCTATGGAGGATCCCTTTACCACTCCACAGATAAAGCGTTGTCGGGAAAATTTGTTTCGCGTACCTACCCCGAAGTGATAAAATAAAATAAAATTCTGTATCAAAATTTATAAGGAAAGACCAGTACTTTGTTTAGGCTTGGTTTGTAGGGAATTACAAACCTGGGCACATATATTCAAACGCACATAACTATAGAGCCAATTCTTAATGCGCATGTGATCGCCATCAGTGTACAAGCTAATATGATTATTTAGGGTCTAAATTAAAAGTTTGTAATATACTTTAATTAAAAATTCTCATTAGTATTGTAAGAAAACCAGCTTTATACTGACTTCGTTTGTAAAGCAGTCTGGTCTGTGAAATACGGTGGCCGAGAAGGGTCACAACACAAACAAACACCACAACAACTACATATGCAGAAAACACATGCAAACGCCACCACAACAACTACATATTCAGAAAACACCTCCAAATTCAGAAAACACATACAAACGCCACAACAACTACATATTCAGAAAACAACTTAGTCAATTTCACATCACGTACGCTGCAAATATTCACAGCACGAGCAATGGGGAAACGAACTGCAAACTGCAAAGACACAACGGAAATGTTTCCAGGGGGGCCATAATCAGTGACGGCTACAAGAGGTAAGTGTTTCCAGAGCCCGTCTACGGCCTTATCAGATATTCTCTGGTGTTTCTCTTTTATTATGACAGACTTGTCGATGTGCTCTGATACCGAAGTGGTTTGCAGCACAAAACGGACAGAACATTTCAATCTGAAAAATAAATAAATAGTTCAGATATCAGGACAACAATGTACAAACGGCGGTAATGCATCTATTTAGTGACCAGAAGCGAGCTAGCCAGCTAGTTTCCAGCTAACAACGTTGGCAGAACGTTTAACAATTATCTGCGTGGACTAATACAGGGTTCTCAAGTTTTATCAAAAGCTTGGAGTGAGATCACATGCGGTTAGGGGAGGAGCCCTAATGGATCCCCGCCCCCGCCCCGCCCCCCAATTTTACCCATTGTTCACAATTAACCAGCACAAATTGAAATTATAACAATTGGTAAATCTGATAAATGTCAGAGCAATTCATCACATCAAATATACTCTTTAATGTTATATTTCAAAATTACAAAAATATAACAAATTGCTCTAAACAGTTTGGAAAAACAAATCTTTTTGAATTTTGAATGTGTCTAGTCGAAATGGTATAACGATTTATTGTGTGGTGGGACATTGTGAACAAATGACATATTAGAGTATTAAGGTGTGTGTGTGTGTGTGTGTGTACACAAGAGTACACACTCCAGCTTATGTAATGTGTTTTGTGTTGTAAGTGTTTGTTGCACATTTTGATGCCTCTATAACACAGGGGTAGGGGGCTCCCACTTGAAGCACTGTGGCTCGATGCCAGACATTTAAATTAAAATATTACCTAGAGCACTCTGCTTTAATACATGTAGCCTTAATGTAACTAGAAAGACTATTACTACAGTATAATATCTAAAATTATATAATATTTAAAATAAAATGAAGAAATACATCTTCATTCCTTCCCATACCCACTAACATTTCCCTTAGTTTCAGATATCGTAAGCTAGCCAAACTGAGCCAAAGCTTCTGGCCTGGTTGCAAAGTAGTTGTAGAGTTTTTGACTGCATCAATAATAATGTATACGATGGGCTATATATTAAATGTTCTAGCCTAAAAATGTTAGACGAGCTTTCTTCCAACTTACCTTCTCCATCACGACGTGTGTTCGCGCGATGTTGTTGGTCACCTAGTAACGAACGTACGGTGGCCGAGAATGTTCCGTCGACTTTCGTGTGTTCGCGCATCTATGTTGCCTAGTAACAAACGCAATCTGGCCGAGATACGTGCTGGCGGCAGGAAACTTCACTTTGTGTGCCTGCGCCTCGTATACAATGTTATATATAAAGCTTGCAGGACAACTTGGTTGGCATTGCCTTTTCAGCGTGAGAAATACACGGTGTGGCGTGTGAGCGTGTGAACTGGTTGAATTGCGTGTGTCTCACGGCCAATGCGTGAGACTTGAGAACCCTGCTAATACGTTATGGGGACAATAACTTAATATGTTGAAAACACACAAAAACCACTTCGGTATCAGAGCACATCGACAAGTCTGTCATAACAAAGGCCGTAGACTTTCTCTGGCCATAATAAAAGAGAAACACTTACCTCTTGTAGCCGTCACTGATTATGGCCCCCCTGGAAACATTTCCGTTGTGTCTTTGCAGTTTGCAGTTCGTTTCCCTATTTGCTCGTGCTGTGAATATTTGCAGCGTAGGCCTACGTGATGTGAAATCGACGAAGTTGTTTTCTGAATATGTAGTTGTTGTGGCGTTTGTATGTGTTTTCTGAATATGTAGTTGTTGTGGCGTTTGTATGTGTTTTCTGAATTTGGAGGTGTTTTCTGAATATGTAGTTGTTGTGGCGGCGTTTGCATGTGTTTTCTGCATATGTAGTTGTTGTGGCGTTTGTTTGTGTTGTGACCCTTCTCGGCCACCGTAGTGAAATGATTCGCGCAAACATGAAAGCATTGACGTTGATCGTGGGGAATATTCCCTTCGAAAACAAACTCAGCCACTGCGTCTTCAGCGGTTCGGATTTAGGAATATCAAAATGATATTCACCACAATCGCTTAGACGCCATTCTGCTCATAAACAGTGCTCCAGCGTATGCGTATCAACAATGACGCGCGGGCTATGATTGACAGCTCGCTCACGAGTGAGGGCGGGTCTGTGTTGAAACGCTGCTGTCAATCAACAATCGTGGGAGGGGCGTCCGACCGTGTGACGTCACTAGGTCGAACGGCTTGATTTGAGATGGGGGAAAACATATAAGAAGATAAAAAAAATAAAACACTGGATGGATTTTTATCATTTTATGATGGTTGTGTACAGGCACTGCCAACACACATTTCAGTACAATCAACCTGTAAAAGTGCATGTACCATTATATGACCCCTTTAAAGTCTGGGTAGAGAGAATGGTGTCGTCTTAGCGGCCCCTAATTTAATAACAAATGATCGTTGCGATGGAAGCCAATCAATCAAAACTAACTTTAGCTGGAAAATAACTTTATTAAAGAACCGCTATAATGCCAAAACAATGTCTGTTACCTTAAATTATACGTTTATCTCTGTAAAGCTGCTTTGAAACAATCTACATTGTTAAAAGCACTATATAAATGAAGATGACTTGACTTGACTTGACTGTCTGTCTGTCTGGGAAGGGAACATGTTCTATGGCCCCTTTGTCCAGCAAATCTTGCAGTTCATATGTCAGCAAGTGCGCCTGTTCTGGTTTCACGATAGTGGAGACCACACCCCTGAAACGCAGAGGAAAGCGCGCAAACTATATTCTGTAGCCTTTCTCTACGGTTCTCAAAACCCAAGGAAATAAATTTGGCAGTAGCTTCCATGCTGCCAACTTCTCTGAAAGGCGCACTAGTTTTGACGCAATGTCGCAATGTTTTGTGAAGCAACATCTAGTGACGCAGTGTCTGCTTGATGGGGGAATGTTAAATGGTTCATGTCCAGGGAAACAGCAGGAAGCAACTGAATATTTAACAATTCGCTTTCCTCCGCATTTCAATGGTGTGGTCTCCACTATCGTGAAACCAGAACAGGCGCACTTGCTGGCACAAGAACTGCAAACTTTGCTGGACAAAGGGGGGCACACCCCCTCGGGACTGGGCGCAAAAGCCTCAGGATTTCTTCTTTTTAAGAGAGATCAAATATCTCAGGTCCATCTTTTTCTTTGGTGGCTGAGTGTGGCGCACAGGTCCCCAATCTTTGTGAGGGGAGCGCGCTCTGTGTCTGAGCTTCCCTCTTTTGAGATGGACCCGATTGGGGCTTGGTGGCCGACAGCACAGGAAAGAGATACGGGATACGGGAGATATCCTTCTCCTTGATGTCAGTGAGATTGAGCAACAGATGTCTCTCTGTAGCGACCATAGCACCCATGGAATGGCCGATGGCGCTGGCGATTGCTTGGTCACACACAGAGACAAGTCTGTGGCTCGCCGCAGCTCTGCAAACACTTCCTCACTGACGTTTCCTTCACACATGCTCAATTCTTTAAGCAGTTCCGCCTGGTACGCCTGCAACACCGCCATGGTGTGCAGGGCAGCACCAGCCTGACCCGCCACCTGAAGAGCCTTCCCCACCATTGAAGATGTAATTCTGCATGGTCCGGAGGTAAGTGCAGTCTTTTTCAGTGATGATGCGCTGCCAGGGGAGAGATAGCCCATGAGCATCACTTCAACCTGGGGCATCATTGGATAACCCTGTGCCTTCGCACCGACGTTAGTTGAATATACTGACGTCGAAGACACGAGAGTTTACGGTTTGTTCCATGAATTCGTTCCATGAATTCGTTCCATAGTTCGTCTTGGAGATCTTGAAAGAAGGGGAGGGACCGTCTCTCTGGTGCATCCCTTTGGCCACCCGACAGAAATTTACTGTTAAATTAACTCCGATCATCTGGGGGGTCTCTTGTTCCTGTGGACAGTCTAACTGAAGACGTACGATCTGTCGTCATGAGAAAAGCTCTCAGAAAAGCTCCCAAGAGAACTCGTGTCCTCAGCCTGGTCTGAAGAAGAGCCAAGGCGCGCTCCAGAAGCGGGCTCGAGGACCTCGTGATCTGGTGAGAGAGCAAGAGAAAGGGGAGGACCCATCTCCAGCTCTTCAGCCAGATCGACACGCAAGCCCCATGATTTCATCATCAAGGACGGACAGGCTTGCTCTTCCTTATCGAGTATGGAAAATGACATGCATGGCTCATACTCTGCGTCGTCGAGGGCTGCCACATTGTGCTTTTTCCCCCGTCACTGAATACAAAAATCATGCAGATCATCATCCGAAATGGGCCGTGAGCAGGGTGGCACGCATTTCTTTGATTCTCTTGACATGATTCTCTTTCTTTTTTTTTTTACTCTTTTATTCCATATCAGAGAAAGAGGAAGAGAGTGAGAAAAGTATTTTTCCTGCTTGACAAAACTACTAGCAAAAGGGATAGTTTGAGAAGAGGTTTGAATAGCACACACAGCACACAATGCGGTTCTGAAGACAAAGGAACCTGATGAGGTTATTTAATGTGTTTGCAAAAGTGTTCACAACCGGTCAAACAAAGATGTTTTGTCATAGTGCTTAAAAATCAAGCGCAACATTGAGAGCAGCTTTTGAAAGAGAACAGGGGCCGTATTCACAAAGCATTTTATCTTACCACTAGGAGTACTCCTAAATCGCACTAAAAGATTTTAGCTAGGAGTTTTCTCTTAGAAGTTATTCACAACGCCTTTCAGACCTACTCTTAGTAAAGAAAAATGACAACTCCTAAACTAAGAGTGAGTCTTCGTTGCTATGGATGACGTCATTACTCATGCACGAGCTTGACTGAAGTGACCACCTTGATTGGCTGATGATTGTAACGCGGGAATGATTCCAAACACCTCCACTACGATGATGAGTGACAGGTCTGAGAATGCGTGCGCTACACAAGTATTGCGAAGGACGGAAGATGATGAATAACTGAATAAATAGCCTAAATTAATAAAGAGTAAGGCAAAACAAATAGCCTAGTAGCCTAATGAAACATATGGATTGATGCAATATCTTTGCAACATTATTGAATTAATCTGTCACTGCCTACGTTTGCAAAGAGAAGAACATTTTAATTTGATTCACAATGAAATGTTACAAATAGTTTACATGCAATGAGTAGCCTATAGTTTTGCTTGTTGTTGGTGGCGTTATTGCATCCCTAGTTATGCCTACAATGCAAAATTGTTCCCTCGCGATTGGAAGCTCCTGTAGCCGTCGCATACGCATTTCAAAACATCGCAACATGAAATGCCACAAAAAGCGGTTTGTGAATAGGTCTTAGTGAGTTAGGAGTCCTCTCGACTTCTTTTAAGCTGTCCCAGGCTTAGGTGCTACTTTTAGGGCTAAAACGCTTCGTGAATTACTCTTAGTCAAAAAATATTAGGAGTCCTAAAATTACGAGTGACACGCCCATTATTTTTAGGAGTTGCTCCTAAATTCGCCAGTTAGGAGCTACTTTTAGCCTTAAAATTCTTTGTGAATACGGCCCCAGGGCCCGTATTCATAAAGATTCTAAGAATCCTCTCAGAAAACTCTTAATTTAGCTTAAAAACTTTTATGTAGGAGTCTTAGCTTAAGAGCGATTCGGGACCGATCTGAGAGCAACTCTGAGTAAGGAAAATACAAAAACTTTTATCTTAGTGAGGAGGCGGGGTTGACCCCGTTGCTATGTATGACACAATCTTTTGAAGACTGTGATTGGTTGGTTGTCCAAGAAGGAAAAAAAAAAGTGATTTTAAGTATAGGGTCTATTCTAAGCCTCCACTTTGAACTTACATGCGTAATTTTTCCTATTTGATCGTTCTCTCACACACACACACACATTATATATGTGTATATAAATCCTTTTTTTATTTACCATGCTGTTGATTTCCTATAAGGTATTATTTGATTGCTTAGAATGATAAAAATTGTTCCACTCTTTCCAGTTACACTGATTGCTGGCATGTCTATTTAAGCGGTGGTTTGAATGTTGGTTTTAATGTATCAAACATGGAATTTTCCCAGTTGCCAAATATCGTAATGTAGTGATTACTTTCATTTCTGGCGCTATGGCATTTCTGCGCTGTGTCGGAGATGTTAGCGTGTCTCTAAAAAGATCAGTCACAAACATGGTCCCTGCACGATCTAATCTATAGTGTCTTATTAACTCACTGTTATCCATCGTCTGCAACACATTTCTTCTCCCTCTTCGTCTTTCTGCCATTTTCTCCTCTGCTAAAGAAACTCTTAAGCCTCTTAAAAGTCCTCGTCCGTACTCCTAACAATTTTGACCTTAAGACCTCTTTTAAGGGTTAAGATGCTTTCTGAATTACTTTTTTCTTTACTAGGACTTTTTCTTTAATTTTAAGAGTAAACGCCCACATTTCTAAGAATTTTCTTAGAATTTTGTCACTAGGAGCTACTCTTTGCATTAAGATTCTTTATGAATACGGGCCCAGAAGTTTAAACTGACTATGTGTTATGTTTTAAATGGCTATAAAACATCTTCAAATAATAACTTTCAACGACGAAGGACTGCAATCTCACGTGAGACGTGAGATGTTTTGTTCATTTTTGACAGAGTACCCGTAGCACGAGCTGTAAATGCCACACCACTACTCTGGATAGGGGGATGGGGAGCAGCAGCTCATTTGCATTTAAAGATACATGCACGAAAACAACATGTTTTGCTTTGACTCAAAAATGGGCATTTACAAAATGGTATAATAAATCTTGGGGGTATTTTGAGCTGAAACTTCACAGACACATTCTGGGGAGAGCTGAGACTTATACTACATCTTGTAAAAACGGGCAAAATAGGTCCCCTTTAATATTTCCACCTCAAGACTGAGATATGAAAGAGCAACCACAATAAACCTATAGACAATATATAATACTTTGTTTTACATTTTATTGTTTTGTTTTTTTCCTGTCTCAGAGCGCCAGTGTGTAACAGATCGTTTTTAGGATGAATAATGTCTGTCAGCCACAGAGGGGGCGTAAGAGAGCAAACACACAGTAGGGCCGTGAGGTAGTGCTGTTCCTTTAACATCTCACCACAGCACATAGTTTAGACTCACTTCCCTCACTGTTTGCCACACCCTGAGCTCCTGCACTAAAGTTTGACACAGACCCTCCACCACTGCATGTGTTAGGACAGAAGAAGCTGTTCTCATTCCCACAGTCTGTTGGACATTGACTGTAGATTTTCTGTCCGTATCCACATACCTACCAACGATCACTTCAGGTAAGAAGCTCTTCACAGTGTATTTTTTTGTCCCCTACATGCTTTTTCCGCTTCTCTTGTGCAATGGCTCTGCAAACTTGTGTGCAGCTCATGAGGCTTTTTGAGCTTTTGGTTTCCAGGAATTCTTTAAATTCTTTCTACCTCATCTGAACTGTTCGGTTTTGTTGCGCTGACAAAATTCCTGGCAGAGAAGATGTAACTTTTGTGAACCTTTACTTCTATAAGTCTAATTCTTCTCTTTCACATTTACAAACTACTACTAACTTTTCTAATCTGAAATCAGGAATGTGACTTGTCTTGTCTTGTCTTGTTTTCTAGAATAACTGTACTCTAAAAATCATTCAGCCTGAGAAGGAACAATTTGACCAAGATTCTCAAAAAGAAGACCTAGACTTTTAACTGAGCTTTCATTTAAAACCGTTGTGCTATGTTGAAAATCCTTTACCTAATTTGGTGTTCTTGGTCTTTTAAACTGATGGTAAATCTCACATTATGCCATATTATCACCAAATACGGGATTCAATATTTTTGTCAACTTGTTTTCTTTCAGTTAGCACTAGTTATGTATTTCTTTTGGTAAGTGATTGACCGTAGGCCTCATTGATCTGAGCTTATGCCATTTAAGTTCACTCAAGCTTTTTCCCCACAAAAAACTGAATTGGATAAGCTCAGAACAATGAGGCCTACGATCAATCCGTTACAAAAAGAAAAACAAAACCTGTGCTAAAAAAAAAAAAAAGTAGATAATAAAAAGTCAGAATCCAATACAATATCACAGATAGCATAATGAAAGATTTATAAGCAATCTGTTTTAGGCAGGTCATTTTGGAGCAGACTTTTTATACACTGTGTGAGAAAGTAAGTAAGTTTTATTCCAATGTGATAACATTAACTACCATTTTCGGGAAAAAGAAAATACTCTTTGGGTCAAAATAACTGGAACACAATGTGAGGGTTAGGGCATGGGGAAACAACACCATTTCACATGTAACTCAATTTAGATTTTTAGAACTGCTGGTCTAGGATCAGTTGTCTCTGTAATAATAGCACATTGGCAAAACATATTTGGCAAACGATCCAGTGTTTGCGCTCTGGAGAACGCCAAACGTTTCTAATTACAACACATTTTTTTAAAGCGTTGAGCAATATATCCAATCACAAACATATCTGTTGATTGCTTGCATGCAATGGGCAATCAGAGGTGTTTAAGTTAGCAATGAACAAAAACTCGATAAGTGGCTTCTGAGTTCTGCATGATATGTAAATAAGAGATTCATTGTGCAGTCCGCTTCATTTATTGTAATAGAACTTTGTGAGATCGCAATTATCTAAGATGAGTGGCCGCTTCTCAGTGATTATAAAGGAAGCGTTCTTTGCATGCTTTCTGCCATGCCAAATCCCACACACAGTATGCTTGCTTTTCTGTTAAAATGAACAGTGGTTTGTGATGATAAATCATTTATCAGAAGCGTTTATGCTGGGATGTGTACGTTTTGTGGTGACACGTAACTGAAACTATTTTAAGGAAATTTAAATATGTTTCGAAAGGGGAAGCGCATCTCCTATCTTTATCCTGGAGTTAGTTCACCAACCACCTATGGCCCTATTCTTACAATAGTTGTGTGTTTTTGTAAAATGTTGCTGGTTATTTGGTTGGTTGGAGTTTAGACCTTATCTGGGTTCATGGCTTTTGTGGGCGAGCTTGGAGACATATGACCTTGGCTTTCCATATGTAAATGAAACTAATACAACACAGTGCGGATTAAATTGTAGGCATCCAGAAATCTCTGAGAATTCTGATATCAGAGGAAGCGTGAAGTAGATTAAATCCGATTCAACTAGACCACTGCCTAAAACAATTTCACAGTGTTATCATAATACTGTCAAACGTCCTTGAGTCTGGCTTTGTTTATAGTCTGGCCACTTTATCAAACTTTATATGACCTTTGCAATAGGAAGGAAATGGCCATAAGAGAGCATTCAGTCTCTGTATTACTATACTAGAGAACGTTATCTGCATGTGTTGGCTTTGTGTCATTTCCTCACATCCATGACAACCCAACATGTTTGCAGTCAGGGGCCGGAGTTAGTGTTTAGACTGGAGACATCAGAACTATGCAGGAATGTCTCGATTACAACCAACAAGCCCTTTTATGGACAAAATCAATGAGACATTTCCCAGCAATTACAGAAGATCAGAGGCACATGATTCAATGTAAAGGCATATTGTTGGCAACATGACACTTGTATTGTTTTCTTTGTGTCACTGTCTCAACGCAGGCTCTGAATAAAAGTTATGACTTCTGTGTATTTACACTTAAATCAATACACTGCAAAAAATGCTTTTCTTACTTAGTATTTTTGTCTGGTTTCCAGTCCAAATATAAAAAAAAAATCTTAAATCAATATGCATTTACTAGATAAGTAAAATTAGATAAGATATCATGTCTTGATTTCTGGGGGAATTAATCAAAATGAAGTGAGTTTTTGCTTAAAGCTAGCTAAATTATCTGTCCATGGGGTAAGAAAAATAATCTTAATTCAAACAGAAACAATATTATTTTTCTTACCCCATGGACAGATCATTTTGCTTGTTTTAAGCAAAAACTCACTTAATTTTGATTTATTCCCCCAGAAAACAAGACATAATATCTTATGGCATTTTACTACTTTAGTAAAAGCATCTTGATTTAAGAATTTTTTTGATATTTGGACTGGAAACAACACTAGAATGTAGCCTAAATGCATCCACTCTGCTCAGATTTTGATAGTTGTCAGATAAATAAAACAGGCAGTGTGCCAAATATGTAGGCAAACGGGTAGTTGTGGGTGCAGATGTGAAGTAAATTAACACGTTTCACGTGTAGGTTGCTGAATAATAATAATAATAATAATATATATATATATATATATATATATATATATATATATATATATATTGCAATAAAAGCTTTAAGAACCGTAGCAGCGGATGGCTTTTATTCTGTTGCGACTGAGGAAGAACTGATGAAGGCAAGGTTCAATCTTTAATTGACCAATCAGCGAAAAGTTGCGTTTCATTCCCGCTGTAAGCCCGTTTATCGGTCTAAATGGGGGTTTCCGCTAAGACGGGTGAAGGTCTCTGCTGTCTTTCCTTTTACGCAACACAACAAGATTAAATGAAATACATTTTCTCATATGTATTACCTCGTTATTTCATCTGACTCCATGAATGAAAAAGGTTTTAATGTTATCTGAGCATCATTAAACGTGAGCGAATGTTTGATTATTCTTTTTAACTCTTTAATTATATTTCACCCGTTCAGATTAGGAAACTATGTCGCTCAGAGGTCCTCACGTCTTCTGTTTAACGCGGGTTTCACGTTCACAAGCCCATCAGTTTTGGTCACCAAACAGAGGTAATTGCTATATACCTGAGATCGGTCACATTCACATTTACACAATCAAAGATACTTTGGTATAGCCCCCATGGAATTGCATACACTTGAATTTAACTTAACATTTACTTCAGTAGTGGTATGGCCACTATTACAGATATAAGCTGACCAACATTTCTTCTCTCATAATAGCTTTGGTTTTCAGACACACCCAAATTTAGATTGGTAAACGGAAATTCCCTTCTTGTCTTTGCAAACCAAGTACGCTTGAATTGATGCCAAATATTATTCGTCACTAATCTGACGCAAAACTTGCGGTTATATACGAATCCGTTTAATTTACTTGGGAAAACAATTTCAGAGTCAGTCAGAATAAAAGCAAACAGGAAGTGCGCAAGACTGTCCCATGTCTAAAAAAATACCAAAGTGCAGTGGCCTTAATGCACCCTATCTTGAATAACTCATCGGAGCAATATTCAAAGCTAAGCGTATCCCATCATGCATTAGATTCGGGAAATCGCATGCCCTAAAATCACGATAAAAACATTCCACTGTACATTAAATCAATTAGATATTGCATGTATTTTGGTAGTAAAACAAATGTCATTTTATTGGTGCAAAGATGAGTAGGCTGTGTGTATTTTCTACAACATTAGCATTTTTATCACTTAATTATAAGCACCACAATTTTAAATTGTGTTTTCTGTTAGGGACTACTGACCAGACATTTACAAGTTTATTTTAAAATGTAAAGTATTGAAAATGTAAATAAAGCTCCCATCTTTAGTGTCTCATCAGGTAATCAAAAATTCTACACACACTTGAGGTCTTCACACCTACTTTAACACTTGGGCCAAATACAGGAAATACGTCATGTAAGTAGACAAGTGGTCAAGTGGAAAGACCGCAAGAATGGGTATTTGGAAAGACACTCAAGCTGTTTATTCATTTCATACCCTTGAACATAAAAAGTTAGTTGTGTTCTTATGAAGCCTCTAAAGGGGCATGGTGAAGGAAATAAATATAACATGGAGGAAATTTGTGAATCATGCTTTTGCGTTCTCTCGTGAAGTTCAAGCTGTACTCTGGAGTCACAACAAGTATGTGCTTTTGAAAGTCCAAATATGCTTGTATATCAAAGCCACCCTGTTTCAGATTTCAGACCTACATACCTTACTAATCTCAATGCCTTTTTTGGCATAATATTTCTCTTGTGGTCTGACATCACTTTTATGCAAAGTTATCTTTTTTTCAATGCTAAATTCCAACTATAATTACATACACATGTCGTGTACAGAACTTTAGGACTTCTCATTGACCTCAATTGTTTTTAGCTTTGAAAGCATGAGATCCCACCCTCCCTTCAGAGCGACTCTAAAGCCACGCCTCCTTCAAAACACATGAACACACAGCAGATTCTGCAAAGCCTCACGAGAGATGGCGTTAAACTACCTCATGTCTCAAAGCACATAATATTACAATAATAATTAACATAACTTAAAGGGTTAGTTCACCCAAAAATGAAAATTCTGTCAGTAATTACTCACCCTCATGTTGTTCCAACCCCGTAAGACTTTAGTTCATCTTCAGAACACAAATTAAGATATTTTTGATTAAATCTGAGAGCTGTCTCACTCCTCCACAGGCTTATGGACACTATAACTTGCTGGCCCAGAAAATGTATTAAAGACATCGTTAAGATAGTCCAAGTGACTCCAGTGGCTCAATCTTAAGTTTATAAAGCGACGAGAATACTTTTTGTGCGCAAAAACAAACAAAAATAACGACTTTATTCCACTATTCATTTCATTCTCTCTCTGTGCCTCGAGTTAGTTTACGTAGTGTTTTTGCGCAGCGCGTCTGTGTTGCACGTCACCACATAGGCTCACTACTGGGCGATGCTGGTCATGTGTGTGATGCGTGGTGACGTGCAACACAGACGCGCTACGCAAAAACACTACGTAAACTAACTCGAGACTAACTAACTTACTAAAAAAACTAACTTATACTAACTCTTCAATACATTTTATGGGCTAGCAAGTTATAGTGTCCATAAGCCTGTGGAGGAGTGAGCCAGCACTCAGATTTCATCAAAAATATCTTAATTTGTGTTCTGAAGATGAACGAAGGTCTTACGGGGTTGGAACAACATTAGGGTGAGTAATTACTGACAGAATTTTCATTTTTGGGTGAACTAACCCTTTAAAGAGCACTGAACTTTAGAACATCACGGGTTGCCATCTCTTAAATACGGTTATGACATGGCGTGAACGCAGCATAAGCTCATTGTTTTGGTTCAGGAGGAACTGTAAAAGGCGGTTTGCGTGCTACGGAATGTGCCGATGACATCCGCGCGAGCAGAAGGTATAGAAATGCAGGCAGGGTAGGACATCGAATGCAATGATTGGAAGAACTTTTTTTTTTTATCCTGAGACTTCCATAGAAGATATATGTTTCAATATTTTGACCCCCTACTGTTATTGATTGTTATCAGGATGTGAAGAGAGTTTCAACCAGCATAACAAAAAGTGTTTATATATAACAATGCATTTTCTGGATTTTAATTAAAACTGTATGTTGTGTTTATTTAGGGAACCATTGGGAGGTCCCCAAAAGTAGGTGATTTCAGGACACATGTTGTGAGCTACTCCGCTGTGTGTGTGTTTCAGGATGCCTCTTGGGGGTGGAAACAAATGTGGCTGCTGCCAGAAAACAGTGTACTTTGCAGAGGAAGTGCAGTGTGAAGGAAAGAGCTTCCACAGATCCTGCTTCCTGTGCAGTAAGTCCTGTTCTTTTTCCTGTGTCCAGTGCCATGACTCGAGTCCACACAGTATCAGTAGATCAGCATGTTCAAAAAAGTTGACTTGAAGGCATTGTTAATACATAATTTGTCTGTTAATAATTATCATCTTTTGTACAATAGCAGGCACAACGCATTGTGCTAAAATGAAAAATCTATGCCTGAATGCTTTGAAAGCTGTACTGAAAGAGCAAACTGACACACTTTAGTTGCTTCATAGTTTACGTATTACGCAATAAAATGTTTGCTTTTTGTTGAAGTACTTTTGTGTGTGTGAAAAAGCAGTACACCAATATAGGAACATATCCATCTCATAAAATTGCCTTGATGTCACAGATTGTCTTGTTGCAAGGGAGAATAAAGAAGGGTTAGTTCACCCAAAAATGAAAATTCTGTCATTAATTACTCACCCTCATGTCGTTCCAAACCCGTAAGACTTTCTTTCATCTTCAGAACACAAATGAAGATCTTGAAAGTGGTAGTTGCATAGGCTGTCAATGAAGAGACGCAAAGCTCTCAGATTTCATCAAAAAGATCTATATTCGTTCTGAAGATGAATGAAGGTCTTACGGGTTTGGAAAGACATGAGGGTGAGTAATTAACCCATTTGTGGCCAAATTTTTCTGAATGGTTTCATGCATATCGTGTTAATAGTGTCCTATGTGAACATGTTCTGCATTTATTTCCCCATCATATTTGAATGTGGGCAAATATGTTGAATGCACCCCCTCAATGTCAAATATGAATAGGAGGAGAACATTTAGCATCTATCTCAAAATAACTGCTTTCAACAGATTAATCTTTATTCATAAACAAATTTATTATGTATAAAAGTCGAAGAACATTTGATGCGAACCCAAAAAAGCTTATAATCTTGAATATGAAAACACAACAAACAACAAATCCATTTGTCTTACCCCTTGTGCGCTGTTCGGGGTCTTTCTGACACACATTTCTAACTTTCATTCATGTGGATAACATGGATAATTTGACATGGTTTAGTGTACGATTTTTGCCCATCTTTTGGAAAATGCAGTTTTAAAAGTAACAAATTATCACTTTAACCAGTAGATGGCTGCAGAACTCCACTATTTGCTATTTGACTAACTGAAAGACATATTTTCACAAGTTGTTCCAGTTGTATTCATATCTACATATTATGAAATCACAATTATAACAATAAAAGTAACTTTTTGCCATTTGGATTTTTGACTAAGTATACAAAAAAACTATAGATCTCTTGTAAGATTTGTTTTGTTTGGATGATTCTAGAGACCTTCATGGTATATATATATATATATATTTTTGACTAAGTATACAAAAAAACTATAGATCTCTTGTAAGATTTGTTTTGTTTGGATGATTCTAGAGACCTTCATGGTGTATATATATATATATATATATATATATATATATATATATATATATATATATATATATATATATATATATATATATATATATATATATATATATACTATGTCTATATACTATGATTTGGGTGAAACTACTTCTAATTCTGGATAGTATGTGAATCAGGCAGGTGGTAAGAGCAGTATTTGTCCAACAGTTTCAGACTACTATGTGAAGTGAAGGCTGTTTTCTGGCGCCCTCTTCTGTTTGTCTTTATAAGCCACTTTATGATGCATAATATTACCCTGCATTGGGCCCTCAAAGGAATCTGCATTCCAGACAGACTGTCGGCAGGGGAGGACGAAAATCAAAGCTCCTTTAATAAAAAACTCAAACTCAGGACCCTGCCAAGGTTTTAGAGACAGAGCTGAAGGATTGCAAAATTCACAAAACTATCACAGTATTATAGTCTCTATCGATCTACTCTGTCAATATATCAGAAGAAAGCAATTGTACAATGATTTTATAATATAAAACACCACATATTCATAATTTCTCATCTAAATAATATCTTTCTAACAATCATACATTAGTAGGATATCCTCCCACTCAACACACTTGATCTACTATATTGCCCAAAGCAACAGGTTACTGTCGTTGAAATCTTGAAGCTAAAGGTCACTGCAGAACACTTTTATCTATGTTTTTTGTCAAATTCACTCATCCTTTTCATTTCAGTGGTGTGCAGGAAAAATCTAGACAGCACTACAGTGGCCGTCCATGAGAATGAGATCTACTGCAAGGCCTGTTACGGCAAGAAATACGGGCCCAAAGGCTACGGCTACGGCGCCGGTGCAGGAACTCTGAGCATGGACAAAGGAGAGTCGCTGGGCATTAAAGCCGAGGAGTAAGAAAAATTCACCTGATTTGCATTTTGATTCTTAAATATCATATTTTATTCTAGTCTTGCAAGATCAGACTTTTGACTATCAGAGTGTACACTCTAGCTTATTCTGGCCAAGAACCACTCACTATAGAGTATATGGAAAGGGTCTGACTGATATATAAGGCAAAGCAACCAACTACTTTATATGTCTTGAATGCTCTGCTTGGATGTTCTGCTATAAATGCATTCAATTTATAGCATCCAAGCTGCTCTTTCAATGATTTTGAATATAGCACACAAGTTGTAAAGACCACTTATAATATTATAATATCTTTATAGCTTTTTTGCCCTTTTTGGAGCTTGACAGCTCTTGGTCCCCATCCACTTTCATTGAATGGAAAAGAGCAGCATGAACATTCTTCAAAACAGCTTATTTTGTGTTCCACAAGACAATGAATGTCAGACAGATTTGGAATGTTATAGTGATCACGGAATTTAAATTTTGTGGGGAACCATTCCATGATGTGCTGGCAATCTAGCAAACTGTGGACAATCGACTGTTCATCCTCTGATTCTTGTGTTCTGTGTCTCTTGAATGCAGGCCTCAAGAGCACCAGCCTACCAATAACCCCAACACATCCAAGTTTGCTCAAAAGTTTGGCAGCTCTGATGTTTGTCCACGGTGTAGCAAGGCTGTCTACGCGGCTGAAAAAGTCATAGGGGCAGGAAATGTAAGACGAAAGCAGAAACTGCAGGAGGAAATGCAGTGGTGGCGCACCAACATTAAATAAGCCACCATTTATGGTTCTGTAAGCTTTGGACGTGGTCTTCATTGAGTGACTGTTGTCTTCCTTCCTCTGCAGGCATGGCACAGGGGTTGTTTCCGGTGTGCGAAATGTGGAAAGGGGCTGGAATCCACAACTTTAGCTGACAAGGATGGAGAAATCTTCTGCAAAGGCAAAGTATCCAATGTTATCCTGTCTCTTTTTAGTGGTTCTTGCCAAGCAACCACCTAGAAACCACAGAGAACACCCTAGCAAAGGCATAATGCAATAAAAACCGTTCAGTTGTTAGCAATGGCATCGCGAGAAGGGCTGGGTTGACAATATTGTATAATACATTTTAATGAATCTTCATTTTAAAGAACCGATATTGATTCTTAAATCCTCAGATCAATCTTTCAGTCTATAATGTTTTCAGGTGATGCATGAACAAAAGTTGATTAAAAATTATATGTAGCTCGCCTCCCTACCAAAAATCGCAGTAAGCTTCGTGCTTTGTTACTTTTGATATATAACAAAGTCTCAGCTTTCAAATTCTTTGAGTTTTATCACATCATTCAAACAATAAATGCCATTTTTGCTTTAATGTCACTGTCGCCGCAGCGAAACGAATCATCTCTTCCTCTTTACCACTAGTTATAGCACAAAACAAACATCAGAAGGTATGTTGAACGATACAGTAGAACTTACTGAAATATATAATGTCTCATGTAATTGCTCAGTGTTTCAAATGCAGATTTATAGTCATCCAAAAAACAGCATAGCATTGTTGAGTAGTTACATTTCCCTCAGGAAAGCCAGTTATTGTCCATAAATTTGATAGTTAGCGAGAAAAACTAACTCTAGAGAGGAGAATTTATAAATAAATGCAGTATATTACATTTTCAATATATTTTTAATCTGCGAGTGATGTCTCCTATTTGAATAAATCTCATGAGTAGAAATAATTTATCAAAAGTTGACAAAAACTACCTTATGTGCAATTTAAATGTTTGTATACAACTCGATTTGTAATTTAGTGTTGTATTATTAATGTACAATCTGAAAGGGTTTCCTTATAGTTTACAGCATTAAAAATGTCAAAGAAAAATTGACACTGTTCCTGATACATATATCCTAATCATATTCATATCAAATCAAGAGCTTACTGTAAAAAATTATATGATCAGCAAGTCATGACAACATGTTTTTACATTACTTTAACTTATAAAAAAAAATTAAGCAATTTTCAACTTTATTTTATAAGACGTACAAGATTCAACTCAATTTTTAAGCCAGTTTGATTATACTTAAAAATGTATGGCGGCAACTTTTTTTACAGTGTGAATTTTAATTGGTTTGTGAAATCTGTGTCAATACTCTGCCCTAATAGCTTCTAGAATTATGGTGGCGAGAACACCATTCATATTAAAAAGCTTTACCATTGTAATGGTGTCATATTAACTTCCTCGTCTTGTGCCCTACACAGGTTGCTATGCCAAAAGCTTTGGACCAAAAGGCTTTGGATATGGTCAAGGTGCTGGGGCGCTGTCACACACCCAATAGATTCCCTAACCCACAACCTTTCCTATACATTCCCCATTGTGAGCATCTGTAGATGCAGCTGAACACCTCCTGCTCATTTACATGTGAATGCATGTTAGTATCTTCAAAAAGGAAACTGGCGTCAGTCGAGAAGGAAACCATTGTTCAGATGCTTCTGTCTAATTCTTAAACAAGACGACACATTCCACGTTTCAACACATTCCACAAGACATCATGTCATTGTCTTAAACCCATAAACATCTCGTCTTAAACCCATAAACATCTCTTCTTAACTATTGAACACTGCCAAATGCTTGGAAGAATGTCAAGTATGTAAACAGAACATGGGATTAACACTTAATCCGCTCACCTAAGATGATCACTTGAGTTTTAGTGGAACCTGAGCTGTGCTGTTACGTCAGTATTACTCTGCTTAGATGTACTGTCTGTTCTCTAATGGATCTGCATATCCAGTTTATAGTTGACCACATGCTTCTTTAATCACTGTAAAGAATGTTCCCTTCAGCTCTACTCAAAGCATGAATGATTCACAAGCACTTCCTGGCTAAAGATGCACTAAATTTATTTCATTGTCAGTGGAAAATATCCCACATATGCATTCTGCACGGAAATAGAAGTAAAAGTATACAAATATGCACCATTTTTGTGTCTTTCCTTATTTGTGTCCATTAAACTGAATGGTTGGTGAATGTAAATGTTTAAAATGGTTATAAAAATGAGCGTGCCTTGCAAGTAAGCAGTGCTAGTTTTGGTGTGTATTTCTAGCAGAGGGTATTTCTTACAAATTATTCTTAATATCACGCCTACATGCTTCCGTACTTTTTAATAGAATAGTGTTTTACCTTTCAACATCTGGGACATGGAGAAAAAAAAAACTTTTAATAGAGTTATGGTAATTATGATATCACTCATCAAAAAAAAAAAAAAAAAAAAAACATCATTGGTTTTTAATTATTTATTTTGTTTACACTGAATGATGTACATTGCCATTCAAACATTCGGGGTAAGTACGTTTTTGAAAGAAGTCTTTTAAATTGACGAAGGCTGCATTAATTTGATCAAAAACAGTAAAATATTATTACGATTTAAACTAACTGTTTTCTGTTGTAATATATTTTAAAATGTAATTTATTCCTGTGATCAAAGCTGAATTTTCAGCATCATTACTCCAGTCTTCAGTGTCACATGATCCTTCAGAAATCATTCTAATATGATGATTTGCTGATTATTTCAATGTTGAAAACTATTGTACAAATTAAAGGGTTACTTCACCCAAAAATGACAATTACCCCATAATTTACTCACCATCAATCCATCCAAGGTGTATATTACTCTCTTCTTTCAGCCAAACACAATATAGTAATATAAAAAAATATCCTAATATTTTTATATATAAAAACATTCCAAACTTTATAATGGGGAGTGAGTAGAGTTTTTAAGCCCAAAAAAGTGCATCCCTCCATCATAAAAGTAATACATAAGGCTCCAGTGGGTTAATTAAGGCCTTTCTGAAGTGAAGCAATGCGTTTTTGTAAGAAAAATATCCATATTTATAACTTTATAAATTACAATCACAGCTTCCGGTAACGGGCGTACGAGTCTAGTTCGGCGGAAGAGTAACCAATCCCTTTAAAAGGATACTCCACTTTTTTTTGGAAATAGGCTCATTTTACAACTCCCCCAGAGTTAAACAGTTGAGTCTTAATGTTTTCGAATCCATTCAGCCGATCTCCGGGTCTGGCGGTACCACTTTTAGCATAGCTTAGCATAGATCATTGAATCGGACAGGACCATTAGCATCTCTCTCAAAAATATGATATGACGCAGCGCCTGAAAATAGGTCTAATAGGTTAGACAAACTTAGTCCCGGTCACGTTGGAAGTTACAGAGCTGGGGACTATTTTCAGGCGCTGCGTCATATCATTACGCCTGCTGCACTCATGGTACGGCAGCAAAGTTTCTTGATTATTACGCAGGAATGAGAGTATAGTTCCTAGCCATATCAGCCTAGAAAATCGCAACTTTTCATTTTCCGTCGGTCTTAGTACACGATGTAACTACAGAAGAGTCAAGTTTTAAATAGGAAAAATATCAAAACTCTTTGGTCATTTTTTTGAGAGAGATGCTAATGGTCCTGTCCGATTCAATGATCTATGCTAAGCTATGCTAAAAGTGGTACCGCCAGACCCGGAGTTCGGCTGAATGGATTCGAAAACGGTAAAACTCAACTGTTTACCTCTGGGGGAGTTGTAAAATGAGCCTATTTCCAAAAAAAAGTGGAGTATCCCTTTAATATACATACCATTTACGAGTCCTCATCTTTTGATTTTCAATACTTGACTAAACATTCACCAAACATTCATTTGGTCAAATGAATTATTCTTCCAAAACTCTTATTGTCTGCTGATTCGACATGTATCAAGGTTATCTGCATTTGTTGCATGCGAATGGTCATTTGTAAGGTGTGTAGAACGCAACCACATTACATAATTTAAATTACATTTAATCGGGTCATTTTACAATGTCAGAAATGTACTATGAGTCACTCACGTACTGAGTTTCACTGTGACTGAAAGAGGTACAAGCTGACACTTACAGTCAGGTCGCTTCATTTTGGAAAGTCCCTGATAATCCTTTAAATAGTCATAAACATTTAATTGGTTATAGGATCTGTTGAACGTCACCCTGACTTCTGCCTTATCTGAATGCCAGACACAATGCAATTTATAATCTCAGACATCCCTCCATGACACATACCATTTAAATAGTTATGCTTGCCATTATTTAAATTTTTGTCCCACAAAAGAGAGTTTTATGTTACATTTAATGATATTTCGTACATGTTTATTGCATTATTTTTGTGTCATACTGTGTTATCCTGATGGTGATTTGTGTAGGTTACACAGCTGTGTATATAGCTGTTGTTCATGGAAAGGCCAATTTTAATGTGAACATAATTTGCAACATTATTATTATTCATTATATTATTATTATAAAGTTCAGGATCAGTATATAAATGAAGTGCAAAATATTCAGGTATTAAAATGTCATCCATATACCTGAAACATTTTTAAAGTTTTAGAACAGGTACACTGTAACTTTTGGCCATCTAGCGGTTAAAAAAACAAAACTAAATGCATTTTGTGGAAGAACATTGTTTTGGTTGTGCTTTGGCTCTGTGTGACTGTGCAGATGAATACGGTTATCTTACTGCTCATAAAACATTCACTACTCCATATAATTCCAGCACAGCGCTACAACAACCATGTAAATTGAGCCTTCACAACAGATAATGCTTTACAATGAACTCTGTTAGAGAGCTACATATGGCAATTTATCTGTTCAATAAAATACCTTACTCAACTGTTGAGTAATAAAAACACCATCATCTTCCGCATTGCTTTTACAACATTTCAAATCCCTCAGTTCTTATCATCTCTGAAAAGCCACGGCAATGTTGATTCATGTTTTATTACGATCTCTGTCACGTTCTCTTTTTCTCAGCAGACTCTCCTCTGTTTGTTTGTTTAAGTTGGGTGATTTAGCGGATCCATGTTAACCTTTCTCGCTCTCAGTGACAACTAACCACTCCACTCCCACACCAGAAACGCATAAAAGTAGCCGGAGCAACTTTTCTCTATTTACAGATATGATGAGACAAGTACTGGCGAGTGACGTACGCAATTTCCCATGAACACCATCCCAACAGGTCTATAATATAAACACTTATTCCATGGCTTAGACCGCTGCTAAGTATAACACACCGTTGCCATGAAAAACAGAGCGTTGCTATGGACGCAGGATTCTAACCATAGAGACGGAATGGACTATTTTCTTTAGCGGAAGCAATACAATCGGTTTTAAATCAATAAACTCCTTTTTAAATCATTATTCTGTGTAAAATTATTGATTTATTTGGTAGGTAGCCATGTAATAAGCGGGATAATGTAGTGCGAGGTGGTTGTTATAGCGAATACAACCCCTTCAGGCTGATTCAAAATCCCTCCGCTTCGCATCGGGGTCCTGATCAGCCTGTCAGGGTTGTATTCGCTATAACAACCGCCTCGCTCTACATTATCCCTTACTTAAAACAGGCTTACTATAGTGAATCAGGGTAAGACAAAAACACATTTCTTTATCATTTAAAAAGTAGAGGTTGTTAAAATAACAATGCAAATTGTTAAAATGAGCTTCCGAGAAAGCTTCATCCCACTACAGTTCACGCTTACAAGAAAATGTTCCATACAGAATCCTAAAGGTTTCTGTCAGGTGCCTTATATACCTTTAAGTACCTTCCCATCATAAGATCATTTTATGGATATAGTTTAAATTATGTTTTTTTATTTTTTATTAATTTGTATATGGATTCAATTTTATTTATTAAACAGGTCATAAACATAATTTATTAATAAAAAAAAAAAAAAAAAAAAAAAAATAAAGTAGTTTGCGATCATTTAAGACTTTTGTCCTTACATAGAACCTTTTTGGCATAAAGGGTTCTTTAAAATTGAACCTAAGAGTGTACACCTGCTTGGTTCAACTTTTCACCTGATAAAGCAAAGTGAAATTAATGACTGGGATATGCTCAAGCTGTCAAACATTACAAGTAAAAACTCACAGTGTTGTGTGGGAGTAACGTTGTTCGTGTTCAGGCTGTTAGCGTGTAATGGCTGTTGAACTGAGGGAAGGAAAAGGGCCCCTGCCAAACCTAGCATTAACATGCACCACCTACACACATTCCATCTGTGAAAGACAAAGACAGGCAAATATTTACAAACAATTAATTCAGGTTTCATTCATAACGTTCAAATCTTGCTGTAGGTGTGCATTCGTTCTAAAAATGAGCAGTGAATGTATGAATGTTCAACATAAATCTTTAATTATTTAGACACAGTACATCTTTGTATTATGAGGTGATTATTTTAGAGCGATGACACTGATTCCAAAAGAAGACGACCTAAATGTTTAATGTGTGTCATGACTCTTTTAAAACAACATGGCATGATCCCTTCCAGTTTGGTTTTAAATGTTATGAAGAAGTAAAGATTGTCCTCTAGTGGACAGAATGCAAAATGATGTCCTGCAATATGTTAACTCTTGAGATAAGCACATATTTCTCACGACCGACAGTGACTTTCAAAGATGTTCATCATTCCATTTGAGTTGTATCAGTAAAGACAACAACATCAGATGAGTTTCCCTTCCAGCTGTTCTGAAGAATCTGAGACACAGAATAAAGATTAATCTGTCCATTTATGTTTTGAGTCGTTTTTTTGGGTCCTCTTAAATTGATAATGGATTTATTTTATCAAAACAAAATTAACTATGACAGCAAAATACTAATATTAAATAATAAGTTGCTGCCTTACATTTTTTAAGTATAATCAACTTAGATGTTTAAGTCATTTGAACTTAAATTACATTAAACTGACTTAAAAAAAAAATTGTTGAATCTTGAATAACTTTTCTGAAAGTTACTTATTTTGATGAGTTAAAGTAAAGTAAAAACACATATTTGTCATAACTCTTTGACTTTTTTACAGTGCTGTAGTAGGTACTTATAGGCAAAGTATTTATATTATTTGGGAGGGCATGTTGTTAAAGTTAGGTATCACATGTAACAGAGCATTCCAGCATAAGTCATTTAAGTCATTTCAACTTAAATTACATTAAACTTAAACTTAAAAATGAATTTAATCTTGTATAGGCCTAACGAAAAGTTGAAAATTGCATAACTTATTTTGATGAGTTAAATGTAAAAACATATGTAGTCATAACTTATTGATCATATAATTTGTTTTCACGGTGTATTGGATATTGTGTCATTTTCATAAGAAACCCTACAAAAGTTATTCTAAAATATATCAGTTTTTATTTTGTGTTGTATTGGGATGATATAAGACAATTACCATTAGGATCCTTTGGTTCTACCTTATGACTGAATTTCCATTAGAAATCCCTTTGAAATGATTTTTGACTGAGCCAGATGTCAGGACATGAATGGACGTATAAAGCTATTAATGTTTATCAGGCAGCAGAAGCATTCCAGAGTGCAGTTAAAGTAGGACTAATCCCCGTGACGTCACGAGGGGGTGGGGGGGAAGAGTCCTTCAGAAACACGAGAAGAGTCGCTTTCAGAGGAACAAGTACCAACATGCCCAGATTGAGGGACTTCCAGTCAGATTTTAACAATATATAAAAGTCGGAAATTGATCTTTAGCCACAGAGCTGTCTGGCGGCAATGCGTTATATTCAAGAACGGGCTCTTTAGTGGAATTTCAGCAGAAACGTGTAAAGTTGAGCTAAACGATTAAATGAAGGCGTCTTATACTGTATTCAGTGGGCGCACAGCGGTTTTGCGCGTTTGCGTGCAATGCTCGCTCGTTAACGCTACGCGAAAACATCAGTGAACGCTACGCCGATTCTGTTTAACGTTTAATTTTGGTTTCACACCGACCTTTTTTTTCAGAATGAACCAGTGTAAAGTCATGAAGGATGGTTATCTGGAGAAGAGGAGTAATGGACTTCTGCAGCTGTGGAAGAAGAAGCGTTGCGTTCTGTCAGAGGAAGGACTCCGTCTGTACGACAGTAAAGGCGAGAGCAGCAAAGAGATGCGCTTCGAGCTGATGACCACGCTGGACTGTGTGGAGTATAAACGGGGTCTGGTGTACTTCACCATCGTGATGAACGGCGGGAAGGAGATTGACTTCAGGTGCCAGCAGGAGGGAACGGCGTGGAACGCGGAGATCGCGCTCGCGCTGGTGCGCTTCAAAAACCGCGTTGCCGTTCAGACCGGCAGGAACAGACATTTGTCACATCTGGGCAGCTGCGGGGAGGGAGACGTCGAGCTTTGAGGGTAAAGACAACTGGTTTTTGATCTTGATCAGCATTTATTTTGGAAGGGTTGGTTGTGTGTCCTAGCATGGAGAACCATTCGCGTGTTCTCTCGGGAATCAATTATCCAGAATAGCATCTGCTTTTCATTTACTGGATTGAGCTCTATGAAACACAGACACACGTTTTTGTTCACGTCTTTTGGAAAATCACGGCTTTAATTATTCGTTCACAGATCTGAGAGGCTTTACAGCAGCTGCCTGAGGACCGGAGGGATTCCCAATTCCATTATGGAATTTCGAACCATTTCTATTGGGAATATGCTTAGAAGTCAATCACAAAACAAAAACGGTATCTTTTAGAACGCATAGTTCCCAATACAACTATCTCCAGTTGGAATAAAGCTCATGTGGAACATCAAAAAGACTAATTTAAAACTTCAATAGATCCCAAATGATTGTCACTAGCAAGTCATTAATCAGTTCATTAAAGAGTTTCAGAAGCACACTATTTAAATAGTTATAACATCCTTTTGGGATTTTTACATTATTCAATAGGATGTTTTAAAATTCGTATTTGATCCCATTAGAATCCTTTACATTTGGTTCCACATTATAAAAAATATCCACTAGGAATTTTGTACACTGTTTTTCATTATAAAGGCATTCCTGCTTGACCAGCTCCCATTCATAAAGCAAAAGCAGCTGAATAAAGTTAAACAGGGAAATCACACCAGATATTACAATATGAATATTGTTGTTAAAAATTATATGATCAATTATGACAACGTTTTTACGTTGCTCTAACTTATCAAAATAATTTAAGCCATTTTCAACTTTTTTTCCAAGTTACACAAGATTCAACTCATTTTTTAAAGTCAGTTTAATGTAATTTAAGTTGAAATGACTTAAACATCCAAGCTGATTGTACTTAAATATTTTAGGTAGCAACTTTGTGTACAGTGTGTAATTGAATTGCACTCAAGCATTAGAAATCCACTAAATGGGGTTTGTGAGAATTTGATTTTATGCCATGTCCAACATTTGTGCATGAAAAAAAAAAAAAAAAATGAATGAAAACGTCAATTTACTGAATTCATCTGTAATTCTTTCCACACCTCACTAATGCAGTGTTACTATTGTATTCACAGCCCAAACACAGCACTGGATCCAGAAGAGAAAGAGAGACAAGAAAATGAAGGCCAATTGTTAAGGAAACGGCTTATTCTGAACTTGAAAACTCGTATATCTTTTCTTTTGTACTTCCACCTTTTTTCACAGTGACACCTTTCGGCACCATTGGATGGATTTCTGCAGTGGAAAAGATTGAATGCACTTTTACTGCATAAGTCAACAGGAAAAGAGAGACCCAATGGATTGCTCTTCACCATAATTCAATGCTTCACTCCTCACAATGCCAGAGTGGATTTCGGTGTCGACTTTACACTTTCAAGAGACGTTCTTACCTCGTGTGAAATGGAGGACTCACACTCAGTATTATAACTGAAAGCATGAAGCTGCTTCAGGAGACATTAGCCATAGATGAAGTATGACTCACAACTGCACTCTTTAACATTTCATAAGTATTTGAACAAGGAATCTGGATTCATTCCCTTGTAAAGGTTCTTCAATCGCACGGAAAAGCACAGCAGACTGCTTTCCCTTGGAATGCATCCCGAGTGCATGGAAAACTTGATGGATGTGTTTTTATTTTGTTTTCCATTGGGCAATGCTGTTATTGCTACAATTTCCTCCGTATTCTGCCTACATACCCAGAGCGGTTGCCAAACGTTTGATGGTTACAATGATTAAACAGGAAGTGTTTAATTTTTGTTTCACAAAGCTCATTATGTCATTAGGTACACATTGTGCACAAATAAAATGATTTTGTGGCATTGTAATCTGAATTATTTTAATTGGTTTGTAGAGGCCCAAGTCAACAACTTATAGCAAATTCGAAACAATATTGAAGGCGAGTCTCAGTCTGTTCAACATCAAGTGCCTGTGCGGCACATGCCCGGACAATGGCCTCACTGACTAATATTGTCCCGCCTTGCCTGCTTTCCTGTCAGTTTCACTGAGAGGCCGTCAAAGAAGTTGTCAAACAGGGCTTTTTCGTCAGGATGAATGTGTTTTGATGTTGCGCAGGACCTGTGGAAGTTAAGTGCTGCACTCCTGCATTAGCAAAACCAGGTGTGAAGGGAAGTATAGGATTAATCTCAAACGTGCCACAACCAGTTTGTTATCGTAGCATGATTAATGGCGAAATTAAATGACAGACTGTGAAAGATCTGTTCACTAAGAATCTGATGGTCTCACATGGAGAGGTCACAGTTCGTTCACATATGGTTCATAGGGGGTCACAACCCAAAATCGAAAGTAGCCTACTGTAAACGACAAAGGAATACGACATAAGGTTTGACTAAAGTAAAGAGTCGAGGGTCGAACATGTTTATATTTTTGTTGTTTCTACGCAATTCTTGCGACTGTTACGAGGCTGTTATGATGGCCATGAGTCACATAAAGCCTTGTTTATACATTCGCCTGGCTCCGCAGCGCGAGTCTCCGCAGACTACGCGCGCACCTCCCCAAACGGACGAGGCGTTATTCTTTGAAACGATAGGGGGCGACTCGAGTAATTGTCCTCTAAACCATCAGGAATCAGCGGTGAGAAGAAGAAAGCTGTACACACGACAATGTTTATTTTAGTACACCACCAACAATACCACACTACAAAAAGAATCGTGTAAAACCCAGTAAACCCTGAGATTATTACTCGCGACAATAAAACAAAATATATGGATATGAGAATGTGTATACAATATAACTAAATGAACAATCTCTTACATATTTTCTAATTTCACTAAACATTGCATTAATTTTCGTGAACATTTTTATTAAACATGGACCTTCATGTTTATAAAAAATACTTTTGATGCTATTGTATGCTCATTTTTATAAATGTAAGTAACTCATTTAGATGTGCAAACTGGGTGCGGTGTGGTGAGAAGTTCGAGCTCGGCCAGATTCGGCTCGAAGTCGTTCATCTTCGGATGCGGCGCCGCGCGCGTTGTTACAAAAAATGTCGCGCACACCGCCAGGCGAAATTGGGTCTTGCGAACCCAACGCGCACGACCGCCCACACCGCAATGACGTCATTTTTGTCGCGCGCTCGTGCGGACGCATCGAGTATAAACCAGGCTTCACAAGTAAAAAGGTTTACAACATAAACAAATCATGTTTATTTTCATATTAAATCTTCATATTAGACATGCGGCTGATACTATGAACTAATTTAGGGGTTTTGAGTATGACAAATTATATTACAATAACTTTATGTTTAAATATGTATATATTCATATGTATATTTTATGTACTGTATATGCATATTTTTAAACTTACAGTTCTATATTTTATTTATATTTTAATTATATAATTTATTTTTTACACACATTTCATACACACTGCCAGAACTAATATATTCAGTGAAGATGCATTAAAACATGCTGTTGTTTTGACATTTCAATTTATCAAAGAATCCTGAAAAAAATGCTGTCAATAAAGTGCTGTCAAATCGATTATTTGCGATTAATCGCATCTAACATGAAAGTTTGTAAATGTATGCATATATATATATATATATATATATATATATATATATATGTGTGTGTGTGTGTGTGTGTGTGTGTGTGTGTGTGTGCGTGTGTGTGTGTGTGTTTGTATAGTAGTGCTGTTAAATCGATTAATTGCATCTAAGATAACATTACTTAAATATATAATGTATGTGTGTGTATATAGTATATATACACACACACACATATATTTACTAACTTTTATGTTAGATGTGATTATTCGCAATTAATCAATTTGACAGCACTAATATACATACATAATTGCATATTTATACACATACATACACACATACATGTATTTACAAACTTTATGTTAGATGCGATTAACTTAGACTTCCTTTATTAATCCCCGAGGGGAAATTAAGGTGTTACAGCAGCAACAGAAATCGAGACAACATGCATAACAAAAATAGACAATACAATCAATCAATAATCTGAATAATCTGAATATCTATTAATTACAAAATACCATACAACGACCTACTTAACATAACAAATTCAGAAACACCTCCAATTCCCTTACCCACATACACACTCAATAACCAAAAACAATGTCACTCAACCCTTAGTCCAAGCAAAAACATTCAATATATTATTTAAAACAAGTTATTACGGTAATATGGACTAAAATATTAAAATAGTAAATGTACTAAATAATCACAATGAATCGATATGACAGCACTCATTTATATTACATGCATTTCTCTGTGTGTCATGACACAAATCAGCATAATCTCAAGTGAAGTGAACTTCTACTGATGTTCCCTGCTGAGTGTGTAGGCAGCATTAAACACTGTAGTCACCCTGTGGGTCTCGGCACAGCTCCTGCCATATTGTATTTTCTGGTCTCCAGGCCGTTCAGTGCCCTGGGCTGTGCCTGTGGTGTTGCAATAATAGGCAGATTGTGTGTGTGGAAAACCCCAGAGCCGGAGCTACTGAGGAGGCTCTGTTAAAAAAAGCCACAGTCTTGAGATGACTCAGCAGTCTGGCAGCAAAACCTGAACAAGAGCCTGCTCACAGTCTGCTCGACCTCGACACATGCAGTGGCTTTCCTGCGTCGTGGACAGCAGTTTCAGAAAAAGTGTGTATAAAAGCTGCTAATAGTTCTGTGGAAGTTACTACGCTTTAATTTGCTCTGTGGCAAGTAGATAAGAGCCATAAATGAGGATCTGTGTAGTTATTTATTCACTCTAAATATTTGATCTCACAATGGAGTTCAAAGCAATTGTGCGGCAGTAGGTAAGTCTCAGATGACTCCTTCAGTGTCACAAACACTTACAGACACTCAGTCTCTCACAGTTACATAATGCTTAAGTCTGCATCCGGACATGTTGTGGCATCTTTTCCCAAGGTGTGTCTCTGCGGTTTGTGTTATGGCAGTCAGTCTGCGTGGAAACGGCTTCACACCCATAAACACACACAGGATCATGAGGGAAGTGCCCTGCAATAATAGAGCATCACATGTGCATGTGAAGTGTGTTCAACAGCTGAGCTCTGCATAAACACTGCATGAAGGACCTGTGTCTACAGAGAAGTAACTAAAAACGGAAAACGTTTTATGCGTTTTAGCCGTTCATTTGGGCGCCTGAAAACGCAAAGTTTTGAAGACGGGTTTCAAAGTGCACGTTATCGTCTCCATGTAAACTACAAAAACGTGAATTTGTGAAAATGGTGACTTCATGCACATGTGTATTGTTGAGTCTAGGTGCGTAGTTGTTCTTTACAAAGTGACATCGCCATCTACTGGCCTGGCATGAATAATACTGCGTTTTTAGTCTTCGCTGATCCGTGAACGGGGATTGTTTTACAATCTGTACATCTGTACACGAAAAACACAACGGAAAAATGTTTCCGTTTTAGTACATTATTGCTGTGTAAACGTACCCTGAGTCAGAAATTAAAATACAAAAACAAAATTATCATGTTCTAATATTATCGTTAACTAAAACTATCGAAAACATTTCTGTGGACTGAAATAAAGCTAACAATAAAATACGATATTAGTTGAAAAACGTAAACTAAAACAGAATTAGAAATGTTGCCTTGGCAATAAAGTGAAAAGAAATATGAAGCATATAATTATTAACTGAAATAATAATAATAATAATAATTTAAAAGTAAAAAGCAATATTAAACAACTAATAAAAGACAAAAGCACATAATACATTTACAGAAAAGCTCAAATTAACTAAATAAAATAAATAATAATATATATATGCATGTATAAAGCTAATTCAAAATAAAATAATAAATAGTTTAGTAATAATAAATAGTTTTAATAAAACTAAAATAAAAACTAATATAACACTGGTTCTAACAAAGACAAGAATAACATAAATATATATATATATATATATATTCCAAATATTTGTCAATTAAAATTTCAAGTATTTGATAAAAATGACATTGATTGATCATTATCATGACCAAATATTAAAGCAGAAATTTATTTGGTGAATTTAAAAAGTAGCTTAAAGGGATGGTCCAAAAATGAAAAATCTGTCTATTTTTTTCACCCTATTGTCCTTCCAAACCTTTCTTTCTTTTCTGTGGAACATAAAAATATATATTTTGAGTTTTTTTTGTTGTTTTTTTCATACAATAAAAGTCAAAGGTAACCAAAAATGTACAGCCTGATTTTTCAGTTGTAAAAAAATATTAGATTATTAAACAATTGTTGGAATAGGCCTACATTTTACTCTTTCAGTCTTTCCACTTCAAAGTTTTCACTTTTAATTCAATGTGTTGCTCGTCGTTTCTTTGTGATTATTTGTGAAATTTAGGCTACTAGCAATTTCTGAGGAAAAATAGTTTCTACACCATTTTGTTCAATGTGTTTAAGTAGCAACATTTTTCAGAATATCTTCTCTTGCGTTTCGCAGATGAAATGCTCTTTCATCTCTTTAAGCGTAATACAAACACAAATGAGAAGAAAGGTAAAGTTAATATGATATTTGCTTCCCCTTGACTGCAGTCTTCCAGTCTCTCACATTCCAGAAGCTTCTGTGCGTCACTGACAGAGGCATGTGAGGAGCAGAGAGACAGCGTGTGTAAACTGTGTTAAAATAGCAGCCGGGTGAGAGCCTGATTTATTCAACACGCCTCTTTAACCTGTGTTTAATAAACAGAAAACAGATCTTGCCTGAAGCTCTGGGTCAATAAAGTGTGATTCCTCCAGGAAACTAAAGCTTCACTTGAGTTCTAACAGCCATCAAATATTAGTCTACTCATAGCGTCCAGTCGAAAGGGACCGAGACAGCAACATAGTGTCGGCCCAGATCCGGCCCACATCTGGTACTCGTTGAATCCACGTGTACCAGATGTGGCCCGGATCTGGGCCGACACTATGTTGCTGTCTGAGGAATGTTTTAAGGTACAAATACCTTTATAAAAGAAATAATGCTTTAAATAAAATAAAAAGTTCAATAGAGGAATATGCAGCGATGGTAAAATGAACTGATGATTTGAAATATTAAATTAAAACCGCCAGTAGGTGGCGGAAAGTCACCGTGTTTATGAGTGAGTCATCGAGTCATTCATTCATTCAGTAATGAAGCAAGTGGCTGTAATAATCAAATGTATGATGTTATATGTATAAAGGGAACGTTATATCAAAATAGTGCATTGGCACAATTTTGTCAGCAGCCAAAGTTAGGATATTTTAATATAATGTTTATATCAATACAATGTTTAATAATGTTAGAAATCCTTATTATTAATCAATCATTAATCACACTTTTGTTTAGGGTCCAATTCTCACTATTAACTAACTATTAACTATGCATTTTCCCCCAATAAACTCCTAATTACTGCTTATTAATAGTTAATAAGGTAGTTGTTAAGTTTAGGCATTGGGTGGATTAAGGGATGTAGAATATGATCATGCTGAATAAGGCATTGATATATGCTTCGTAAGTACTAATAAACTGCCCCTATTCTTGTAATATGCATGTTAATAAGCAACTTGTTCATAGTGAGAATTTGACACTTTTAACAAAAATAAAAATACTAAAAACATTTTTTGACAAATACAGTTTGTGAACCCCTGAGTTTCATGATAAAATTGACTAGATCTCCAGCAGAGGGCAGACTGACTCAAACATCACGAGGAAGAATGATGTTTATTGTGAAGAATGTCTGCAGCGCTGCAAATAATATAATATAATATAATATAATATAATATAATATAATATAATATAATATAATATAATATAATATAATATAATATAATATAATATAATATAATATAATATGATATAATATAATATAATATAATATAATATAATCAGTTCTGTTGATGTAACATTCCTGATTATCCATGATGAAAGTGATTGCTCATCCTCAAGCAAAACTATTTTGTTGACTACCACAATATGAAAACTAAAGTGGCCTTTTATTTCATTAATATTATATTATTTGTTTTATATTTTTATCAATATTCCAGTTTTTTTTTATTTTTATATATATATATATATATATACTTTTGGGATTTGAGATACTCTACAAGTGTGCATTAAATACAAAAAAGTGTCTTGTTTTCCAGCGGGTCTCGGGTTGTTCGTCACACAGGAGGAGTGAGTGAATGAAGGGCTGATTCTCTGAGTGTGGCTGATGTATGATGATGTCAGCCTGGTTTTAGTCTAAATATATTTTCATAACAGTGACCCTGTGTGATGGCAACATGATGGTTAGTTAATTCCAGGTCATGCAGGTCTAGTAAGGCCACTCTAACAAGTGGACTGTTGACAGTATTTTCTGAAGAGAAGAGACATCTAAAACCTCCTCTGTAAAGACCAACACATCCTATAACTCTACTACAAAATGAAACATGAATTTTAAACCTGGTTTCATCCAATGTTCAGAGTTAAATTTTGAAATTGTATGCAAGTGAGCACATATTCAATTAGAGAATGCCTCATTTGCATAATTAAACATAACATTTCAGAAAACATTATACGTTAAAAACTTTTAAACGTTACACAAAATCAGCTGGGGTGATACTGCCAATCACAATCACAATCATTGCATACAGGAAATGTGAGCATCATTCATCATTAGTGTTTCAGGTCAGCGTGAGTGGATGAGGGATTGAGTGAGATGCTTCAGCGCTGCAGGAGATCACGAGAAGAGGAGAGGAATGTTGTCCTGCTGCTCGACAGGTGCTGGATTTAACACACACACACACACACACACGTACGCACACACATTCTTGTACATCTATCTTTATGAGGACATTCATTGACACAATGCAATCTCTAGCCGCTTACCCTAACCTTACCCATCACAACTAAGTGCCTAACCCGAACCCTTACCCTAAACCTACCCTTAACCTCATTATAACCTTATCCCTAAAACCAAGTCTTGAAAGGGGTCTCAGAAAGTGAGGACCGAAATGTCCTCACTTTACTCTCTTTGTCCTCACTCCAATGGTCTAAACCCTCAAGCGGTGTCAGAAAGGGAGTTCTGACTGAAAGATCCTCACTTCACTCACTCTGTCTTCACTTCAAATGTGTAAAACTCAAACTGGTCCTCACAAAGAAAATACAAACACCTCAATTAATTGCTCAATTTCACCCAAAAAACTTTGATGAGCCATTTAATATGACCGCATGCCTTGAGAAAAGCTCTAGCTCCAGTTGGCTGCAGTTGCCACTTGGTTTGATATTGTTCAATGACATTCCGACTTTAAGAGAGGCTTAAGTGTCCAAATACTTTCTGGAGCCACAGTATATATCATCACATTTCACAGCATAGCAGAACAATCAGCTCTGAGCAGATAAACCAGACTAGTGATGCTCCACTGGCACAGACAGATAGCAAAGAGCGGTGGAGCCATGAGAGAGAGAGAGAGAGAGAGAGAGAGAGAGAGAGAGAGAGAGATTTGTGCTCTAATAATATCCTCCACTGACAGATTAGAGATAGAGAGACTCTGAGGGTTAAATAAAGGAGCACATCTCTATTCTGTTATCAATAATCAGTCTGAGGACGACACCATACAAACCCACACTGTACGGTAAGATCAGATGCGTCTGATGATGGGGAATCTGATAATCATTTTGCATATTTAGTAATAGACTAAATGTACTTCTTTAGTTATCCATTAATTTTAAGTCTCTTGTTGTTTGTTTAATACATTTCTATATTTAACTTGTATACACTTTTATTGTCTTATTAATAATAAATGTATTTTATTATATATATATATATATATATATATATATATATATATATATATATATATATATATATATATATGAAATAAAATCATTTTATCAATGTTTCTCATCCTGACCTTCTCGCAATTTTAAGAATTAGCCTATAAATATATAATTTGACACTCTAATCTGATGCATCATAATAACTGTACAATAAGGGAACAGATATTGAAGTTACAAAATTATATTTTATGTTATATATATATAGCAAAGAGCTATATATGTTTATATATATATACATATATATATATATATATATATATATATATAATTTTACATTCAATAGCTTTAATATCAGTGTATATTAAATATAATATAAAATAATATAATATAATATAATATAATATAATTTAATATAATATAATATAATATAATATAATATAATATAATATAATATAATATAATATAATATAATATAATATAATTCTTTGTTTTATTTGACCTCCCTGCTTATCTTTATAGACTCACATTGCTTGCAAAAATTATATTTTTTTCACCCCTAGCCAAATGCTTTACCCATTTAGGACAGGACACGTCCAAATTCTCGTCTTTGTGTTAGTCCAGCTAAGAAAGTAGCAGGATCACTCATGGCTTTGTTTGGGGGTGTTTAAGTCACTGGCAGAGACATACAGAAAAATGCGAGTAGGTCAGATGAGGACATGATGTGGCCATGGTGTATTCCTGAATTCATTCAGTGGGAATTCAGTGGGAGTACTGAATTAAATTCAATGTATCAAATTCATCTAACTCTGGTTTTGCTTTCTTTTAGTGCTCTGATGCCAAGATGCCTGAACAAGGGTGAGTGTGTATCTCTAAACATGTTCACACCAAGAACGATAACTAAAATGCTGGGTACTTTTAACCCAATGTTGGGTCAAATATGGACTAACCCAACGTTGGGTTAAAAAATGCAGTTTAAAAATGGACAAATTGCATTTTGGACAAAATCTAAAATGGACAAAAATGCAATAAAAAAATTGACAAATTGCATTGGTTACATTAAAAATGTAACCCAACAGCTGGGTTTGTCCATTTTTAAATTGCATTTTTAACCCAACGTTGTGTTAGTCCATATTTGACCCAACATTGGGTTAAAACAACCCAGCATTTTTTAGAGTAGCATCCACACCAGCAATGATAACGTTCTGTTTATTCGAGTCTTTTAAGCAGAATAGATTCTGATTGGCTATCATTATTTTTATCGTAAGCTACATCAGCTGGGAAAAATTTGTCCTGAGAGTGATTACAACTATGTATTTTATCTGTGCCTTTATTGTTATAGTTGTGGTATGGACTCTGCTATTATTTTATATTAGAACGATTTTTAGATCTATATATTTACTGTTATCGTTACAGTAGTTACCACTCTTGGTGTGAACGGGCCTTTACACCAACAATAATCTCTACAGTGGTCTAATAAAATTTCACCCTACCAATGTACATTTTATGCTGTATTTTCAGGCAAGAGGTAAGTTATGCATTATTTTCTCTAATTAATTACTAAAACTATCTGTAATACCTGTACTGTGTTATAACTTTCATATCTGTGCCCCAGAGAAAGTCCAAGATCTCAGCCTCAAGAAAGGTTATGCTAAAGGTTGGTTTGTAACACACATAACACACAAGTTTGTAACACACATACAGTACATTCGAAACATCCATAATCCATTCTCAAACTTCCGTCCACTGAAGCAACTTTTCTATGGCTGGGACTGTAATAATTATATGATCAATAAGTTATGACAGCTTATGTTTTTACATTGCTTCAACTCATCAAAATAAGTTGTGCAATTTTCAACTTCTACAAGTTCAAAGTTCTACAAGAATCAACCATTTTTAAAGTCAATATAATGTAATTTAAGTTGAAATGACTTAAACATCCAAGTTGATTGTACTTAAAAATTTAAGGCAGCAACTTTTTTTATAGTGCCTTGATTAGACAGTGCAAAGTCAATAACACACCACTAGATGGCAGGCATATGTCTGAACCAAGATAATGTTTGCCAAAACTCAGTGCCCTTAAAGCGCACTAAATACACACCATATCTAGTTACACTTTGGATCGGTAGTTGTTAATAAAGCTCCATAAAACTTTACTTGCACTTTTACAACATTATAAGTGTGTCCCATCAGGTAATTAAAAGTTCTACACACACTTACGGTCTTCACGTCCACTTAAACACTTGAGACAAATACTGGAAATACGTCGGGAAAGTAGACTTGCAAGTGTGGGTATCGGGACGGGTGCATTAACATTTACTTGTGTGTGTTCAGAGTTTGATGGTGGCCAAAGCCAAGGAGGAGCTGGAACAGGAGGCGTTGGATAAAGAGGAAGAGAAGCAGAGGTATCTGACGGAGAAAGCTTCTCCTCTGCAGATGCAGGGCATGTCATTCGCTGAGCTTCAGGTAACCTCCTGGCATAATTCTACATGAAGTCCACCTCCAAACTTCCAGTTTAGCTCATTTGCCATACGAAAATCCTCACGACTTAAAATCTAATGGTACAATCACTGCTGCTCACGCCACCCCACCCTGCTATATTTGCATGTTAGCTTACGTAAGGCTAATGCAAATGTCCAGCCCAATGCCTGTCTATCTTAATTTGACTAATTGCAATGTAAACAGCCATCCAAGCCAACCACGATCATTATTATTAGATGTCCGAGTAAAACGATAAGTGGGAAAATTTGCCATATGATATTTTGTTTCTCATAATAAAATACTTTTTGGATAAGCTTTATTTTGTTAGTGTGTGTAATATTATACGCATTCACAAATAGGATTCCTGAAACTCAATTAACATTTCTGTCTCTTTTAGGAACTCTGTCAAGAGCTTCATGGTAAGATTGATGTGGTGGATGAGGAGCGCTATGATATTGAGGCCAAAGTCTTACTGAATAAGCGTGAGGTATGACAATCCTCATAATCCATCGTTTAATAACCAGTTGGACAATGTCATAATGTGCTTTCTTCATGCGGTCTATTTGGAGGTTTCTAATATTAGTATGCAGCTCTGAGCATTTGGGATTGTGATTGTACATAGGCAAAGACCGGTTCACACCAAGAACGATAACTATAAAAATAACAATAACGATATTAGCGTCCAATCCATTGAATGGGAACGTTCTTTTATTCTAAGCGCGTACTGCAATTCTGTCATCTGCCACTTTAAATGCTCGAGCTCATTAAAGCAGGAGGGATTCTGATTGGCTGTCCATCTGTTGGAAAAAAATCGTTTCTCTATGTGGTTATCGTTATAGCTGTGGTGTGGTGCTATCCTTTTATATTAGAAAGATTTTTAGAACTAAATCTTTATTGTTATCTTTATAATTAACGTCCTTGGTGTGAACGGGCCTAAAGGGAGCACAATAACTGAAATGTAGCCTAATTCCGTAAATATACTGCAAATGTGTGTCATACAAACAGAGTTACTCATGAGAATCAACTCCAAATTGATTCTGATACAGTTTGAAATTAGCATGTCGTCAAGCTAATAACAAGGCACTCTAATCAGCTTAAAAACTCACAAAAGTAGACACAAATGCTGGTTAAAACAGTACTTTTGTAGAATTTTGTTCATAATTGACATTTCTTTTGCTTCGTTTGCTAACTTAAATGGATTTGTTCTTCATAGCAGTGCATTATGGGATGACTTATCCACAACGAATAGCCTACATGCACTGCATCCAAAATTGCATATACTGTCTGAGTAGGTACTACATTTGATTACGAATTTTCTTTGTGACTGTCAAAAAGTGTGTTTTATGTAGTATGCCTGTGTGTAGTACGAATGTAATCCAGACGTACAACGTTTGCCATATTGCGTCACTTCACTGCCATTCACAAATCCTCTCCCGCGGCCTCATGGGATAGTAAAGTGTCAATATCAGATGCTCACTTCAGACCCAGACAGCAACATAGTGTCGGCCCAGATCCGGGCCACATCTGGTACGTGTTCAACATGTACCAGATGTGGCCCGGATCTGGGCCGACACTATGTTGCTGTCTGGGGAATCTCTGAAAGAAGTAGGTCAATCAGGTCATAAATTCGGACATACTACTCATTTCACTACCTGTTATTTTGCCTACGATATAGTAGGGAAGAAGGTATATTTGGACACAGGGGTGCAGTACTACCTCTGACACTGACCTAAAAAAGGCATAGTTATAGTAATAATTATTCAAAAGTATATTATGCCTGTGCGCTCACAAAAGAATACAAACACGCGGAGCATGAGTGTCCGAATCCCGACACGGAACCGAAGCCAAACTAGACCGGAATGCCGGGATCCAAACACCACGCCCCGCACATGAAACAAGGCACATAGACAAGTGAGCGCAGACAAAGACGAGACAAAATAGGAGTGTCAGAGCTCTGTCACAAAACCAAGAAATGAACTAGACAGAAGTGACAGAACCCTGACACTAGGAGAATGCTATCTATGTAGGGAGCTCACTAGCTTTTGGAACAAGGCCTTAGTTGATCTCTATGCTAGATATCTCATAAGTAGGCTAATCAAATGACCGTCCGTCCTCTAGATCAAAGACCTGAACATAAAGGTTCTGGACCTGAGGGGGAAGTTCAAGCGGCCCACCCTGAGGAGGGTGAGGGTTTCTGCAGATGCCATCCTCCGATCTCTCCTAGGCTCAAAGCACAAGGTCTCAATGGACCTACGAGCCAACCTCAAATCTGTGAAAAAAGAGGATACTGAGAAGGTACAATGTCATCTGAACACATAAATGAAGTTACATGACCAATTCAAGCAATGCTTACATAGTCAAATGGGTATATTGGTGCAAATGCCTGCAGATGAAACCATATAAACAAAACTAGACAAGTAGGACAATCTTGGAATGTTCCATGTAAGATAATGAGAGTAAACTGTTAATCCCTCAAGGTTACGCCAGTTAAAGGCTTAAAAACATTACTAACCTTCTCACCTTACTCCCTAAACTTGTGGATCAAGCAATAGGCAATGGTCCACATGCAGATATGAAAAGAGACAATGCACCCTGACTATTCAGAGCTTAACAGAGCTCAGACAAGAAGGATGACATCACCTCCAGCAGCTGTTGGAAAGGCGGAGGCTCATGGGATGTGAGTCAGAGGGGTAAAAGGCAACGTTTTTGGATACCAAACAGTGACAATGTTAATTATTTTCAGTGTTTGTCTTGACTATAATAGAGATTAGGTGTTGGATGACAGACACGAGAGTGGACAACAGAAGTATGGTTCGCTAGAAGAAAAGCTTTTTGTGTAGATGCGTAGCTGAATTCATTCCAAATAAAATATTGTATTGTGTTTCAGATAGATGAAACACAACATACTGATACCGAAGAGACCAAGCCCTTAAGAGTAGATAAACCAGCAGATTAAAGGGACATTGTGGGTTATTTTCAATTGAATGTCTTCGGATCATATCTGTCGCGTGTTGTCGATTAGCTAGTGATGGACAGTCCATCTGGTACACGTAGAATCCAAGTGCCGGCTAAATTACGATTTTAACAATCCTTACTGTTCCTTTCTGACTCAAACTGTGCCAAGAACAGTGAGATCCTTGAAGCTTGGTTTATCACATGAAGTTACTAATGACGAATTTTCAATATGGCTACTTTTGAATGCCTGTCAATGGAGATGGATGTTTTTTAGAACTAGATAGTGTAGTTGCAACATCTACCAGCAGGGGCTAGTGTCTTTGATAACCAGCTTAACCTCAAGTCTTTGAACGTAACCTATTTTTCTTTTTTCATTCAAGTGAAATCACCCAAAGTGGCTGAACCAAATTCATTATATTGGCATTCAATTGAACATCAATAGTTTGTTGACCACTCAAACTTGTTTAATCGTCACTTTGTAATAGAAACACTGCTGTATCTTTCTGCAGAAGAGGCCAGTTGAGGACAGTGACTGGAGGAAGAACGTCGAGGCCATGTCTGGTATGGAGGGAAGAAAGAAAATGTTTGATGCAGCAAAAGGCCCCACCCAGTGAAACCTTAGTGAAGTTAACATGAAAGATCATGCAACTTTTGTTTGGCAAATAAAAGGTTAGGTTTAGAGTTGCATACTAAACATAGCATTAATGTACTAGATATACTTTAATAGTCTGGTTTCAGTTTAGGTGTCATTAAACTGACAATTAAAATGACACTTGCACTTCATTGCAACTGCTCTGCATTGGTGCAAATGATTGTGCAACTTTCATGTGGCCAATAAGTAAATAATTACTTGCTTAGTTTATCTTTTATTATGTCAATATTCAGTTATGAGAAAGAGTAAGGTGTACCAATGTATTACGAGAATAAACAAAGTGAAACATTTGTCGATGTCCAAGACTCATTATACATGTGTAGTCTTACCAAAACTTTTCCAGAATCTGGCTATGGATTAACTCTGGATAACCCTGACTTGCAATGGTGAAATTGAACTTATGAAATAAAAAATAAATTGAAGTTTATCTGATTAATAAGTTTTAACAACACATGTGACACTGCACCACAAAACCAGTCACATGGGTCCATTTTGTGAAATTGAGATTTATAAAGCTGAAAATAAGCTTTCCATTGATGTATGGTTTGTTAGGATATGACGATATTTGGCCGAGATACAATTTTTTTTTTATCTGAGGGTGCAAAAAAAATTTTACTTTAAAGTTGACCATTTATGTTCGCATTCACTCACAAAAACAAAACCTAATATCCTAATGATTTTTGGCATAAAAGAAAAATTGATAATTTTGACCCATACAATGTATTGTTGGCTATTGCCACAAATATACCCGTGCAACTTATGACTGGTTTTGTGATCCAAGGTCACATATGTTTTTGCATTGCTTTATAAGATTAAAGGCCCACTGAAGTGCCTTGGAATTCACAGCTTTGTATGATGCGTTGATGTAATTTCTTCTGAAACAGGAAGCTAAGGCGGGACATATTGAATGGCTCCTCCCCCTTTTCAAATAGCAAGCAAATCCAAGATGATACGTTGTTGGATTCAATAGTAGAGGTGTGAATAGCCATTTCATTGTTAACCAACGTACAGTTGGAAAACGGAATAAAACTTGAACGTCTGAGCAACTGAACACACATCTCCAACCCAAATTGCTCTGTGACGCTTATATCATATATCATATTAAAAACTAAAAAAAACTCCATTTTGATTTCAGGGGGCCTTTAAGATAAGCAATTTACAACTTTTTTTATAAGTTATTCACGGTTCAACTAATTTTTTGAAGTCAGTTTAATGTCATTAAAGTTGAAACGACTTAAATATCCAAGTTGATTGTACTTAAAAATTTAAGGCAGCAACTATTTTTTACAGTGTTGTAAATTAACTTGTCAGAAAGTGCATAATAACATAAGTGCGATAACTTCTTTTTGCATGCTATGCCAATAAAATGCCTGCAAAATTAATCGGATGTGCTGTGTTTCTTTGTTTAGTCTAATTGAATGCAAATGTTTAAATTGCTATTGAATAGGCCTCAGGATCATGCAGAGCTGATGAGATAAGGAGTTTGTGCAGGAAGTAAAGCGTTAACTGTGGAGACTGTCATCTGAAGACAGTGGACTCCAACCCTTATTTGCATAGTGGATATCGCTGTCTCTTCCCTGTGTTAGCATTGGGTGGAGTGTTCAGGCCACTTGTGCTTGATGTAGTTATTTAACGTTTTACTGTTGAAGTACATTGTGACGTTCCTTAAGTGGGATGTTTTTTTTTTTTTTTTCTCTGTTTGCTTGAGTGAATATAGAGGCAATTGTAAGTGAAACAATATAGCGGAAACATGTCACCAGATTTGTCATTCCAGCGAAGTTGCCTTTTATTTCCTTTATGACCAAACCCTTTTTATACTGGATAGTCTACTATGGCTTTCATATTGCCCTGGTCAAAGTACAGCAGATCTACTTGTCTCTTGTAGGTGTGGCACAGGGAATAAAGCAAACCCCTCCAGCCCTGGAGTATCAATGCTTTCTGAACTGCAGAGTAAATTCCGCTGTGAATAACTGACATAAAATGTCTTAAACGCTTGACTTCACTTAAAATGCTGTATTCCTCAGTGCTTTGAATCATGTAAGATGTTTCAGAATGTAGGCTTATATCCTTTTGAAAACATGTCACCACATCTACACTGCTAACTGATGCAATGCAACAAAACTATTGCTTCAGTACTGAGTCAACACAGCATAAAATAAAGTGTTCCCATGCAAAAAGTAGACGTTTGTGATTGATGTCATTTATAATAACAGGAATATTCTTTACTCACTCACTTACAATGACAGACTTTTTATAATTCCATATGACAAAAAAAAAAAAAAAAAAAAAAGATATATAGGCTATATATATAATATATATAAGGTAAAGTCAGGGCGGAGCTTGATTTTGTCCAAGGGGAATTGATTGGATGGTTGTGGTTTGCTATTGCTCGATCCCATGTGAGTGACAGGTTGCCCCGGCCTCATTATTATGATTATTATTATTATTAATATTATTTTATTAGGCTATTATTAAAATGATAATTAACAATAATTATTATTTTAAATGCGATTTCATAATGATGATGATCTTGTGCACGGAAAACATATTTATGATAAATACTGCAATATTCCCCCAAAAATATTTATTAATCATTTAATGATTTAAATGTATTATTATTATTATTTGTTGTTGTTGCATTTCTAAATATTCTAAAATATTTAAGGCAAATTTTCATAATTTCATAATATATTATAATATAAAAAATGTTTCTGATATATTTTTGTCAATTTATTTGAGCTTTTTGACATTTCACTAAAACAATATTTTGAGGTTTATTTCTTAAGTAACTATATAGCTTTTTTTACGCTTGCTGACCAGCGATTTATAATAAAGGGAGCGTTCTTGCGTCGTCGTGATTATCGTGTATGTGTTCCTGCGTCGTCCACACACCCATACAGCCGTTCACTGGCATAAACATGATACCCGAGCTGATAAAAATACGGAAGTGATTCAATAATAATGTATTAACAGTGAAGTGAACATGTATGATGTGAAGGCTCGGCGGGAGGTGATGAAGGTGGTCATGTGACGCGGCTCTCGTGAAGGTGCGGGGTAAAGGTGACACACACACAGTCAGACAGAAGAGCGCAGGACTTCACACACCTCTCTCCTACCGACAAACAAAAATAATGTCCATTAGCAGGAAAAACTGGTCTGCTTTGTCAACGTAAGTAGATTTAAATATATATTAAGCGTTAATTTGGTTTGGTCCGGTTAGTGGTTTTGCGGTTTCCAAAAAAAAATGTGTCTGTACAGGTTGCAGAAGCAGGTGTCCATGGATGTTTAACTTACAACTATCATAACTATCACTGTAATGCAATTATTTACTATGGTTTTTTTTTTCATTTTTAAGAAAAAAATAATAATGAAAACCCCACCGAAACGGAAGAATAGTAACTTGTAAAAGAATAAACACACCGAGTTTCCTTTCCCAGAAATATAGTTGGCTACTGTAGCACCCACGGTAAAGCACTTCCAATGTAATATACACTTAGAGTCATCTTGATATGTAGCAAGTCATGTGCATGTTGGCTGACAACTTTATGACTAAAATAAAAACTGAAAGTATTAGTCTAGACTGGACATGGACTTGAAGTTGGTGATGATGCAGGTTGTGTTTATTTTGACAGCTAGTAATGCATTCATATCCAGAGTAATGTCATGCTTTCAGACTAAATGCAGTGAGTATCTTTGAACCAAATCAGAGCTTGAAAAACCTGTTATTGCACAATGAAACACTGTTTTCAAACTGAAACACAATAGTCCACCTCTGGGATATATCATCATGACCTTTGATCGTATTGCATCTTTCTCATATTTTCAAAAAGACTGCCGGATGGATTTCAGTCGTCAGTAGCTCAGAACGTCATTTCCAATTTGTTCAGTTTGCCTGAATAGAGTTTTAAATAAGTCAGATGAAAAGTTTGATTTTTTATTTTTTATTATAAAAATCTATCTATCTATCTATCTATCTATCTATCTATCTATCTATCTATCTATCTATCTATCTATCTATCTATCTATCTATCTATCTATCTAGGCTATCTATCTAGGCTATCTATCTATCTATCTATCATCTGTCTGTATGTCTGTCTGTCTGTCATCAGCATCAATAGTCACAGAAAAGTGGAATGAAAAATCATGTATGTTTAGATATGTAGGGAAAGTCTGAATGGTTAGTGCTAGAATATAATAATTCTATGTTTAATATTAATGCCTGTTAAATGTGTGCTGTGTTTGATCTTCAGGCTGGCTCGACAGTGGACTGTGGAGGATGACGAAGAGGTGGAGAGAGAGAAGAGGAGGAAGACCAGGGAGTCTACAACAGACACGGATGAAAGTCCCACTGGAGAGACTGAACCACAAACCAGTAGGTGCGAGAACAATAAAAGGACCGAAATTACACCGAAAACACAACTTTAGGCAACTTTCATTTGCAGTGCATTAATGCGTTCTACTGTGTGTCCACTTCAACTTTCTTAAGAACTGTAATCAGCTTTAAACTGATAAGACTCTGATATACAGTATATCAAACTAAATGCAAATTTTATGTTAAATATTTGCATGAAGCAATTGACCTTACAGAACACCGGGATGAGCGCTTTTAGAAAACTATAGATAAAGGTTTATGGTATCATAAATTTGAACATGAATATGATCTACATGTAATGTTGTAATTTGGTCTCATAATACCATACATGAACACTGTCCATGTTTATGTAGAAAAGCAGATTGCCCAAAATAAAAGTCTTGTCTGATAAACACGTTTACAAGTATATTCTCATGTACCAGAATCTCTCCCAGTGGCTTAAAAGAGTGATGAATCTATCAAAGTACAAAGACAAATTCTGCCCCCCATGGAGTGGAACAAGAAGATCATGTAAATTTAATAATGCTGTGTTTAGACATGTCTGCATCCCCTTGTGAAAAAGAAGTGCGCTTAATTGTATTGAATGCCTTAACCTCTTAATCTTAAACCCAGTACGAATGCATGGAAATAAATGTGAAAAAGCCAAAATGACATTATATAAACACACACTTACGTAATGTTTCCAGTGTTAGCGGGCCTGCTGATGATGGCGACTCCGGTGGCGGTATGGTCCAGCTGCAGATGGACTTTGTGGAGATGTTGCGAGTCCGTGATGAACGCCGGAGGATGAGGCACGTTGAAACGCTGAGGAAGAATAAGGAGGAAGAGGAGGGGGGCAGCCTGGACGCAGAGCCCCATGTGGAGCTGCTGGGGGAAAAGGAGGATGAGGAACTCACCAAGAACATCCAGCATCTCGTGGAGACCTTCATGTCACCAGAACCTCCCACCAACACCAGAGACACAGAGACACAGGAGAAGGTAGGAAAACACTAGAGAAGTGATTCTCAACCTTTTTGATTCTAAGGTCCCCAATTGTCCACAACAAAATTCGAAAGCCAGACACTCCTAGTTTCTGTGAATTAAACTTCAGAATTCCAGATGTTTTAAGAGCTGAATGTTATTCAAGGTTCCCAGTCTTTTAAACCAATGAATTTACATGACTTTTCCAGTTGATCATGATTTACTGTTTATAGATTTACAAATATTTTTTTGAAATGTAAAAGAACAGGCACACTGCTATTTCTGCCTCCAAAGAAGTTTAACAAATCACATTGTTTCAACCACATCCGGTCTTCGTCAGGCAAAGAAAACAACAAACATCAACAACCTTTATATCAACGTGAAAAAGTTGTTGATATTTGTATAAATTTCAACTTATTATAGTCTAATATGCTATTTTTACAGTTTTCTTTTGATCGAGCACCTGCTGAAGTGACGTTTGGATACTAATTTGAATTCATACAAATATTTTTTACAATTTCTACCTGATAAAATATTCAGAACATAATTAAAAAAAAAGTTCCCTTGGAGTGCTAGGATTTTATAAATTGGTATGACATTTCCAGGTTTGGAATTCATTCTTCTGAAGTACAATCAAAATTAGGCTACCTTATATATCCATTTTTCCCCCAAAAATAGCTAGGACCAGCATTTTCGATCATTTTCACAAAACCTTCATGGCCCCCAGAATATTTTGTTGTATAAATATTTGAACATACAATATACCCAGAGAGCAACATAGTGTCGGCCCAGAGCCAGCCCAGATCTGGTACACGTGGATGCCACACGTACCAGATGTGGGCCGGATCTGAGCCGACACTATGTTGCTGTCTGGGTATCAAAAGAAAGAACAGAACCTCTTCTTTAAAAAAAATATTCTAGCTTCACGCATTCTTTTTATCAACACTTGAATATGGGTAAGTTTCATTAAAAAAAGCAACATTTTAAACAAAAAAAAGCTAAGAAAACCATGTTTTGTCAAACACTACTTCCGTAATGGATTCAGAACGATAATCAAAACATAAATGAAGTAGATCGAGTAAATCAAAGCTTCACAGTCTTAAACCTCATCCTCTGTCGACATTTCATTCAGTAAAGAAAGGTGGTTTTAATTTAAGTGCTGTTTAATAATCACGCTAGCTTACATGTGCGTTAGCAATGCTTCTGTTTCCGTTTCTGCTTCTTCTTCACTTGTTTTTGGATCCATAGATTCTGTACTCTTTCAGAAGATGCACAATAGCGCCCCCCAACAGTATTACAGTGAAAACACAGATTGCCGGAAAATACTGTCAATGGAGGGGAAGCGTTGTCATAAATGACGGAAAATTCCTTCAATGGCAGGGAAAGAGTTAAGATATTTACAAATCTCTTCACAAGACTTGGGTTAAACCACTCAATTAATTATTTTTACTATGCCTTTCCCTTTCAATGGAACTCGAGCTGCTTCGAAATGCTGTGGGAACGCCTCTGCGTGATTGCGTCATGAAGCACGTATGAAACCAGTCCAATCGCGTGACGGAACGTCATGTGACGTCATCGACCAGGAAACTATAAAGCACACCTGAACCAAACAGCGTCAGCTTCTGTGTCTTCAGCAAGCGCTCTATGTGAATCTATGTCCCTGATGTTTTAGTCTGTCTTAGAATTTGCTAGGCAGGAGTTTTCTCCCATAAATATATATATATAAAAAAAGCTTTATAATGGTGAGCGAACAACATTTCAATAGTGTGTTCATCCCTACCCAATCTACATCACGGGTGGGGATGCACATGTATTGTGTGTTGTTCGTTTAGGAGCGCAGCACGTTCAGTCAGCCCTCGAAGGGGCTGAGTATGAGCATTGTTGTGAGACAGTAGAGAATGCTGTGCTCCCGCCGATCGCTCTTTGAGGAGGGCGACTCGGCTCGTGTTCCTCACGTCCCGCTTCTGCTGTGGCAAAGCAGCGGCTCAAGTCATGGGCTTTGCAAATGGATCTGGCAGAGGGGTTAGAGATGGGCTTCGCCCTTTCTCTGCCTTCACCTGCCCAGGTCCAGTGTCTCATCTCGGGGTCGGAAGCACGTTACTTCCACCCCGAATGAGGCACCGGTACTGCAATTATCCAGTTCTGAGGAGCTGAATGTTGTAGTTATCGAAACAGACTTGCCACTTCAAGTGAAGCAAACAGCCTTTTGAATCGTGTGTCCCTCCCTGCCCTCACTACATTACATTATGTTAAAGTGTTTGTTTGGGGGCGGTGCATGCACGTCAATGTGGGCTGACAGTTTCAGTGTGGGCTGACAGTTTCAGCCCAAGGTCTGTGGCAGGACCATCATCTCTCATGGTATATCAACTGTATAGAAATGTTGGCGGTGTTCAAGGCTCTGAAACACTTCCTCCCAGACCTGAGGGGCCATCATGTGCTTGTTCGGTCAGACAACACATCGGTGGTCTCCTATATAAACCATCAGGGGGGTCTGCAATCGCGTCCCTTATACAAGCTGGCTCACCAGATCCTCCTGTTGGCCCAGGGGAAGCTACTTTCGTTAAGAATGATATATATCCCAGAGTACTTAAATCAGGGGGCAGACATCCTGTCGAGGCAGGGGCCAAGGCCTGGGGAGTGGAGACTCCACCCCAAGGTGGTGGAGCTCCTTTGGGAGAACTTCGGTCGAGCCGAGGCCGACCTGTTCACATCCCAAGAGACCACACATTGTCACTGTGGTTCTCAATCAGCCATCCAGCCCCTCTGGGGTTGGATGCCATGGGGCACAAATGGCCGAGGTCACATGTTTACGCATTTGTATTTGTATTTTTATTTATTAAGCACAGATAAACACAACAGCAGTTGAACCATAGTGCTGTACAAAGTAGATAAAACAATGAAAGGACACAAACAAAAAATAAAAGGAAACGGTACAAAATAAAATCAGCAAAGTTAACATACAAAGTTTAAAAAGCCAAAGTAAAAAAATAAGATTTCAATTTAGATTTAAACTCATTAACAGAATTTGACGTTTTCACAGATAAGGGGAGACTGTTCCATAGCCTAGGCCCCACTATTGCAAATGCACGATCACCTCTTGCCTTTAACCGTGATCTAGGCTGAGACAAAGAGCAGTTTTTTATGGACCTGAGACAGCATTGTGAGACCGCATTTTGTGGACCTGAGACCTGATTTCCCCCGAATATTCTGCTCCCAGGAGTTCTGGGAAGGGCTCGCCAGGATGGGGTCAGTCTACTGCTAGTAGCCCCGTTCTGGCCACCCCGAATATGTTTGTAGACTTAGTGTCTTTCCTCAACGGCTCTCCTCTGGAGATTCCGATCAGGAGGGACCTACTCTCTCAGGTGAGTGGGTTGATCCTTCACCCCCGCCCAGAACTGTGGAAACTGTGGGCTTGGCCTCTGAGGGGGCCTAGCTCATAAGTTCTGGTCTCTCAACTGAGGTTGTTGAGACCATTCTCCACTCCAGAGCTCCGTCCACAAGGAAACTGTATGCCTTGAAGTGGAGACCTTTCACTTCCTGGTGTGGAGAGCACCAGCTGGACCCAGTTAACTGCCCAGTGGGTGCAGTGCTGGAGTTCCTGCAGGAGCACCTCTCCACAGGGTTATCCCCCTTCACACTGTACGTGGCGGCACTAGCTGCTTACCACGTCCCTTTGAGTGGAGTATCTTTGGAGAGACACCTACTAATAACTTGTTTTCTTTTGTGGCACTTTGAGGCTGAGGCCAGCAGTCCGCACGAGGGTGCCGACATGGGACTTGGCTGTTGTACTAGAAGGCCTCTCCCTAGCTCCATGCAAGCCCATTGAGGAAGTTTCAGAAAATATCTCTCTAAAGAATGTCTTTCTCCTCGCTATTTCGTCTCTCAAGACAATTGGAGACATTCAAACACTTTCGGTGTCTCCCTCGTGCATGGAATTTGCTCCTAGTATGGTAAGGGGTTTTCTTCACCCTAAGACCAGGTTATGTTCCTAAAGTTCCTACTAATACTGTAAGACCTTGAGTACTGCAGGCCTTCTACCCTCCTCCGGACGTCAGACCTAGATAAACTTTATCTGCTCTGCCCGGTTAAGGCCTTAGATGCTTACGTCCACAGAACTGTGGAGAAAGTCTGAACACTGTTTGTTTGCTTTGGGGTACCCACAAAGGGGTTCCCAGCATCTAAGCAGAGGATGAGCAAGTGGGTGGCCGAGGCCATCTCACTTGCTTATGAGTCGGCCAGTCAGCCTTCACCTTTGGCTGTACGGGCCCACTCCTCTAGGAGTATGGCTGCACCAATCCAGGGGTGCAGGTGCTTTCACCTAGATGTGCACATTGATTTCACACAGACGGACACTCGCTCTTACGTATGTAACCCTAGTTCCCTGAAGAGGGAACGAGACGCTGCGTCACCCTGCCATACTCCTGGCATGCCCGTGATCGACTTGCTTCAGCTTATCAAGCTGACGCTGTTTGGTTCAGGTGTGCTTTATGGTTTCCTGGTCGATGACGTCACATGACGTTCCGTCACGCCATTGGACTGGTTTCATATGTGCTTCATGATGCAATCACGCAGAGGCGTTCCCACACTGTTTTGACACAGCGTCTCGGTCACTCTTCAGGGAACTAGGGTTACATACGTAACCGAGACGTTATGAACTCCTGGTTATCTGGACTTTCAATGGATGGACAAAAAAATAAAAGCAAATATCTGGATATGTATTTTGAAGATTAACCAAAAACAGGTTTGGAACAACATGGGGATGAGTAAATGATGACAGAATTCTTGGCTGAATTTTGACAGAATATATCCTTACATCACACGTAGAGTCTGATGTAAGATATTCTGTCAAAATTCAGCCAAAAATTCTGAATTTAGTTGATGGACTCTATCTATCACTATTACCACTGGGCTTCGTACGGTTTGGTGTTTGTTGGTAGAACAAATACTTTGCCATTAGCTGGCAGCAATTATGAATAACTTCTTTAAATAAACCAACTAAAAGCTTAGAATGTTTTGGCATAGCATATTCTTTGCAAAGGCTTGCAACCTGAATTGGGATCTTGTTTTTTTGATAGGGTTATGCATCAGTTCTCACAGCAGGGGAATATTAATGTTGCAAATGACATTGTAGCACTACTCATTAGGTTCTATATATAGTAGGCCAGTGGCAATGAAATAGTCATGTTGTATCAAGCTGATGGAAGTCAACGAGACATCAACGTCTCATTATGTTTGTCATTCACAGAAAAGTTCAAATGAACTTGTTTTGCAATGGATTAATAATAAAATAATAAAAACCCTGTCTCCGCTATCCACTCAGAGTTTGTAAGTTGTCACTTCCACACAGTGTACATCTGACAGGTTTCATCATGTGGCTAGGGGTCAGAGGTCATCTGCTTGCTTTGAAGCTGTCTCCTGTTATACCACCTGTGGAGTGTGTACTTAATCATCTACAGGATTAACAGAAAGAGCTGTGGGAGGCCCAGTTTCCCTTACACACACCTACATGACCAAGACATGAGAGAACATGAAGTCATTTGACCCACTTCTGAAGTGTGCTGTGAGAGATTTAAAAACAAAAATGAGTTCTCAGCCAACAACATGTAATGCTCAAGGACTATTGAAGTTTCAGTAGTAGCACTATAGTTTACAGTCCTGTTCATACTATATACTTATTGTAGTAAATACAAAAACTGGCTAATAACTAGTTACTAACTCTGAAACTACCCTAAACGTAACCTTAGCCCACGTAGTTACCTTATATTAACAGTACTTGGTACATGTAAGTAAAGTGCTACAGAAGTTTGAATTAAAAGACGTTCATTTTAATGAAACCGCAGTCTTTCACTGTGAATTATGAATTCTAGCTTGATTTATCTTCTTATGTTAGTATAAAGCAATGCTAACAGCATCTACCCAAAAATAGCAATTTTAACCAATAGTTGTAAAGATTTCAGTGATCTCAATACAAATGTGCTTGAATGTGAAAGTAAGAGATATTCTCAGTAATTGGTTGTCAATTCACTTCACATTTTAAATTTAAGGTTGACAGTATATCCAAAAGCTCACAGTACACAGATAGAGATATTTTTATTTCAAATGCTGTTCTTTTGATACTTTTATTCATCAAAGAATCCTGAGCAAAAGTTTCACGGTTTCCACAAAAACATGAAGCAGCAAAACTGCTTTCAACATTGATATTAATAAGAAATGTTTCTTGAGCATCAAATCAGCATATTAGAATGATTTCTGAAGGATCATGTGACACTGAAGACTGGAGTAATGACTGGACTTGACTATATTACAATACAAAAATAGTTATTTTAAAATGTAATGTTATTTCACAATATTACAGTTTTTACTGTATTTTTGATCAAATGAATGCAGCCTTGATTAACATAAAAGGCTTCTTTGAGAAATATAAAAATCGTACTGACCCAAAACATTTGAACGGTAGTGTATTTATCAGAATATAGTCATTTTTGTTGGAAATTTACAGTAAAAGTGATTTATATATCTAACAATCTAATGATGTTTGCTTTATCCAATCAACAAACTGCACAATTGTACAAATGAAAGTTTTGTACAAAACACAATTGGTAATTACTTAATCTTAATTTAATTTACATAATTTTTTTTTTTATGTGGAATTTGATGGATGCAAACCAAAAGATAAGATCACATTGATACAATGATACATCTGGCAACAGTGCAAAAATAGCTTCCTGTTATAACAGCCAAGTTATAAGATATGTGTATAAGATCACACTTAAAGGAGAACTCGGTAACTCTAGCGAACTCTAGTCACTTCTTCGCTGATTTTCCCTTTTGTTGTCACATGTTTTCCCCACAAGCTCCCCCTACAGCTGTGGGAGGGCGTATATTTCACAACACGGTCGTAAAAAACTCACTTGCGGCGGCCTCCTCCCCCTCTCTACCACTGCTCATGTGCGTTTGTTTTGATCGGAGCAAGCCAATTGTATCGTGTGGAGCTATGTCTACCGAGGTGGGTAATCTGGTAATACATCATACATGCGTGTTTGTTTATGTCGAATTGCCGTAAAGCAATTTGTGTTTCGCGCTCGTTCTCATTCTCGTTCTCGCTTCTCACGAGACTTCCAATTTCTATCTTGCCGGGACGGTAGTCCCCAAGTTGCAAGGTTGGTTTTCCGCCTGGGAACGCTGGGGGGAGCGGGGAAAGTCACCAATATCACCAGAACAGGTTGTTTAACCATCCAAATGATTTCTAGACAGTTTTATTACGTTAAAAAAGTTACCAAGTTCTCCTTTAAGTTATAAACTCACATAATGAGACAAATGATGTGATGCTGCACAATAATTGCAAATACACGTGTGCCTAACAACACCACTCAATAACAAATTCTTCTTCATCTTGATACATTCCCAGCACAAAGTAATCCTGCACAATATCTAGCGTGGTGTGGCGACACAATATTAACACAATTCTTCCATCGCATCATTTTCGGTTACATACTCAATTGCATTTTTGTCTTTTTGCAGCGAGAAAATGGAGACACGAACCAAGATGCAGCATCAAAAAACTCCCAAGCTCCCTCAAAAGCATCCCGAAAGTTTGTGAGGTACTTACATTTCTTTTATGTTATACTTATTTGAATTGGCGTGAGATGTTGGTTGGACTCACTGTCATGTAAACCCAGCTCTTTTATCATTTCTGTCACTGATGACATTAATGTTTGTAGTTGTGCTGATTGCCATCATGAAAGCCCTGCTCAAATTGATGATTCTGTTCTCTTTGATCAGCTCTCTCTCCATGTCCTTTGATAAGAGTCCCTCATCACCCTCAGCAACCAGCAGACTGGTTTCTCCTCTGAGCCCCAGGTCTCCGCCCCCTCAGTCTCCAGGGGCGGAGCCACCACACAGCCCTGCCCACTCAGGCTCTGTGAGCCCCGCATCCAGCGGAGACACAGCGGTGAGACAAACACAGACTCCCACAGACAGCACAGCTGTTTTGTTTAGTATCGTTTCCCTGCAAAACATACTGTGATGATACCATGGTGCAATGATAGTCACACCATGATACCAATGGCATTTATATGGAACTTCAAAGAATAGCATAGTATTACCATGGTACATCTGAAGTAGAATGATATCAGGGCTCCCTCTTGAGGAACGCTGACGCTATGGCACTTACTGTAATGGCTGTAATGCACCTGTGGCCAACAGAAGCAGCAGATTTTCACAGATATGATAAATGAGCAAGGGGATCAACAAGGAAACACTCATCCTTGTGAAAAAGAAGTGCACTATGTCTATAAATCTATACATTTATCTTAAATTTATATATTTTTTAAAACCTGCACTTGCAGATAACATAATATTAATGACATAAAAGGCAATTTAAATGCATTTAAAGATCATTTACTTTCATGACACTTTGTAATAATGTCAAATTAAAAGTTTTACTTTAAAGCACATTTTTAAATCATAGGTTTAATATTTTTGTCATGCTTTAAAAATGTAATTATTTTGATGTGTTGACTAATTAATTATTAATTTATAATTGAATATAGTGTGTTATTCAATATCACATTTAAATGAAATATATTTTAAATGTACTAAATTGCAACTTTATTACAAATGTGTAATTACAAATATATTTAAATATAGCATTAGTGTATATTTTATAAGAACAATAGTATGAAATGAAATTACATATAAAGATGTACAGTACATAAGTGAGTCGAAAAAGTGCTCTAATTGCATTTAATATACATTTTAATATAATTATTTTTTATTTAATTGTTATAACATGTAATTAAGTGTCTGTAAACATCACATTCATAAGTATATTCTTTTTAAAGTGTATTATTTCTGTAATAAGAACACAATAAGGGCACCGAGTTGTCATTTCTCTTCTATTTATTATTTACAGGGTTTACAACCACATTCAGCTGAATTAACTGCAGAATAATTTAGGCCAATTCTAGAGATTATTTATCATTTTTTTTATTGATGATATTTGTGTAAAACATTACGCATTCTCTTACTAGCTCATTTTGTTTGCATGTATGCACAGAGACATGAAAATGGGTCACCGAGCAATTTCGAACCAGCTGCGAAACCTGCGTTCACACGGCAGAGCTCCAGAACGGTGTCCTTCAGGGTAAAGCTCTCATTTTACTATATAAATACATCCGAGATAATTTAGCATGAGAGTAAATATATGTCACACAGTGTCAACATTTGCATTGCATATGGAAAGGATAGCAAGCCTGTCAAATTTCCTTGTGTCAATAATAAACTTTAAGTGCTACGTCATGTACTTCATAATTACAGCGAGGACATTCATACACCTGCTTTTCATTATTTATGCCATGTGCTGTGAGGGAGGACTAATTTGTTAAATATTTGACTAACTGAAAGAGCAGATAAGACAGTACTGCTTTGCGCCTCACTGTCATAATCTGTTTCAGATGATGAAGAAGAAGGAGGAAGACAACATGCCGTTACAGAGAAGGTACTGTACTGAGCAACACACACTGAGATTGATTGAAATGTGCATTTGGCTTTGGAAATGTGCAAGTTTCCCTTGCACTTGTAGTGTATCTCAAATTTTAACAGTATATTTGAAAAAATAAACTGTACTTGCAGATAATATATTGTAATATTAATGAAATAAAAGGCCACTTGACTGTTAAGTCACTTAATAATAATGACAAATTAAAAGTTTTACTTTTAAGTACATTTAAATCATTGTTTTAATATTATTTTGTCGTGCTTTAAAGAAGTACACTTATTTTGATGTGTTGACTAACATACTAAAGCACATGTCAAAGTACTTGATTTTAATTTTAACTGTAGTCTGTTATTTGATATTACATTTAAATGTACTAAACTGCAACTTCAGCATTACAATTGTGTTAAATGTTTTTCAATACATGACATAAGTTTCTTTGTTAATGTTAGTCAATAAAAATCCAGCTGTTCATTGTTTGTATATGTTAGTTCACAGTGCATTAACTAACAAATTCAACCTTTGATTTTAATAACATATTAATTTAATATTAACTAAGATTAGTAAATGCTATAGGCATTTAACTAATGTTAAATAATGAACCGTAACGTGTTATCCATATAATTAAGTGTCCAAAAACGTTATATTTAATTTGCATTTAATGAATATATTATTTTTAAAGTATATTATTTCCTTTAAAAGTTTGCTCAAATTTACTTCTTTTTTCACAAGGGTATAGCTAAATTTTTTAAGAAACTAACTAGAATACAAATTTGTACCATGAACAAAGAATATTCTTGAGTGTGAACTGAATGTAATGTTTTCTGACACTTAATTGCAAAAGGGAAATGTATTAATGTACAGTGCATGTCTAAAGTTTGGAAACATAGTATTTTATGGTGTTTGAGTGACACATACATGTTCCTATTGTTTATACGCAAGGTATTTTAACGGTATGAAGATTTACTTTGACCAAACAAATATAGAAATGTACAGATGTTGGCATGTAATTATGTCACGTTCCACTTCACAGGTTTCTGTTTGTATTTGAAGAACATGCTAACTCATTATATACATGTACAGACTGTGATTAAATGTGATTTAATTCATGCATTAAAAACAATGATTAAATGCAATTATCTGAACTTTAGAGTGCTTTACCTGCTTATTAAAAAAAAAACTGCATTTTATGTACTAGTAATGACCTTCAGAAAATATTACTTTCTGAATACGGTAGCTTTTTAAAATAAATGATATATGTTAACATTAGTTCATAAGTATTTGAATTAGGCTTCTACGGTCACGAGTGACACAAATCTGCACTGACTTCCCCTCTTTTCCCTTCCCCTTCCCCTTCAATCTGATCCACAGTGCCAGTGTGCGGATAGCAGCAAAGACCATTGAGTCCAATAAGGTAAAGCTATCAAAGACACATTTACTGTAAAGCTACTGTATATAGTCACACAAACACATCTTCAGTCCAGACTCAATCCCATATAAGCTTATTCTGGATGTTTCTGGCCCACAGAGCTCCAACCAAGAGGAGGAACAGCAGACCCCATTTCAGAGGAAGTGAGTGCGTCTGTATTACTACATTTATAGTCTGTGTTGTAGCTGCAGTAAAATAAGGGTGTGATGAATGAAATGCTGTCTGTGCTGTTTCAAAAGCTCCCGACAAAGATTGTCATCTCGCACCATTCAGGAGAAAATGGAACGACTGGCTCAAGCCTCACAGGTCTGAATCTCATCACAGCATCATCTGAAATTACAAAACAGTTGCCACTTTTCCACACTTTTCATTTCATTGACCAGTTGTTCAAAGAGTTTCAGGCCTTTTTTTGCGAACAGTGCCAGATATCGATGAATGAAGACAAAGAAATCACGTTTAAGGAATGGATTTTGATTTTGTTGCTCTTTCCAACTTTCAGAAATGGGAAATATCCAAATCGCCAACAGTTCCTAAGACTGTGGGATTAGTGGACGAGGTGCAAAGGAAGAGGGAGCTGTTTGAGAAAGAACAGGAGGGATCAGATAAAAGCCATGTGCTCTCCAAACAGGTGATGACCATTTCACTGTCAGAAAAAAACCTAACATATTTAAGCTCATCTTAACTGATCAATCAGTCATTTGTTAATATCATTTACTTTGTTTCAGGAATTGCGCAATTTTTCTTCAGGAATCTCTGATCGAATTAATCGCTGGGTTCAGAAGCAATCATTTACTGTGTCATCATCTCATAGTCCTTCGGTAAGTGCTGTGTTATGGAGGAGAAATGAGCTTACATTTTGTTTAAGCTGAAAAGCATCACTATTTTTTATTTACACCATTCAAAAGTTTGGGGTCGGTAATATTAACTCTCTTATGCTCATCGAACCTGCATTTATTGGATCAAAAATACAGTAAAAACAGTAATATTGTGAAATATTATTACAATTTAAAATAACTGTCTTCTATTTGAATATATTTTACAATGTAATTTATTCCTGTGATCAAAGTTGAATTTTCAGCATCATTACTCCAGTCTTCAGTCACATGATCCTTCAAAAATCATTCTAATATGATGATCTGATGGTCAAGAAATGTTTCATTATTATCAATGTTGAAAACAGTTGTGCTGTTTTATATACAGTCATACCTGTTCAACTGCTTGTTAATGCAAATATTTCTAATCAGCCAATCACAACTGCATTTAGGCATGTAGACATGGTCAAGAAGATCTGCTGAAGTTCAAACTGAGCATCAGAATGAGAAAGAAAGGTGATTTAAGTGACTTTGAATGTGGCCTGGTTGTTGGTGCCAGACGGGCTCGTCTGAGTATTTCAGAAACTCTTGATCTACTGGGATTTTCACACACAACCATCTCTAGGGTTTACAGAGAATGGTCTGCAAAGAGAAAATATCCAGTGAGCGGCGGTTCTGTGGGTGAAAATGCCTTGTTGATGCCAGATATCAGAGGAGAATGACCAGACAGGTTCAGCTAATGGAAAGACAACAGTAACTCAAAAACTTGTTACAACCGAGGTCTGCAGAAGAGCATCTCTGAACACGTCAAAGCTTGAAGCAGAAGAGCTACAGCAGAAGAAGACACACCGGTGACACTCCTGTCAGATGAGAACAGCAAACTGAGGCTACAATTCACACAGGCTCACCAATAGAAGATTAGAAAAATGTTTCCTGGTCTGATGAGTCTCGAGTTCTGCTGTGATATTCAGCTGGTCAGGTCAGAGTTTGGCATGAAAGCATGGATTCATCGTGCCTTGTATCAGCGGTTCAGGCTTCTGCTGCTGGTGTAATGGTGTGTGGGATATTTTCTTGGCTATTTTCTAAACTATTTCCAGGGGCGGACTTTACCATTAGGCAAAGGTCGGCAATTGCCTTGGGCCCCAAGCTACCTAGGGGCCCCCAAAATGCCCCATTAACTTATGCTTACGTTTTTTTTTTTTTTTTTACTTTTCGCAAATTATATTTCTAAATCTCCATTTGCGAAAAATGGCATCAAATCATTAGTCGCAGAAAGGAGGGGGCCCCCCACCTCACTACATTGGACTATTCCATTATCTCACGCATCTGCGAAAGTGACAAGGCTGTATTGCGACAAAAAACGAAAAAGAAGTGATTGACAGAGTGTACAGAGTACAGAGTAAAAACGAAGCGAAGCTACCCAAGCGGTGCTGAAAAAAGGAGGAAAAATTGCAGAATAAGGTAACAAACTTTTTTTGTGATGCCCGCTGACAATGACAACAACGCTAACGAAGTTACCCAAGTGTCTCAAATAAAAGAAAAAAAGACTCAGATACTGTAAGTATTTGGGAAAACTGCCAAAGATGACAAACTTTTTTATGGGTAGAAACAACAAACGTCCAACGCACAGAAAAATCGTGAAGCAAAGAGGACATAGAGACCGACAGACAAAACAGAGCAGTTTAAATTAGGTTACTTATGATATGAAAAATCTCAGCTCTCAGATTCTGTCAATTCTATTAAAAAATTCAAACAATAAATACCGTTTGGAGCTTGTAATGTGACGTGACAGATCCCTAGAGGCACGTGAACTGATCATCTTCGGTAATAACTTACCAAAATGTACATTCCTTATTCATAATATCGACCAATCAGTGTTTTTCAACCGCGGAAAGAGGTAAGCTGACCAGAGAACAATCGTCACATAACGTTTAACCTAACATTACCTCAGGAAAGCCATTTACTTACCATAATATAGGTAGCATGTTAGTTGACTAGAAAAATAAGATATAAAGAGTATTTAGCTAAATATGTGTACTATATTATTTATTTAGTATATTGTTTACTTATAATTTAATTATAATAAAAACGCATTATGTTTAATTTTAGTTATTTTTAACCTTAAATAATACCAGCTGATATGGCTGTCTGTATGTTCACATGCAGCATTATGTGAGTTTTTTTTTTTCTTGAGAAAAATTAACTCCTATCTTGTGTACCTAATATGTATACAAATGAGTCAATATTGAATCAAATCACAAGAATTGAATCGAAATGGTGAAATTTGTCAAGCAAAAAAAAAAAAAAAAAAACAGAGCTTACCAGAAATTGTACCATGTAAACATTGTAACGTTTCTGTTTAGGAGTGAATAAGTGTATGCAAGGTTTAAAGGGGAAGTTTTATTTCTCCTCTCCAACCTTTACCTGCCTATTCACCATTCAGTCTGTAAAAAAAAGATTTTGCTCTCTTTTAAAGGAGCAGTGTGTGATTTTTAGATGTCACAATATGTCGATCTTCATAGAAGGGGGTTCCCGCGGTTGTGTAGATATAAATGACTCATTCTAAGGTAATAAGAACATAACGGTTCAGGTCTTTATACACCACTGAAAACATAGTTATGGATCTTATATTGCATGTCCGTCAATAGATCCTCATAATATGACACATTGCACCTTTAAAGATCGGATGGGGGGCCCATACATACCTTCGCCTTGGGCCCCCAATTTGCTAAATCCGCCACTGACTATTTCCACTGTTAGACGGTAGGGGGCGCTATTACACATCTTCTGAAAGAGTACAGAATCTCCTGATCAAAACACATGCGAAGAAGAAGCAGGAACAAACAATAGCATATGAGAGCAGATGCGTTTCAAAAACGCTGGCGGGGAAAGAGTTAAACACAGCCGACCTGAGTATAGTTGCTGATCATGTCCATCCCTTTATGACCACAGTGTATCATCTTCTGATGGATACTTCCACACTCGTCACAAAGCTCAAATCATCTCAAACTGGTTTCTTGAACATGATAGTGAGTTTACTAAACTCAAATGGCCTCCACAGTCACCAGATTTGAATCCAATAGAGCAGCTTTGGGATGTGCTGGAACAGGAGATAACAGCCGACAAATCTGCAGAAACTGCCTGATGCTTTCATGACAACATGGACCAAAATCTCTGAGGGATGTTTCCAGCATCTTGTGGAATCTCTGAGTCTGCCATGAAGAATTCAGGCAGTTCTGAAGGCAAAAAGGGTGATCATAAAAAGACAAATAAAAAATGATATATACTGTACACGACCGGTCAAAAGTTTTAGATCGGTAAGATTTGTAATGTTTTTTTAAAAGTCTCTTCTGCTCATCAAGGCTGCATTTATTTGATTAAAAATACAAAAAAATTATAATAATATTGTGAAATATTATTACAATTTAAAACAGTTATTTTCTATGTAATATACAGTAACGTGTAATTTATTCCTGTCTAATTAATGTAATCATTCTAATATGCTGATTTGATGCACACCAAACATTTCTGATTATTATCAATGTTGAAAACAGTTTTTTACATTTTTATTTCAGGATTCTTTGATGAATCGAAAGCTCAAAAGAACAGCATTGATCAAAAGTTACAGTAAAGACATTTATAATGTTCAAAAATATTCTATTTGAAATAAATGCTGTTCTTTTGAACTTTCTATTCATCAAATAATTCTGAGAAAAAAATTGTACACAACTGTTTTCAACATTGAAAATAATAATGAATGTTTTTTATCAGAATGATTTCTGAAGGATCATGTGACACTGAAGACTGGAGTAATGATGCTGAAAATTCAGCTTTGATCAGAATAAATTAAAATATATTCAAATAGAAATATATATTTTTTTTTTATCAAATAAATGCAGCCTTGGTGAGCAGAAGAGACTTCTTTTAAAAACATTAAATAATTTTTGATGTATGATTTCCCAGAAGGCTCCTCTTCCACACTAGGTCACTGAACACTGTTCTTCTCCAGTCTTCGGCTTGGTGGCAGTATTACACTTTCACTGAGCCAATTTCGTAAACTCAGTTGACCTTGTTAGTCATCACACAAATATGTGTCATGTATCTTATGAATGTGGAATGATCTGCACCTAGGGAATAATTATACATTATAGCGACACAAGGCCAAACATGTCCTCAAACAACCTTTTTCATCCCGCCTAAAGATCTACTGTAAACAGTGCAAGTTCGGGTGGAGAACAGGCTGCAATTAAAACAGTATTTAAACAGTTTGCTGTTTACGACGCTGTCTTTGTTGCAGTCAACTAGATTTTTCACAAAGAAAAGAACAATAAAACAAAAAGAAGCCTATTTTTAGGAACATAAAGAATTATTGCAATTATTTACAAATCTGTTTGCTCAAAAGTCATGAAAATAACATTGCAATGCAATGCAAAAAAAAAAAAAAAGGGTTAATTTCTCATGCAAAATATATTTTCATTATTTTGAGGCGACTCACCCAATCAGATTGCAGACTGCACTCATCAGTCACCATCAACACCTGTATATATGTTCAGTTCTGTTTCAGTTCAGTGTCCGGTATTGTCAATGTTCAGTGCGTGTTGAATTGAATCGTATACGTCTGCCAGCAACCACCCGTGACACTAATAATATATCCTGATATGTTTGTCACTTTCGTTCTTGCACAGGATCTGAGACATGTGAACATCTCCATTAAGAAAAGTCTGTTTGAAAGAGAAGAACAGGACCACAAGTGACATTCTCATGGCTGAAGGCAAAGTGAGGCGATTGTTTGTCTCTAAACAAACATGTAGAAGGATAATTGTGAACATTTCTAGTAATTCTTTTTGCATTTCAGGTTCTGATAATGTGTCTCCGCAGATTTTGAAGGAAGCACGATCGACTCTTTCAGACAGTCAGTACCAAGGATTGTCTATAAACTCCTTTCCTTCTGCTTCTTTACGTTGGTTAATTCCTCAGCACTTTTAAGGCATAGTACTGATTTACATTATTTGGGTAAATTCAAGGCTTACATAACTGGTTGTATCATTGAGAATGTGTGTACTGATGGATTGTGCAACAATTACAGTGTCTTTATAGACAGAAATTGAACATCACAAGCTCTATTTTTTTGTGCTGGTGCCAGACACTCCCTCAAACTTGATATATGCGCTGTCGATAAGTACTTTATTAGGAGGAAGAGGCGTAATCTCTGCCATAACTCATAACAGTCCAAGGTACAACTGTGATATCACGAATGTCTGTTTCAATGAACTTTCTAATATGAGCTTGATGATTCATGTTTAATAAAGCTGTTTTATGCTCTCGCTGCTGTTGTTTCAACTTGCCGCAGTTTCAATTAAGTCACAATATGGAAATGTAATTCAATGACTGAGTGGAGAAATGTGTCCTATCAAGCCCTTTGCTAACTGACATCAATCCATTCCAACTCAACCAAGCCTACATTTCCTTTTCTTTTTACTTTGTTAAAAAACTGAAAGACCTGTCATGTAATTATCTTTTCTGCCCGGAAGGGTTATCTTGTAGATGAATAAAATTTTTATACCAGTGGTTATGTCGTCTCATATTTTCAGTAATAACATGCTATAGAAATATTTGCAGTTCTATGCTTAATAATGCTTAAATGATGCAGGCCAGAGAGAATTTGAATTTGTGAACATTTTAAATGTATTTTATTTTTATTATTATTAATGGTAACACTTTAGTTTAGGGTCCAATTCTCACTATAAGTAGTTGTTTATTAGCATGCAAATTACTAGGATATTGGTTGTTTATTAGTACTTATAAAGCACATATTAATGCCTTATTCTACATCCCTTAATCCTACCAATGCCTAAACTTAACAACTACCTTTCTAACTATTAATAAGCAGTAATTAGGAGTTTATTGAGGGAAAAGGCATAGTTAATAGTTGGTCAATAGTGAGAATTGGACCTTAATCTAAAGTGTGAGCAATAATTGTATTGTTATTATTATTAGGGGCCAAGCACCGAAGGTGCGGAGGCACCTATTGTTTTCGTTCCCGTTCTTATTATTATTATTAGGGGCCAAGCACAGAATGTGCGTAGGCACCTATTGTATCTGTTGGCGTACCAAAAATAATTCTTCTTTTTCTTCCGCTCTGGGAGTCTATGGCAGCCCATAGAACCGCTTGCGGGAAAGTTATGAAATTTGGCACACTGATAGAGGGCAGACTGAACAGTCACCATAGCAAATTTGGAGTCTCCAACTCATTCCCTCTAGCGCCACCAGCTGTCCAAATTTGCACTCATGTTTATGCTAATAACTTTTGAACCACAAGGGCTAGAAACAAAATTCCCATTTCTTCTGATTCCCTAGCTCAAGACGATTCGATCGCACCCTATGACGTCATTTTCCGTCATGGAAATTTGTCCGCCATTTTGAATTTTTCGAAAAATCTACTTTTTCGAACTCCTCCTAGGCCGTTGCTCCGATTTTCATGAAAATTGAACCAGATCATCTACAGACCATGCCGACAAAAAGTTATGGAATTCAAGTTGATTCGCTTAGCAATTTTCGAAAAAACCCACAAACTAATTTTAAGTAGCGCTTGCGAAACCAGACGTAAGGCTGTATCTCCGCAACGCTTTATTGGATTCAGACCAAACTTGGCACATGTCATCACAAGCATGACCTGAGGCTACATGCTGCGTTTCGGCGCAGCGCCACCTACTGGTCCGGAGATATGAAAAATGGCTATTTTTGCTTATAACTTCTGAATAGTTTGCCCAAAAATCATCAAATTGGTCTCGATAGATTCAGGCCAACATGCTGAGTCGACTGATATCCAATTTGACCATATCGGCCATTTTGGCTGTCGGCCATTTTGAATTTTGTGCTAAAATGCTGTATTTTAAGAACGCATGAATGGATTGTTACGAAACATGGTGTGGCTCATCAGCATGATGCCCTGAAGGAGCGTGAGAAGTTTCGAAACAGCGCCACCTTGTGGTCAAAAGTTATAACAACATTTCCAAAAAGGCTAATAACCTTTGAAAACATCTGCCTATTGAAATGCCACTGGTCTTAATAGATTCCCTGGGTCACGCTGAGAACATAGATACCAAGTTTGCCATATTTGGCCGAACTTCCTGTCCGCCATCTTGATTTTCAATCAAAACCTACTTTTTCGAACTCCTCCTAGACCGTTTGTCCGATTTTCACCAAAATCGAATCGTATCATCTCCACACTGTACCGACAAAAAGTTATGGAATTCGTGTTGATTCGTCAAACCGTTCTCGAATACCGCGCAAACAAATTTTACGTTGTGCCACAGCTACAGATTTAGTGCAAAAGTACTAAATCGCCCATAACTCCCTGACCATTTGTCCTAGACTCAAGTGTCTTACACCACTGTGATCCCTGGCTCAAGGCGGACAAAATGGCTATCTCCGATTTTGATTTAGGCAGGGGGAATTTTTTGCTATGTCGAATTTTGTCCAAAACCTACCTTTGCGAACTAGTCCCTGGTTTTTCGCCCGATTGGAACCAAACCAGTCTAGGACAATTCTCTGGACTCTCTAGATCAATAATTATCGAAAAAAAGTTGAACTTTTGCATTTGGGTGGCTGTAACAGGGTCATTTAGAAAAGGGGCGTGGCAAAAAACACTAAAAAGCCTATAAATCCCAATTGAAAACTCAGAACTTCACCAAAATTGATGAGCATATGTGTCAGAACATGGTGAGGAAGCATGCAGAGTTTGATGGAGATCGGACCATAGGTGGCGCTATAACTGGCAAAAAGCCTTCATTCTTATTAGGGGTTCAAGCATGAAATGCTGAAACCCTATTGTAATTGTAAGGATTCGTAAAACGCATCGTGCAGGCCAAACCATAAGGCCTAGAGACGTGAAACCTGGCCAGATGGTAGGCCTCAATTTGGGGACAACCTATCAGAGTATGACCCCGATTGGCCCATAGGTGGCGCTACAGCAAGCAAAAGTTCAAAATTGCTCATAACTCTTAGACCGTTTGTCCCAGGATCAAGTGTCTTATATCGTTGGAATCCTTGGCTCAAGGCGGACAAAATGGCTATCTCCGATTTTGATTTAGGCAGGGGAAATTTTTTGCTATGTCGAATTTTGTCCAAAACCTACCTTTGCGAACTAGTCCCTGGTTTTTCGCCCGATTGGAACCAAACCAGTCTAGGACAATTCTCTGGACTCTCTAGATCAATAATTGTCGAAAAATTGAACCAGATCATCTACAGACCATGCCGACAAAAAGTTATGGAATTCAAGTTGATTCGCTTAGCAATTTTCGAAAAAACCCACAAACTAATTTTAAGTAGCGCTTGCGAAACCAGACGTAAGGCTGTATCTCCGCAACGCTTTATTGGATTCAGACCAAACTTGGCACATGTCATCACAAGCATGACCTGAGGCTACATGCTGCGTTTCGGCGCAGCGCCACCTACTGGTCCGGAGATATGAAAAATGGCTATTTTTGCTTATAACTTCTGAATAGTTTGCCCAAAAATCATCAAATTGGTCTCGATAGATTCAGGCCAACATGCTGAGTCGACTGATATCCAATTTGACCATATCGGCCATTTTGGCTGTCGGCCATTTTGAATTTTGTGCTAAAATGCTGTATTTTAAGAACGCATGAATGGATTGTTACGAAACATGGTGTGGCTCATCAGCATGATGCCCTGAAGGAGCGTGAGAAGTTTCGAAACAGCGCCACCTTGTGGTGAATTTTATTTTTCAAATGCTTATAACTTTGGGTGTGGTCGACTTATTTTCACAAGACTCATCTCATTAGAGTCCTGAATCGTTGCCGAGTCCCACGATACCAAACATGCTAGGTTTTGCCTTACGGTTTGTGTAGCGTTGTGATTTAGCACTTAAAAAACATTAGGCGATATCTTCGAAACCGTTTGTCCGATCGAGACGAAACCACCGTCAGAAGTTTGGAAACATAGGTCGATAGCTGTAAGCTAATGCCCAAATGCGAAAATATTGATGTCTAGAGGTAGTAAATTCCAATTAAAGTCATGTGTCAGTCATTTTTTACTTGTTTTTTCATATAAATGTCTATAACTCCGAAGCGAATTGAGATATTTTCACCAAAATTGACACACATATGGACGAGCTCACTCTGAGGACATGTAAAAAAAATGGTGGGACTCAGCCTCTTGGTGGCGCTATAATAGAACAAAACATGAAATTCCCATTGACTTCAATACAGTTTTGTGAAATAAAATGCTATACTAAACAAATGCATTGGTGTAATATTACGAAACTCAGAATGTGCCATCAGCACCATCCCCTGAAAGTACTCAAAATATTTCAAGACAGCGCCACCTATTGGTCAAAAGTTATAACAAAATTTAGAAAACTTATAATAACTTTTGAATAAATTGGCTTATTGTAATACAACTGGTCTTAATAGATTCCTTGGGTCAAGCCGAGAACATAGATACCAAGGTTTCCTTATTTGGCCTAGCTTCCTGTCCGCCATCTTGATTTTCAGACAAAACCTACTTTTTCGAACTCCTCCTAGACCGTTTGTCCGATTTTCACCAAAATCGAATCGTATCATCTCCAGACTGTGCTGACTAAAAGTTATGGATTTCGTGTCTATAGACGAAACCGTTTTCGTATAGCGTAGCAGCAAATATGAGGCATGATGCTAAAAGCACTATTCAGGCTTTATCTCTGCAATGCCTTGACATATTGACACCAAACTTTGTATGTGTCATTGTCACTTCACTCTGACCACATCACATCAGTTTTGTAACTGCGCCACCTATTGGTGAAAGTGATAATCCATTAAATCATATTTTGAATGACTGTTTATATGATTTTTCAGCCATTTCGCCTAAAATCCTCTTTGAATGTCTTTAATTGCTCATTGTTGCAGTTGGTCTGACACCTTCAGCCATGTTGGCATATCCTGTCATCTGCTTGCGCTTGGCCCCGATAATTGCTGCTTGCAGCTATATTTATTATTATTATTATTATTATCATTATAATTTCCATAAGTGTTTGTTGTCTCATGTTTTCAGTAATGACATGCTAGAAGAAATATGTTTAATTAAATGCTGAATAATAAAGCTCAAATGATGCAGGCTTGACTTGGTGAAAAAAAAAATATATATATATATATACATTATTAATAATTATTATTATTATCACTCTAAAAAATGCTGGGTTGTTTCAACCCAATTTTGGGTCATATATGGACAAACCCAAACGTTCGGTTAAAAATTTACTTTAAAAAATGTAACCCAACGGCTGGGTTTGTCTTACTATAAATAATAACAATACTACTAATAATAATAATACTTTACAAACAAGTGGGGAAAATAATAATTACGATTATCATTATTATTATTAATGACAAAATAGTATTAATAATAATGTTCTTGTAATAATAATGATTTACAATCAATTGGACAATGATGATTGTCAGCTCTGTGAGCTAAATATACAAGCATCTCTCTCTCTCTCTCTCTCTCTCTCTCTCTCTCTCTCTACCACCTTGAAAACAGTCAGAACGTCTGACAAGGCCTACATCATTTAAAACACAAAATAAATACATCTCTCTTCAAAACACTCTACAAACAGCATAAGGCCTGTTAACCTTCACACTTCGCCTTCCAACTGTGTTAAACCTTCCATCGAGGCTTGATCATGAATATAAAACTACTTGATCATGGATACAAAACTAAAAATCAACTGTAGATCTGAACACAGCTCAGTCTCAGTCTCAGGCTGTTGGCACGAGTAGAGATGTGGAATGGTGTGACCGGTCGGAGACTAAGCAGTGCCACATGTTATCACAGGACACCTCAAGAGAGTTGCGTCGATATGGACATTAGCTGTCTCTCACTTCTCTTCACCATAACAATGGCAGCGGCCTTTTAGGGAGCGCTTTCAAGACCGTTCTCCACTTATCTCTGAGGGTAAAAATAAACACAGTGAGCGAGACGTATGACCCCAACAAAGACCTCCGGCTCCAATCATATAAGAATCAAGAGGAGAGCCACAGCTTGCCTCTCGGACATTAAGACCACCATTCTTTCTACATCTCAGCTGGATATCAGGTAAGAGGATTATATCTTGCATATTATGTACAGAAAAGAATAACAGTATGATGTACAAAATTTGTGTTTAAATAAGAATAAGATTTTTTTTTTGATGCTTTAGAAAAACAATGTGTTTTCTGGTTCACTTCTGAATTTATGTTATTAACATTCATTAAGAAATAATAAAGCATTAATAATTACAATATATATTTTTTAATACAGAGTAAAAATGTCTGACAACGAAGAAGTGGAAGAGTACGAGTAAGTGTACCAATTTATCACTCAATTATCATCCATCCATCAGTGACAAATATGTCTCTTAAAATATTTATTTTAGTGATATCAGTGTCCGAATAAGAATACTGTGCATTAACTGTCTACTACAGTCACAAATGCAATAGGGTATTTTAACACCATCTACTTGTGACTCATCTGATAAGTATACTTAATCTGAGAATTCATGCAGCTGTTGGGAAAGTACTTGAGCTATGAGAACAATGGAAATAACAACACTATTTTGTCTTGTTCTCTAGGGAGCAGGAGGGTAAGTCTTGTGTTTCATAAAATAACTTTCATACACTGTAAACATACTGTTTTTGCTTACGGAAAGGTCAGACATATCAGCCTTGCAGCTACGGAGTTTTGGAAAAGTGAAGTAACCACCTACTGTAGGCTATATATGGTGGTTTATGTAAAATAAACAACATAACATAAATAACCTTGTTATAATTATGTAAAATGGTAGACAATAGTAAAACCTTCTAACCATACCAGCTGATCCGGTTTTGCATGCGTTACCCTGCCATTTTAAAACAAAAATCATAAATATTCTGACAAAGTTCGGACATGTAAGCGAGGTGACAAGATATGGAGAACCGTCATGTTAGATTCATGACTGTGAAATCTGAGATTTTCTTGTCAGTTGGAGAAGTTTTTCTCAACAAAACACAGCCAAAAGTGACAATGATATGGAAAAAGTGGAGCGGAAATATCTGAATGATCCTGCATACCATCACTAATCCATGATTGTCTTTCAGTGCCACTTGTGGACAGATCTCTTAGCTTCCATCTTAGTGATAGTTTTTTTGTTTGTTTGCTTATAACCTGCATTGCATGGCTTAGAGGTGCAAGAAGAGGAGCAGGAGGAGGTGCAAGAGGAGACGCAGCATGAGGAAGGTAGTGAACGCTTATCTGCCAAAGCCCATTCACTAACACTAAAAAAGTACTATAGTAACATGGTAATACCATATACCTGCCTTAAACACCTCGTTTATAGTCCTGCCATTATAGCCGTGTCACCATGTAACGTATTTGCATAATGCTGGCTAATTTGATTTGCCCTCAAACAAATGTAGTTGTGAGGCCAGGAAGTTTACGTAGTTTCTGTTTGTGCAAATAGGCCGCCTTGTTGGCCGAGGCTTCGCCCGCCAATGTCTGGTCGGGCCAAGACAAAATTACACAAAACTCTTGTAATCTGCTGGAAGCAGTGGTGTAGGGAGTAAGGTGCGTTGCAGATACTTTTGGCTCGATCGACCCGAGTACTTTTCCTGAACTCGTTCTTCTCCCTTTTCCCATCACATATGTACGGAAGCTTGTTTCCGCAACAGAATTAAAAATAAAAACGTTATTGCGACTTTCTTTCCTCACAATTGCGAGTTTACATCTTTTCTCGCAATTGCGAGTTATAAAGTCAGAATTACGTGATATAAAGTCGTAATTGTGTGTTATAAAGTCGCAATAGTGTTATGAAGTCAGAATTGTGAGATATAAACTCGCAATTCTGAGAAAAATCTTTTTTTCCTTAGAATTGGACTTTTTAACTCGCAATTGCGAATTTATATCTCACAATTCTCAGAATTGCGAGATATAAAGTCGCAATTGCAAGAAATAAAGTCAGAATTGTAAGAGAGTTGTAAGAAAGTTGTAAGAAAGTTTATTTCTCGCAATTCTGACTTTATGACACGCAATTGCAAAGAAAACACTGAGAATTTTTCAACCTGATCTCACGGGAAAACGTACAAATTCTACGAGGTGGCTAATTCGTACGAATTCATACGACCTCACTCGTTTGATCGCCCCACAATTTTTGCAAAATCGTACATATTTTACGAATTGCCCAATTCGTATGAATTCATACGAATGACCTACCCCTGACCCCGCCCCTAAACCTACCCATCACGTGGGTTTAGACAAATCGTACAAATTCGTACGAGTGAGGTCGTACGAATTCGTACGAATTAGCCAACTTTTTATCATTCGTACGAATTCGTACGAATTGGTCGTGAGATAGTGTTGGATTTTTACATAGTGTAAATAGAATCTATTGCTATTTGCACTTAATGTAAATAGCCGCTGCTGGAAGTTTATTGCTGTCAAAAATAAAATGGAATGACGGAACGGCAGTTTCTTTCAGTGTTTTTCCCCTCCGTTTGGCCTAAAACACTGTGTTTGTAGCCATCCAGTTGGAAATGTTGACTACAAATACAGAGTTTTTTTCAGATTGACCGTCAGTGTGTTCTCTCCATATTGGCCACTGCGTACAACATGCTTGATCCTTCACTGGAAACCGATAAATGTTTACGCTTTAACAATAAAAATCAACACCGTTATAACTAAAAGTTTGCTAGGTATTTCCTACTAAAGCAAGGCGGTATTTGACTCTGGTTGAGCAAATCCATGGTGGCCTTGGATGGCAACATGCCCTGTGCATTATGAGTGTTGAAATGTTCCTACCTAATGTATCTGGCAAAAGGGAAGAATCTAATCAGATAGCACTGATTTGAAAATGCATTTCTACTGCATAGGCATCCAAGTTTTTTTGAAAGCCTTTTTTGCCAGCAGTGAATATTAATAGAATTTTTTTTTTTTTTTTTTTTAGAATAGGTTTAAACCATCCCTTACAATGCGAAATGACATTTTTATTCCGATTGACGTGGTTACTTGTGACTTTTTAATTCCAACTGTGCTATAGTTCGATTACAATTGGTTTATTAGGGTCCAGGTAAACGCAGCCAGAGACTCTCGCATAAATGTAAACTGAACAATGTAACCTACAGAAAGAGTCACTACCGCTAATTTCAGAGTCTTACAGTCTGTCTGGAAAAAGACAAGTGAATTGATACAAACAGAGATCCGCGATCAGTGAAGAGTTTTAACGGCTCGGTCAATCAGATTTGAGGACCAGAACTAACTGTTGTGTAAATCAAAGTATGGTATTATCATCTGTACTACAATACTTTTTAGGTGTCGTCTGACTTCAATCACGCAGGCACATTTATATGATAGACAACAGTTGCGTGGCTGGTAGAGATTGCTGTGAGCGTGAAACCATCTGAGAGATTTGAGGTATGCTTTAATCTAACTGGCCTGCCACTTCCCATCATGCCCATGCCCTCAGGAACTAACTCTCTCAATCTTCCACAAAAGAGTTCACCGCAAGACTTTTTGCTTGTTTTTTTACACTCTCAAATGACTAATCTCAAAAGAATCTTTATGCAGATTGACACTTTGGCACAAATTAATAGTTGACAGTAATGCGAGCTAAATAGACCCGTCCTGCAACTTTCTCCACATTCAGAGGCTCAAGAAGAGGATGTGGAAGCAGGAGAGGTAGAGACCCAGGAACACGGTGAGTCCTGTGATGAACCCCTCAGTTTGACCTCAAACCCCTCCATCAAACAATCAGACAATTAGTGAATATTGGAAACTTTGCTATAGTGTAAAAAGGTAGATAGGTAGTAAATGTTTTAATGCCATGTCAGCAGCTGAGGCTGATTTATTGCAATAGCTGTGTTCTACATGTCCTACAAGTTAAACAAGAGTTGCATAAATACAGTCAATAATATGTTTTACATGCTGTACAAGATGTTTCACATGTACATATGATACAAATTCTAAAGCTTTTTCTGGTAAGATTTTATTAAGTCCTTAAGAGAAGTTACAAAATAAAACCGTAATACAAACATGATTGAAATAATTGGCATAAAAAAGTCCAAGTTGCTAAACATCTTTCCCAATAGTTATACAGTATTATTCCAATAACTTATGATAGGGAGACAAATCTAAGCTCTGTTGAGAAGAGATGTGGTCAATAAACAAATAATATAAACAATGGGAGGAGATTATGAAGATAATGTTATGTTGGAAGTTATTTAAATGTTGAGTAGCCAATTTTTTTATAAATATTTTTTTCTGTTATACTTTTTGAAACTCTCTTCATATTCTGATAGCAATCAATAATAGAAGTGGTCTAAATATTGAAACATGTACATGTATCTTCTGTAGAAGTCTCAGGACCAAAAAAAAAAAAACGTTGTCCAATCATTGCATTCGGACCAATTTCCTACCTGGCTTTCAACGTATGTATTTCCATACCATACTCCATTAGACAGACGCCAGTCACTGAGCGCTGCAAACAAACAGCAGTCGCCTTTTACAGTTCCTCCTGAACCAAAAAAATTAGCTTATGCTGCGTTCACGCCATGTCGTAACCGTTATAACGAGATGGCAACCCGTGATGTTCACATCCTCAGACTTGGATTTATGTGTTTCCATTTCAACTCTATCAACGCTATCTGCAGCAGTCAGGTGGTACAACTAGAGCTCTGCAATGTTGTTTGCATTCATCATTATTGTAATATTATGTGCTTTGAGACATGAGGTAGTTTAACACCGTCTCTCGTGATGCTTTGCAGAATCTGCTGTGTGTTCATGTGTTTTGAAGGAGGCGTGGCTTTAGAGTCGCTCTGAAGGGAGGGTGGGATCTCATGCTTTCAAAGCTAACCTTTAAGGACATTTAACGTCATCAGGAATTGCTCTATACATTATGGCATATTCTCTTGGATGAACTGGAAAAGAAATACGCTTAGAATTAAGAATTGAAAAAAAAAAAATCCACTTATCCAAAATTGTTCTCACCAAAATAATATTTTTGTTTAAATACCCAATATTTGTATTATTCCAAATAAAATAGTTTTGAGGTGAGAAGTTATGATTATGCATGATGGTCATAGTAAAGGTTGGCTTGGCTAAAGTCAGGAACAAATCTAATAATCATAAACCAAAAAAAAAAGAAAAAAAAAGAAGCAGAGTTATAAATATTTTGTATAAAGTTAAACAATGCATATTTATAATACAAATAAAATCCAACTTTCTGCAAATCTTCCATGTAACACTAAGGGTTAAACCAGAAGCAGATGAAAAAAGAATATAAGCAACATCAATCTTTTGGAATTTGCACTTTGCTTTCATATTTAATTGTACCATCTGCCAAATGACTTATCAAAACATGTCACATAGCCACAGAAATGCCTTCTAGATTGCATAGGCAGAAAGAGAAAGTTTGGGCAGAGTTTTGATATATTGTCATATCTATATTAAATCTGTGGGCAGAACCATGTTGAAGTTTCATCCAAGCGTTGCTGTTTTTGTAAAAGGGTTATTGTTTGCACTGATAAAGACCTAAACCAATAAATAGAATCAAATAGCAACAAAAAAAAAGACAAAAAAAAAGACAAAAAAAAAAAACCGTTGGTGTAGTAATTGGTTAACAGGCTCATCTGTTGTCTAATTCAGAAAACACTTTCTTAGGAAATTAAGTGAGAAAATGAAATTTCTAAATATCTCATTTTGTTCAACAGAATAAAATTGTATAGATAAATCATATGTATTTTAGTTTTAAAAGTTTAAATCAACTTTAAAATCAATTTTAAGGTAAGTCGATAAACTGTAAGGCTACTCCCCCCCCCCAATAGATTAAAAAAACATAGCCTGGCCATGGCCTGGTCTCTCATTGAGACGTGGTCTGGGAACCACATGTTCATTTTCTCGTATTTGAGGCGTGGTTTACGAATGCCCAGAGCCGTTTATTGGGCGCTACGAATGTCTATCGAATGCGCCTGTACGTAGCTCATAGCCAATCGTTTCAATTATACCAGATGACGTATGTAGAGCGACAGAAATTCGACGAGGAAGAAGACGAAATAAACTTGCGTTCTAAACTACTTAGAACACTATCTAAGGCCGCGTCTGATGCCATGTTGGATCCATAGATATAAACAAACTGCTTCGGTGTGTCGCATAGACGTCGTCATCGTCTTGCTGCTCCCTCCCCGTTCTGTGATTGGTTCCCTTTTTGAGGGGAAAATCTGGTCCATGGTGTCCAGGCTGCCTAGATAAAATCACGCTGCGCTCAAGGCAGCATGGGGAAACCCAGGCTAAAAAAAACATGCATTATCGTTCAGAATATAATTTTCACTTTTATATAGTTGTTAACCTTTTAAATGACTAATATCTTATGAACTGATCCATCAAATGATATTTAACTGAACTCATAACACACCCAACAAATCTCAAAATATTTTGCTCCATGTAGTTGAAGTGAAGCATGGTAATTTCCCCGTCGTTCTTCTGTCATCAGTTTCTCCTTCTGTCCCTCTGTTCTCTATGTCACTGTCAGTGATGCTGAATACCTTTCCATCTTTCTTTCAGATGGGGAAGATGCGACAGAAGATGGAGGAGGTATTGCATTGGTTAAAGTCAGGAAACCTGAGATTTACCGCTCTCCACTAATTGTTTGCGACGTGTTGAAACCTGTATTACGGCACACACACCCTTCTGAATGTATCTTCAAACTAAGCATTAGATCATCCCAAATCCTTTTATGATAACATTCATTAGAGAGAGAGAGAAAAAAAAGACAGCTGTTTTGGTTGTAACCTAGTTTGCAGATTTAATGACAGCATCTATAAACTGTAAAGTAAAAAGAAGTAAAAAGTATTTTAAAGATCCCTCATATCACTTTGAATGACTTCTGATTGATTGATTGTATGTTTCATTTTTCAGAAGAGTCCAAACCCAAATTCCTAAAGTAAGTTGATTTGTTACATTTCTAAAGATCAAGATCAAAAGTACACGATTTCATGTCATGCAGAATTTTGAAAGCCCATCGTTATATTTTTCAGACCTTTCATGTTGCCGAACCTCGTGCCCCCAAAGATTCCAGATGGAGAAAGAGTTGATTTTGATGTAAGTAAAATCCCCAGGAGGTTTACTGAGACTAAACTACTTTGGTTATGATGGCACCATACCCTCACTTCAGTTCTGCTATCCAAAGTTTTTTATCATCATTAGGGGTTCAAGCGCGCAGTGCTGAAACCCTATTGTAATTAAGTTTCTCAAGGATCAGCATTCCCCCCTAAAAGTGATCAGGCAGACCAAACTGTAAGTCGTAGAGACTTGAAACGTTGATGGCTGGTAGTACACCGCCTACAACGTCACCAAGGCCCGCCCTGATTGGCCTGACGGGGGCGCTACAGCGGTCAAAAGTACAAAATAGCTCATAATTCCTAAACCATTAGGCGTAGGCTCAAGTGTTAGTCAAATCCTTGAATCAAGGCGGACAAATTGTCATTTGGAGTAATGTTCAGGTATTTTGTTTTTTTTGAAAAACCTACTTTTGCGAACTTGTGCTAGGTTTTTGGTTCACGGTCCCTAAGGGCGGCCACAACGTTCGAAGTGGGAGGAGACACTTTTACTAAAATGGTTATAACTCAAGAATGGAATGAGATATTTTCACCAAACTCAGCGCACCTATTTAAGAGCTCATTCTGTGGTCGCGTTGAAAAGGACGTGGCGGAAAAACAACAACATGAAAACGGCTATAACTACTTCACCACTAGTCCGATTGACTTGAAAATTGGCATGCCGTGTCTTTGTTCGAGCTGCCATGATTGTCTATGCGTTCATTGATGTATCTCAAAAAACATGTCCGCCATCGGCCAATGAATTACTGTTCTGTTAAAAAGCTTTAAAAAACCACATATTTCTTTAGTAAATTGCCTGTAATGGCTGTAAATTGTCTTTTTCTTCTATGATTTAAGTGGTTTCATGCTTGCTAAATAAAACTGAATATCTTTTATGTGCTTTAAGGCCTTAAATTGCTTGAACCGCGATAATTGCTGCTGGCGGCTATATTTATTATTATTACTTTGCAAGTGAATTGGATTCGTTTTTTTTTTTTTTTTTTTTTATGTCAAATCACACACACATATATATATATATATATATATTAAAAAGTGCTGAAATATCTTGCTAAACAAAAACATTCATTCGTAGACACCAGCCAATCTGAACCTGCACATATTGTCAGGCAACCTGTCACAGATACAATCTCAAAGGTTAATTTTTCCCCCCACAGGATATCCATCGTAAGCGTATGGAGAAGGACCTGAATGAGCTCCAGACGTTGATTGAAGCTCACTTTGTAAGCCGTAAGAAGGAGGAGGAGGAACTCATCAGCCTAACAGACAGGATTGTGAGTGAACAATGCTGTCCCATCACATGGCCTCTGTTCATTATTATGTAAAGCTTCTATTCACAAATGAATTACTTACAAAATACAAAAACAGAGAAAGGACAGGAATGCGCCCATTGAGACAAATGTGACCCAGACTGAAAACATTCCAGTAGGTCCATTAATAATCAGTTCAAGCCTGAATGTGACTCAACAGACAAGTGTCGAATCAATCAGATCTGTCATTCAATCAGCTGCTCTGTCATTTTGAAGAATAACCGCCACCATTAGCTCTTGTTGAGTGATCGCTCCCTGCAGATAAAGCTGTCAAAGTTGTAACATGACTGATCCCGCAGGAGAAACGGCGTTCCGAGCGAGCAGAGCAGCATAGGATCCGCAGCGAACGCGAGAAGGAACGACAGAAGCGTGTGGAGGTCAGTAGAAACCAAACGCACTGGGACGTTGAGCAATCAAGCAAACTAGTATTAGCTTTGCAAATCCTTTCCTGTTTTCAAATGTTCAGGAAGAAAGAGCTCGCAAGGAGGAAGAGGAAGCCAAAAAGAGAGCAGATGACGATGCCAAGAAGAAGAAGACGCTCACCAATCTGCACTTCGGTGGTTACATGCAGAAGGTCAGAGTTGAGACAGTATGAATCTCGCTCAGAAAAAGGCCTTTTTTTGTCTCCCAACATGTTAAGTAACAGACATGTTGTCAACATTTATATATGTATAAAAAAATGTTTGCAGATAGAGAGACGGAGTGGGAAGAAACAGACTGAGAGAGAGAAGAAGAAGAAGATTCTTGGCGATCGGCGCAAACCTTTGGACATCGATAATGCCAACGACTCCATTCTCAGGTTTGAAAAGTCATTCTACAAGTAGGAGCAGATGTAGTGCTACAACAGGTCAGGCATTTCAATTTGTCCACAGTTAAAAGGATACTCCACCCAGAAATGAAAATTTGTCATAATTTACAAAAACGCAAACAGTTTTGCTTCCCAATGACTTCCATTGAATAGACAGAAAAGAAAGTCATGCAGTTTTTGAACGACATGAGATCATGAGAGAATTAAAAAATTTGGGTGAACTTAAGCACACAAAGCAGAAAAACAACATCAATATGATAAAAAAGCACATTTATTATTAATAATAAATAGTGTTGTCAAACGTACCAGTAGTATACAGTCAGTACTAAAAAAAAGTTGACGACACCAGCATTTCTGCAGTACCGGATATATTGTTTGAGCGCTCCTTGAGCATCAAAGGTTTCTATTTACAGCATGTTTACAAGTGTTGGGCGTTGTAGCCAATCACAATCATATCTGTTGAGCATGTGAACGCAATGGCCTATCAGAGATGCCAATCAGTAAGTTAGTCAGAATCCGTGGTTTCACTTTATTTTGATGGTTCCTTTAATACATTCTGTTGACCATAAGTAACGCTGCACCTACATGTCTACTAACTCTCATTAGTGTATTAGTAGAGTTTTAGTAGACTGGTAGGGTTAGGGTTAGAATAAGTTGACATGTAGTTGCAAAGTTAGTTATATTCAGAAGAATTTCTGTTGAAGGAGCATCACAATAAAGAGTTAGCAGATATTCACAGTGCACAATACTCTAATGAGAGTTAGTTGACATGTAGTTGCTAAGTTACTTATAGTCAACAGAATGTTCAAAAGGGACCATTGAATTGGAAACTGCAATGACTGACAGTAATAATCAACAGAATTCAACAGTGTTTTTTTTCTCTGGTACTGAAATTGGCACAGAGAAGCACAACATTTTACTGCCATTGGTAGCAAGTCTGACTACTGAAATTTTGTTACTGTGACAACCATAATAATAATCTCAATAAACAAATTCCCCCACCTAGTAATGTAGTTCAATAGCACAACTCTGTCTCATCCAGTCAGATTTTTTTACTACTCCTTAACTTTTAGATTACTATTCTATACAAATAGCAATCAAGCAGATTTAACTATAAGAGAACGACACTTTCTCTCTATTTCTCATCAGGGAGAAAGCAAACGAACTGTGGAGCTGGATGCGTCAACTAGAAGCAGAGAAGTTTGAGTTACAGTACCAGTTTACCAGACAGAAATATGAGGTAAGGCTTTATCACCTGGAGTTTTACTAGACCCACAGTCTCAACGTGAAATCAGAAACAACCCTATTTACTTTCTTTAAACTTTTTTCTAGTCTCTATGTGTACGAGTCATCAGTGCATGTTATTCAAAGGATAACTCATTCATCACGATCTCATTATCCTGTTCAGTGAGATATTTGGTGTTTTTCATTGTGCATCTCTCTACAGGTCAATGTCCTGAGGAACAGAGTCAGTGACCACCAGAAAACGTGAGTTTATCTATGATTGTCCAACCTGATCTCATGAAAAAACGACTATTGTACGAGGTAGCGATTTCAGGGATTAAAGTTCTCCGTCGCTACGACGGATTTCCGTTAATTGCAGAAAGTCTATGACGGATTTCCGTCATTGCGGGTTCCAGTCTGTCCTTAAAGTCTTAAATTCACTTTTCATAATTTTAAGGCCGTAAATAGGAAATATAATTTCAGTGACACGTACACTTATAATGCAGGTAGGGCTGGGCGATATCGATATAAAAAATATATCGATATATTTTTTAAATGCGATATGGAATTAGACCATATCACATCGATATAGTTCAAATTTGCGCTGTGATCCTTGCTCCCCGCGCCTCCGCTCCTCCTTTTCCACACTGCGTGCGTGTTTAGAGCATGTTATGTTATGAGAGGCGAATCATGACTACTTCAGAAAACCCAGCACAATAGGAACTACCAGGCAGGCAGTGACATAAGTGTACGCTGAAATAAAGTTTTTCACCTCAGAAAAACGGACTTTCTTGTCCTGTCAGCCGTTATCCTGTTCTCGTAGCGCACACTCAATTGCACGCGCAAATTCAGCGGCGCGCGCTGTATTGCTTCACTGATCAAGTGCAAAAGAAACTACGAGCATGCAACGCCGTTACGTTGTAAATTACACGAAATAAAAGTAATGCAGGTATGATTCTCATTCTATTCACCAGTTTCCATGTTTCATTAACAGTTATTGTTAATATTGTGTATTCACCATGGTAACTGTCGTTTCCATATAACCCCAAAATGCCACTATTTTTCTTTGTGTTATTTTTTATATTTATAAATGACTGTAGTGGCTCATACCAACATTGTATTAACAAAAACTAGTTTGGGACTGCTATTTAATAGCTTTAGCCTAGGCCTAATGTTTACAGTGCTATGCATAAGTTTAGACACCCATAGTAAAGTTGTCTAAAAAGAGGAATAAAAAATCATCTTTTGGAAACTGAACTTAATGCCTTAATTTGAAAAATTAGGAAAAATCCAACCTTAAAGGACACCAATTTTCTTTGTGAATAAATAATGTATCGTAAATAAATAAATGTTCTTCCTTAAAATACAGGGTGCATAAGTTTGGACACCCCTATGTTAAATTCCCATAGAGGCAGGCAGATTTTTATTTTTAAAGGCCAGTTACTTCATGGATCCAGGATACTATGCATCCTGATAAAGTTCCCTTGGCCTTTGGAATTAAAATAGCCCCACATCATCACATAGCCTTCACCATACCTAGAGATTGGCATGGTTTTATTTCAGTTAGCCTAATAGCTAGTTTGATTTGCATTGAGAGATGATCTTATGGAAAGTATCTCTAGGTATGGTGAATGCTATGTGATGATGTGGGGCTATTTTAATTCCAAAAGCCAAGGGAACTTTATCAGGATTCATAGTATCCTAAAAAATAAATAAAATAAATACTTAAAAATAAAAATCTGCCTGCCTCTATGGGAATTTAACATAGGGCTGTCCAAACTTATGCACCCTGTATTTTAAGGAAGAACATTTATTTATTTACGATACATTATTCATTCACAAAGAAAATTGGTGGCCTTAAAGGTTGGATTTTTCCTAATTTTTTAAATTAAGGCATTAAAGGTATAGCGGAGGATCTTTTTACTTCCGGGTGGATACCCTATACTATTGGTCCTCCTAATTGTCAATCATTCTGGTGAATCAATCAAACTTTTCAAAAAGTGGAGAGGGCGGGACTTATCTAAAATTCGGAAAGATCCTCCGCTATACCTTTAAGTTCAATTTCCAAAAGATGATTTTTTATTCCTCTTTTTAGTCAACTTTAGCATGGGTGTCTAAACTTATGCATAGCACTGTATTTATTAGTACTAGTCTTTACTATTAGTCATATTCTTACAATTTATGTTAAGTAAAGGGGAAAAGTAACTTACTTGTGTGTTAACAAATTTTGTGTAAACGTGTTATAATTTGCATATATATATATATATATATATAATATGCAAATTATTAATTATATTAGTATGTTCCATGCCTGGTTTTCATAGATTAAAATATAGCTTTTAAAATACGCCTACTGGCAATATTAAAGCGGTTTAAAACGTCTCCCCTTAAAACGCTACTGGTCTCGACTATTTAAAAAGTTAAAGGAATATGACTTGGCCTAAAAAAAAAATTTCAGTCAGAAGAATTTTTTTCACTTTAATCCCTGCGATTTTGAATGAATGCATTCGATGCGATTTGTATGAAAGGAAGCGTGAGGGTCCACCCCTAAACCTACAGTCATTATGTATGTTCATATGCACTAACTTCCATCAGTCTGAATGAATCCAGTCCGATTTCAGACTCTGACAATTCTGTTTATGTGATATTATATTGTACTTTTGCAGGGCGCACTTTCCTGTCAATAACAAAATAAACACACATCAAAAGTGACAGCGGTGAGAAAACAGCAGTTAGAGGATTAGTTCACCTCAAAATGATAATTTACTCACCTTAATGTCATCCAAGATGTCCATGTCTTTCTTTCTTCAGTGGAAAAGAAAATAAGTTTTTTGAGGAAAACATCTCAGGATTTTTCTCCACACAATGGACTTCAATGGCAAACAGAATGTTGAAGTTCAAATCAATGCCGTTTCAAAGGGCTCTGAAGTGCTTCCAAGGGCTCTGCACGATCCCAGCTGAGGAACAGGGTCTTATCTGGCGAAACGATTGGTCATTAAAATTTTTTTTTTTTAAATGTATATACTTTTTAACCACAATTGTTTGTCTTGTGCTGGTCTGCGACGCGTCACGTATTACGTCATCACGTTGGAAAGGTCATGAAAAAAAGAAGAAGAAAATAATAATAATAAATGAAAACAAAGATGTCGGACGATTTTGAAGTTGGAAGGGAAAATGAGATGGAATTTTTCACCCTTCCCTACCTTTTTGAACCGGAGTACACAGACAAATAACTAAGAAAGATGACGTGACTTGTTTCCAACGTGATGACGCAATGCGTGGCGCGTCGCAGACCAGCACAAGACGAACAATTGTGGTTAAAAAGTATATCAATAACTCAGGTACAGCAGCCAAACAAAATCTAAAGTAAATGATTTAAGGGTCAAGAGCCCAACTAAAACAAACACTGATCACCATAATGGTGACTTAAAATTATGTTTTTCTCCTTTAGAGATTCTGCTTGTTAACATCAGGTGTCTTCAATGTTGGCAATCATTTTTTTTTTTTTTTTACTCATTTTAAATGGTTAACTCATAAGGAATTAATTTGATGAATTATTACTCAATTCTAATTTGTTAAATTTAATTACTAATATTGTTTGTAATCTATTGCCACAATTTTATTGATTAGATATAGCGTATTCATTTTTACAGTGTGCTTTTAAAAGAGAATTACACTTTAATTTGTACTATAAAGCAGCTCTCCACTCTGTTCATGTTTTATCTAGACGGACTAAACAGAAGAAATTAACTAGAAAAGATTTCCAAGTGAAAGCCAAACCTACTTATTACATAATCACCACGGGCCAATGGTAGTACGAAGTTGTTTACTAGCTGAAAAGTTTCCGGAAAAGTTTGCTTTGGCAAGCTGTTTCCAAGTCCCGAATTGAACTCCAAACGAACTTCGTTTTGGCCTGGTTTTGTTCTAAATGATGTCACACCAGTTAATTCTTACCCCAGTATATTGGGGCCTCAATGGTTATTTTTTCTTCTTTTTTTTTCTTTCTTATAACCATAAAATAAGCTTCCCAAACTAAACCTGAGAACTGGAGAAAGCCACTGTGATAATGTCACCGGAGTAACCGCGAGTATAATTATCATTTTTGTCTTGTTGACATTTCTAAACAGAAAGCTGACATACAGTAGTACTGTGCAAAAGTCTTAGGCACATTATTATTTTCACCCCAAAATAAGTTTTTAAGCTAGTTATTTATATCTTTTGCTGTAGTGTGTCAGTAGGAAATATTGTTTTAAATGTCCAAACATTCATTTTGCCATTAATTGTAATAATCCAGTGAGATTTTTGTATGCACAAGGAGTCAATCTACTCATCATCAAATCATAAACTTAGCACTCAGAAGGTTGGCAAGTTTGTGATAGTTGCCCACCCAACTGGTTCTGGCATTACTTTGGTTAACACATACCTGTGCCATTCTCTCAGGGTTTGGTATAGCTTCTTTTTTTGAACCCTGCTGGAGGACTTTCTCATGCAAATCAAACTGTGACTCATCCACTCCTGCCTCAGGCATGGGGCACAGACACAGAGTGTTCGTGAATGCATTGTCAGACAGAGTGACAGACCTGTCAGCTGGCAGAGCTGCTTCTGAGGCAGAAAATGATCGTGGGAGACCGAACTAAAGCGCTCGAGGGCATGAAGGCTTTGAGTTGCAATCTACTGCACTGCAAACTCAGCATTTACTGTACCTGTGCATGTCCAGCACTAACCTCTCACACACGATTAGTCAGCAGAGGGAGAAGCTCTGCTCCAAAACCTAGTGATCTGCCTATATTGACAGTAGTTTAAGACATTGTTGCACTCTTATATCTTAAACAAGATCATTCTTTGTGTAGTTTAAAGGGTTAGTTCACCCAGAAATGAAAATTATCCCATGATTTACTCACCCTCAAGCCATCCTAAGTGTAAATGACTTTCTTCTTTCAGACAAACACAATCAGTTATATTAAAAAATAGGCTGGCTCTTCCCAGCTTTACAATGGGAATGAATAGTAACTTCCAGTAAGTGCCGCACGCAGGTCTAGTTCCGGCGGAAGAATGACCTCTGACCCAACGCAAGTCAAGTCAAGTCACATTTATTTATATAGCGCTTTTTACAATACAGATTGTTTCAAAGCAGCTTTACAGAGATAACAGGAAAATAATGCAAAAAAGTTTGTTTCCAGAAGAAAGAAGCGTCACAGTCCAGTGACGTTTCATTTTTGTTTTAAAAAAGAATATAATTAAATATATATAGCCGCTCTGGAGTAAACCGTGATGTCATCGTCCAGCTCAGTTCAGTTCTTATATAATAGTGTCAATGCAGGCAGATCAATATTATTGTTGAATATTCAATTAAACGTTAAATTTAATGTCCCCAACTAAGCAAGCCAAGCCAATGGCAACAAAGGTGGAAAAGGCGACAGTGGCAAGGAACCAAATCTCCATCAGGTGGCAGAATGGAGAAAAAAACCTTGGGAGAACCCAGGCTCAGTCGGGGGGCCAGTTCTCCTCTAGCCAATGAACGAACAGTGTATGATTATGATTCAGGCAGCATTATAGGTCAGAAGTCAGATTGGATTGGAACAATCAGAATATTATCCAGTTCAATCTGGTTAAAGATCAGAGTCATCACACCAGGATGGAGACGGGTTTGTCGTATCGATGAAGCCTTCAATGAGAGTCTAGTTGACACAATCTCTGCTGACACTTCAGGGATGCGTTGTGGTCGTGTCCAGGCGCATGTCCTCCATCTGGTCTGGATACGGCCCGTATCCGGCTGACTACATCATGCGTTGTGGTCGTGTCCAGGCGCACGTCCTCCATCTGGTCTGGATACGGCCTGGATCCAGCTGATTACAGTAAACCTCAGAATAAGCAGAAAGACTAACATTAGCGTAGACGCCATTCTTCTTATGATGTAACGAGTACATCGGGTGTAATAGGAAGTGTTCCCGGTTCCGGCTGACTTAATTTATGCAGCCTAATAATCATTTAACTGATTTGAATAATAGGAATGTATACTTTTCTATGTGTATGCCAGGTTAAAGAGATGTGTCTTTAGTCTGGATTTAAACTGACAGATTGTGTCTGCTTCCCGGACAATGTTAGGAAGACTGTTCCAGAGTTTAGATGCTAAATAGGAGAAGAATCTACCGCCTGCAGTCGATTTTGATATTCTAGGTATTATCAACTGGCCAGAGTTTTGAGATCGCAATAGACGTGAAGGACTATAATGCGTTAAGAGTTCGCTCAAGTATTGGGGAGCTAAACCATTTAGTGCTTTGTAAGTAATCAGCAATATTTAAAAATGTATATGATGTTTAATAGGGAGTCAATGCAGTGTTGACAGAGCGGGGCAAATATGGTCATACTTCCTGGTTCTAGTAAGAACTCAAGCTGCTTAATTTTGGACCAGCTGTAGTTTGTTTATTATGCATGCAGGGCAACCACCCATAAGAGCATTACAATAATCTAGCCTTGAGGTCATGAACGCATGAACTAACTGTTCCGCATTTTTCATTGAAAGCATATGTTGTAATTTATATATATTTTTAAGATAGAAGAATGCGGTTTTACAGATGCTAGAAACGTGGCTTTCAATTGAAAGCTTGGACTAGTGGAGCATGTAGGAGTAGTGTAAGCTCAGGTGAGAGTCGACCTCTCGCGGTTCAAACTAATAGAGCTGGGCAACAAACTCAAGCTCCTCCCACATTTCTCTGTAAAAATTCTCGTTTTAGACTTCTAATTCGTGGCCGGTGTTTTGTTCATCAATACGTCATGCGTCGGGTCAGAGGTCACTCTTCCGCCGGAACTATACTCACATACGGCCGTTACCGGAAGCAGTGAATATAGTTTATAAAACTATAAATATCGACAATCAACACAATAATTAATGATCTTACCTGACTAAATAAGTAACTTGAGCATCTACTCAGGATTTTCTCCATCATCAAATATTTCTTGGATGCCGTACCGATGATTACGCACATTTTTCTGCGTTCTAGCTTCAGATCTTTTCTGTTTTTCAGCAGTACAGGTACTAATTCTCCCGTTGTTTCCGCTGATAAAGCATGATAAATGTCCACTCATTTTCACGCCACTTTGCGCCCATAGTGACAGGCCAGCCAATGATTCTCTCAGACTCATGACATACTGTACATAATTATATACATACTATTACTTACTTCTAAATATTGACTTCAGTTAACAAAACATGGTTCATGGCGGTGATGTAAACTAAAGGCTGTTGTTTTCTTGGCTATTTTTTGTTCTATAGGACAAAGAGAACTAAGAGAGGCCTCAGGAAGTGAACGCTGTGCTGAAAGACACACTCGGATCCTCACAAACACACAGACATCATGAAGAGGACGTCCAGGAGAGCTGTGTATACGACTTCACTGATTCATTTGCTTTTAATTAGTCCACTGAATAAACACTGTAGATTTTGTCTGTGTACAACTGAACACACAGAAGAAGAAACAATAAATAATAATAAAAACACTCAGAAAATGAAGCTCCAATGGTATTTGTGTTGTGTACTCTATTGTCCAAAAGTAAATAAAAAATAAAGACATTTGTAATCTTGCAAAAGATTTCTATTTCAAATAAATGCTGTTCTTTTGGACTGTCTATTCATTAAAGGAACACTCCACCGTTTTTTTGAAATAGGGCTTATTCACCTTCTTTCCTACATTTAGATAGGTGGGCAAATGCATTTTTGTCTCAGTGCATGCATTGTTTTAGTTTGACAGGGTCGGCTCTAGCTTAGCTTAGCATAATGAATGGAATCCTTTGTTGCCAGCTAGCATGTCCTGAGTAAAAGTGATATAAAAAATAAAAATAAACAACCTAATTACTTCTTGTGGCCTGCGTATTCACAACAAGTACAAATAGTGATGCAGATTAACACTAGGCGATTTCCTAGGCAGATATTGACTTATATATTAAGGACTATATTAGGGGGAAGCACAGGCGAAGCACAGGCGAAGCACTGCTACTTGGGCGTGATATCTCTGCACCCAAGTAGCAGTGCTTCGCCTGTGCTTCCCCCTAATATAGTCCCAAGTCAATATCTGCATAGGAAATCGCCTAGTGTTAATCTGCATCACTATTTGTACTTGTTGTGAATACGCAGGCCACAAGAAATAATTAGGTGTTTTTTTATTTTATTTTATATATTACTTTTACTCATGACATGCTAGCTGGCAACAAAGGTTTCCATTCATTATGCTAAGCTAAGCTAGGGCCGACCCTGTCAAACTAAAACAATGCATGCACTGAGACAAAAATGCATTTGCCCACCTATCTAAATGTAGGAAAGAAGGTGAATAAGCCCTATTTCAAAAAACGGTGGAGTGTTCCTTTAAATAATTTTCCATATTTCCAATTAAAACAGTTTCCATAAAAAAATATTAAGCAGAACTGTTTTCAAAAGGAATAAGAAATGTTTCTTGAGCAGCAAAACAGCATATTATAGATTCATAATAGAAAGATCATGTGAAGACTGGAGTAATGATGCTGAAAAATTACATTTCAAAATATATCCGGACGACAACAACAAAATACAGTTTTTTTAATCAAATAAATGCAGCCACAAAACATAACGTATTCAGACACCTTCAACATTTCTCATATTATCACAGTTTATTCCCTATAGTGTAGAAAATGGTAATACAATATGAAAAGAACTCAGAGTTATCAAATCAGTTGATATTTCACTGGTTTTGTCCATCCTTCTGTTAGACTGTGTCATAAATGAATTATGTTGAATATCTGTCAGCTGTTAACTTTAAGTACACAATGCTTATTTTTTCTTCAGTCTGTGGTGTAAAAAGGTCGCATTAGCAATTAAAGAAAAAAACCCTTATGCAAACCATGGTCAGGTCAAAGCGTCTGAATCATTTTTGGCCCAAAATGTTAATAAATTTTACTGGTAGTCCACTGTATGAAGAATTTTGGGGTATAATACATCACAGTTTACTTTATTTTGCTATCCTCACTTATAGTGTGCTGCACCCACTAATAAAAAAAACATAATTTTTGGTCTGACTGTAAATTACTCGGAGGCAGAGCAAGACATTCATGCATATGCACAATAAACATTTCCACACCCAGCTCTTTTCTTTCATTGACCCCTCAGGCCTTTCTGTGGTTTGAAAGGCAAAGAGGTCAAGAGATTCTCCTCCCAAATGATATGCAAATATTACCATTCGGCACAGGAGCACGTGCTCTATGAAGTATGAACACTTTCTGCTATTCACATCATCATCATGTGCTAGTGCTTTAACATTGATAAGTGCCCATCTGAAACAAAACTCAATAAACATACAAAACAATGATTCTACTAAACAAGCATGAGCAGAACAGGCTAAACGCAGCGCCCTTGCTGACCCTTGCTGAAGCCAGCGTTCAATCTCTCCAATATTGCAACAGGAACTTTATAATTACTCTGGGAAATGTGTGCGTGTCATAAAACATCTCCTGGCTCACAGCCCGTAGTTTCTAGTGTAGGGTGGAGACGAGTAAACATACTAAATATGACTAATAAATACAATAGCTTTCTTCAGAAGTCTGCTTTCTGATGGCGAAATGACATTCCATAATCTGTCTCTATAATAAAGACATGTTTGAGGTTTAACGGCTGTTGGACATACTCTACACGGTAAAAAAAAAAATACAGTTAAAAAGGAAACATACCTTAACATAAAATGTTTATTTTTGGATTGCACTTTTATTTCGGAAATACAGGTTTTATGCAAGATTAAAATGTACATTTTTGCTCATGCAGATGCCAAATGTCATTTTACACAGCCATATTAAATTTTTTATTACAAAAATATTATTTTTTTGACAACATGATCAAATTATCTAGACAGTTTCCCATAAGCCAAACTAATGTCAAATAAAAATAATATTCACAAAATACACTATCACACACATTAAGCAAACAGCAATCAAAACAGCAAGTTTGGCTTTAAAAAGGTATGGAATCTAAATATATCTGGAAATATTTAAATATTTTAAATAAAGTCAGAATTGCGAGATGTAAACTTGCAACTGTGAGATAAAATGTCACAATTATCTTTTAAAATGTTTTATTCTGTGGCGGAAACAAGCTTTCATAGGTTAGGACACAGTGTAAAACGTTAATTTTATTTATTAAAACAACATCGGACTTCATTTCAACCATATTTCAACGTTGAAGGTTGGTCACGTTCCGTTGGGAAGTGAAAGTGGTTTTTATGTTGTTTAAACATGCTAATTTTCATACTATGGAAGCTTGTTTCTGCCATGAAAAGGTAAGGACTTTTAATCTCAGAATTCTTAATTTTTTCCCATAATTGTGTTATATAAAGTCGCAATTCTCAGTTCTAAAATCAGAATTGTGATATAAACTTTTTTTTTTTTTTTTTACTAAGAATTGGACTCGAAATAATATTTCGAGTATATATATCTTACAATTCTGACTATTTCTTGCAATTGCGAGAAAAGAAAAAAAGTCAGAATTGTGAGATAAAAAGTCGCAATTATCTTTAAAAAAAATTTATTGTGTTGCGGAAACAAGCTTCATATAATTCCTAACCCTACTTCAACTATTCAGGCATCATTGCAAAAAAATGCAAAAGATTCAACCAGTGTGTACTGTATATTGCATTAAAATATTGCTTCCTTTACCAATATGCCCAGCATTTTTGTACATACAGCACAGGAGGAGAAGGAAAGCAGCATAAGAAGAAGAGTAGAATCATTACTCTGCAGGACCAGTAGTGTAAGTCTGTCAAGCCTAAGTGTAAGAACTGTTTCCCACGGTAAAAGTGCACATCTGCGTGTTAGGCGCTAAACAGGCCCGCATTAGCAGTGCAGAGAGCGACAAGATGAAACGCCATCCACTCATTTGATCATGGAATGGGATTAATTACACAATTTGGGGATGCCTAGCTCAAAAAATTCTAGAAAAACATCATACAAAAATAAAAAGTCCATATAACTCGCAAGCTACATTCCAGATTCACGAATGAATGAATCTGAGCAGTTTTGTGAACTGCTTCATTGAAAAGACCTGAAAATGATTTTCAGAGAAAAACTTAAAGAGATAGTTCACTCATTTACTCACCACTTTCTTTTTTTTTTTTTTTTTTTTTTTTTTGGTTTTGGTTCCTATTGACTTCCATTTTATGAACAAAAAAAAATTACAATGGAAATCAATGGGAACCAAAACTGTTTGGTTTCCAACATACTTCAAAATATCTTCATAAGTCATAAATGTTTGGTTCAGTAAACGATGAGAGAATTTTCATTTTTGCGTGAACTATCCCTTTCATTTTCAGTGTGTTCCTCACACAAAGCACCTGGAATACAGCGCACGAGTCATAAAGGCACTTTTATGATCACTTTTTTACAATTTTGGCACTTGACAGCCCTCTAGTTCCACAGAAGAATATCATCTGGGTTGGGAGAGACATGGCGTGGCATCTTTCCCTTTAAATCTATACCCATAAAGCCTTGCAATACATTTCGGCTGGAAACTTCTCCCAAATCCAGCTACTCTCTCTGTGGCTTCCAGGAGACCTCAACTGCAAAACCCAAATTGAAAAAAATCAAATTAAAGAAAGAGTATAAAAAGGTGTCAGAATCAAAGCACTAAAATAAAATACAACTCACCTGCACATCTCTCATTTTCCTTTCATGCTTGTTGCCGCCTTGTACGCCGTAGCAGTGACGGCATTTATGAACGTGTCCTTGTCCATCCCTTCCTGCAAAAGAACGAAAGGTCAAAACTATAAATGGAGCGTCGTCGTCCTTTCAAAATGACGCTCGAGTCCATCACAATTAACAGTGTGAAAGCTCTCAGAAGCAAACGCGTGTCGTGGTTCTGCAGTGAATCACTGCTTCGTGATCACGTGTTCACACATGCCTGTCTGAGCTCGTCATGGCAGTTATGCTGAAGTCAGCCATCGTGGAACTGAACTTGTCACTATGGGCTGGCTGATGGATATTTGCAACAACCACAACTACATGAAGACTTTACAATAGTGCTGTCAGTGGGTCAAAAACGATTCATTAACGGCATGCTGATCGATCAATCAATCAGTCAATCAATCAATCAATCAAATGTATTTCTATTTGCTAAGAAAATCCCTCCAATTGAGATTCTTCAAAAGACCATCTTAAAGAAAAGTCTTTGTTAAAGCGTTAAACGCAATGAACCAATTTAACCATCCACCAGCTGGAGTGGCCATGATCTCCACCAGACTCCCTTGCTTTCCCATCATGAACTCCAATTCCCATAACCCATTGCCTGGACTCATTATTGTTTGATAACTTCTTATAAGCTCTTCCTATATAAGCCCTGTGTTTTCACTCACTCTTTGCAAAGTCTGCCTTGCACTGCATTTATGAGTGCGCTCTCCCTGGTTTCCGTGTGTTATGGTTTTGATTTTCTGCCTTGTTTCTAGTGGTGTTCAGATCGAGGCTTCGTGGAACACTGAAACAGTTGAAGCAAATGTGCCGTATCGTGTCCGACACCCGTCTCCACGGTGACCCCTAGTGGTCAGAACAGTGGAAATGCAACAAAACCCCGGGCCAAACATGCATTAAAAACACCTTTAACAAATCTAGTGCAAATTTTTTGTTGAAAGTAAAATCTTTCAAATGCAATTATCTAATCATCTAATAAGATTATCAAGCGTCTATATGTTCTTTAATCAATTGTCAGGGTTTGAATGGCTCAGCTAAACAGGCCAGTAATAGACTATTAACTACCATTATTCATTTTAATTATACTAATGTCTAATTAAAACGTCTACAAATGTATAAAACTGGTCAGATATCAGGTAAAACCAGTGACTCCTCATGATTCATGGGTTGAACCATTCACCCAGCGGTGAACCACTGAAATTTCGAAGTGTTTTAAAACGTTTCGAAACAGTTATGATGAAATGAATCCTCTTTACTGAAATCACGTGACTCTGGCAGTTTGATACAAGCTCCGAACCATTAATTCGGAACCAAAGATTCATAAAGCTTCATGAAGCAATTGCCATCACTACTTATTTCCTGGCTTTCCCTGTTTGGTTGTGTCTTGGACTCTGTTGTTCGTTGGATTATAAATCCTGTGGTTTGACCCTTTGCCAGTCATTTGAATTACGTTTGTGGATTACTGTCAGAGCAGTTCGTAACAGAGGTGAATCACAACACTACAAAATTTGATTTGAAGCAAAACAATATTTGAAAATCGGACACAAATACAAAAGGTACAAGGCTGTGTGACGGCTTTAGTGAGGAAAAGAAATACAATCCCATGATGCATTGCGAACAGCATAATCAATTTAAAAACAATGGAGATATATAAAACTACTCATTTACAAATGTTGATTATATAAAACTTAAATGTTTGTATATATATATGTGCATTTTTTGCAATAAACTTAAAATATTTAAGTATTTTAAGAGCGTAGAGAGACCGACTCGATTTGCGGTGCTTCATGGGAGTGGGCGGAGCTAAAGAGCTCTTTTGCCATGTTTTGCTTGTTTAAACCCTCTAATTGGTCATGGGTAATGTAGTTTTTCACCACATGTTCAGCTGTTAAACAATTTTTTTTAATTAGTTTAAATAATGTGGGCTGACGCTCAACAGACGCAAACAACATCGATTAACAACCTTGTAGCTCATGGTAAGGCTGTCTTTGAAAGTTTATAAGTTACCATTAAAATCTCTATGGAGAAGCTCTTACTTTCGGAACCCGACCGTTGCATAACTGGAAGGATCTTTTGAAGGCAGCCTTTGTTTTGCATCCTTCATTCGGCCCATTTTATAGGATGCATCAAATGTCTCCATTGTGTCCTCCAATTACCCACAATGCTTTGCACACATTCTTATTCACGAAAAACAATTAACTGAGCCTGTCCAATTATGTTAGTTTTTATTTTTAGTAAATGTGTACATGCATAAATGTCCATGATGTAAACCACTTGAAGAGCACAGATGGTTTTTAATTACCTGTATTGCAATGATAGAAATCAGTTAATATAAAGATTTTTAATCTAAAGTATTTTCCCACAATTAATCATAATAGTATTTTGCCCTACCTATGCCCTTCAAATCCAACAGGCAGAGAATGAACTCGTCTCCCTGGATTCCTCTCTTACCCCCATCAATCTCTTCAAGGGTTGGGTGGAGTACAAGTCAGGGCCTGGAAGAGTGTGTGTGTGTGTGTGTGTGTGTTTGTTTGTGTTTGCGCAGACAGAGATATGGAGCAAAACCTGGGGATTTTTTTTCTTACCTCAAAGCAGAAAAAAAAAAAAAAAAAAAAAAGCGCGCACCACATGTGTACACACCCTTCCACACCCTCTTTCCTTTTAATCAGATATTGCTTTCATTTTCTTTTCCATCACTCTTTATTCGAAATTTTCATTAACCAAGTATCTGGTTTTGTGCTCACATTGACATTGAAGAACATGTTTGAGTCATTTCACTCCACAATCAGAAGACATGAGAAATTACATTTTGAATAACTACAAACTCATACTCCTATATTTATTTAGAGGCCAGTGGAAGAGGAAGTGATGTTTTCGGGTTTCCCCTTCATTGGTGTCAATGAATTTAAACCTGCCTCTGCTAATAATAAAATGTCTACTGTAAATATTCTAATAATTCTGTGCAATTACTTCAAAACATTACTATGTAATTTCTACATAGTAAATATTCAAAATATTCATAAATATATATCTTACTTATTTTGATTGCTTTACAAATAAAACACATGCAATAATGCATTAATACTTTATAATTTATATAATTTACTGCATATACACTTTATGATTCATATGTTGTTGTTTTTTTGTTGTTGATTGTTGAAATGAGCACGATTAAATATCCAATAATTTAATTATATACCAATAAAAAAAATATATAAAAAAAAAATTAATTAGGCAAAGAATAAATAAAACAATTAAAACACAATAATTAAATAAAATAATATGTATAATATATATGCATATGCGCTTTTTATTATAATGTCTTATAATTATTATAAGAAATTAACATGTATAGCATATTGCATATACATTATTTTACCTCCTCTGAGCAGTTTGAGGTGGGACGGTCTTACCTTTTTCAGCACTTTCTGGAAGTCCTTTTCTGCCCACAAAATCCAGAGAAGAACTCCAGCATCTTTTCTGGCTGTGTCGAAATCTCTGCAGGCAAGAGAGAAACTCAGAAGGCTATCCGCTAATACACATCAAATTCTTATAGAGTACCTGTCATCCATGGGTGAATGTCATAGAGTCATTTATCATTTCTGTCCTCCTAAAACTCCAACCAGTAGCTTGCTAATGTTTGCTAATGCCATCCCTTCACTGTCAAACATGCGTTTTCCTTTAGACACACTTACAAAGTTGTACTCAGCATGCTCAGGGAGTCGATGAGTTTTTTGTTCAATATCTTCTTCCCAATGTCAGGCTCTGCCAGCATGAGTGTGTGCATCACGCGGCACGCTGTGGCGATGGAGCTGTCCGATTCAACCATTTTCAGGTTCACAGTCGAGACCACAGTGCTGACTTTGGGAAGAACTTCCTTGGCTGTGGTTGAAAACAACAACATGAACGTTAGCAGTGTTAATGCTGCAAGTGCAGTACAGTGTACTGCGCAAAATAATACTGCAGTCTGTACGTTACTTAAAGGGGTGGTTGAATGTGATTTCACTTTTTTAACTTTAGCTAGTGTGTAATGTTGCTGTTTGAGCATAAACAACATCTGCAAAGTTACAACGCTCAAAGTTCAATGCAAAGGGAGATATTTGCTTTTAAAGAAATCAATTTCTAAGGACTAAACGGCCGGTAGGGACTACAAGACATTTCTCCCAACATTTACATAAACCCCTCCGCTGGGAACACAATAAATAAAGGGGGCGAGGCCATTTTATGTTGCTTTGGAGAAGAGTAGTTGTGGTAGTAGAGTGTCGTTGCCGCCATGCCGTCGAAACGCTGTTATTTTCACCCAGATTGCAGGTCCACTTTGTTCAGTCTTCCTAAGGACGGTGGAGTTTTTTGTGAATTTTTTCATAATTATAATCCAAATGTCGCTATCTGTGCTGCACATTTTCCGGAGGAAAGCTTCCTCAATCTACGCGAGTTCAATGCAGGATCCGCACAACGGCTTGTCCTGAAAGATGGAGCAGTTCCAACTTTAAAAACAGAAGCTGTTGTTTACGAGCCACAACCTGTAAGTATGATTTTTTTGCTGATGTGCTTTCCTGTAATAGTTCGTATTGTTAACTGTACGTTGTAGCAAGGAAGTAAACGAAGGACAACGCTGTTTGGCTCCACAAACCAGGTTGTTAAATGCAAATTCATACTTATCCGACAAACACATACAAACTTCTGTTTAATATCACCAGCGCAGCGAACTTGGAATGTTTGTGGTTTTTGTCATTTATGTGATCAGTGTGAATTATTCTTTGATTATAGCTTTTATGTATTGTTTATCTACAGGCATGCTAAACATGGTTTTGTGTTTGATTTGGCTACCGTTGTAAAGCCAATGTTTAGTGTTTGTATTGGGTTAATAGTTCTGGCGACAGATATTTGGCTACAATCGTTCTAAAAATACAAAAGTAACAGTGCCATATAGTCAGTAGCAATCACAATAGATCTGCAGTCTTAAAAAAACATTCTGAAACGGCCGTTCTTGAACAGGTTCTGCTCGATCCTCTCCACTAACATTCTCCGAGTCTGATTCGGGCTCAAATTGGTATGGCAATATTGATGCCATTGTTTATAATACACCGAAGCACAAACTACCGGTAAGGGTAAGGGGCGTGACGTTTCCGAACAACATGCACTTGGCGGTTAGCGAATCACAACACACTGGGCCAGCTAACCAATCTGAGCCCATTGCGTATTTTTGAGGGTGGGGCTTCATAGAACCCGGAAATCATCCGACCGCTTTTACAAGGAGGGATAGAGCAGTGTAGAATAATGGTTAAAGATGTGAAAAATAATGCAAATTTTTTAAAACGAAGCAGGAACACATGTTACAGTGCACCCCGCAAACACAATCAAGCCTTCGAAAAAAGGTGTTTTACCACCCCTTTAAGGGGTCATAGACTGGATTATTTTATTATTTTATAATGTTTCCTGGGGTGCCCTTACAATGTTAGTATGATTTTAACATCAAAAATTTTCATAATTTATAAATATATGCCATTTTTCCAAGTCTAATTTTAGCCTCTGCTTTGAACGCTCTGTTTGAAGGGGCGTGTCTGCTGTAAGACTTCAGTGTAAACACCCACTGCTGTGATTGGCTGTGAAACTTCAGTGTAAACACCCACTGCTGTGATTGGCTGTGAGACTTCAGTGTAAACACCCACTGCTGTGATTGGCTGTGAGACTTCAGTGTAAACGCCCACTGCTGTGATTGGCTGTGAAACTTCAGTGTAAACGCCCACTGCTGGTATTGGCTGTGAAACTTCAGTGTAAACGCCCACTGCTGTGATTGGCTGTGAGACTTCAGTGTAAACGCCCACTGCTGTGATTGGCTGTGAGACTTCAGTGTAAACACCCACTGCTGTGATTGGCTGACATGTTTGCATATGAAATAGCTAGTATTACATGTGGAACTCTCTCTAAAACTTTTACTACGTATTTACTATAACAGCTATCGAGATTAAGGAATCGTGAAAAGTATTGATCATAATGATCTATTCCCATCACATGAAAGGTTGCAGTGATGAGCATTGAGCAGATGACGGACAGTCTGTTGATCGCGTAAGAAATTACACATCTGGCTTTCACCAAATAACAATGCAAACACGATGTAAATACAGTAAGAGCTTCGTTGTACTGTACATTGTAACAGCGTCATGATTTTGTGATGACTGATTTCAACGAGTTTTGGCAAGTGTCCAGATAAACTCGCGCTGTTTGATTGACAGCTTGGGCAATTGGAAAGGGAGCGTTCTTTGATCGCTTTCTTTATATAATTTAATCACAGTTTAAATAAGATTATTTTCATCCAACTAAGAGAAACGACGTGAAGTTGATCGTTTAGTCACTGGCTTGATTTACTGATACATAAACAGTATTGAACGATATTTTGAGAGATAATCTGTCTGAACTTGAATAATTACATCAGAAATCACTGATCACAGATCAGGCATTAGAATAAACATGACTACTTACATGTTTGTGGAGTTGCTGGCAGATCCATATCATAAAAGTCTGTTTGCAAAGCCTCGCCAAAATTTACCAATTAATCCACAGTGAAATACACCGAATACAAACAAATAATGCTCAGCTGAGACGTTCACATTGTTGGGGGAAAAAAACATTAGGATCGTTTGGAAGGTAATGGTATCCTGTATCGATCTTTTCTCGTTCTGATGTCACTGTTCACGAACGCTCCAGTGGGCGGGGCCAAAGCTGAAGTGTGATTTCACAAGTCTCCACTTTTTAGATCCTGTCGTTTGCTGGCCTTGCTTTCAATAAAAGCAGTTTTTGGAATAACAAGTAAGTTTTGAGTTTTGAAACTTACAGGGTATTTTTATAGTATAACAAACTCTTAACTGTCAAAGGATCAAGGAATATTTGAATTCTCATTCTATGACCCCTTTAGTGACGTGCAAGTTTGATGCTTTGTCTTTTTTTCCATTAGAGGAAGAAGTATATATATATAGTATATATTTTATGTATAATAAATGCATGCTGCATAAAAGCAATATCACACAACATATATTTTAGATACAAGATACCACATGTAGTGATCATATCAGATGGCTTAATTAGTTTAGTAAATACTGTCATTATGTTTAAGTCATTATGTTCAGAAAATGCATTGGGTAAGATATTTTGTTATTTTTACTGCCCCTGGGGTATCAGTTGACATTCTGCTGCTGTCAGTTTAGTGTCACAATTCACACACTCAGACCTGCTGTTGAGTGACTGAGCAAAAATTTAAGGAGTCCTACAAGTGCGTTAAGCGAGCTTCAGGGTGGGGTTGCACCAGCCATTCTTAAGTTCCTACTTAAATTGGAATGTCAAGTCCACAACAGAAGCTTAGTAACAACAAGTTGGTCTGTAACTAAGGGTGTGTTCACAGTTGACATGTTTGGCTCGATTAAAACAAACTCTGGTGCGACTACCCAAAAACAGGACATGATGTCACAAGACGCAACCCTAAAAAGGACATAATGCTCCTGTTTTTTCTCGTCATAGTCGTGATGTTGCTCATCACAGTTCGGTACAGGCATCAGAACCGCGTCTCCTCGCAGCAGATCTTCGTTTGTGTGTGTGACAGAGGTATTCCTGACACTGTTTTCACTCCTTTACACATTTATAAGCTCTTCACGAGTTCTCAGCTGGTCAAAATACCATCATAGGTAGGTTACGCACACACAACGAGCGCATTTATTCCAGAACACAGCATTGTTTCGGATGTTCGACAAGTTCCGTCGTGAAATAAAAGCCAACCAATCAGGTTGAGAACGTATCCCTATGTCTTTAGGTTCGGTATCTTTATGTTCGGTGTTAAAATGCCAATGTGAATGCTAAGCGGACCAGGACACATTTTTTGGGGGGGTCTGGACCAAATGAACTGAGCGAACTGAACTACAAGTGTGAACACACCCTAACTGTACTTTATTCGCTTGCAGCATTTGTTTAAGGCAGAACGTATAGGTCATAAACTCTCTGTAAAGTAATGTGTAGTCGCATAATATGACATTTAATGATCCGATGGCAGCCTTTAACAGTCAAAGCGGTTTTACGTCATGAATGTGAGTAAAATGTAAGCGAGTGTAAATGTCAAAATGATCATTTATGTCTAAAGGATTGAAGTCTGTCGGGTAAAACAAGAGCTTATTGATGCAGATCATTCAGTCTGCTGTTTACTTCCTACCATTACTTCTAGTCGGAGGCTTCCGGAAATATTTAGTTTATACGTAGAGTTACGCTTCAACTAAGTTTAATGGTGCAACACAAAACTATTTAGTAGTGCGTAAGTTGTGAAAGTGTGAAAAAAGACTCTTACCCATAGTTCCCCGTAGAGATGCCACCCGGGACATGTTGCCCACTAAGGATATGGCGGCCTTCTGTAGGCCCAAGTTTTTAGAAATCAGCAGAGGGGAAATGACAGGCAGGCCTTGCAGCTTCTCTATGATGGTTTGACTCACCAGAGTGGACACCTGTGGCAGAGATCCAATCAAAATATAATTTTAACTGCTTTTCCTCAAGCAGAGCATTTGAGGGGTTTTAAAATCAAATCTAAGGCTTTTTAAGACCCTTTTTATGACCTGCACAAATAAAATTAACACCATATGGGCAGGGTAGGGTAAATGTCTATGGTAGCATATTATGGTAACATATAACGTAAGCACCTCTGATGCTCTTCTGTCATTTTTTTACCGAAAAAAGTTACGTTTCATCGGAATGGTATGAAACCTGGTAAAGATTTTGGGACCTGCTATGTGAAGACAAGAAAAAAAAAGTCACACTTGTACTCCTTGTGGTCAAAAATGACCGCTTTGGAAACGAATGGGAATTTACAACAGTTTAAGGGGCTGTTTACAAGACACCATTTTCAAATAAAAACAAAACTGTCTATGCGTTTTGGCCGCTCGTGCACGACAACGGCATTCTAGGTGCCTGGTAACTTTTGAAAACGTGTTTCAAAGTGCAAGGTTTTGAAAACGGTCTCCGTGTAAACAACAAAAACACGAATCTCTGAAGACGATGATGTCATGCACATGCTTACTACGTTTTCAGTCTCTAGTGTTTCATCTCCATCTAATGGTAGAATACAGTGTTTTAGTAATTTGCATGGATCCGTGTGAATAGGGATCGTTTTGACAATGGTGCCGTCGTCTGTGCGCGGAAACTCAAAGGAAAACTTAAGCATATTGCTGTCGTGTAAACGTACCCTTAGTTGGAGATTTCATTTTCAGGTCTATATTAAAAGAGTGAATATATGGATTATAAGTAACTACTGCATAAATATAATTTAGTACCATAAAATCCCCTAAAAATACAAAATATTAAATAAAATAAAAATATTATTGAACTAAAAAAAAAAATAATAATAATAATAGTACATTCATTTCATTAAAATAAAAAAAATGGTTTTTGACAGTCATGTGAAGAGCACTAGAGGGTTAAACCATAAAATTACTTTGAAACTAACATTTTAAACAAATTTACAGCTCAAATAATACAGGTTGACAAAAACAAAAAGTTTCATAAAATGATAAACCTCACATTTCAGTCTTCAAACCATTTAGTAAGAAAAGGTATGAATGTCACTAGTTTGCATGAATGATATAAACACAAAGTAAACATTGTCATAATTCATCAACAGTAGTTCATAAGGAATCGCTAGGCAAATGTGCAGTATTTATAGATTGCGAACTGCTCTGAAACCATGAGCCATAAGAACCTGCAACAGTGCTGCGTTTTTACTTTGAAATGTGCAGTGCTCATATTTTCTTTATTAAAGGTGCAGTCTGTAAGAATGACAGCTAGTGGTCGAAATAGGTACTGCAGTCCAAATTCAAAATATCAGAGATCGTTGTTTCCCCCGCCCCCTCCTCCTCAGATTCGACGCTCACATGGGTAGCCAGTTTGAGGACACGCAACAGGAACGAGTGCAATTGACAATGATCGCCGAGGAGACTGCAAGTTGATGAGTTGATTTATCTGCGTTTTAATATGCTCTCGTTCATAGAGATTTTTAGATGGATACCGAGGCATTTTAGGTTGTGTGGAATCTGCAATCTCTGACCCAGTTTGTTTGCTGGCTGCAATACGCTGTGTTTCCTGCCAACTGGCATCCCGGGGGTGTCGAAATACTATTGGGTGAAGTGGCAGTGGGCGGAGTCACACAGACCAAAACAAAAACAGACATTCCGACACGAAACGCACATTTCAAAGTAATATAACTGGCTGCAGAAGTGTTTTTCAGAGAAACGAGTATGTCAACTTAGCATGTTTCCTAAATATCTGCAAACATATTAAAGTTACACCTTTAAATCATAGCCTTTTGAAGTTTAATAATCACATTAAGCCATATTGCGATTACTGTTTTTTGTCCCCAAACTTCTTAAAATTACATTTCTTATACCATTTCAGATATTTAAGACTTTTTATGGCCTTAGCTTTAATACAACTGATATTAATCCGCTGGGACCGTGTCAAGTTCAATGTCAACTGTATTCCGTGTATCAGCACGTACAGGGCTCTTTGAAGCTGTGAGGTTCTGCAGAGCTCCACAGCACGCCTCCAGAGTGGCTTCTTTGTGACTGAAGCCCATCAGAGACAGGTACAGCTGCAGAGACTTCTGGTGGTACAACCAATTCACTCCTTCAGGCTCATCCACCTCCATGGCTGAGAAGCTGAGCGCCTGATCACAAAAAGGAGTGTGAATGTATTAAACACACCTTTTAAATGCTTAACAACTTGGTTCAGGCTAGTTAGTGTTGTTTGGGTCACTTCTACACACACACACAAAAAATAACTCTTTGGCTAAACATGATTCAATCATGGACAGTGGTTCCAAACGATGGAACCATGTTATCTCAACTCAAATACTTCATGGTGGATGAACTTAAGCGAGTTGAGTAAACCCAATCAAAATTAGACACGTCCAAATAACTTAATTCAATCGGTTCCAAATAACTTGATTCAGTCGTGTCCAAATAACTTGAATCAATCGTGTCCAAATAACGTGATTCAATTGTGTCCAAATAACTTAATTCAATCATGTGGAACCACTGTCCATGATTGAATCATGTTCAAGAGTTTTTTTTTTTTTTTTTTTTTAGTATACCAGCATATCTATGGCAATGACCAGAAGGTATTGCTGGTTGGAGGACTAGTTCACCCAAAACATATATTTTAGTCTGTTTCTTCTATGACTTTACAAAGCTTGAAAGTTCCAAAAGCCTAATATTTCTCCTTTTGTTTTACACAGAAAGTCATACGCGCTTGGGATGTAGCATTTAAAACATACTGCATGTTAGTTGTTTCATCAGGAACAGCTTGTACCTTTTGAATCTTGGTTCTCTTGGGGCTGAAGATGCTCTTTTTGTTTTTGTTCTCATATGGGCTCTCTACAGGGCTAGATAACTCTGTGAAGTGTTCAGGAGCCTCTTTCTCCAGCTGGAAGCTCAGGTTATGGAGTATACAGACACAGTTTTCCACTGACTGCTCCCCGCATCACATAAACAGAGAACCAGGACACACAAGTAAATTTTAGCTTGTTGCACTACATTTTTGGCAATATTCTGGAGTATTCTGGTTGAAGTTAAAATTCTATGAATATGCTTGACCCTATAAAGCCTGCTGTATCATATTTGATGTGCAAAAAAAAAGGCCTATAGATTTTCAACATGATAAAAACTTGATTGTACTTTATTACATTCCTTCTGTCATCTGATTGATAGTTTTCTTAGCAAGTAAAAGGCATTTTAGTATAATTCAGTATAAAAACACATACATTTAGTGTAAAAACATCCCCCTTCAGATCATGGTTCACATGTCTTTTTGCTGTTTTATAAAAACAGCAAATATAAGTTTTATAAAGTAAATATAAGAATAACTTTTAAATTGTTAGTAATATTTCAAGACAATAACTGGACTGAAACACCTCAAGTTTACATCTTTTTTTAGAAAAAAACGTGTTAAAATGTATCAAATATGATCCATCAGGCTTTTGAGGAAGGTTTATTTGTTCATCTCTCAATCATCGTTGCATTGTATTTCATTAAATGTTTTGCCCATCAATAAAAACTACAGAGCTTTGATCATAAAATAGCATTTTTTTGCTCAGTTTGGGCCTCTGAATAAAACTGATGTGGATTTTTTTTGTCCTCGAATATGAGCTCAATATTCTCCTATATCATACGATATGAACCATAAAATCTGGATGCATCAAACATTATAAACAGTTAATAAATGTACATTTATTAATTTTAGAGGTTAAATAAATGTTAAAGAACCTTGTGCTTCCAACTTTGGGACATCGTTTTTGGTGTCCACATATTTTTTCATCTAGAGTAAGAGCTTGCAGATCATGCAGAAAAAAAATGAAAGCATGATAACCTTATCATCTGGCTCTCCTCTATCCATCTGAGTCTGAATATACGTCACGAGAGAGTCGATAAGTCCCGTGCAGTTCCTCATAGATATCCTCTCATTATCGCTGGCGCAGCTGAGGTTTCTGTGAGAGCACAACCAAAACTTAGCATTAAAACAAACATTACTTTTCCAAATTATCCTTAGAAAACAAACAACACACTAGGTTATATGTGTGCCAGTCTGTGATGTCACAGTTATCAGTCCAACCCAAGTAAACAAACATCTCGTGATATGCCTCTGATAAGAAGCAAGATAGGTAATACAACGTTGGTATGAAAACATGCATGGCACAACACGACAGCTCTGAGAAATCTGCTGTAGATTAGCACAGATACATTTTAAGGCATCACACAGATGAAATCAACTCCAGGGGGTTTAGCGTTTCTAAGCCGCTGCCCATGTGAGGAATTATTGTGAGTTAAAGTTAGCAGACTATGATTGTGCTGGAGGAGTGCTTCTATTATGGTTTTATGGATATTACCTTTCATGTCGTGTGTAATATAGCTGTTTGTGAATGTAAAAGGTCTGGGAAGTTTCAAAGATCAAAGTGCAAGATAAATGGAGTGATTGTCTCTCAAATGAAAGAGTCGATCCTGAAATGAGTCATTAGTGATTACAGTCTTACTTCCTGCCCAAATCTACATATGTTTGTAACTAATGTGCATAATGGCAGTCTATGGTCTTTATTGGCTGCCTGTGAACAATGTCTACTTTGACCCTCAAACACTGTAGCTGTAGCTGAGACTGGAAGAGTTTGGTTCATGTTGTTGACATGTCGAGAAGACGCTGTTTTCTGCACTGCGGAAGCAAATCCACTTTACATGCACTTCCAAAGGACTCGCGCTTGAATGAAAAAGGTTAAACCGATGCAATTGTTACTGTTTGTATCACTGTTTATCAAGTGCTGAGGAAGATCCGGAGCTTAAATTCAGATATGGTAATTGGCATTTTGTTTCCGACACGTGCTGTAAGCGGTAGACCAATCACAACAGACTGGGACATCTGACCAATCAGAGCAGAGTAGACCAATCACAACAGACTGGGACATCTGACCAATCAGAGCAGAGTAGACCAATCACAACAGACTGGCCCATTTGACCAATCAGAGCAGAGTAGACCAATCAAAACAGACTGGGTCATCTGACCAATCAGAGCAGAGTAGACCAATCACAACAGACTGGGCCATTTGACCAATCAGAGCAGAGTAGACCAATCAAAACAGACTGGGTCATCTGACCAATCAGAGCAGAGTAGACCAATCACAACAGACTGAGCCATCTGACCAATCAGAGCAGACCAGACTAATCACAACAGGGGCACGTTCAAGTTCAAAACGGTGCACAACGTTTTGCTACGGTTTCCGGGTTGAACGTCATGTTTCCTGGAAATGGCGTGCACCGGTGTGCAACGGGGTTTGAGATACGTTTTCTCTTGTTTGGTGGGTGTGTCAGAACTGCAGTCCAATCAGCAGCGACATGTATATAAAGCACACGGTATTAAAGTGAACTCGTACAATGGGTTCAAGGAAAGTAATTTACAAATGTGTTCGATGCAGCTCGGTATACGCAACAACTGAGGATATTAGAAGACATGTTTGTCGTAAGTTTTATTGTAAAAATATAGAATATCAACATAATGATGTAGTTGTTTATATTTGTAGCTTCATTGCAAGTGTATGACATTTGGTATAGAAATAAACAATGGTAATTAAGTGCTTTTCCTAAAAATGAGAAAGAAAATACAGGGTATTAAAACAGTATGAACTACAAATAAAGTCAGTATGTGAGGCTAAATAGATGTGTTTTAGTCTGAATTAGGTAAGATGTGTGCTTCCATTTCAGTTTCAGCAATCCCTTCACTCGATTGGGATGTTCTCTTTTGTTCTGGGCGGCAAGTACAGTAACTGTAACATCGGGCATATTTTGTAGTATTAAACACATATTTATACCGACTTCATCAGGCTCAGTAAATTCTTCACAAAGAACACAAAGAATGGCCTTCTCAGCTGCCATAGTTGCAACTCTTGCGTCATCAGAACAGTGTGTTCAACGCATCACCGTTTCTGTTTAAAAAACATTGTGCAAAGTTTTGTCAGGGCTGAACGCAGCCCAGATTGGGTCATCTGACCAATCAGAGCAGACCAAACCAATCACAACAGACTGAGCCATTTGACCAATCAGAGCAGAGTAGACCAATCACAACAGACTGGGTCATCTGACCAATCAGAGCAGACCAAACCAATCACAACAGACTGGCCCATCTGACCAATCAGAGCAGACCAGACCAATCACAACAGACTGAGCCATCTGACCAATCAGAGCAGAGTAGACCAATCACAACAGACTGAGCCATCTGACCAATCAGAGCAGAGTAGACCAATCACAACAGACTGAGCCATCTGACCAATCAGAGCAGAGTAAACCAATCACAACAGACTGAGCCATCTGACCAATCAGAGCAGAGTAAACCAATCACAACAGACTGGCCCATTTGACCAATCAGAGCAGAGTAGGCTTGTGGAAAGGAGGGGTTTTAGAGAGTCTGAATCCTTTATCAAACCGTTTTAGACACTGAGAAAAGAGGTCATGCCGGCATGTATGAGAAAAAGTATTTTTTTTAACTTGAAAGCATGTAAACATATTGTAGGAGACACCAAAACAAAAATAGCAACCTTTATAATAGCTTAATAGAGGCACTTTAAAGCACTTAAAATATTCTATTCATCATCTGTTCGGATATCACATGCCCTTGGACTCAACAGTCAGTTTCTCTAGAGGACTCAGACAGTGCAACTCTCACCTGAAACAGCCGGTGGTGTTGTAGAAGACCTCGTCGTCAATGTGTCTGTTGCTGTCAGTCCAATTGTTGTATGGCACCACAATGCTTTCTGTAAGCAGAGGCAGGGCGTTCTTGATCAGCTCTGGCTTCAGCGCATCAGCCGAGGACAGATTCCACAACAAACCTGAACAGATCCGACACCAAAGGTCACGCTGTATCCTTCACAATGTTCTTTTTAAATAGCTCTTGATAAACACATTAATATCAAAACACAAAACCAAACCGCGTCACTTTCTTTCATGTTAACAATAAAAGGACACCATTAACATACAATGTGATGAGGTGTTCTTTCTGCCCGTATTTTGAAACAAATTTTTGACTCAGTTGGAACATGTTTGGTGTTTTTTTCTGAATAAATGCTTGAGCACAGGGACTATCCCTGATAGCCTAAAACAAGCTACTGTTACACCTCTTCTCAAGAAACCTTCACTTGATGATAGGTCGAAAATGATTAAAATCCCTATCTCGAGCATTGGAGAAAACCGTTCTCATTCCACTCCAGTCATTTCTCAGCTCAAATCAAATTCTTGAAACTTTCCAGTCTGGTTTTAAGCCTCTGCACAGCACTGAGTCTGCTTTATTAAGGGTTTCGAATGATATACTGTTAGCGACTGACTCTGGTGACTCTGTGATCCTAATACTGTTAGACCTAACCTCGGCTTTTGATACAGTTGATCATAAAACTCTCTTATCCCTAAACTAGAGCAGAGTAGACCCTAAACCTGTCCCGACTAGAATGTTTTGTGGGCATCGGAACTGCCCTGAGTTGGTTTAAATAATATCTAACGAATAGAAGTTTCTCTGTTAAACTGGGTAATTTTTCTTCCTCGCCAGCCCAACTCTCCTGTGGAGTGCCGCAGGGTTCAATTCTCGCACCCATTCTTTTTTCACTGCATTTCCTTCCTCTGGGCTCCATTTTCAGAAAGCATGGTGTATCATTTCACTGCTATGCAGATGATACCCAAATTTATTTGCCTCTGAAACGCAACAAACATGCTGCTCTGAAATCTCTTTTTGCATGCCTAGATGAAGTGAAATTGTGGTTTTCTCAAAATATCTCATTTCTGAATGAATCCAAAACCGAGATTATAGTCTTTGGCCCCCATGAAAACTTTAAGAGCAGTAACATTGACCTGGATTACCTTTCTCCTTCTACTTCATCATGCATTAAGAACTTAGGTGTTTTCTGGGATCAGAACTTTAAATGTGATAAACAAATAAATGCGGTGATTAGTTCTTGTTTTTTTCCAGCTACATCTTCTCTCCAAGATCAAATCCTCCCTTTCTGAGAAAACCTTAGAGATTGCTATCCATGCACTCATTACATCGCGGTTGGATTATTGCAACTCTCTCTACTATGGCATCTCCAAATACTCTATTGCTCGTCTCCAATTAGTACAGAATGCTGCTGCAAAGTTCCTCAAAAGAAAATGTAAATTTGATCATGTTTCTCCTATCTTAAAATCGCTGCATTGGCTACCTGTGCATTTTAGAATTGAGTTTAAAATTCTTCTCCTCGTTTTTAAATCCTTAAATAATCTGGCACCGAGCTATTTGTCCGAGCTACTCTGTCCACACAATCCCACACGAAACCTGAGGTCGGGTGATAAGAGTCAGCCTTGTTTGCTGTTTTTAAATGTGCTATAAAATAAATACAAACTTGAAACTTGATGAGGTCATACAACAACAAATGACACACGACACATTTAAAATGTTGAACCACAGGAAGGAGTCGAGTGAGAGTGCCACGTCTTACCAGTGAGTTGTTTCTGGGTTTCTGCTACGTTGGTGTTTCTGAGCAACGTCAGAATGGCTTCTAGTCCTTCGCATTTTTCCACCTCAATCTTGTTCTTTTTGTCTTTAAAAACTATGTTGCGCAGTGCAGAGGCGGCTGTCTGTTGCAAGTGTAAATTGTCGCTTTTCAGCAACTGAATCAGAGCAGGAATCCCTGCCAACCGCCAAACCTTTTAGGGATACCAAACAACACTTATTAGTAAATTATTTAAATATCATTATTCTTAAGTACATTTAAGACGGACAGATGGATGCATAGACAGATATACACTGATCAGCCACAGCATTAAAACCGCCTGCCAAACATCATGTAGATCTCCCTCTTGCTGCCAAAACAGCTCTGAAATGTCGAGGCATGGACTCTACAAGAAGGTGTCCTGTGGTATTTGGCACCAATACATTAGCAGCCGATTTTTTTAAGCCCTGCAAGTTGCGAGGTGGAATCACCGTGGATCGGATTTGTAGGTCCACCACATCCTAAAGATGCTCAGTCAGATTGAGATCTGGGGAGTTTGGATTCAAAGGCAACACCTTGAACTCTTTGTCATGTTCCTCAAACCATTACTGAACAAGTTTTGCAGTGTGTCAGGGTGCATTATCCTGCTGAAAGAGGCCATTTTCATAAGGGAACACCATTGCCATAAGGGATGTACTTGGTCTGAAACAAACTTTAGGTAGGTGGAACGTGTCAAAGTAACATCCACACGAACCAGGAACCAGGGTTTCCCAGCAGAACATTTCCTAGAGCACAACAGTGCCTCCGACGCCCTGCATTCTTCCCATACTGCATCCTGTTGTCATCTTTTCCACCAAGTAAACGATGCAATAGCACCTGGCCATCCACCTGATCTAAAAGGAAATTCTTCTGTTGCTCCATGGTCCAGTTTTGACACTCACTTGCCCATTGTAGGGTCTATCGGCAGTGGACAGGGGTCATCATCTACCTTAAAATAGCTTGAATTTAACTCTACACCCTAGCCTCATTTAGTATATGCGGTTCTATGAATATGCAAATTAGCCCCACCTCCACTCACTCACAGCAGCTCAGAGATCCACTCGTTGACGATCACACGTTGATCTGATTGGTTACAAGGTAGTTTGTGACGTCAGAAACACCAGCGATTTCAATCCGTGTTTTTGAGATCACTTTTAAGGAGAAAATACTCAGCAATGGTGTTGACTTATGAATTTGCACATGGTTTGTCTTAAAGCATATTAAAAACACCACATAGACATATAAACTACATTAAAAGCTTGATTTTTACCACAGGGGGACTTTAACATGACTACATCATTTTATAGGTAAATGGCCCTGGGATTAAAAGTTGCAGTTTCAATTGGGACATTTTTGTCCCTAAGGTCCTGAGAGTAACTATTTTGTGTACTTCGTGTAACATAGATTTATTAAAGAAAATGGGGGTGAAATAGTAAAATTCCAATAAAAATACACACCTGTGCCAAAATGTATACATGCATTAACACAGGAAAAATGATCAAAAAACAAAACAAAACTGAAAAAGATAAAAATGTCCATAAGGATGCACAAGGGTTACATTTTTCATCAATATGAGCTATAGTAGCTGTGTGTGATCAGACCAGACGGGCTAGCCTTCACTCCCCACATGCATCAATGAGCCTTGGGCACCCATGACCCTGACACCAGTTTACTGGTTGTGATTCCTTGCACCACTTTTGATAAGTACTAACCAGTGGTAACCAGGAACACCACACAAGACTTGCCGTTTTGGAGATGCTTTGAACCAGTTGTCTAGCCATCATTATTTGGCCCTTGTCAAAGTCACACAGATCTTTTCGCTTGCACTATTTTCCTGCTTCGAACACATGAAATTCAAAAACTGACTGTTCACCTGCTCCTAAAATGCTGTGGCCGATCAAAATAGACAGACAGACAGATAAATAGATCTTAGCATTTTATCAGAATAATCAACACATTAACTGACAAATTAACCAATCATTTAATTCTGACTAATTGTGACTAAAATCTTGGCACATGCAACAGTTTCCTGACCTCTTCTTTGGCTCCTTCTTCTGTGAAGGTTTTGTGTTGTATGAATGAAGCTCCACGCAGCTGAGAGGTCTCATCCGAGAGTGTCAGATACCCCACTGCTTCCTCCAGAGTGATATCAGGCAATTCTCCACTGGCACCATTCGCTCTGAACCATGGTTTTGAAATATGTAAGAGACACAAAAATGAAGTTAGCTCCTCTTTTTATGTTGTATTTTTTTATGTTGTATATTCTGATTTTCCTCTTTCTCTCTAGAAGAAAAAGAAAGAAAGATTATTATAAGTTATTTTTTAGGCGCACACTAGCAGACAGAGGATGCGAGATAATATTTCAGACTATAGTTTACCTTATAATGCGCCTTATAATGCATTGTATGGTCTCATGAATAATTGTAACTACAATTATAATACATTATAATTCACCTTAAAGGCATACATAAAGGCTTTAATTAAACAGTTACCAAAATATCTTATATGAAATGTTTCTATCAAGCATCTAATGTGCTTTGGCACAGTACTTTTAGTACATACTGTAGTACTTGGGACGCAGATGTTTTTGCTGAAATAAATTTCTTGCACACTCACCCTGTCTGTGATTGGCTGGAGGAAGGCTTGATGTTAATGATCTGTGATCCGCTGGCGCTGATCTGCTGGTTATTCTCCAGCCTCGTGGATCGGAGCTTCATGGATTGGAGCTTCTGGGTATTTCTGCCACTGGTCTGCATCCCATTGGATTGAGACTCCACATTCCAGCTCTTCTGAGACTCCCTGTTGGTCTGTCTTCTCACCGTGTTGCGCACAGACAAGCTGCGACTAGTCTGGGAAAATAAAAAGCAATGATGAATAAAGTGCTAATAGATAAAAAAAGAAAATAAAATAAAAAACAGTAATACGATTAAATTATATTTATTATCAATATTTATGTTTATACAAGTTGAGCTCAATCAGAAAATAATTATGACTCATCCCTTAGTTTCTGCAACCAAACGCTTTAACTAGAAATGTTAAGCTTGTTTTTTTTTGGTCACACTTTATATTAGGTTAACTACTATGTACTTACATAAAAAAAAAATATATATATATAAAATTACAATGCACTTATTATGTTCTATTGCAAAACACTTGTGCTGCTATTGATGTATCACAGACTTATCACACACACACACAAAGCAAGGACATAATATGATGTATCAGCGGCCGATTTCTTATGTGTTTAAAGCTCTTATAGCTACAGGAACATAACGCATGCTATAACTGGCCTTTCTACACATGGGCAATCTATGGCCAGAAGGAAGAGATTAAATTTGCATATAGGCTAACTGTCAGTCTCTGTTGACAGCACTTGTAAACACCTAGAAGTTGATCCAATGTAATCTGGAGATACTCCACCCTTTCAACCATCTCTTCATTAATGATAATACTGGAAGAAGGGTTCTGGATTTTGGAGGAGCTAAAAAAACAAACAAAAAAAACCAGTTCCTTAGTCTTTGAAATATTAAGGTGGAGAAAGATATCATCACGCCACATACTAAAATTTGCTATGGAATGTTGATAGTCCAAAAAAAATATATACATTGTCCTTATTAAGCAGTGCAAGAAGGTCTGTAGTCTGTACCATCTGCATATTAAAAGTAACAAGTAGTGGTAAATGAACTCTGACAGTCATCTGTGTAGAGAATATAAAGAAATGGGCTGAGTACGCACCCCTGGGGGGCGCCAGTATTGAGAAAACTGGTTGGCGATAATGCATTGTCCACCTTTACCACTTGCGCTCTATTAGAAAGAATGTTATAAATCCAATATATTGGTGATGATGGAACTTGCAGACACTGTAGTTTCCTTATTATTACCTGATGACGCTGAATTGAATTAATAGCGGAGTCAATAACATGAATTCCATCCGGCCCAAGAGCCTTATTCGGTTTGCACTTAAAGAGCTGGAAATAGACATCCTGCCTAGTTAGAAGGGACTTGTAATCCAAATCTTGAAAAGGCAAAGAATCCAAAAGGCTGTCACACTCTGCTGTAAAATCAGAGGTATCAAAATGGGAATACAAATTATTACGATTAATGGCAAAGGTGGTATGATCCGATACACAAGTAGTCTGTTTAAAGGCTTGTCCAGTAAGAGTCCTGACTCGCAGAAAGACTTACTTGGTATTCGCAAAGTCATGCTCCAATTTGTTCTTATAAATCTTTTTAGCCTTAAAGATTTCATTTTTGATGTCCTGATTTATAATTGAATATGAATTGTTAGATGACCTGCTCTTGGTTATTGAAGCTCTGAGACTGGCAAGAGTAACTACAGTTTAGGTAATATAAAATCAATGATTTACTGGACATTTGACCATACACACGTTTCTTATCCCTAGCGTATTGTGTTTCATTGACAGCTGCACACTAACATCCCTCAGGTAAAGAGAAACTCAGCTAAATCATTAACTTTAACCCTCCAATTTACAATCTGTTGATTTACAGTATCAATAGCCTGGAATTGTGAAATAGTTCCATTTCAAAATTAAACAAGACAGAACAAAACATACTCTATGAAACATCTATAATAATAAAAATAAATGTGAAATAAAAGAAATAAAATTGCTCTTCAATTACATGATGATTACATTATTTCTATTTTATTTTTTACAATCGCTAGGACACATTTCTCAATACTTTTCAAAACTCTTCACACAGTTCTCCTAACCAACTTTCAACATGGCACAACAGTTAATGATGCATCCAAAATGCACTAAAGCTACAAAAACAAAACAAAAAAATGTCTCAAATCAAGTCTTTCTTCCTGAACACTAGCAACGTTTTGTCAACCAACAAACACACACTGTCACTCATAAAACAACAACCTAAAACACACTAACAGCAGGAGCATTACACAATATGGTCTTTAGTAAAATGTCTTCACAAATGAAGAATGCCACTCTCTACTGCTTATAATTCATTGCAGTATATGTTACATTATCCATGTTTACATTACTGTACAAAATAATTCCTGCAGTTTATTTTTTTATAATTGCTAACAAGCGTTTACCAATACTTAAAGTGCTTTTTTCTAAACTCTTAATGTAGCAACACATCTACATCACACATTTTCTGGCCAAAACCACTTTTTGTGTTAAATAAATACAAACACAAACATTTCAAAATGCTAAAACCTTTTTCTACGTATACTATCTCTATCAAAACAGCAAACCCGACTCAATTCAATCATTCTGTCAAAGCACTATACCCGACATGAACACATAATCAATCATAGCTCACTGACTGTCAAAATACAAAAAGTTGATGGCATTATGAAAACTGCATTACTTGTCATGTTTGTACCTGCTGACAATATGAAATCCATTGTTTTTATAATTCAGTTTCCTTTTACTTTAAGTTTTGGCTGAGTGTTGAATGTGTACATTCTTGGCAACGTACCATCTAAAAGTGAATGAGTCAATATTCAATGTACAGTAGAAAAACAAATAGAAAAGTAAGAGAATCAGCTTCATCTAATAGTTCGTAGAATTGTAGATTCAGAATGTATTTCAATATGGTATTGCTGTAGCAACTTGTCATGTTCAGTTTTGTATTATGTTAGGTTTTGAGCTCAAGTTTAACAGTTTTGAAAAGAGTATGTAAAGATGTAAATTGGCCTGTTGGTACACTGAGGTTTGGTGGTGTTTGTGTCTAAGTGAGAAATGTATTCATGTCATGTAAAAGATGTAATCATTGAATTTCGTGCCAAAGCAATGATAAATGATCCACAGTTTAGCTCACATAGACTGCTGTTGTGCTCACGGTGTGAAGAGTTTTAAAAAAGTGACCTAAGTATTGAGAAATGTGTCCAAGAGTTTGTAAAAACAAACAAAATAAAACTGTAAAATAAGAATATTCTAGTACATGTACTGTACACGTTTTTAATATGAATGAAAGTTTATAAGAAGTTATGACACATTTATCGTGAATGCACAAATCCATTTCACAACAAACTTTTGAGGCTGTAGCCGCGTTTCCATTACCCTTCAAATTGAGCAAATTGAAATTGCGCATTGAAAATACGCCCAATGGAAACCAGTCAATGTAGAAAAAAACCTCCCATATATCACAAAAAAGTTTTTACGCTTGCTTGAGGTGTTTTTTCAGGCAATACAAAAAAGGAATATTTCGCAAAACTGCAAAGCAAACAGATTTTTTTTGCATTTACAGGTCACATAGTGTACGTCAAAGTCGGTATGTTTGGACAGAAGACGAGACGAGTTCTTCATTCAACTCATAAAAGACAAAAGTATCACGGGAATACTGGATTCTAAACCACAAAGAAATGCCACAATCAAGATCTTGAAGCAGATATGAGGGAGAAGCATCTCATACATCACAAGTATAAGGGGCTTTCCTTGCCATTAATGCTTGGATATCACCACGTCTTCCATTAAAAATAATGTCTAGTGCGGTTTACAGTACGCAAACCTCCCAACATCCGTTGGTGTAATTGATGGGATGACTTATCGCGAGAGGAAAAAATGCCGTTTTAGTTGCATAACATCGGTTAATGGAAACGCCGTCATTTCGCAATAGTTTTTAATCGACATTTAGAAAATATCGCAAAAGTTTTGTGCAAATTTGTAATGCAAACACGGCTTTTGATGGCTTTAAAAAAAAAAGACAAAACCTTTTTATGCTTTCATATTTCAATACAAATTTATTCAATATGTGGGCATCTTAGTGTACGTTTAAGAACGTACTAAAAACTTTGCGTTTTTCGCGTGCAGACTACAACGTTGTCAAAACGATCCGAGTTCACAAAGATCCATGAAAACGCGGTATTATTCATGCCAGGCCAGTAGATGGCGATGTCACTTTGTAAAGAAACACTAAGCACCTATAGACTGAACAATACACATGGAGAGTTGCTAGACCACACTGGCTGCGAAATAAATTTTGCTGCCGCTAGGGTGCGTCTAGATTTCTAGGCTAATACACATGTGCATGACGTCACCTTTTTCACAAGATCAACTATTTGTAGTTTACACATACACTCACCTAAAGGATTATTAGGAACACCTGTTCAATTTCTCATTAATGCAATTATCTAATCAACCAATCACATGGCAGTTGCTTCAATGCACTTAGGGGTGTGGTCCTGGTCAAGACAATCTCCTGAACTCCAAACTGAATGTCAGAATGGAAAAGAAAGGTGATTTAAGCAATTTTGAGCGTGGCATGGTTGTCGGTGCCAGACGGGCCGGTCTGAGTATTTCACAATCTGCTCAGTTACTGGGATTTTCACGCACAACCATTTCTAGGGTTTACAAAGAATGGTGTGAAAAGGGAAAAACATCCAGTATGCGGCAGTCCTGTGGGCGAAAATGCCTTGTTGATGCTAGAGGTCAGAGGAGAATGGGCCGACTGATTCAAGCTGATAGAAGAGCAACTTTGACTGAAATAACCACTCGTTACAACCGAGGTATGCAGCAAAGCATTTGTGAAGCCACAACACGCACAACCTTGAGGCGGATGGGCTACAACAGCAGAAGACCCCACCGGGTACCTCTCATCTCCACTACAAATAGGAAAAAGAGGCTACAATTTGCACGAGCTCACCAAAATTGGACAGTTGAAGACTGGAAAAATGTTGCCTGGTCTGATGAGTCTCGATTTCTGTTGAGACATTCAGATGGTAGAGTCAGAATTTGGAGTAAACAGAATGAGAACACGGATCCATCATGCCTTGTTACCACTGTGCAGGCTGGTAGTGGTGGTGTAATGGTGTGGGGGATGTTTTCTTGGCACACTTTAGGCCCCTTAGTGCCAATTGGGCATCGTTTAAATGCCACGGCCTACCTGAGCATTGTTTCTGACCATGTCCATACCTTTATGACCACCATGTACCCATCCTCTGATGGCTACTTCCAGCAGGATAATGCACCATGTCACAAAGCTCGAATCATTTCAAATTGGTTTCTTGAACATGACAATGAGTTCACTGTACTAAAATGGCCCCCACAGTCACCAGATCTCAACCCAATAGAGCATCTTTGGGATGTGGTGGAACGGGAGCTTCGTGCCCTGGATGTGCATCCCACAAATCTCCATCAACTGCAAGATGCTATCCTATCAATATGGGCCAACATTTCTAAAGAATGCTTTCAGCACCTTGTTGAATCAATGCCACGTAGAATTAAGGCAGTTCTGAAGGCGAAAGGGGGTCAAACACAGTATTAGTATGGTGTTCCTAATAATCCTTTAGGTGAGTGTAGATGATAATGGTATCATTTTCAAAAACTTGCACTTTGAAACCCGTTTCTGGCCCCGAAAACACTGTTAAATGAACAGTGCAAATGAACAGCCAGAATATGTAAATAGCCCCATAAACTGAAAAATCAGACACCATTCCCACCACTCTTATCTGGGAAGAAACAATAGACGGTCTGATCAAAGTTAAACTACAAAATGCTATGAAGTCGTAATAAATGGCCCTGGTTCAGATTGCATCTTGTAGCTTGCAATAATAAACAAACTATCATCTCTTTTTTGAAGCTGCCGTTTCGTGCAGAACAATGGAGTGTAATAAAACATAGTAACCCTCCCTCCTCCCTCCTTACGGCTAATGCCAAGCACAGAGCGACAGAGCATATTATCATTCAGGCATCACACTAAAGTTTCAGCATTTACAAATCACTTTAAGAATACACACACAGGGAACAAAACTCTTCCACTGCCCTTATTGTTTTAATAACCTATTTCAAGTGAACAATGCAGGAGACTGCTGAGTTCAGAGTGTGCTAATCCACAAACTCTCTGCGTGAATTATCTACTGAAAATGACAGACAGTGCTAAAAGTGTGAATATCACAGATACAAGTTGATCATGCTTGTCATATTGCAGCCTAAAATGAAAAGAAAAAAAAAATATATATATATACAAATTATAGTATATGCATGAGTAAGTATTAAGTATTAAGTATATGCATGAGTAAAAATGAAAAAAAAATTGAACATATTTTCACGAACAAATTATCATTACTATAATGCAAAGGAAATCTCATTCTCATTACTGTAATACAGTATATCTGGATGTTTTACTAGTTTGTATGCAATTCTTCATCATAAATCATGTTTTTTTACTTTGTCATTATTGTAATATATTGGTCCAGACACAATTCATTTAGTTAATAATGTTTAAAATACAAATACTTTTGAATCTTTTTCCACAATACAATGATGCATGTGTGTGCGTGTGTGTACACAGTGTATATGTGTGTATGTGTATGTGTATATACAGTATATATGTGTGTTTATGTGTGAGTGTCTGTGTGTGTGCGCGTGTGTGTCTGTGCGTGTGTGTGGATGTGCCTGTGCATGTGTCTGTGCAAGTGTGCGTGTGTCTGTGCGCGTGCATTTGTGTGTGTGTCCTGGTAAACCCAACATTATGGGGACAAAAAGACCGGGACATGTATACAGTACTTGATTTTCGTGACAACAACGACTGCAAAAAGCTTGAAAATGTCATGCACACAAAGCTCTGTAAATATTTAATACTCAACAATATTATTGATCTGACTGTACTGACGCTGTTGAATGAGAACAGAACTGAGCTGGACGATGACATCAGTTTCTGCAGTCATTTCTCCTGAATCAACACTGAACAGACTTCAGTCGAAATGCATTCTTTTCCTGACAACACTTGTAAAGCTGCTTTGAAACAATCTGTATTGTATAAAGCGCTATAGAAATAAAAGTCTAGACTAATAAATTGTTTATTTGAATTTAAGCTAATTTAAAACTAATAATCTACAACGTTGTTTTATTAATTCACACTATATGCATCAAACACTGCCAACACCACTACTTCATCAAATATATATATATATATATATATATATATATATATATATATAAAGTCCATCTGACAAAAGGATTCTATTCTAATTTAGTAATATACTACTGAGTAAATTGGACAAGTTGCTGAGGTTACATGGAGGAGCAGAGCTGTCAGTTAGGAAAATATGCACAACCTCTATAAACCGTATCTGTGTCAATGAAACTTTAAATAGGCAACAATCATAAATCACTGCTGTCAAGCTGTACAGTTTATATACAGTAAATCATGCAGTTTTAGCGTGTGAAGTCTTTACCGCTCTCTGGCTTGTCATCATGCTGGATTCGGTGAATTGGAAGGACGGGCCGTCCAGTTTTCCAGGCGAGAACTGGAATTTGGGCTCACTGAACTCTGTCGCTGATGCCGGAGCTGCAGAAGGTGCAGACAAAATACAACACGGAAACTTTAGGAAATGCACACAGTTAAACATGTACAAAAACATACATTTCAAAAGTGTCACATTTACTATAATTTGAGAGAATAGTGTCTCTAAATAGATACGTTATTATGTGTACTAACCCTTTATTATAACTTTCACGGTTGCGCATTACGCACGCTTGTAATAGTGTGACATGCTAATCTCCATCTAAAACTATTTTAAACTAACTTTCTAAATCTTGCATTACTATACACTGTAAAAAATGATATGATCAACATGTTTTTACATTGCTTTAACTCATCACAATAAGTTCTACAATATGCAACTCATTTTTTTAAGTCAGTTTAATGTAATGCAATTTTATTTATTTTTTACAGTGTACATGTAGTTGTATGACTACATATTAATTGAGATACTACATGTTCAAAATTTTAAAAAGTTATTTTGTTATTTGAAGGGATAATTGTAGATATGTGAAAACGTAAAAGAAATGGTGACCACTATAAATGCACACTTTTCTCTTAAATATTATTGATGACATTTTACATTAAAATCCCATTAGTTAACATTAGTTAATGCATTAACTAACAATTTTTTAACATTAGTTATAAAACAAATTTTAGTTTTTTTTTAGTTCATGATAGCTCTGATAAATAATATCAACAGATTTTAACAACTTTTAATTTTAATGATGTATTAGTAAATGTTGAAATTAACAATGAATAAGTATATCATTGTTAGTTCACGTTAACTAATGCAGTTAACTAATGTTTGCAAATGGGACCTTACTGTAAAGTGTTATCATATTAAAAATCTTGTGCAAAAAGGGTTCATTTTATGGTGTGTCAGCAACCCTCATTCAAATATTAAATACTTTAAAATATAAAAAAATTATAAAAATAAATACATATTAAATAAAAAAAACTTTACATTCACATACATACACATACACACACACACACACACACACACACATACATACACATATACATATATATGAAGAAATGTTTGTTAATGACTTGTTAGTGAAAGTAATTATAATGTTACCAAAAATACAATAAAATAAGAGTCTGCAACGGGGTTGAACAAGACACATTGCTGTCTCTTATTAAAACAGCACAAGTCCTTGAGCTATTAAAAGCAAATTAATGCAAATCAGCAAACTTCTGCTCTAGACAGTGTGTCACGTCTAAACACTGGGTGGATTCCAATGTTATGTCTGTGCTTCAAAGCCTATAAGCTGCCTATTTAGACAGCATTGTGGACATCATGTGACGTTACAGTATATTCTTGGCAAACGGCTGCTGTGCTTTCAGCAAGTTTTACAGTGGCAGTTCTAAGATTTATAACAACTGCATGGTGTCTGTACACTGTGACACACAGACACATAATAATCATTGTGTCGGAAGTTACAGTAATCTCTCACAGATTAACTGTAACAGTGCAATGTCCACAACACAGACTACTATGCTGAGGCTTAAGTTCCCAGCATGCACTGTGGCATGCATAAATTATGCGGTTGCATGTTTTAATGTTGTGAAAAAGTGTTCAATTGTAAATAGAATGTTTTACTTTAAAGTTCATTGTAAATCATTGTTTAATACACTTGACTAACATAAAGCACATGTAAAGATCTTGATTGTAATTTTAACTGTACTGTGATATTTGATATTAAATTTGAAGGTATTTGAAATGCACTAAACGCCAACTTTAATTGTGTAATTACAATTATATTTAAATACAAGACATGACATACAAGTTTCAGTAGAAATGGAGTTAAAGGTGCATTGCGCGAGAGTCTGAGTTTTCGCAGAACTACGCCCCCTCTGGCGGCAAGCGAAACTGCAACCAGAGGTGTGCACGCTCACGGACCACACGCACACGCACGCTTGCACGAGCTCGAGCTGGTCATAACCCAAGGAGCATCAGCCGCACAAATCTTTTGTTTACAATCATAATGTCTTCAGAGGTAATAAAGTTTTAAATCTGCAAGTAATTTAAAATATGTGAAAGGAAAGGCAATTGAGTAAATAACACACGTGTGAGGGAAAAAATGGGGGTAGTAGAAAACTTCGTTTTTTATTCCCATCTATCTCCATGTTGAACTGTGTTATGTGTTTACTGTATCCACTTATGACTATTATTATGGAAACACGTTCATGAACAATATAAGTTATAACTTTGTAAAAGCTCAAAATTGTAATCATGATACCATACCATACACAGTCGGTCAACAAAGTACACCCAAATGTCTCAAGGTAATAAACAATCAAGTGGCACTATGACGTTACCATAAAAGCCAAACAGGCTAATCCGCCGAAGATTTGCGGGGGTTTAGCCTGTTTTATTGATCAGCTAAGTAGCATATTCCAATAGCAATACATCGTAATTAAGCAGTAATTTGCTCAAAATTTGTGTCTAAGTATCTAACTTATATATCAGCATTTTATATCACAATCATTCTGAACCTGATCACTGACAATGGTAAGTTAGTAAAACCTATTCCGATTGTACATTTATCTAGCTTACGCTAAAGCATTACACATTATGGATCGTCATTTATTGTCATTATTGGCCGTATCAGACATTAGAGAATGGGATATATCTTACCTTTTTATCAAGAAAAAAGCCAACTGAGGATCCCGTTTGAGCCCTAGAGCAGACCGGAGATCTCTCCATTTGTTGAAAGCCTTCCCTATGTTTACTCTCGTCTTACCCCGACGCCTGTCTGACTCCAATTTGGACCTTTTGGTTGCACTAGACAAAAGTTCTCTTTTTTTTTTTATCTTACGTGGAGTTTGCGTTGGTGTTTGAAATGAACTACAAGCCGGTCTCTTAGAATCCATTTTCTACGGAGAATGGCGGCGTCGGCGCATACACAATCACAAACCTGCCAGACATATGAGCGTGCCGTGAACGCGCATGACGTCACGCCCAGTCTCAGATTCCGACCCGAATCCCTCTTATTTATTTTACTGTACAGGATTATAGAGGCAATCGCAGTGATCAGAGAAGGGCTCAGTCAGCCCATCAGGCAATTGTTTAAGCATGTATGGGTTAGAAAACGGGTATTTTTAACATGAAAAGTTGCGCAATGCACCTTTAATGTACATTTTAGTGTAATTTAATTCGTTTAATTTGTCCATTTATCCGTTTTCTTTTTTTCTTTTTTTTTACTGCAATACATCCTGCAGCTACAGATATTTGCACTAGTCATAATTGTTTCATAATTGTTAATTTTATATTGCATATGTTTTTATATTGTTCATACTTATATTTATATATTTTTTATGCTCTGAGCTTTGCAACGAAATTTCGCTCAACTGTATATTGTGAAATGTGCAGTTGTATGACAATAAAGTCTGTCTAAGTCTAAGTTTACCATAATTTCTCAGTACATTCAGCAATAACTTTAACCATATTTCAATAGAAGTAATTATGATATGACGCATAAAGGTGAACTCAATTCTGACTAAATGCATTTGATATAAATCTAAACTAAAAGACATTTTCATTTAGGCTAATTGTAAATGACACGCAATAAGTGTCTGAAAACATTACATCGAGTTCTTACTATATAAGTATATTCTTTTAACGTACTTTATACGTTGTTTATATGCTTGCAGTCAAATACAACATGAATCAATCTTGATTTTAAAACACAAATAACTACACTACTATCCCACAATAGATGAAATGGTTATTTTTGCAGTAATTTGTTAAGACAGGATGACCTGGATGTGATTTCACAGTAAATATTCCTAACAGTACGACATACTGCAGCATTTTGGGCAGAATGTGCCTATGGGCATCAGACCCAGAAATACTGTATGGGTATTGGCTTCTATCTCAGAAGATTTTGAGACACACCCCTGTCAAAGAATTGTGTTTGTGATATTAATTACAAATGAATGCAGCTTTGCCTCAAAGACCTGCTTCAACTTGCTTATGAATTTTTTTATTTTTTTTTAATCCAGTAGGCTACATTTTTTTATATATATTTTATTTCTTCTTTTTTTTTTTTTTTTTTTTTTTTTGATCTACCTACTCCCAAAAGTTGAGATTATACATTTTGTCAAGTCAAACACACTGGACAAATCAATTGGTCAAACACAGTAAATTATTTTCTCAGTTCTTTAAAATTATAGTCAAATTATTTTCTTTTCTCGGTAATTTCCACAGTAATACGATACTGCCAAACAAACATGCAGGTTAGCTAGTGGAGATTAATAAAGCTGTAAGCTTTGTTTCATCTTGTCTTATTGGCTTTCTTTATGCATTTGTGCAAATAAACAGCACACTTACTTGTTGGCGACGGAATGGAGGAACTCTTGACCATCTTCGTCTTGCTTCTCTTGATGCTCTTCACCTGCTCCAGCACGCGCTGCTGTCCCGTGCGCTCTTTTTTGTCGGACGGCAGGACCAGCGAGGTGTCCTCGGTCGACAAGGAGACCATAGCCGAGCGAATCGGTTCGGCAGCCATCGCTGCTTCAGTGCTTCTGCTCGCACCTTCGGTTAAACCCGACAGGCTGTCTGACAGTCTTCCAACAACACGGACACCTGTACGGCTGCGTAGACTGACAGAGAAGAGTGCACTTCTGTGGAGAACAACCACACCTGGGCCACGCCCACTGGAGCTGTCGAGCCGCTGGCCAATCACAGGCCCACATTCACTTTTTAAACCTGTCAATCATCTGTAACCCTGTTAACAGCACAATTGTAGTTCACACGCATCACACATCTATCTATCTATCTATCTATCTATCTATCTATCTATCTATCTATCTATCAACCAAAAATTATTCAGACACCAGATATATATATATATATATATTTTTTTTTTTTACTAGTGGGAACAGGACACTATAGTTCATTTATGTAAGTGAGGATAGTGAAATAAAGTAAACTGTGACATATTATACCCGACCATGTGTTGCTTTAAAAGCATTTTTCTTTAATTGCTAATGCAACCTTTTTACACCACAGACTGAACAAAAATAAGCTTTGCTTGGTAATTGGTTGACCTAAATTGGTATTATCTAATTGTGTACTTAAAGTTAACAGCTGACAGATATTCAAATTCATTTGTGACATGCAGTCTAACAGAAGGATGTGAGTTCTTGTCATATTTTATTACCATTTTCTAAACTATAGCGAATAAACTGTGATAATGTGAGAAATGTTGAAGGTGTCTGAATACATTTTGGTTTGACTGTCTCTATCTATATTCTTAGGGGAGCACAAGCTTTTTGCAAGAGAATACAATCATTGCAATATCATTTGAAACATTTATCACATCTTTTTTTTTTTTTACAAAAAACCTCTAGTTCTGTTCTGTGCCAATGAAGCTTTGCTTAACATTTACATGCCTGTATTTCACAAGCAAATAAATAACTGAAAGTAGCTACACTAAACATCATGTTCAAAAAGTTTACATATGCCTGGTTTTAGAGTAATATCTAGAAGTTTCCTCCTCAATATCTGATAGCCCCTTTCACACAGCGCGATGATCCCGGGAAAATTGCCGGGAAATTGCCAGAACCCCTTCTGTGTGAACACAAACACGACCCGGGATTGATGCCGGTTCGCCAGCTAGTGAAATGCACGTAATGCACGAAGGTACACTGTTAACCCTTGCTGTAAAAAAAAGGCCAAATTCTGACAATATCATACCAGTTTCCATTAAAACAGTAACATACCATAGAAAACAAAAATAGCCTACAGGAATATACTGTAAATCAACAGTGCTCAAAATCGACACTCAGAGGCTGTTTTCCCAATCACACCCTATACCCTCATTCACTATTCCCTACATTAGTTCACTAATATAGTCCCCTTGACAGAGTGAATGAAAAGAAGTGAGTGAATTGAGACACTGATGAACACCTGATAAGCAGAATCACTGAAGGACAGAGAAACAAGAACAGAAAAAAGAGAAACACAAGAACTACAACTTGACTTCCAGCAACACTGAGTATGAAAACAGTTTGACTAAACACTAAAATAGATTTAGTGAATGAACAGGCTATATGATGATTTATTCATCATAAACAATATAACCACAACCATTCACATACCGTGTGTGTATGCACAAGTGGGACTTACAAAAACACAGTTCATTAAGCCAGTGAAAATCTAATGTTAAAAAGTCAAGAGTCCAGAACCCAACTAAAGCAAACACTGATCTCTATAATGGTGACTTCAAACCAAACATTTTCAATTAAACATCTCAATAACAACTTCTGTAGATGTATGACAGAAATAAAGTAATACTGTTAATACTAAGTATAAAAATGTGGAAGTCAGTTGTAGTTCTTGTTTTTCTCTATTTTCTGTTCTTGTGTTTCTCTTTCCTTCAGTGATTCTGCTTGTTAACAGCAGGTGTTCATCACTAATGCTCAACAATCACTTATTTCACTTATTCACTTATTATTCAACATATTCACTTAATTATCTCACTGCAACACTGCTCAATGTTACTTTTTACTCTTTGTAGTGTGGATTTTCCTGTATGCTTGAAAGGGTTAACAGTGTAAGATAAAAAGACACACCCACAAAATGTATTTTAACAGTAATAAACTAAGTTATAAAACAGGTATATACTGGCAACTGGTGTTGCCAGTAGTTTACTGTAAAATTATTTTTGTTTGGATCACCATTGTGCTGAAGAGTAGAGCCTGTGCTTCAGTCCAGAAGAAGATCTACAAACATTGATGATTTGCTGCATGTTGCTTTATTTAACAGGCGCTGACTGTGTAGCTGCTGGTCCAGTGGAAATCTTTTTATGTTCAATAGTTTTTTAGTGGTCTCAAATTAAATAAGTTCACAGTGATACTTTGCTCACATCATTAATGCATTATACATTTTAGTTAATACATTTAAATGACAGTTGGTCAACTTAAGGCAGTCGGTTTCTGCAAGTGAAATTAGTTAACTCGAGTTTTAATTTAGTGCATTTTTACAGTAACATACTGTAGATTACAGTAAAGAACTGTACAATTAACAGTATTTTACTTACCTGGTAAGGTCTAACAGTGTATGTAATGCACAAGTTTATGATCGAATCAAAAAAACAAAAACAAAAAAATGCACAAGCGTACGTGGTTTCTCTCGAGAGAAATCGCAGCTCATAAGCAAACTTAAGATGCTGCTGCAGAGACATTACAAGTCACATCGATGTCTCGTGTCTTCACGGGATTTTTACGGGTTGTGTGTGAACGCACTCTCCGATTCCGGAAAATCACTAGCAGTGTGAATGAACCAAAATCAAACGAGCCCGGGTCAAATCCCGGGTCACTTTATCCGTGTATTTTCCGGAATCTCTGTGTGAAATGAGTCTCAGAATTGTTACTCAGCTATTTCTATGGAAAGATTTGTGTTGTGTTGATTAGAAAGTGACCTGCGGTTATTGGATTGTGCAATGTTCTCGTGCTCCAGTGTGGATGATGAGAGATCTTTTAGTGCTCAATCTCTGTCTTCACACCTAAGTAACAGATTTCAAATAAGAGTCCAAACATTCACTCAGAAGAACAACACGATATAACTGTCCTGCACACGCTTCAGTGCTTCACCTTTCGTGACTCACACACAGAAACTTTAAAAGTGTTGGAACTCCATATTATAATTATCCCTTCTTTTACAGCCACACCCGAAAATACTACTTTCTCATGCTGTTAACAAAAGGGTTAAGACGTTAATTTGCTTTTTAATATTACTTATGGCAATGGTTTCCCAAACTGCTCATTAAATATGATAAAGACCTACCAAGCCACAATCTTTAGCCAGTTTCTTTTGAAGTCTGTAAAGGCTAGTTAATAAAATATCAATGTGGCCTGCAGTATGATAAGTTATAGAGCTAAAACAATATCAATGTTCTTTTTGCGTATTATTATCTTGCATGTAGATTTACAACCTCATATTAAATGAGACAGAATATTTGTACTTTGTATGTCTATAGATAATTTAATATATAATATTATATAATTTAATAAATATATTAACCCAAATATTTTATTTGTAATACCCACTATTAAGTAAAAAACACATTATCTTTTTACTACTGTACCTCCAAATTTATTGAAAGGAAAAGTTGCTGCTGTTTGTATCTTCACTGGAACCAGTTTATACTTTCACTGAAACCAAATGAAAGCTAAAAATAAAAATAGCTTGTTAACCACAGCAAACAGAAACAAAATTAGAAACTTAATTGGTATTGTTTTCTCTTTAGTTCCACAAACCAGAGATATATTCACTTCATTATACACATTTCTGTGTCACTTTCTTTTACAGTACGTGCACTTACAGTGTATTTACCTAAGAAATTACTGGTAATATAATGTAACTACATGGGTTAAGGTAAGGTTTAGGTGTAGGTTCAGGGTTAATACCTAACCAGTTATTGAAATTACTATAATAAGTACATAGTATGTTCATGCAAAACAGGACTGTAAAATAAACTGCTACCCAAATTCAATGTCATAACAATGGCTTAATATTTATGTTTTAGAATTTAGGGTTAAGAAGAAGTTGTCTGCTTAAGTTGGCCCATTTGTGTTCTTACACACAAGAGCAACAGCACTATCTTGTGGAAAGAAAGATAATTATTTAAAACACCCTACAGTAAATATGAAAATGCTTTAATAGTGATTTATTTATTCATGATTATGATGAAATGACATTCAAACAGTGTCCATAATTGCCTAAAATGTGGCGCTAGTAATACTTTAACAACAAACCGTTAAAAAAATCATCTCTTTCGAGTTACATTAAAATATCAGTAAGCAGTGTCTTTCCAAGCAGTGACAAGCACAGAACTGAATAACTCGCCCTCGTGAAAACGAACAGGGCTTTCCATTCAAGCCTTCCAGATTTTGAGTTGTCGAAATGCAAAACAGCAGCAGCTCCGTAACAATTAATGCCTCCATTGACTGAGTTGAGGTAGGTATAGCCTCAGAGCACTGATCTCGGGTCAGCTCTTCAAGTTATATCCTAATAGCTATTGTGTAACACTGAGGTACAGTAACCTGATCCCGGACCAGCACTCAGACCCTGTTTGTACCTGGTATTAAAATGCGTTTTGGTCGATAGGATCACAAGTGGACGGCGCTAAATACAGACGTAAACGAGTCTAAAGCGTTTTGAGCTTGTCCACTTTCCACCACTTCCAGAGGTAGTTGAAAACGCATTCGACCGGATTGCTTTCGTAGTGTAAACGCTCATGTGGTCGAATGTGTTCAAACAGCCACAAAAGACCGTCTTCTCTCTACATACTGACCTAATGCGTAAACATTATGGGAAGCGCTCAACGCTATCTCACAACCAATTCGTACGAATTCGTACGAGTGAGTAAAAGGTGGCTAATTCGTACATAGTACGAATTCGTGCGATTTGTCTAAACCCCAGTGACGGATAGGTTTAGGGGCGGGGTCAGGTGTAGGTCATCATAAAATTCGTACGAATTGCCGTGAGATCGGGTAGGAAGCACACTAGCCAGACGGGATTTAAACTTTGTCGGCTGAAGACCGAAGTTTGGGTTGAAGATGAAAAACATACCAAGCACAATGCTCTCTCACCATTCCTGATTTATAACACACAACATTCGGCCGGTCTTGCGGCTGTCAGAGCAGAAACTAAAGCTGATGCTCGCCGTATGTTTTCCCGTTGTCTCTCTGTTATTAAATCATTTAATTTAAATTTAAATTTAAATTGCGTGAGCTTATTCTGTGCGTTAGATCTAAATATCTGAAAAAAACATACATTTCCCCACCCATAGACCCTCCCCTCGAAGAAATCAGGACAGAAGTGGTTGAAAGTGGACAAAAGAGACGGATTAAAACACCAGGTGTAAACGGGAATGCGTCTCCCTCGTCTACTTGTGATCCGATCCACCAAAACGCATCTTAACACCAGGTGTAAACAGGGCCTTAGGGGTCAACCTTATTCCTCCCGTTTAAAGGAACTCGACGGCTGGAGCTCTGGAGAGCCATCGGAAGATGAAGATCCAGACGCTCTGCATCCTGTGAGTTTAGTGTGGAGCTCGTTTGAGGTCAGCACCATCTGGTCTTCAGTCTCTTTCAGGACTTTGATGTGTGTGGTGAAGAGCAGGTAGAGCAGAGCTCCAGAGAGGAGTGCGCCCATGCACACGGCTCCCAGGAACCCCGTGGTGGTGAAGGAGAAGTGGCACAGGCAGGGCAGGAAGAACAGCAGCAGGAGCAGGAGAGCACCGCACATCAGACGCAAGGCTTTGTCCCGCAGGGCTTCTGTTAAACACAGGCCTTCCTTCACCACCGCACGCGCCTCTGAGACCACCTCCATACGCTCTGATACAGGAAGTGCTGGAGGATACACAATAAAAACATTCAATAGACCTTATTCACTGCAGCGCCATCTTTGATTTTCAACGGGAATGAAAGAGAGGCTGTGAGAGATAGACGTACAGTACATCTCTTCAGTGGGTTGTACTGTTATTTAATGTGTTTCGGGATTGTTCTGCTGACGAAACACTGTAAAAAATATCTTTAGTAGACAAAAAAAACCTCCAAACATGAGCTGTGGAAAGTTATAAGTGATCAAGGAGCTTTACACAGCTTTTTACAGCGGATGCCATTTCAAAACCGAGTAAGTCTATCCCTCACAGGCTCACTTTCATTCCTGTCATGGCGCTGCTCTGAATAAGGTCTATTCTACATAGAATTCGCTTTTATTGAAATTACAATATCATGGTTTCACTGTATGTTGTTTGTTGCAATATGGTTGCCCATCAAAAGTTTGGGGTTGGTTTAGTTTCTAAAAGAAGGGGGCTTCAATGCAAGTCTAGTTCCGGCAGAAGAGTGACCTCTGACCCGACGCATGACGTACTGACTAAGGTGGAAGCGCAGAGGATAGAGCAAAACAAAACACCGGTCACGAATTAGAAGTCTAAAACAAGAATTTTTACAGAGAAATGTGGGAGGAGCTTGAGTTTGTTGCCCAGCTCTATTAGTTTGAACCGCGAGAGGCGTCGACTCTCACCTGAGCTTACGATACTCCTACATCCTACGCCATGCGTCGGGTCAGAGGTCACTCTTCCACTGGAACTAGATTCGTCAGTGATTATAGTTTATAAAGTTATAAATATGGATATTTTTCTTCGCTTCAGAAGGCCTTCATTAATCCACTGGAGCCGTATGGATTACTTTTATGATGGAGGGATGCACTTTTTGGGGCTTCAAAAACTCTCTCAGCCAGGTTATTTTAATATAACTCAGTTTGTGTTTGGCTGAAAGAAGAAAGTCATATACACTTAAGATGGGTGAGTAAATTATGGGATAAGTTTCATTTTTGGGTGAACTAACCCTTTAAATTGCCCTCATTATGCATAATAATTCAACTATGTATATTGGAAAGATGGGTTGCTGTGATACATCACAAACACTCCTCAAACCAGTGAAACCAACATACCATAACTCTCATAACAATCACATATCCACTATTCTGTAGGTAGTCCTGTATTCCAGTTTTCCCACATTCCTTTTTTGTCAGCTGACACAAAATACCTCCATCTACAGTACCTTATATAAATGTAAATTTTGTCACAGAGTAAATGTGACCAGCATGCATCTGTGCGCCACCAGAATGCTGCTTTGGGAACTGCTTTTGGAAGTCTTGTTTGTCATTGGACAAAGAAAAGTTAGTGTAAACTATTAAAGGAAAGTCATTTTATTGTAAATTGTCTTAAAAATTTCATATAGGTCTTCCATCACATCGTATTTGACCAAACGATGTGCAGAAGAATCACACAAATGTTATGAAATGCATATTGTAGCTACTGCAATGACAAATATATTGGCATGTAGCTTTAGTCCCTAATTCCATATTTACTTCCCCAACACATCACGTCTAAACAGAAAGGAAAAATAATACCAAAATGCCATTGCTGATGTCAATCGGGTCTCATTAGAAGCCATACTCATTTGTGAGATGGTAAAATCACAAGAAATGACACACAATGTACAACCTAAAACTACACTATACTGTTCAAAAATAAATAATGCTTTTATTCGGCAAGGATGCATTAAATTGATCAAAAGTGACAGTAAATACATTTACAATGTTACCAAAGATTTCTATTTCAAATGTTGTTCTTTTGAACTTTCTATTCATCAAAGAATCCACAAAAATATACTGTATGTTTCCACAAAAACATGACACAGCATGACTGTTTACAACACTGATAATAATAATAAAAGTTTCTTGAGCATCAAATCATCATTTCTGAAGGATCATGTGACACTGAAGACTTGAGTAATGATGCTGAAAATGCAGCTTTGATCACAGGAATAAATTACATATTACACTAGTTTAGAAAACAGTTATTTTGAATGATAATAATATTTCACTATATTACTGTTATTACTGAATGACTCCAGCGTAAAAGTAATCACCCACCCCTAAACTCACTATGATTATAATTGGGGAAAGAAAACTATAGAAGTCGCATGTTCTCCTACGATTCAAGCTGTACAATATCACACCATCTCGTCGTGAGAGTTAGAGGTGTGCATATAAACCGCACTACAGCAGGGATCCCTCGCGAGGTTCTGTACTCACCGTTCCTGCTGTCCTGTGACGGCAGCAGGGTCAGGTCAGCGGTCAGGGCCTCGTGGTCAGAGTACGGGAAGGGTTTATCAGCCACTGAACCCTTGGTAGTGGACAGGGACTCACATGTCATGTTCACTTTATGGGAGCCCTTCACAAGAAGAAGAAGAAGAAGACTAAAGTTAAAAATGTTATATGGAAGAGCAAGCATGAATACTTTATATAACATCTCCTATTTTGTTTCACAGAGTAAAGCAAAAAAAAAAAGGTTTGAGTAAATAATTACAGATTTATATATATATATAAAATATATTATACATTAAACTTTCAAAACTTTGTGGTTAGTAAAAAAGGTTTTGTTTTTTAAAGAAGTTGCATTTATTTAATCAAAAATACAGTAAAAACAGTAATATTTTGAAATATTATTACACATATTACACATTAAAATCGCTGTTTTCTATTGTATCTATCACAAACTCTGAATCAACATGCACCTATGCTACAATTTTCTGTCATAATCATTTGTTAGCAAACAAGTATTCATTACTTCAATGAGCTCATTGTTTCTGCCTTAAATTATTACATTGTTTAAATTAATACATTTTTAGCTAAATGTGATTTGTACATGTACATTTCTGAAATACATAACTTAGACGGTTACCTGATAACAGAACACTCTAATTTGTAATGTGGACTCATTCATTTTCAGTAAAGCTGCTTTGAAACGATGTGTATTGTGAAAAGCGCTATACAAATAAATGTGAATTGAATTGTAATATATTTTAAAATGTAATTTATTCCTGTGATCAAAGCAGAATTTGCAGCATCATTACTCCAGTCTTCAGTGTCACATGATCCTCCAGAAATCATTCTGATATGCAGATTTTATGATAAAGAAACATTTATTATTACATTTTATGTTACATTTTATTTCAGGATTCTTTAATGAATGAAAAGTTTAAAAGAACAGTATTTATTTGAAATAGAAATCTTTTGCAACATTATCAATGTCTTCACTGTCACTTTTGATCAATTTAATGCATCCTTGCTGAATTTCATTCATTTCTTTAAAACAAATGTAAGTAATTTATATATATTAAAGTGCTGATAAAAAAAATGCATTAAGCTTTAATATAGTTTTTTTTTTTTTTTTTTTTTTTTTTTCAAAAGCAGAGGGTCTGTTCTTTCTTTTGATATATACAGTGAGGAAAATAAGTATTTGAACACCCTGCTATTTTGCAAGTTCTCCCACTTAGAAATCATGGAGGGGTCTGAAATTGTCATCGTAGGTGCATGTCCACTGTGAGAGACATAATCTAAAAAAAAAAACAATGTATGATTTTTTAACTATTTATTTGTATGATACAGCTGCAAATAAGTATTTGAACACCTGTCTATCAGCTAGAATTCTGACCCTCAAAGACCTGTTAGTCTGCCTTTAAAATGTCCACCTCCACTCCATTTATTATCCTAAATTAGATGCACCTGTTTGAGGTCGTTAGCTGCATAAAGACACCTGTCCACCCCATACAATCAGTAAGAATCCAACTACTAACATGGCCAAGACCAAAGAGCTGTCCAAAGACACTAGAGACAAAATTGTACACCTCCACAAGGCTGGAAAGGGCTACGGGGAAATTGCCAAGCAGCTTGGTGAAAAAAGGTCCACTGTTGGAGCAATCATTAGAAAATGGAAGAAGCTAAACATGACTGTCAATCTCCCTCGGACTGGGGCTCCATGCAATATCTCACCTCGTGGGGTCTCAATGATCCTAAGAAAGGTGAGAAATCAGCCCAGAACTACACGGGAGGAGCTGGTCAATGACCTGAAAAGAGCTGGGACCACCGTTTCCAAGGTTACTGTTGGTAATACACTAAGACGTCATGGTTTGAAATCATGCATGGCACGGAAGGTTCCCCTGCTTAAACCAGCACATGTCAAGGCCCGTCTTAAGTTTGCCAATGACCATTTGGATGATCCAGAGGAGTCATGGGAGAAAGTCATGTGGTCAGATGAGACCAAAATAGAACTTTTTGGTCATAATTCCACTAAACGTGTTTGGAGGAAGAAGAATGATGAGTACCATCCCAAGAACACCATCCCTACTGTGAAGCATGGGGGTGGTAGCATCATGCTTTGGGGGTGTTTTTCTGCACATGGGACAGGGCGACTGCACTGTATTAAGGAGAGGATGACCGGGGCCATGTATTGCGAGATTTTGGGGAACAACCTCCTTCCCTCAGTTAGAGCATTGAAGATGGGTCGAGGCTGGGTCTTCCAACATGACAATGACCCGAAGCACACAGCCAGGATAACCAAGGAGTGGCTCTGTAAGAAGCATATCAAGGTTCTGGCGTGGCCTAGCCAGTCTCCAGACCTAAACCCAATAGAGAATCTTTGGAGGGAGCTCAAACTCCGTGTTTCTCAGCGACAGCCCAGAAACCTGACTGATCTAGAGAAGATCTGTGTGGAGGAGTGGGCCAAAATCCCTCCTGCAGTGTGAGCAAACCTGGTGAAAAACTACAGGAAACGTTTGACCTCTGTAATTGCAAACAAAGGCTACTGTACCAAATATTAACATTGATTTTCTCAGGTGTTCAAATACTTATTTGCAGCTGTATCATACAAATAAATAGTTAAAAAATCATACATTGTGATTTCTGGATTATTTTTTTTAGATTATGTCTCTCACAGTGGACATGCACCTACGATGACAATTTCAGACCCCTCCATGATTTCTAAGTGGGAGAACTTGCAAAATAGCAGGGTGTTCAAATACTTATTTTCCTCACTGTATATATATATAATTTTTATCAAATTGATCAACATTTCTGGTGGTGGCTGGTAACTGGTAAACTGGTAAGGAAGTTAATTCATAATATATAAGATTATAAGATTATCATTTGAGATGAATTTACCTTGATGAGAATGTAGTCAATCCTGATGCCCTTCTCAAAAGGAATGAGATCCTGCTTCTTTGTGAAGTGATTGTCTGCAATCAGCGTGTGTCCGTCTTCACAGCCCTGCCGAGAGCAACAGAAAATGATGCTTCAGAGAAAAGCAGGACACTCAAACAAACTGAACACACATGTGAAAGGAAGTGCGCTCACATCAAACGTGTCTGTCTCAGTATAGCAGTCTCTGAGGCCAGTGTGGGATCTGAGGAGACGGTTCCCGAGGTCCTGAGGGTGCATGTTCAGATCCCCTCCCAGGATCACCAGGTCTGCTCCACAGGACGTGTGGCTAAAGAAGCCATACGATATGAATTTCCTGAAGGAATGTGACCTCTTTTCACTAGAAAACACACTTTCTCTTACCGCACAAACTGCAGTAGTTCCCAGGACTGCACTATTCTGTGGGGCAGGTATTCATCTTGAGCCCTGGAGTACTCCGCATGCAACTGAGAGCAAAGCAGTGTCATTACTAAAGGTGCATCGTCTCCAGTTACTCGACTGAGCATGGACAACACAAAGCCAGATCAGACTTTAGAGACTGTGACTTACATGAGTAACATAGACGTGAGCCTTTAACCCAAAAACGTCAACAATGACCAGTCCAACTGCTTTGCCTCCAAACCAGTCGCCATGACGCACCTGAGATGAACACACACACACACACACACACACACACACACATATATAAGATCATGTAATTCTTCAAGCTAGAAAGTTGTTACATGAATCACTGTACCATCAGTATAAAGAAACAAAACACATATCAGATTCATCTACCTAGTCACATTATGTCCCTTGTGAAAAACGACACTTTCAAAAAGAGTGCTTATTACAGAAATAATATACTTTAAAAGAATTTAAGTGCAAACTGCATGTAATGTTTTCGGATACTTAACTGTGTGTTAATTTCAGTGAAAAGAAAATGATATTAAATGCAGTTAGTTAAACTTAAGAGTGCTTTTTGACCCACTTAAGCACATCTTTATATGTAATTTCATAATAACTTGTATTTTCTTTGAAAAATATGGTTAAAGTTACTGCTGAATGCACTGACAAGGATTTATGTTAAACTAATTATGGTTAACTTAATTTCTATTGTAACTTGTATGTCATGCATTTAAATTTGTAACACATTTGTAATGAGTAAATGTAATTTAGTACATTTAAAATATATTAACTTTAAATGTAATAATGAATAACACACTACAGTTAAAATTATAATCATGTACTTTACATCTGCTTTAGTATGTTAGTCAACACATTAAAATAAGTGTACTTATTTTAAAGCACGACAGAAAACTATTCAAACATAATGATTTTAAATGTACTTTAAAGTAAAACTTTGGTTACACTTTATTTTAAGGTGTCCTTGTTACAGTGTAATTATATATTTAAGTACTGTGTAATAATAATTAACTACATGTACTTAATATAGGGTAACTTTAGGGTTTGGTTTAGGGTTAGTAGTTGCATGTAATTATGCATAATTTACGGTTATTACTACAGTAAATACATGTACCATGTTACCAAACCTTTTAATTTGACATTATTACAAAGTTAAATTTTTTAAAGTGTACTTAAGTGTGTTAAGAAACAATCATAAAAGTGTACTTGCCTTTTATTTAATTAATATTAAAGGTTACACTTCCCTCGCTCTTTGTAACACATCTTTCCCTCGCGGGTCAAAAAGACCCGAAGCCTTAAAATTATACTTCTTTTTTTTTTTTCAGAAAGCTTATTTTATTTCATTTTTTTCTATTTTTTAATGCAATTTTTTGGGAGATAATTTTTTTATTTTTTATTACTAGATTTGATCAATAAATAATAATTAAATAGTAATTTAAGCACACATTCTTTCAACTTCAATTCAAAATAACTCACAATTTCATGCATAAGGTGTCATTTTACAGTGTAATTACATTTTTATGTACCGAGCAATATTAATCAACAACATGTACTTACTATAGGGTAGATTAGGATTTGGTTAAGGGTTAGTTGCATGTAATTATGCATAATTTACTGTTATTGCTATGGTAAGTACATGTAACCTATGTAACAAGGACACTGTAAAATAAAATGTTACCATATACAATTTTCTGCAAGTACAGTTTTTTATATATATATACTGTTTTTTTATGTGAGAAGAAAGAGAATGCAGAGTTATATGAGAGAACTTGAAAAAATATTATAAAGCACAATGAGATAATAATGAAATTATTCAGTATTATTCAGCTTCAGTATTTTATAAATCAGTACCTAGGACAAAAAGTCAATTATAGTTTGCATCATTTCGCAAAAATGTCTGATGGCAGTATACATAGCTACAGTAGTATCCTGAAATAACTTACCATATATGGGTAGCCATTGAGAGAGTACTGGTAGAGCAGAGCGTCCTGGATTCTGTGTTTGGAGAAGACGGCAAGACCACTGCCAATGACTCCACTGGAAACACAACACAGCGTATCAGATACAGAATAACAGTTTCCTTTAGGTATCTCTCCTCTATGAACACACACATTCAGCTGTGTATACACCAGCAAGCAGGCAGCTGCACTCATTTTTGAGTATTAGTAGGAGCTGCAGTAGTGCTGCTTCCTAGATAAGTTAAATGATTACAAATTCTGCCAATTCAGCTTTATTGATTGCATGTCATAAGATCAATGCTTTTTTCTTGTCTCATAATGATAAGGATAAGACATAAAGGTCGACTGAAGATACTCAGTTCATGATGGAATGTTCAATCAGATATCTCAAAATAAGACTTTAAACTTCTTAAAGGTGCAGTAAGAGATTTCTGATTTCTGCTGATATTTCAGATCAACTCAAACAAACACAGCCCTCCCTTCATTGCTCCACCCACAAAATGCAGAAACATGCAATGCAAGAGTGTTGTCTCTTTATCATAGCTGAAGTGAAGCAAAATAAAGCTTCGCGAAAAATAAAGCGAGGTTGGCGAACAAACGGCAAGGAAGAAAACAAATTACATTCAGCACACAAGAATATATACAAGCAAGAGTTCATTGTAAGTCGTCAGCAGTACACCAGCTCCAAACAAACAACAGCACTCAAAACTGTCCTGTAACTATAGCTAACATTATAACAACAGGATATCTTGATGCTGTGAAACATAGCAAAACCAATGTTACTTACATATGGAGCAAAAAAAACACAACCTCGCTGTCTGTTTTCAGGGCTTCCCGCTTAGGTCTCTAGCGCTGGAAAGCTTTACTAATATTAACCCGTGTCATAAAGCTCTTGCCTGATAATAACCAGTGAAATTCCTCTTTTTGAAGAGTTTTTCTCTTTTGTAATGTCTCTCAGCATCTCGCTTTCTACAGCGTTTCTTACCCTACTGCTGACTGGCTCACTCTCTCTCCTCCCCCATCATGAGTGGACACGCCCCCTACTGCTGATTGGCTCACTCTCTCTTCTCCCCTATAATGAGTAACACGCCCCCTACTGCTGATTGGCTCACACTCTCTCCTCCCCCATCATGAGTGACACACTCCCTACTGCTGATTGGCTCACTCTGTCCTCCCTCATCATGAGTGACACACCCCCTACTGCTGATTGGCTCACTCTGTCCTCCCTCATCATGAGTGGATACACCCCCTACTGCTGATTGGCTCACTCTCTCCTCCCCCATCATGAGTGACACGCTCCCTACTGCTGATTGGCTCACTCTGTCCTCCCTCATCATGAGTGGATACACCCCCTACTGCTGACTGGCTCACTCTCTCTCTTCCCCCATCATGAGTGGACACGCCCCCTACTGCTGATTGGCTCACTCTCTCTCCTCCCCCATCATGAGTGGACACGCCCCCTACTGCTGATCGGCTCACTCTCTCTCCTCCCCCATCATGAGTGGACACGCTCCCTACTGCTGATTGGCTCACTCTGTCCTCCCTCATCATGAGTGGATACACCCCCTACTGCTGACTGGCTCACTCTTTCCTCCCTCATCATGAGTGGACACGCCCCCTACTGCTGATCGGCTCACTCTCTCTCCTCCCCCATCATGAGTGGACACGCTCCCTACTGCTGATTGGCTCACTCTGTCCTCCCTCATCATGAGTGGATACACCCCCTACTGCTGACTGGCTCACTCTCTCTCCTCCCCATCATGAGTGGACACGCCCCCTACTGCTGATTGGCTCACTCTCTCTCCTCCCCCATCATGAGTGGACACGCTCCCTACTGCTGATTGGCTCACTCTGTCCTCCCTCATCATGAGTGGACACGCCCCCTACTGGTGATTGGCTCACTCTCTCTCCTCCCCCATCATTTGTGTACACTCCTCCTATTGCTGATTGGCTACAAGTGTGTTGTGCTGCTCGGTCCGATCCACTTTCAACAGTGTTTCTCAGAAATCACTTACTGTACCTTCAAATGGGCAGTTCACCCAAAAACAAATTTTTTTTTTACTTATTCATATTTATTTATTCATGTTGTTCCAAAACCATGTGGCACTATTTTTTTCTAGATAACTTTTGAAGAATGTCCAACCTGCTCTTTTCCATACAATGAAATGGTTCTTGTGTGTCTTATAACCAAATGTTACACACCAAATTTGTTAGTTTGTTTTTAGCAAATAAAAACTTAAATGTTGGTCTATTCCTGACAGAATGCTATCATGGGCTTGTGTTTCCACAGAGGAAAGAAACTCATACAGGCTTGGAACGACATGAGGGTGAGTAAATGATGACAGAATTATCATTTTTTGGGGGTGAACTATCCCTTTATGTGGGTATTTTATTTCCCGCCTTTTGACCAGGATCTTTTTTTTCCTCTCCATGCATTACTCTGGAATGTGCGGGAGCGTCTAGCCGCTTGATCGCTGATCAGAAGGTTTCAAAGTCTCTCTTTCAAAATCCCAATCGCTTTGAAGTACAAAGCAACATTCAAAGTCCCTCCATGTCATAGTGAGGTGAACTGACCTCTTGAAATAGTAAGTATAAGGATGAGAGGAGGACAGCTTTCCCTTCAGGAAAAGGAAATCTTTTTCACTCCATACCTAGAACAATGTCAAAGAAACCTAGATTAGTAAAAAAAAATGAAGTTTTGGTGGGAAATTAGTGCAGAATGAAGTGCTAAAGCCACGAGGGCACTGGGCTGAATGAAACCTTGATGATAAGTGTGTTAAAAGTGTACAGTGATACTCACTTCCTGTAACAGGGCGATGTCGTGCTGCTCTCGGTCCAGTAATTCCCCGATCATCTCATACCGCTGCGCGCAGTGTTGACTGAGGAATCGGATTCCCCTGAAAAACATCAAACCACGGTCAGTCTTGCGATCTACCTCTCACCCACATACAGTGCAAAACCTCCATAACTGCACACACATGCAGTCATTATCTCTAAACACAGCTGACCTCATCAGGTCACAGCTTCATGCACGCTTTAATAAAGTGATGCGTCATCTAAATCAGGGGAAGTACTGAAAACCACATTTTCTGTCTCAGCTGTACAGTAACAATCTGCATTAATGTGCCTTTGCTGAAGATTGGGCTGTTGTTCTGGAACATGGTGCTGACGGTGCTGACATCAGCAGAGCGGGAGGCCCCCACACACACACACACACACACACACACACAAACACACGTTTTGTCATGTGACCGCTCATGTGCTTCTTTACCCTTCACACTAACAACATATATATATATATATATATATATATATGTCTCAAAGATGAGTAGATCAGTAAATGTCTTGTTCTAGCTAGCATGGTAGAATAATAGAGATATTTAATAAAGGTTTTTCATAAGTGCGTACAATGCAAATATTTTCTGATCTCTTACAACCTGTCCTAGAGCAGATTATAACAATAAACTATTTTTTTAAGCTGAGCATAATAAAAATGTCAACACTTTACAATAAGGTTCCATTTGTTAACATTATTTAACTACATTAGTTAACATGAACTAACAATGAAAAATTTTATGTTCATTTTAACATTTACTAATACATTATTAAAGTGTGAGGCAAATGTCGCATCTATGAGAAAGTATTGGCTTAATTGTCTATTTTAAATGTTTTGTGTTGTATGTAATTTCGTGTAGGTTGTTGTATGTTTTTTCTCTCTAATGGATCTTGAGTCTGGAAATAAAGCTGAATTGAATTATTGAAATCAAAAGTTGCATCTGTTATATTATTTTGAGCTAAGATTATTAGCATTGACTACATTGTAGTTAATGTTAGTTAAGTTTTATACTAATTGCAAAGTGTTACCAAAAAGTATCCATTACTTTTTTAGGTTTTATTCATTTCTGTGACATTTCAAGGCCTGGAAAAATGCTTGAATAAGAACATGAGATTGTATTATGTTGCTAAAGCTCAGAAACAACTGTGAATGAATGAAGAACTTAAAAAGTATCTAGGTTAATTAAATAAATGTACATCACATTTAAACATGTGCAGCAAACTCCTTCAAAAAACTCTATTCAAATTAAATACAGAACACTTCAATTTACTTTCCAATAGTTAAATCGACTTGTAGGCCAACATCACCAAATACACATGAATGCAGATTGATGAAATATAGCTTATGAAAAAGAAAAAAAAAACGTTTTATTTTGTTAAATCTCAAAAATGGAAGAAAAATACTCAATTACCTAATACAATTACTACATTTATCTACTTCAAACCTGCGCTTTGCTCTTAGAAGTGTGCAACAAACTCATACAATATTCGTAAGCAAATACATGAATATTTAAATATGCATGTATTTGCTTACGAATACTATTTTATGAGTTTGTTGCACACGTCTAAGTGCAAAGCGCAGGTTTGAAGTAGATAATAAATAAATAAACAAACACAGCGAGCTACATTTCTGACCCATTTAAAGAAGTGAACATTGTTCCGCAGCGCAGGAACAGGAATATATATATATATATATATATATATATATATATATATATATATATATACATAGGCTATATATAAGCGCGTCATTTCGACGCGGAAGCATCATCGTGTCGCTCACCAGCAGTTGAGAGAGAACACGCGCAGTCTGGAGGGCCGCTCTGTTGCCATGGTTCCGCGCAGCTCAGGCTTCACCGGCTCCTGGGAGCGAGAGTCATTTGAGTGCGCTTTAAAGCCCAGTGTACTGCACACACACACACACGGAGCTTAAACGGGGCGGAGCTTAAACTAATCCACAAAGCAGCCAAACTCAGTGACATTTGAAACCCTACTGTTTATTCATTTATTAAAAGTATTTACAATCGTATTTTATATTGATCTATGTTATCTAATGGTTTATACACCTACAATAGTTTAACCAAAATGGTGTTAAGCTTACTTTATAAGCTACTCTCTCTTTAGTCTTGTAAATACCTGCATGGGACTGCCACTCAGATCGATGCTCGATCCGCGCGCACTACAGTCGCCTCGCGCTCGCCGCGAGCTCCCTTTCCGAGCGCGTGACCGTATTCTCGCATTGAGTGGTCGATAATCATCATCGTCCAGTCAAATGACCTCCACTGTATCTAGTGTATCACCTAACATTACACAGCACAACATAGCCCGTGCGCATGACATACTGTAAATACCCGCGTGCATTGTGGGTAATGTAGTTAACTCATTTAATCCCGTATTTTCTCAGCTATTCACCTTTTTCCTACGCCACATGACGCTTTGCGCGAATTATGGGAGTAACTTTTGTTAAACTGTAAACAAGCAGTGAAAGGTTCGCTCTATGAACGCAATAATACAAAAATGGATACAATGAAATGACCTTATTCTACTCATTCTTCACCATCTAACATTAAAAGTGCATTTAAAAGTGTAAAAAGCATTAACAAATTACTAGTACAATAGCATGAATAACCCCAAAAGCTTTATTATTTCCGCATGGACTTGTTAAGCATCACTGTATAGGCCTATATGTCTGTATTATGTAACATATTAGCTGGAACATTGAGTGATATATTTCATTGATTTCCATCATTTTAACAGAAAATAAATATTGTATGCTTTAGAAACATTCCAGTAAACACTGCTAATAAGAATAAGAAGTAAAAAGGAGACAATTACATTTGAAAGCATCAGTGTGAATACAAAACCTGGAAAGAGACGTGAGGATCCGAGGAGAACAAATCTTGTCATCACGTCACATTAAATGACTAAGCGTTACCTTATTCTCTTGAAGTCTGAACATGAGAACATGAAGGGAAATGTACAGCTCATTCAGTCAAACTGACTGACGGATAAGAATTGGGCCTATTTGTAGCACAAACTTATGATTTTAAATGATTTGTTTCAGTCTTTTTGAGTGGAACTTGTCCAAACTGGAAGTGCCTGCCATAATCTAACTAAAAGTCTTTGTCAAAACGCAGTAGTCTTGTTAGGACAAGCTGCTGTCTAATATAACACCCAGGTCTTTAACTGTAGGGGATCAAGTAACAGGACATCCTTCTAAATGCAAATTCTAAGAGATTCTGTGTACAGGTTTTTGGTCCAATAAGTAATATCTCAGTCTTATCTGAACTTAATAGAAGAAACTGACAGGTCATCCACCCAGTATTGTATATCTTTAACAAACTTGGATAATTTAGAGATTTCATCTGGTTTGGATGAAATATATAACTGAGTATCATTGGCAGTGGATATTAATTCCATGTTTTCTTATAATATTAACAAATGGCAGCATATGTATTGAAAATAGCAAAGGGCCTAACACAGGTCCTTGTGGCACGCCATCATTTACTGATATTATCTTACATTTTTCCCCATTTAAATAAACAAAATGGTAACGGTTTGATAGGTACAATCTAAACCAAATGTATTCAAATGCCTGTCCCTGAATACCAGTGTAATTTTGTAGTCGATCTAAAAGTATTTTATGATCGTTAGTGTCGAACGCAGCACTACGATCAAATAAAACTAGTACTGAGATACAGCCTTAAGCTAGGACTAAATCATTTGTCATTTTAACGAGCGCAGTTTCTGTGCTATGATGGGGTCTGAACCCAGACTGAAATTTTTCATAAATATAATCATTTTTTTGCAGGAAGGAGCACAGAGCGGACACAACTTTTTTGTATTTGAGGCATAAATGGAAGATTTGAAATGGATCTGTAATTTGCTAATTCATTTGGGTCTAGTTGTGGTTTCTTAATGAGAGGCTTAATAACTGCCAGCTTGAACGGTCTTAAGACATGACCTAGAGATAGAGACGAGTTAATAATATTTAATAATAAAATGAAAAACTATATTTATATACATATATATTTTGTTGATATTTGAGATTAATAATTTATACAAAATACATATTATGCCCCAGTAAAAAACATCACTTTTACCAGTTAATAATGATGTTAGCATTTGTTATGTTTTTTCCCCAATGTATGCACGCAGTTAAATGTGACCCCATTAAGAGTAGTGTAATTATATATAGTCACATCTGTTGCCCAGTATTGATTATCCTAATGATATCATTACACTATAGTGTAAATTGTGTTTTTTGTTGGATTTAATGATGAGATTTTAGCTTCCAGGGCTCCAATGTCACTTTAATTGGCAAATACTTGAAACACTGTAGACGTTACAACCCTTATTTAATATTAACCAGAACAAAAATGATATTGGAACAAAGCAAAAAAACAAATAAAAATAAAGATGGAAAAAAAAAGAATAGACATAAAAACCTTTCCTGTAACATTCTTAAAATATACATTGTAGAATTTCAAAATTATTTCAATTTTTTTTTTCTCTCACACACACAAACACACAGATATGCACTCAAGTGCACAAATAACACACTCTCACACAGAAGCATGATTTTTCTTTTAAAATGTCGTAGAAGACATGAAGCACACAATAAGGCAAGACTGGGTTTTGTGGGGGATGCTGTTCACATTCGATTCTTTGGTTAAGATATTACAGATTAGTCTTCAATGTACAAACTAAATAAACAGTCCTTTTTATGCAACATGTGCTCTTCATAATGCATACAAATGTACCAAAATATGATGCCATAAATAATCAGATGATTGTCACTGATTACGTCCGACGCAGTGTCAAGGCGCTCGTCTTTAAAATCATATGTACTAACCACTGAAGGTGATTGTGGGTTTAAAAAAAAAACGAAATAAAAATCGATTTAAAAAAAAATCAACACCAAGCTGGATGCCACGTGTGGATCATAAACAATAATAAAAAAAAAAAAGAGTATTGAATCCTCATACTGTATATGCTAACATTCTAAACCTAGAGTGTTTCTACATTACTGAAAGAACCTGAGAACACGTGGATCGGAATAGCCCGGATCTTATTGCACATTTTGATATGGAATTAAATGTTAATTTCACTTTGTGCTGTTCAAAATCCCCTGTTGACCAATGACATGCCTTACCACACTCAAAAAATGTGTTACAACTTTACATTAAAATACAATGTTTTTGTTAGGAAAATACTCAAGCACCTAGTTAAGTGTAATTGCTTTGGCGATGATGTAATTAGCATAAAGTTATTATATTAAAAACACTGAGAAATTAAAAGCAAGTGTTACATGCTGAGATTTGTTTTGTCTTGCTATAAAATAGTGAATCTGCCCTCTTTTGCTTTGGACTATGTAACCTGATCTACTGAATTTTCCTGCTTACTCGCCAGTAGGGCGAAGGTAGACACAAAAGTGATAAGACACTCAAAATGAGGGCAATGGAGTAAAACCATGCATATGTACTGTCTTTCACAATAATCATTATGGCAAAATGGCTTTATTTGGAAGCTTGTTTCCACCAGGAGGGAAAAAAAGTAATTGTGACTTTTCTCACAATCCTAACTTTTTTTCCTCGCAATTGTACGTTTATATGCCGCAATTCAAGATTTTTTTCTTTGCAACTGTGAGCTATATCTTATAATTCTGACTTTTTCTCGCAATTGTGAGTTTTTAAAAATCACAATTTAAAAAAATCCGCAGTTGTGTTTATATCTCACAATTCAGACTTTTCTACTTTTTTCTGACTTTATATCTCACAATTCAGACTTTTCTACTTTTTTTCCTCACAAAAGTGAGTTATCGCAATGCAAACTTTTTCCAATTCCACAAGTTTCAATTCCACAATTCGAACTTTTTTTTCTGGCAATTGCGAGTTTTTTCACAATTTTGACTTTCTCACAATTGTAATTTTTCTCACAAAAAAAAAAGAAAAAAAAAAAGATCACGATTGTGAGTTTATATCTTACAATTCAGAATTTTAAAAATTCTCGCAATTCTGACTTTTTCTCGCAAAAGCGAGTCTATATCTCACAATTCAGACTTTTTTCTAGCAATTGTAAATGATCATAATTCTGACTTTTTCTCGCAATTGTGAGTTATCAGTTCTAACTTTTTTTCTCACAATTGTGAATTTACATGCCGCAATTCAGACTTTTTCCTCACAAATGCGAGTTTATATCTCACAATTCAGAATTTTCCATTTTTTTCTCACAAATGTGAGATTATATCTCACAATTCTGACTTTTTCTCGTAAAAGCGAGTCTACATCTCACAATTCAGACTTTTTCTTATCACAGTTCTAACTTTTTTCTTGCGAGCAATTTACATGCTGCAATTCAGACTTTTTTCTCACAAATGCAAGTATATCTCACAATTCAGACTTTTCCATTTTTTTCTCGCAATCGTGAGATTACAATTCTGACTGAGTATATTGAGTAAATGTTGCTTAATTCAGACATTTTCCTCGAAATTGTGTTATACCTCACAATTCTGAATTTTTCCTCACAATTGTGAGTTTCTATCTCATAATTGTGACTTTTTATCTCAGAATTGTGAGATAAAATGTTGCAATTACCTTTTTGTTTTATTCCATGGCAGAAACAAGCTTCCATTTTTTAAACCAAAACTCTGTAGTAAAAATGCTCCAAACGCACTTCGTGTAACACCAGGAGGTAGAAATAACTCACACATTTGCACTTTCCAAAACAGAAAATCAAGCCAAATAGAGAGCAAAACTCGCAAAAGTGTGTAACATTCACGTAACTTGCGCTTTCCATCACAACAAACATTCAGTGTCTTTTCCAATACAAAAAAAATCCTTTTTTCAAGACTTTCTCATCCTTCTGAGCACAATCTGAACCCCGATCAAAGGTCAGAGGTAGCATGCTTCTGTGTCTAAACCAAAGATTGTGAAAAAAGGACAGTCAGAACAAACATATGCTATCACAAAGTTCCTGATTAGAGAAAGACTTGTATTAACCAGCATTCCTTTCCAATTCGCTTACGATCACTTTTAAAAAGACCTTTGTGCCGTCAGAGTCTAGTACCATAAACACGACAAGGGTCATAATCAGAATTAACCCACCACAGATTTCCAAAACCTCTCCTCTCACAAAACGGTAAGCAAAAAGGAAGAAATAGAATTATCCCTGAAAGTACATTTTCTTTTCCTTTAAAGGAACACGACTAAATATACAACACAACCTAGTGCAGAGGATCCTGGTTTGTGTTTTGTCCATGATTGTGTTTATGAGCTTCAGGTTTGTCTAATTTTCTTTTCCTCTTTTTGTTCGTACGTATTCGATGACCAGCGTCTGGAGGTGTTTGGGCACGGCGGTCATTCAGTCCTTGACGAGTCTGTAAACGTGATACTGTGCTCCGTGGTCACTTGTAGACACCTCAAACACAAACGCAATGCAAAGCAAAGTCTCTTGTGTGTCTCTGTTTGTGACAACCTGGGGAGGAGAAAAACACTTTAGGGAAAACTGTAGTAGAAGACTATATAGTAACACTAACTTTAATGAAAGCATGACATACGCTTGGAAATACATTTTTATTTTTACCGTATTACAACCATAATGATAAATGACTTTCATTGGATTCAGTTTTTTCTTTCTGATTTACATTTTTAATCAATACTGTACACATACAACTCACCGTTAATAATGTTTTTTAAGTCAAATTCGGTGGCTTATTTAAATTTGAATTGAAGTAGCAAGTGTATTGTAAAAAAAAATATTTCATTTTGAAAGTAAGAAAAAAATGAGACAATTATATACAAAAATTCTAATTGATTCAATATTCATAAGAATGTAACTTTTATTTTTTCGTTTTTTTTCTGGTGTTCAGAAGCAAAACTGAAATATTTTGATAGCTGTGTTTTGACAGTACTGAGCTTACAAATAAACTAACGTTCAACATTTTGGTGATGGTAAGATTTTTAAATACATGTATATGATCAAAAATACAGTAAAAACAATAATATTGTGAAATATTATTACAATTTAAAAGAACTGTTTTCTAATTGAAAATATTGTAAAATTTAATTTATTACATCCGTTGCTAATGCTATGGGGACGGTGTCTGAAGCACATGTGAAATCTATTGGCCGCCGGCAGTTCGACGACGTCACATGGAGCCCCTGAGCTTATAAAATAATGCCTGCATTACAAGTCCTCAGATTTGAAGGCTATGTTCACATGTTCACAAATCTAAATTATTAACTGTCCACATTGTGTGTACCGCAACTGTTCAGATACGAATTGTGTGTCCAGTTGCGCTCTTTCGTTTTCCCGGAATATCTGCATTGGTTTCTATGGCAATGACACTGCGTTGTGGTAGGCATACGCCAAAAACTACAACAACATCAATGTGGAGGGGTCTGCAATACAGATGTTGTCTTATTTACAACATTGCAATGTGTAGCCACCATGCTGGCATGGTGACGTTTACATTTTACGTGGTGTGAGAAAGTAACAGAAACCATGCAAAATCCAATTAGAGTGGCCAGACTGAAACGAATTTCCAGAAATGGCTGAATGATCGAATTCCAATCGGATATGCTAAAAAATCGGATTAGGAATGACAGTCTGAACCTGGCTTAAGACGTTTCCCATTTGAGGGAATTTGACACTGCGTCAGTTGTTGATGCTATGGGGATGTCGGCTAGCACAATCTTGTCAGACTTAAGCACTGAAGGATTTGATGGACCTTGACCCAGAGTAACCTAAATGCATCAGCAACCAATCAGAACACATCCTGTGACACCACATCCTTGCTCTCTAGAAGGCTCAGTGTTATAGGCGCTAGGAAAAAAAACCCTGAAACGTTTCTGAAACGGGGACTACCGCATTAGACCAGTCTGAGCCACAGCTACAGGACAGCCCAGAGCCCCTAAGAGCAGAGCTAACAGGGCAGACTATAGACATAGCCTCAGATAATTCCATAGTACTACATCTGGCAGCTGAACCAGGTGATCAGTGAATCAGTCGCTCACAGCAACTCTACATATAATCCTACCAGACCTGAATACAAGCCTAAGGGAGAATTCATCAGCTTCCAAGAATATCCAGATTGATGAAATGGAGAGGCAACAGAGAATGCGTCGCTAACTGCGATACAAACTATTCCGCAAAGCTTGGCTCCGACCTTCGAGTAACCTGGGGATGGGGATCAACCCAATTACAGGGAGCACAATCCTGCTTCAACACCCATTATGATCATTTGCGGAAGACAAAAAGTGAGAGAGTGAAGTTTCCATACTCGATCTCAGCTTTCAAGCTCTACTCATCTAAAAGGCAACCTAAGTGAAGGGAGCATACAATTAAGCATCCCATTCCTTAAAGACTAGAAGAGGCCTCAGGAGAGAGCAGTCTGCTCTACCCTCAATCGTCCTGAAGGAGAAATAGTGCTTTCAAGAGTGCCTATGTCAGCACTACACTCTCATACTCTCCATCTCCGATCATCAAAGAAGCTAGTCAACAACTGCTACCTCCATCAGCTGGAGGGAGCCACAGAGAAAGAGGGACGCTCAAGCTGATAAGAACCACTTCTTTCTCTGAAGTTCACTATTACTGAAAGACTTTTACCACCGAACCCCTAGGGAAGCGCTCTACTTGTTAGTAGAAATGAACCAACGTATTCCCATCAAGCTACTACCTCCAGTGTAAACCGGAAGGGGCTACTAAGAGAGCGGGGCGCCTTAGCACCTCTCTCAACTACTTTCTGCCAAGTGGCCCTCATTGGCTGATGGTTGCCCATTCCTACAGCTCTAGCAAGGAGTTGTAAATGCATATCTACCTCTGGCCAAAGTGCTCTATCATTCCATTACTCCTCGCAAACCATTGGGAAACACCACATTCTGCCTAACAACCCCTCTGTTAAAAGTGAACGGGTTGCATCATCTCACTGTGACCAACAGCTTCAGCGGCCTTAAGCAGACCTTACCTCAGAGGGCATGCTGAACAACAGCACTACTCTGGACCAGATAAGAAAGCGGATCGCCTCATCTCACCGTGACTTTACACTCTCACTTAACGTTAGTCCATTCTCTGGACTATAGCAGACATAATCTGTGTCTGCTGTAATCTCCAAGCCCAGAAACCTAGAGACGGTGACAGAGACGAATAAAGCACTATCTACCTCGTTAACTCCTTCATTGGAAAACACCTGCAGGTCCATGAAGGCAGACCCCAACACCACACTCTGGCAGCTCTGCTGAGTGGAGAATGGGTGGATTTCATGGAGTGCAGATCCCCACTAGCCTAACCCGTGAGGTGCAGACACTTGACTGTCATCTCTAAAGAAAAGAGCCAAGCAAGAGAAGAGCTCCCTCACTCTCCCTTTGAGAGATAATCAAGCAAGAACAGAGCTTTATACTGCAAATGCATCGCTATGAGAGCATCCAACTCCCTCGGATGCCAAAAGCGCACCAATCAAACACTCAAATCTATCCCTCGAGAGAAAATCAAGCAAGAACAGAGCTCTTATCTTCACACGCACATACAAACAAAGCGGCTTCCTGAAGACAACAAAGCTGTTGGCATGTAATACAAGTCTTTTGTACGCTCAGGCTCTCCATGTGACGTCGTTGGACTGCTGTCAGCCAATAGATTGGTGTAAACTCACAGGGGGGCGTAATGCAGTGTCGAGTTCCATCGAAAGGAACTTCTGACAGTAGTGTCAAATAATAACAAAACATTCTACATATATCATGAAATAAACATGAATTAGTCTAAATAAATTGTAAATTCCTCTGTTGAATATGTTTGCAGTGATTAGGTAAATTCTTTATCCTTCTATTCTAATTCTACGTCCTTTGTGGAATTTGGCCAGTTCAATTCAAAAATCACACTCATGAAAAGGAAGTGGCCCAATCTTAAAGGTGCACTATGTCATTTTTTTTGTTCAATACACCCTCAATCCTTCTTCCAAATCTCCAACCTCCGGGGAATGACCCAGTTAAAAAAAAAAAAAAAGGAACTTCTGCTTGCGACAGAGCTCATAATAAATGTATTATTCAACAGGTAAGTAAGGTATTTTATTGAACATATAAATTGCCATATGTAGCTCTCTAACAGAGTTCATTGTAAAGAATTATCTTTTGTGAAGGCTCATTTCATTATGGTTGTTGTAGCGCTGTGTTGGAATTTATTTTCATGGAACTATTTTCATCTACTACCGTGTCTATTAATAGGTAAAGCTACAGTAACATCTTCAGCTAGTCAGCTTGAGATCAGCTAGTTTTATCTTTTAAGCCGAGTAGTGAATGTTTTATTACCATAGCAGTAAGATAACCGTATTCATCCGCACAAACACACAGAGCCAAAGCACAACCAAAACAATGTTCTTCCACAAAATGCATGGAGTTATTTTTTAACTGCTAGAGGGCCAAAAGTTACAGTGTTCCTTGAAATTCAGAATTATGTCCTGTTCTCTCATTCGCTTACCTGCAGTATAGTGAAGTTCTCCAGGACACTGTTCATCATATATTTCTCTGGCAGGTGCTTGAGTTTATGGATGAAGTTGATCATGTATTCACACATGGGTGAGCGATGGATCCGGTAAACGTACCTCCCGCCCTCCACACGAGCATACTCTGTCTAGGGATCAAAAAGGCAAACTATAGATGCTGATACTATTTCTTGGAAACCACTACCATCTACAGTATATTCCCAAAACGTATATGGTCAATAAATGGTGAACTCACTTCAACTTTCTCTACCACCTGCTTCCCAAAAGAACAGACTTTAGTGGACACAGTGATGGTCATGTTTTCAGCACTGCTGTACTGACTGCTGACCCCATAGAACGAGCCTGCGCCATCCTGAACGTTATTATTGTTCAGATCAGCCTGAAACAGATGACATAAAAATCACTTATCTCAGCTATATAAAGAGATGAATGTATGACATATCAATTTACAAACTAATAACATACACTAGGTTTTCAGTATTGTACATTTTCTAAGAGATTAACAGAGTAACTCACCCAGAACTTGACCAGAAAGAAGGCGTTCTGAGGGCCTTTCTCATACAGCTCCTTCAGCCCTCCCTTCTTCTCTGGAAACTTGTCGTAGATCTGACGGATGTCCACGGCCTCCAGAAGAGGGTCTGAGTACGAGGGGTTTGTCTGGGCGATGTGGACAAACAGGTGCTTGCTGTACTGTGGATTAACAGGTGAAGAAATAACATTTAATGGGCTTTGAAAGAAATGCATGGAACATCGCCATTCCTGAAACACTTTATGTATGTTTTTGTCTTGTAAGGGCCGGTTCACACAGAATGCATTTTTGCTGTTAAAAACTAAAGACGCAGGGCAGTGGAAGGAAAAAAAAGTGCAAGGTCTAAACTAAAGTGTTTTTTAAAAGTTGAACTTCTTTTAACTTGAACGTCCTGTTTTTAGAACGCCATCTAGCACATTTACATTGAAAAACAATGGAAAAGTAACGCAGTGGAATGAAAAAACGCTTTCTGTGTGAACGGCCCCTAACAGTGTTATTGAAAATCATTGAAATAAAATAAAATATACATTTTAGATGAAAAACTTAAACTTAATTTTTTTTAATGAAAATTAGAAATGTTGTCTTGGCTTCTAAATGAAATGAGTAAAATAAGTCAAATTACTAAACCGATAACTGAAATAAAAATAAATTAAAGCTAATTTAAAAAAAAAAAAATGTCAAAAGCACATAACGAAATTATGGAGCCCCTAAAAGGACATGGTGAAGGAAAAAAATATGAGATGGAGGAAAAATGATCCGTTCTTTCGCAAATGTTTTGCGTTCCCCTGAGAAAATTTGCGTCCCTTTGCAAAAACGTTTGCATTCCACCAAGAAACTTTGCGTTTTGCGAGCGAATGCAAAGTTTCTCGGAGGAATGCAAAACATTTGCGAGAGATTGCAAAAGCACTGACTTTTTATTTTTCCTCTCATGTTTTTTTCCACCAACATGTCCCTTTAGGGGCTCTGTGCAAAATAAAAAAAACAAGCTAAAATGAAAATAAAAAGCTTAAAATAAAAGCCAATTCAAAATATTGAAATTACTATAATACACTGTTAAAAAAAAAAAAAAAAAAAAGATTGTAATTTTTACTGTAAAATGCAACTGTAAAAATCTGTTAATTGGTTAACAGTAAGTTCCCTTACTATATATGGAGAAAAACTGTAATAGATCTCTAACCTTACATTTTGTAAAGTAATAACTAACCTTACATTCAGTAAAATACTGTTAAATATACCATTTTTGGAAGTAAAGAGGACAAATCATCTTATAATTTACAGTGAAAAGCTGTAAACTGACATTCCAAGAGTGTCCTTGAGTGACACTTCACATTTGATGGTTTTTAATTTTAATAAATGTATCTTCTAAGTTCCTTTTCAACGTTTCACTGCATCTTGGTATTGACGCTATGGGGAACGCCATCATCGTGACCGGTGTCTCCAATATTCTCACTCACAGTGTCAGGGTCTCTCTGGACCTCCATGAAGGCCGAGTACTCCAGCATGCGGAGTTTACCGGAGGCGATGGTCCGGTCCTGCCACACAGGCATGGCAGTGCTGTTCGGGGGTAGGGAGGTGGGCAGCTGCTCATAACCTGTGGAGAAAACATGCTGGTTTAGGCCCGGGTGGGTCAGTCTGAGTTCAGATATAATCCCAGCACTGCTCTTACTTGATATGGGCGTAGGCAGTGGAGGCTGAAGGCTGGAGTACGGGTTCGGTGCAAAGGGCTTGATGCTAGAAAAACACAGAGAAAGATCAGCAGGCTCTCACAACAACACTGTTGATTAGATCAGGAATCAGTTTCGTAGAGATACTCACTCCTGAGAAGGTCCAGGCTGTCCTGGGATGGGGCCGGGCCAAAACTACACAACAAAACAGAGAACAATGGAAGTTTGAGGGTTAAGTTAGAGAACTGAGGGTAACTAGTCCTTGGACTCTGAACTAACCCTGGCTGGAGGAGGGTAGGGGTGCTGAGGAAGAGGAGGCATCTGACTCTTCATCACGCTGGCAGAAACGATCTGAGCGGAGGACAGAGCGGCCATGTTCTGCAGGGCTTTGTCTTTGGAAGCCTGATCCTGAGAAAGACGCAACAAGGGCTTCATTAAAAAATGTTTTCATCAGAAATTACCCAGGATTGAAAGGAACTTCAGAACTTTCATAATACCACTTCTAAGATGCATTTTACTGTTGGAATGTTTTTTAATAGTAATAAATGATTCTCATACACAGCCACAATATTACATTATATTATATCAAATATACTTAATGAACATTCAATAAATGTATTTAAAGAAATTAATAATAATAACAACAGTAATAATAACAATAATGAAGTGTATTAGTAATGCTAAATTATATAATAATAGCTCACTTTAGTATATGATATTATGCAATCTTTATGAAAAACAGACTTCAAGGATATGTACACTACAGTTCAAAAGTTTGGGGTCAGTAAGGTTTTTTTATTTTAAAGAAAAATTAATACTTTTATTGATCAAGAATGCATTCAGTTGATCAAAAGTGACCAGAAGAGGCTTGTATAATGTTACACAAGATGTTTATATCAAATATTTGTTTTATTTATCAAACAATCCTGAAAAAAAGGATCATGTTTCCACAAAAATATGAAGCAGCACAACTGTTTTTAACACTGATAATAATAATACACGTTTCTTGAGCATCAAATAATCATATCAGAATGATTTCTGAAGGATCATGTGACACTGAAGAAAAATTCAGCTTTGATCACAGGAATAATTTACATTTTAAAATAGATTACAATAGAAAATAATTATTTTATTTTGTAATAATATTTTACAGTATTACTATTTATACTGTATTAAACTCTATTTGACAAAAAAAATGCAGCCTTGGTGAGAAAAAGAGGCTTCTTTCAAAAATCAAACTACAAAAAAAATCTTCCCAACCGTAAACCTTTGAATTGCATTGAATTTTAGTGCGAGAGCTACATGCTAAATGGTTTAGACAAACATGCAAATATCATGCTTATAAGGGCACATGTGATGCATGATATTGTGCTTGCATTTGAATCCAGCCACCAAAACAAAAAACATCATTACACACGATAACAGAACAGGACACTTGAACAGCTTCAACATTCAGTCGAGAGAAAGAAGACAAAGAATTAGACAGAATGAAGGCGACAGAACAGGAGTCTGTCCCAACCAGGAAATAAAGAGATAAATAAACCAGATGAAGTGTTCAAATGTAAACAATGTCTTCAATTTCTTTTAGATATCTTTAAGAGTTCAGTCTATTACTGAGTTTTGTACACACAGGTACAAAAAAGAAACCCTCACATGAAATGACAGAATAAAACTCTCAAAATATTTTGTTCTGAGTTTGCAGGTATAAAAAAACAAAAAAACAAAAATTTAAGCCAAAAATGAAATGGAAAACAGCAATAGTGGTAGCTAAATTCATCCTGTGAGACGGGCGACACTGGCAGCCAAAGCATCGAGCTGCGCAAACTGAAGCTCAAATCAGTGAAAGCTGAGCGTCTGCAGGCGTCGGTGCGCATGAAGCTCTGCAGGCAAAGCAGACTTACAAAACATTTCACTTACCAAGTTCATGGCCTAAAAATTGAAAGGAAGAGAAACTGTTAAAAAAAACGCTGCGGAGACAAACGGATCAGATGACACACTGATCAAATGACTCTGACTGCAGGTATGCCGAGAAGCCTGTGCTTTCTCTTCTGACACTGTGTGTTCAGATCCCGCAGAATAAGTGCTCTCTTCGACTACAAAGTGAACCAATGACTTCCTGAAAGAACAGCCACAGTTCTCCATTTCACATCTTTAAGGAGGTCATGTGTTAACTTCCCCTCTTACCGGACTCGGATCATTAACCATGCGAAAAATCGGAATATGCTCGTTTATTATGTGTATTCATGTATCAAATTAGGATGTTTATAGAACAATGTTAAATACACCAATAAGTGTTGTGCAGTATGCAATGTGTCAACAAAAAGGATAGATAAATTAATTAATTAATTAATGAATCAATGAATGGTGGGAATAATAAAGCATTTCTGCTGGAAATTTCATTGGTCAATCAATCAATCAATCAATCAATCAATCAATCAATCAATCAATCAATCAATCAATCAATCAATCAATCAATCAATCAATCAATCAATCAATCAATCAATCAATCAATCCGGGTGATGGTGTGGGAAAACAAAGCAAAACTAAAAGAGACAACAACCATCACATTGCTATGCTGTTTTATTTTTTATTTTATTTTTTTTAATGCAAATTGACTTTATATATTATATATTCTGACTTTTGTATAATGAAAATAATACAAGCAGAAGCCATTAATCAAAACAAAACAAGTAGTGCTACACCAAATTTAAATTTGGATAGTGCAATGCTTCAATAAATGTAAGCCCTGAAACGGAGTATACATTTAAATCACAGGGGAAAAGTAGAGATGAGTAGAGGTTTGAGTTATGAAGGTCAAGATAATTTACAGTATAGGAAAAAAATAAATAAAAAGCAATTCATGCATGCACAGCAGCACGTCCTGATGTTGCAGAGTTAGACGCGCTCCTGGCTCAACAAAGTTTGTCGATTCTGGAACAACATTCCTGTCCGAAAATTTTGTCCTAACCCTAACCCTATCCCTACCTCTAAACCTAACCCTATCCATAACTTACCCCTAAAATCAGAGGGAAATGATGGGGAATTAGCACTGAACACTGGTTGTAAGCCTAAACTTGGCATAATCTGTAAACCTCAAATCTGATTGGTTGATTGGAATGTTGATCCAGGAACATGTTGCACTTGGTGAAATCAATTCTACTACATAGCAACACAACTAGAAAGTGATGCAATATTCAGTCAGCCACCAGAGGAAGCCATTACTTTGGATGGAATGATGGAATTGAGCAGTATGCTTTCAATGTATTTGTTTCAATGAATGCATGCACACAACAAAAGTTACCTGCATGCTCTCAAGTCATGATAAATGATTGTAACACTGAGGGCGTGTTACAGATAGGAAGGTTTGGTGGTGATATAAGGAAAAGCCAAAGCACTCTGAACACAGTTAACAGCAAAGGTCAGAGCAGAGCAGACTGCAGTGAAGCGCATACCTTCAGCTTAGACTGAATCTCGCGAGATTTTCTCCGCGCGAGAACCTGCAGATGGCTAGACACCTGCAGGAAGGAAGTCAGAGGAGGGAGAAAGGAAGGCAGGGAAAAAAAGAAAAGAGAAGAGAGACATTGAACAGACAGTGAGTAAAAAAGAAGCCACCAGGTGGCGCCACAGCCATACCTTAATGCCTGTTTGATATTCCCGCATTTTCTTCCTGGCTAACACCTGAATGTGACTAGACACCTGAGGCAAAACAGGGCCACAGACATTTGATATCATCCAACATATACTGTATATCTTAACAACAAATCTGTCAAACCACTGAACCTAAGACTATACCAATGAAACTTAGACTAGAATAAGAATAAAGGTTCAATGGGGTTTTATATAGAACCCTAAAAGGTTCTATATAAGGGGAAATGTCTCGTTAAAAGTAGAATTATTATCCAATCATTTGTTTCAGTTTTTTTTCCAGTGATAAAGTATGTTTATGAGCCGTTTAATTCATTCAGTTTAATTCAAAATAAAAGGATTCACAAAATTTGTCTCAGATGGGCCAAATCATGGCTAAAATTGTACAGTGTGAATCCGGCTTTATATGTAGGCAAATCACACTGATCTTACACTTTTTACAGTAAGTTTCTATTTATAATGTGATATTAAAGTTGCTCTATGTAATTTTTCCCAGTTGCACGCTTAAATAACTGAATAGAATTTCGCCAAACATGTTTAAATTTAACTCACATGAGTCATATCATTTAATAAAAATAATAAATGAATCGTGTGAAACACACATGAACAGTGATGAGAAAAAAAATCTCACAAATGCCATGAGAACTAGCAGCATCCACACCAATAGGTGTCAGTATAGAGTTCGCTGTTACTTCAATCAGCTAAACAAAAATTCTTACAAATTTTTTTTTTAAATATCAAATATCAAATTTAAGGTGCAGGGAGACACTGTAGTTTAATCAAAACATAGATAACAGAAATACATTGTCAAGCATAGCTAACTGTAATCAAGTTGTATTATGAACAAGGCAAAAAAAAAGACTGAATTAATGACTGCATCAATTACAGGTATCATGATCTACGGTAATTAAACCAGAATATGTTAATAACCTTTGTCTTGACCTCTGTTGTACCCATTCAAACAAGTGGTACAAGAAACACTTTCACATTACCTGTTTCCGTGTGCGGGTTTTCCCTGTCCGCAGCTTTATGTACCTTGCTATCAACTCATTACGACCTGGAAAAGAATCAATAAGAAACACAATATTAGCAAAAATGTAGTAAAATTAATCATATTATTGATGTAACTGAACAGATATGAACATTTAGAACACAATAAGGTGCATTTTATTACATAAAACATGTTAAGAAATAGCTTTTGGCTGGAAGAGCACTGCACTACCACCACAAGGTCATGGGTTCGAATCCCAGGGAAAACATTAACTGACAAATGTACCGTGTGTAGATTAATGCAATGCAAGTCACTTTGGATAAAAGTTATAAAAATATTTTTCTCTTCACATATGCAATTTAACACTTAAGTAAAGCTGGTGGGAACGAAGACTCCTATACACTGAAAAGCACATGGAATGCAGTAATGCCTCCACCAGCAATATCACAGTAGGGTGTAAAGCCTGCTATGAGACCATTAGTTTATTAATAGACCATTGAAAGACAAGGCTTGTGACAGATGAGTCAGGTGATATGGGTGGTGACTTGGCAAAAAAAAAAAATAGGGCCACCATGTGTCAGGGCCTTGACCAATCAAGCTGCTCTGAGTGGACAAATGTTTTCATACAAAGAGCTATTTATTAAATGAGTACAATAATAAATCTGTTTGTGTAATGGCATTAATATAATGATATGAGAAAAGGGACAGGAAACAAGGAAGATAAATTGAGGTAAAGCGATAAAGAGGATTTCATCACAGTTTATAAAGGGTTGACCTTGTGAACAGCTGTGCAAAGTTTCAACTGTGAATCTTTTTTGACACCCCCACCCTCCTCCCACTGGCATCCCACTCACTGACAGCCGGACCACCTGGACCCAACACAGGAGACCCTGCTCCCTAACCACAAGCCATATAACACCAGGGACTCATATACTAGCGTGTCACCAGCAAACAACATGTGTGGACATTGTGAATGTGCAAACAAATAGAGAGATTTGTGATAAGTCAACCCAAATATAAATGAAGTATCCTGTTCCTCTACATGGGACAGAAGAATTCAGGAAAAAGATCCATTATTTGTGGTAATAGACTGATAATATATTGGCCACCACTAGTGGTGCTAACAACAATCCCAAAGATTTGAAAAGAAGTTTCAAACAATTTCCTCTTTTCATTGGTCATATAGAATGGTTAGTCCCACCCCAAACTTGGGGTGAGCCATTGGTTGAGGCAATATTGTTAGAACGGACTCTCAATAAACAGACCTTTATATAATTTAGTGGGTTTTAACACTGGCAGTTTAGTTCATGTGAAAGCTGTCATTTGGACACATGAGTGCACCAGGCTACCGAACCCGAGACTACCTGATCTGAGGTTGGTTGCACTGGAAATGTGGCGAGATTCACGTAAATGTGAAAGCAACTCCGACTCGGTCATACACTTGTTCGGGAAGTAAAACAATGTGCATGTATTTTAGCCGATGACGTGTAGCCAAAACACAAGTAGGGGATGACAATGGTGATGAGTTACTGAGGATATGAGCGAGAGTGAGCATACAGTGTAATCATGCAGATCTGCGTTAAATGAATGGTTCACAGTTAGCTTACTTCTCTAAAGAGTCCGTTTGCAAGCAGCAGAAAGCCGCTTTCAATGTGACGCAAGTGTTGTACTGCATATAATAGCACCAAATTAATGACAAATATCTATATTTTGACCAGAGTTCTGTTTTCTATCATGCATCGTGCACATTTGTTATGACGTAAGATTAAACGCAAATGCACCAGGGTTCGGTAATTTCTGTATTAAGGGGGTTTCCCCCATTGTGAAAACCACCTTAATGCAGGAATTACACACATCATGCATATACCAGCGGCTCTCTACATATCAGCCTCGACTATTTAAATACCAATATAGGCTGTACAGTTGTTCTTTAAAAGTTTGATTGGAGTAAGTGTGTGATGCCAAGATGATACGAGAGATGTCCAGTGTTTTGTCACACCAACCAGAACAAATTAGAGCCTCTACAGTTTAATTTAATTATCTATTACTGATGAAATGATAACACAAGCGAATGTCAAAGAGGATTAGCCAGTCAGACAGCCGGAGTAAGAGAGAATCATCCAGACAGTGATAGACAGAACATGTGTAAAAGAGAAGGCAAACATCTTCAGTTCCAGACACACAGAGGAGACTCTGATAGATAGAGAGACTCTGGCTCGTACCCAGCAGCCTTGAACTCCTGATCCACATCCAAAAGCTTTCAAAGGGCACCTAACCAGCCCCCCCCCCCCCCCCCCCAGCCCACAAATAGCGTGTTTATGACCCTAAACGAAATGCTGCACTTCCTGGGAGGCTTGGAGAGGAAGAAAGACAGATACGACTGGGAGTCTGTAGAAGGGAGTGAGGAAGAAGTCAGCAGATAGACGATTACATAGAGATGAAAGGAGGCCATGACGAGGGAGAAGCAGAAAGAAATCTGGGATGTAAATCAGAAACACAGAAGCCTCTAGCTTCACAACGCATGTACAGTCATCTATGAAGGTCACTCGATAAGTTTATTCATCTTTACAAGTAGTCCTTTGCCCAAAGTGACTTACAGTGCAGTTATAATATCCAGTTGCAGTTATTGATATAATATCAAGAAACAATCACATTGGAGAAACTAGAGGCTCGTTACTACAGGCGTCATGATGTGCTTTTCTTAAGGACATGATGGTAATACTCATGTGGGACCCAACCTTTGTGGGACCCAACCTTGCAACCTTACTATTACTACCAAAGATCTTCAATGACCCTGTTATGAATGGCACGCTTGTCTTTAGGTTTTTGTGGCCATAAGTTCTTAAGTTCTTCTTAAAGCAAAGATTTTCAGTGTAGGGGAGGAGTTGCTTCCTACTTTTGGAGCGGTGGCCTAGAACTTGACATACTTCAAAGTACTTCAGACACATTGACGCTTCATGGTCATGTGTGACATTCAGGTATGAATCCAGCCTTCATTGTGTCTCTATCCCTTTCCCCCTTAACTTCCAACTTCCATTTGCTTCCAACTGAAGTCTACCAGGCAATGCTTACAGACAAGGACACCTAACCCTCCAGCACAGGACCATTTACAACAACTGCCTTCAAGTACAAAAGAGCAACTCTTTCAGTCTCATTAAGAGCTACAATTGACTACCTGCCTCTTTGGTAGGAAAATTAAAGGCTGACAGTTTCACTGAAAAAGTGCTGAGTATAAAAATATATAAACTTCCACTTCATATCAATGTCTGCATAAATACTCCCGCAGAAATGTCTGAGGTTGAGCCAAAGGAAAGTGCTGATTTGCTCCCAGATTCCTCTAAAGTACATCCAGGAAAAGCAGGAGTGAAATAAAACCTGCTTCGCACACATTTATCCCCCCAAAAAAGCTCCCTTTAATGGCTCTGGCCTATCATCCTTTCCTGAAATAAGAAAGAACAACTTGCGCTGCAGCTGGGATAAGTATGTGAGATGGATCGCCATGGCGAGTGAAAGGTGTTTGCATATGTTTTTGTACCATATTGTCAAGCATTTGAAAGTGAAGGTGAAGGTCTTGTTGACACAATTTAGAAGTGCTAAATTAATTGCAAGACTTTTTGGACTTGTCCTGTGGGTCACTTGGCAAGAAGCCTGTAGAAAAAAGTCGGTGAGGATGATGATTAGCAGCTTACCTCTTCTATTTACCCTCTCTTTCAAAGATCATTTTTCACCTTGACAGTTTCCTCCCAAAGTTCACCCTTCTTAACCCTCCATCCCATCAGATGTGTATGTTTATTGACGAAAACCACCTGCATTTTAATAACTCTCCCACCACCCACCTGTTCTTTTTTTTCCTGCAGAAAAAGACTGGAAACCGCAAATCAGAGGAAAAACCAAACCAAACCAATGGCCGATCAAAAACAGGTGCCATGCCATCCAAATTACACTTTCACAGAACTGTTGCCAGTCTACTGGCTTCTTATACTGACACCTACTGTCACGGATGCAGCATTTGCAAATAAAATCTAGAATTTATTTTTTAAATGATACATTTTCAGTTATCAATGCCATTATAAAACAACCCTAGGCAATGATTTATTTATTCCGCAATGGAAAGTGTCTGATAATAGGAGTGACTGAGATCAAGTAAGCAGTGTTCAGATGCTCGTTTAATCTTAACATGGCTGCCAGCATGAGAGGTGAGTCGCCCCATGTAACCTAAAATATATTTTCTTGGCCTGGCTGACTGGATACTTCATCTTAGGCAAGGGTTCATACTACTACTAATTTTATAATGCATATGTGGGGGCAGTCATGACCTAATGGCAAAAAACATAAAAATGTATTTTTATTTACAAAATATTCACCTCTAACTTGCATTCACGAGACCACCAAGACACATGCGTGTTGTGTGGACGCGAGACTGGGCATTGTTACGTGAACACGATATTTGTAAATAAAGTATATTTACAATACATTTATAATACATTTTTTGTGAAAACAAAGCACAGGCATCGCTTAAAAAATTCACATGGATTCCTTTCATGAAGTCTTTACTATCTCTCTTGGGCTTGAAAGTGGTAGTTGCAAAGGCTGTCAATGGAGGGTCCCTAAAACTCTCAGATTTCAATAAAAAGATCTTCATTTGTGTTTCGAAGATGAATGAATGTCTTATGCCTGCTTACAGACTGTGCAATTTCGGCAATCCTAAATCACACTGTACGCACTGATCTAATAAACTTGTTTACGACATACATGTAGACTGTACGATGATGACACCCATTGAACCGTAGGCTACGACAGCCCAAAATCGTACCGGGCATTACGGATTTGGAACAATATAAGGTTGAGTAATTAATGACAGAATTTTCATTTTTGGGAGAACTAACCCTTTAACATTAGATTAATAAATACTGTAAAAGTTGTTCATTTTAAGTTAATGATACCCAATGCATTAACAAATGTTAATGAATTAAACTTGTAAAGTGTTGTTACCAATATATTTATAAGTAAAGATAAAAATACTTTTTAGAAAGTGGACCATAGTTCCTTGGTGCACCTTTAAGTATAATGGCCTACGACAAAATGTGTCAACTAAAATATGTGATTTACTTACAACATACTTTCGGAACAGTGAATATGTCACATATTTACACTCTTAGTATAACTGTATGTTGTGGAAGAGGATAGAACAAAAACTTGGGATTACCTAATACAGAAACAGGTTCTTGAGGTGATTTCTTGAGATTCAGGGAAAGACATGCAATCATAAGCTCACTCAGTACCAGAAGAAAATATTGAAGTTAAGTAAATAGTCATTAGAAATATGACGTAGATTAGCAATATGACGTAGATAGGCATTTACATGCACACGTAGATAGATATTTCTGGAAGATCCTGTCTGAACCACTGGAAATCCTGTAGAACATGTTTCAACTTGTTCTGAAACAGATACGGACACACACCTACATTTTCAAAACATGCAAGTTGGAGCAGGAGGCAACTGGACAGTTGGTCCATCTGCACTGAGAGAGATTAAAAGGGTGAAAACATTTTCAAATGATACCATCTCACAACATCACTTCAGGCTAGCAATTATCTAAAGTGGAGAACACCTGAATAACACAGTTCCTGCAGCATTAAGTCTCTCTTCCTTAAATGAAACCCTTCGAACCCTTTAAAACACCGAAGGACAGTGTCCACACCCTTATTTTTGACAAACCTCCTCCTACTGACACTTCAGTTCTCAACCTCTGCTCCTCCCCAGTTCGCTATATAGTCTGTCCCATTACGTTCGTTGTTTTCTTCAGTACTTTCCTTTTCTTTTTCTTTTTATCATACTGATTATTTAAGAGTAACAATTTTGGACACTTAGGTCACACTTAACTCTTTCCCAGGCAGTGTTTTATTTTTAATTTGCCAGCGCAAGCATTTTTTATCATGTTCACAAATATTTAATGACCCCCAGAATATTTTGCTGTATGAATATGTAAACATTCAATATATCAAAAGACATAAAAGAGCATCTACTTACAAAAAAAAAAAAGCTGAAGAAAATCACATTTTGGTCAAAGACTTCGATCATCCAGATCGGATTCAGAACAATGATCAAAACATCTGTTGTGACGTCACAATCATGTTGCATTGTGGTCTATGAGTCTGCCTGCAGTTAACATATGAGTAGACTCGCTCCCTCTATCAAAATTGAGGTGTCGAGGGTCTGTCCAAATAAACTTCCCATGTCCACTTAGCAAAGTTGAGCGCACTTCAAATTGGCGGCGGGGATTCCACCAAGGGCAAGTGCTTGGAAGTTCGCGAGTGTGTCTAATGGCGCTTTTCCACTACACAGTACCAGCTCGCCTCGACTCGCCTTTGTTTGGTTTTCCACTGTGTAAAAGTTGTACCTGTACCTGCTTCCAGGTACTTTTTTTCATATCACCTCCGGCGAGGTTCTGAGCGGGCTGAGGCGATACTAAAATGTGACGTGAAAACACGGCAGACTGCTGATTGGTCAGAGAATCAGCGTAGTGACGCGTAGAAGATTACGTCACGGCAGTTTCCTGCGGTGTCGCTATGATGACCAGGTACTATTGTGGAGGCGAGTCGAGTCGAGTCGAGCTGGTACTGGTAATGGAAAAGTGGAGTTAAATGCAGCCCTGGGCTGTGTCCGAAATCGTCCCCTATACCCAACAGGGCACTAATTGAGGGGGTATCCATTTGCTGTGATGTCCGTAACCATAGTGAACGTTATCGAGTGCACTCACTCAATCCCACAATGCACTGCAATAACGAGTGTACAACCGATGTTCACTCAACGGCTGGTGAATACCCATAATGCGTCTCTCCAGAAGATGTCGATGCTAGTTTCCATGACAGTTTAAGATCAATCTTTTCATTACTACTGGAGTTGCCAGTTTGCCAAGTTTCAAATAACTATTAAAAAGTGAAAACATGGTTTGCCAGAAAATCGTGTCAATGGCGGCAAAGGGTTTTGTCATAAATGACAAAATATTTGATCAATGGCGGGGAAAGAGTTAAAATGTATAAAGTAAAGCGGGAGAAAGAGGGAGAAAGTAAATGTCACAAGCCAGACTCAAACCAGCATCATGCACTTGAGCATCATGGCACAATATTCACTAACTGGTGCCTCAAGGTCCAGACATTTACACATATCCCTTGCAAATTAGCTCATTTCTCTCAGCAGCAGTTCTCAGTGAAATCTCCTCAGAAGATCCATCACATCTGGGAAGCTTGTGCAACTGAGATGATGTCATGCGCCCTATCTGAGATGGTTCTAATTCAAAACTTCATGTGGAAACACGACCGTAACTATCAACAAGTTCAATAAAAAGCTACTAACATAAAAGGACGCATAATGATGAACAGAGCCACAAATTAGCCTAATTCAGAAAAGACCTTGAAATCGTTTGCTAAGCGTTAGCATTGATATTGTATTTCTCAACCCCAACAGCTTTGACACACTGGCAATAAACTAAAATGATTGCAGGTTGAGACTTTAAAAAAAGAAACCTGGCAAGACATCACAGGTGCAGGATGACACATCAAGCTCATTATAGCAGCCAGGTCCTGGATGGGAAGATCAGATTGTTTAACCAGTCTTCCCACGGTGCAATGAAAGTGAACTTTTTTAGAAGAGCTGCTTTTTTTCTAGAAGACAGCAGGAGTTTCGCAGTGAGTAATGAAGCTCTGAGGAACATTAATGGCCACTAAATGCTAGGGATCAGGACAAAATAAAACTCGATCCTTCAGTTTCCACATCATACAGTGTCCTGAGGCAAAATATTTATAATCCAAAATATAGTGAGCTGCTTACACAGATAGCATTTTAAGGCATGAATGATGAGATGAAATGAAAATATAACTTAAGCTTCGGGCCTATCTGCTAGTGTAGTCATAAACGATGGCGAAATTCATTTTTAGCACATTTAATACTGAATTTAAAACAAATTTTAAACTGTTAGTCTTTCACTTTAAGAAAAATAGACCTAAAATATTGATGACTCATGCTGCAGTTTTGTCCAATCAAATGCTCTCCCCTAGATAGCAAATGACATCTGGCCCACTTGTGGCCCACATCTCCCACATTCTGGCCCACATACCGCATGGAATGACGGCGTTGACTCAACCTGAGCGTGGCTGGCAATAGCATACATATCCGGGCCTCATCTGGGCCAGCTATGGCAAATATGGCTCAGTTCTGGCAGTGGCAAAGGTACGGGCAACATCCGGGCCACAGACAGCAAGCAACAACTAACACTGAAACCGGCTTGATGTGTGTGGACCAGATACGACCAGGTATGACCTTTTCCGCTGCCAAAACGGAGCCATATTTGCAATAGTTGGCCCAGATGAGGCCCGGATATGTATATGGGCTAGAATGAGAATTAGCCTATCTTCGCTTAACTACAAAAAAGCATTCATTTATTTATTCATTTATTTATTTCATTTCTACTTCTAAAATCCAAATAAAATATTATTTTTAAACAATGTATGAGCCCTCATAGTCTTTAAATCAAAATGGGGACATCTCCTCTCTGATGATGTGAGGGCGGGGCAAACTGTCACTCACATGAGATCAACCAATAGCAAACCACAACCAATCAACCAATTCCACATGGACAAAATTAAGTCCAGCCCTACATTTTTCTTGTACAATAGGGAAGACTGTCGTATCTTCCATTTCATGCTGACTTTTAAGCATGTGAACGCTTAGATCCAACTATTTTCTCAATCGTATTCAAAAATACCTAGCACACGGTGCCGTGATGCGTATGTTTACACACATTTCATGTCTTACAAATGTTAGTATGTTTATTTACGTCTCGCGTTTCATCCAGAGGTTTACGTTTATTTGACTAAACGGTGTTTAGACATCTGGTGACAACTTCGGAAAATGTCTATGGCAAACTCTGTGCGCACAAAAACCAAATCCACAAAGTCACTAGGCCAGTTCTCTTCTGCCTGCATCAGATAGCCAGACTATTTTAGTGCTGTCTAGTCAAAGTATACATTGCGGCCAATGAACTTGTGTGCACTGGGGGTGGAAGAGAGAGGGGGCATATCAGGAGACGCTGTTCGCTTTTGGAGATTGACATCAGGGTCCTGGCAGGAGTAACGTAACTGGTCCGAGAAAGGGTTGTTTGTAAAGAGAGTGGAAGGGGATGATCTTGTCATACGGAGAGAAGAGAGAGGGCCCAAGGGCCTCTGCGGGGTAACATAAGCGGACACACAGAGTGAACGGATCCTGACAGCCCATGCTACCACAAAAGGACAAAATGCATGGCTGTTGAAACAAACCTTCCTCATCTGTTGCGAGGGGGATTAGAGCTTGTGTGACAGACGTGGGTGGAGTATTACAGCCGAGGACAAGGCCACGGAGTTGTGGAATGTGTGTCCCCTTCAAGCCAAGGGAAAAAAGAAAAGAATATGGGCCGGTCTCCATAAGCCTTTTCTACAGAGAGGGGCAAAGGTCAAAACACCCCAAAGCCAACTGAGCTCATTTGTGCCAGCAATCATATATTAAATCCTGATGCGTTCCACAGTCAGTTAACAAAAGGATTAGGGGTAAGTCATAAAGCTTAGTTTATCGATGTTACATAGTCTAATCCTGGCCCAGTTCTTACTAATTACCGAGTATTCGTGCTAATGGTTTGTAAAATCACAAATGTGGCAAAAGTATTATCTCAAGGTGCGGTAATTGCTCGGCACATTTTCGCAGGCAAACGTGAATATCGCATGAGTGCAAAATATTTTCCCACACTGATTTTGCAATGGGTTCAGTTTGGTTGCACAAGTTTGTTGCGTTGGGCAACAAAATGCTGAATGGTTTGCAAGTGACTTCATACTTCGCAACACAATTGTAAATCATCATAACAATAAACAATGTCCTCGCTAGCTCATGCAATATTGCTGGGTTTTTGTGAACGCAGCTTTAGAGTATCTGCTCGTATAGACAATATCAATTTACCAGCATTACACCAATCGTGAAAACACAAATCAAAGTGAATTGCTATAAAAGAAATAATCCAATGGTTTCTGACCCAAAACTATTCACAATGATTGCAACACATATTTTAGTTGGGCTCTGCGAAAACAAACTGTAGTGAATGACACTCTCATCATTCACACGGCTACCGGTAAAATGTCAATGTCATGTCAATGTCAAATCCTGGAATGATACAATAGAGGTCAAATAAAATGATAGCATAAAATTAGATTTTATATGATATACACTAATGTTTAAAAGTTTGGGGTCCATTAGATATTTTTTAAAGAAATGAATACTTTCATTCAGCATAGATGCATTAAACTGATCAAAAATGACAGTAAACACTGTTCAAAGAATCCTGAAAAAAAGTATCACTCTTTCCGCAATAATACGTAGCAGCACAACTGATTTCAACATTGATAATAATCAGACATGTTTTTTGATCATCAAATCATCATATTAGAATGATTCCTGAAGGATCATGTGACACTGAAGACCGAAGTAATGATGCTGAATATTCAGCTTTTTATTTATTTTAAAATATATTAAAAATACAAAACAGTTATTTTTAATTGTAATAATATTTCACAATATTACTGTTTTACTGTAAATAAAGGTACAATATTTGTGACAAAAATTCCTGCTTAATATAAATAATGGAGTGTCTATTTACATTAAGTGCAAATAGCCCGCCTTGTAACTCCGCCCACTAGAAATTACAGTATGTTATTATTGCATACTGTCTAATGTACAATACAACTGTGGTGCAAATAGTATCTGCCAGTATGTATAAGTATAAATATCATCTAACAACTATTTACTCTTATTGCAAAGAAAATACTGCTGTTTTAACAAGGTGTAATAGCATATATCACTATGAAAATGCTACTATTTTCACCTAGTGTAAATAGAATCTATCACTAAGAAAGCAAATATACTATTTGCATTTAGTGACTATAAATAATGGCTTAAAGGCAACATTTTAGAACCTAGAACTCTACATATTATAATACATCATTTTTAACTAGAAAATAAATATTTAACTCATAATGTTTGGTTTCTCTAACTATAGTTGGCCTGTAAACAGTTACAAACTGACCTGCTTTTAGAAAAGCTGTGCTTGGTAGAAGCCAGACACATCTCTGTAGATATGCAGAATTTTATATACTATAAATCCCAAACAAACATGAATCAACTCCTTTAAATTATCAAGTATTTTTAATCAGATGAGACTGAAATGGATCAAGTCTGTTTATTGTTACGTCTGAATCATACAGCCAGTAATGAAAAAAATGTCACACTTGACTCAGGAGGCTGACTCATGCTTTACTGAGAATGCTGACTTAAATGGGAGACACAGCATTCCTGTCAGTGGATCCCGTGTGGGAACGGGAAAATCTGGAGGTGGGGAGTGTCATAAGTTCACCCTCTGATTCACTTCAATAAAACTCCAACAACATGACTTGGCCCTGTTTGTCCTTACCTTGTTTCACTACATTTTTTCCCAACAACAGCACTGCTGCAATAAATAGCTGATCCGTTTTTAGGGAGAAAACAACTTCTAGCAAACTGTCCCACTCTCTCAAGTTTCTAATGCTTTGCCTGCAAAGTGTTCTGAGCACATAGCGACTCTCGCTGGGGGGGTATTCAGCTCTCCGAGACTCACCATACATTTTTCCTTCGTCTGAAAGTATGATCTTTCTGCGGCCACAGGGTGGATAAATGGCCAGAGCCTCCTGAAAACTTTGTTCGATGTCAGGGCTCCAGACGCCCTCCGCATCCCCTTCCATTCCGGCCTTGTCCATCCCATCCACTCCATCCTCCTGCCCCTCCTCCGGGCTCTCGTTGGCGCTCCACTCGTTGGCTGCAATGGTGGCGGCTCCACCTGGGCCCCTACGTGAGCCCTCACACCCAGGACTAGGAGAGAGAGAGAGAGAGAGAGAGAGAGAGAGAGAGAGAGAGAGATGTCATTAAAACAGGAGGTCACAATATCAAAGGAATAGTTTACTAAAAATGTTTAATTCCGCCATTTAAAAATGAAAATTCTCTCAGCATGCGATTGCGAATTCAGTTCTCTTTCGCGTCTTGTTGCGCTTGAATGGTCGAATGCACGCGCAGTTATGTCACAATGCCCATCGTGTGGGGACAGCCGGTTATGTTTGAAGTGAAAGTAAACAGTTGGGTGTAAACCGGATGTGTATCTGTATAATGGATCTGTGCATTTGGTCTTAAAGTGACAGTAGCCTAATAAACCTGGATCTCTGTGTCATTAATGTGAAAAACAAAAGAACTTACTGCTCTTGACTGAACTACTTTTTTTAACTTTAATAATAATACATTTATATTTAATTCATAGATTGAGGACTACGCAATATTTTATTTTTACATTTGATTAGTACATTTCTGTTCAAGTTAAATAAACGTACCTGAAAAACGTAATTTGTTTCATTCATATTTTTGTATTGTCCTATTGTTTGTATTTTGCTTCTTTGTTTCTTTTTTGTAATAACAGAAATGAGATGAAATAACTATATCGTGATATTTAGCGTTATCGTGAAATAAGAAATTGGTCATATCACCCACCCTATTGGGCATGAAATTGGAAATCGAAAATTCACTATTTTCTATATGCATGTTATTTATCTCAGTGTGAACGATTCATACATTTAAACTCATAATTTTTAAATAAAAAAACTCTTTCGGTGAATTTTCGAATAATTTGGTCCACTTAAATCCCGCCCCTTTTTTACAACTGGCTGCAAGCTCACATTCAGATCTTCCTCCATCCAATCAACAACTGATACACAGAACCAAGTCCCACACTGCATTTTTTCTTTTTGATAATCCGTTTCATTGCAAATGTAAGCTCCACAAATTAGAAAAAGCAACACAAACTCATTGAGTCAACTCTAGAAACAAGTCAGTCAAATAACCAGTTTGTCTGAGTCACAAATCGGACTGAACAGTTTGTGGAATGTATGAATGAACTGATGAATCATTCATCTTATTGAACCGGTCGCAATTGTCCTTGAATTAACAGATCACTGGAGGGGAAGGTTTTCAGCGAATAGAAGTAAAACGTCTCCCAGCCGACTTTAGAGGAGCATCAGCTGCCCCTTCCAGACCGTCTTACAATGATTGGTTAATTGAGACGGCTCAAGACCAATAGGAGGGGTTGACAGTTACTATCAGTCCAGATGGTGTGACCATGAATCTCCCTTTGGAGCTGGAGCTTTTCCCACCCCTACTTTGAATAAAGAATCCTTCAGGATCATGTAATCATTTGCATATGCCCTGTCAATCAGTTTATCCCATTATGCGACGGCGGAAAGAGGAGAATTGGACAGGAAAGACAAAATGGCTGTCTGAGCAGAGGACACACCGAGCTGCCGAGCAAGGCGCCAGATTTTTCAGACTCCTGATGTCAAGTGAAGTTCAGGTGACGAGATATCAGATTTTCAAGGACGTGCTTTACAGCTTTCGTGAGCTGGAGGGTACAGTATTAATAGCACTGGTATTGAAAATCAAGAGAATCTACTGAAGGCACTAAATAAATTGCCTTGGTGTCAACAAGACTGGCTGAGCAATATTGGCTAACATCAGGGTAAAAGTAGACAATGGAAGCTGGCAATTCCCAAATCTTCTTAATGCAATAGGGTCCTTTTTTGACTGATATCTATAACTATATATAACTAACTGATATCACTGATTCAATTAACTGAAGCAGACAGTTCAAAATAATTTTTTTGCAAAAATGAACCAAACTTGGCCAAATTCAAGGCACATTAAAGTCACTGCAATAGATATATTTATATAATGCATGCCATCGCCGTTTTCAGATTCACGTTTTTGAAGTTTATGATAACGGTATTGCTTTCAAAAACTCGTTTTCAAAAGCTTGCACTTTTAAAAATATATATATACTATTAAATAGTTTGCGTTCTCAGGCCACCAAAACGCCATTGTCGTGTAAATGAACAGCCAGAACGCATTAAAAATGTCTGTTTTCAGTTGGAAACGGTGTTGTGTAAGTGGCCCCTAAGTTAATAACGAATGATTTTTACAATGGAAATTAATCACTTAAAAACATACTTAAGCTAGACAATGACTTTCTTCTAGATCTGCTGTACAGCCAAAACAATCTTTGCTGAATTAATTTCCTATTATCACTGTAAAGCTGCTTTGAAACAATCTGGACTGTAAAAAGCGCTATATAAATGAAGGTGACTTGACTTTCTTAATTGTTTATGTATATTGTTAACAAAATCATATTGAATATCTAGTGACTGCAACCCCAAAATGAACATTTCAATGCATTTCAACATTATTCTACTGTACTGTCGTTTAAAGGTTTGGGGTTGGTGAAGTCTCTAATGCTCACCAAGGCTGCATATATTTGATCAAAAATAAAGTAAAAACTAATATTATGAAACATTAACATGTTTTCTATTTGAATTTATTTAAAAATGTAATTTATTCCTGTGACTCCAGTCTTCAGTGTCACATGATCCTTCAGAAATAATTCTAATATGACGATTTGATGCTCGAAAAACCTTTATTATTATAATCAATGTTGAAAACAGTCGTGCTGCTACATATTTTTGTGGAAATTGTGAAACTTCTTTTTAAATAGAAATCTTTTGTAACATTATAAATTTCTTTAACTGTCATTTTTAATACATTGAATGTGTCCTTGCTAAATACAAGTATTAATTTCTTTTTTAAAATCTTATTGACCCCAAACTTCTCAATCTCAACTTTAGTGTACAGTATATAGAATTTGTGATCTATAATAAGAGCCCCTAACTTCTCTAAAAACAAACAGGCTGGCATTCATCTTGAGGAAATTACCATTTAGGCCTTCATTCTTCAGCAAAGTCACTGAGGCCATTTGCAAAATGAATCTGAAAAACAGAGTAAACTAATAAGAACTGCCCACAAAACATTTTTGTGGCCATGGATTTGGTGAGCGCTCTGTCCTCCTCATTCAGTGATACTGCAACATTCTCAAGAGTCAAGACAAAAAAAAAAAAGGCATTTTTAACTATATTTTGGGTTATTAACTGGTGAAAACTTAATTTTCCCAGTTACATTTTTCTAGCTCAATTCCACGTCGGCATTCATTCACAGATGTGCGAACTCTGAAATATGTACACATTTTTTAGTTAAATAACTTTTTTTAGGGCACATCCCAACTACTGACTCTAATAACCATAATATGGCAAATATGCAAGAAAAGCCACAACCGGACTTCAGACAGCCAAAACGGTTATCATAAGGAGGTACTAGAGGAGACCACTGGTATGGACCTACAGAGAGAGAGAAGGGCTGACATTCCAGACATGCCCTTATTAAGAAAGCTACAGTGTCGCTAACACACTCTCTGTCCATCTCTCTCTCTCTCTGGAGATCTGTTGTGTCACTCACACCTCCTGTCCTTCCCCTCCCGTCCTCTTCTCCCCTTCCCTCTCACTTACGAGCACCCCAGTCCAAAAAAGGGCCTGAAGAACAGGAAAATCATAGGGGGTGGGAGTGGGAGTGAGGGTTGCCTGACCAATTTAGGCATCCACTAAGGCTCAGGAAACACACAGAGCTCCCCAAGGACAATACTGCTGTTTTACGTGGACTAGGTTCATAACACAGACAGCACTCCTGCAAGCCCGTGCTATCAAGACTTGGGTAACATGCTAGTAGTGAATGCCAAATAACACACAAATAAACTAATGAATATACTAAAGGTCTACTTTATTAAATATCAGCTTACTAGACCTGAAACAATTCAGAACCCGAAACATGGAATCCAGCAGCTTAAGAATAATAATCAGACATATTAGTAAGATGGTCCTTCTGCAGTCTTGAATTGTTGGGCTTGTGTTTGGTGCGTATTGCTGATGAGTAAATATTGACCTTGGTTTGAAACATGTTGCCTTATCTGTGAGCGGACATCATGAAAAGGTCACCTGCCAACACCAGCAGCGCCTGGCCTCTGAAGAGACATCGGGTTACAGAATCAAGTGACAAACCAAAAGCATCCAACACTCTTGATGGATAACCAGTGTTCATTAAAGAAGCATCTTGTCTAAACCTTTAACTATCACATTGCGCTATTATAAAAACAAGGGAGGGTGCATTTGTTTGAGCAAATCTGAAGAGAACTGTTCGCTGAGTGAATGTCATGAAAGCCCATTTCACCCCAAATTAACACTTGGTCCCTGTTTACACCTGGTGTTAAGATGTGATCCAATCCACCAGGGAGACACATTCCCGTTTACACCTGGTGTTTTAATCCGCCTCTTGTCCACTTTCAACCACTTCTGTCATGATTTCTTCGAGGGGAGGGTCTATGGGCGGGTAAATGTATGTTGTTGTTTTTTATAGATTTTTCAATTGAATGTCAATTTACATACGAACGCGAAAGAAGACATTGGAAAACATGCGAAATATTACTGTCCAGATAGGGGAGAACAATTGACAAGTGAGTCTGTATAGCATAGCTTTTTAGAAGTTTATTTTCACAGAATAAAAGTGAATAGAAAACAGTTGAGCCATAGCAATTACACGCACACCCCGCCACAGAGCAAGTACTCAAACAAACTTGATTATATTCAAATTATTAATGATGTTTTATTAACAAAGTTCGAGAGGAGCTACCCAATCAGCATGAGAGGAGGTCTATAAATACGTAGCCGACTCAACTATATTCTTCCACAGTTTTTTCTGCATCCCTCCAACATTGTCTCCTCACATTCGCCTGGTTACTATCCTAACCAGAGATACGGGGGAGTACTCTGGGTTTGGGCCACATTCCGAGCTCAGAGCCCTCCCCCGGACAGCACGCCAAACACTCACACTACTTTACTCTATCTGATCATTTGCAAATGTTTGCAAACTAATGAAAATCAGTCCAAATATGAAAAGCAAAGAGAGCAGCAGCTTTAGTTTCTACTCTGAAATCAGGAATGGTCAGAGAACACATTACCATGTGCTTGGTACATTTTTCATCTTCAAACCAAACTTGGGTCTTCAGCCGACAAAGCTTCCATTAATGTTTATGCTCTAGGTCAGTAGGCGGAAAGTAGACGGTCTTTTGTGGGTGTTTGAACACTATTGTGTAGTGTTCTCAACAGCCTCTGAAAGTGGTCAAAAGTGGACAAGCTCAGAGCGTTTTAGACCCGTTTACACCTGTATTTAGCGTCGTCCACTTGTGATCCGATCAACCAAAACGCATCTTAATACCTGGTGTAAACAGGGCCTTGGTCACCGTGATTTTGCCAAGGTAAGACATGCTCCTGGATATTTTATTGATCCCGGAACAACATTCCTGTCGGTAAATTTAGTCTTTACCCCATCTTATTCACTTTTACATGGTGTTTGAACATAAATGTGTGTTTGAAGTGTGTACACGACCACCCAATGGTAAAAATCCACCCACTCCTTTTATATATTCGCCATGAATCATAAATCGCGTTTTCTACACGTTGTGACATCACAATGTAACAGGCCCCGCCCACGACTGTAGACAAAATCTGCCCTGTTAGCTTAGCTCCTCCCCTGAGTGAGCTGCACACAGTCCGCCATGTCTATCTCCTCGCTAGAGCAGCTAGTGGAAATACAACAATGAGAAACAATCTAAATGTTCTGTTGTTATCTGTATCAATGAATTTTTTTTCCACTGCGCTACTTTACCATTGCTTTTTTATGTGAACACGCTAGACGGATGTGTTTGACCGCTGTGATCTTGTGCAAGAAACAATAGTGTTTTGAACAATAGTGTGTAAAAGGTTTACCCATCATAGTAACTGTTTTACTGCCCTTAAACTACGCCGTTTTAAAAATTATATATATTTAAATGATTTTATATAGTAAAGTAATATATATTGACTGACTGCTTGATACTTTGAGTTGAGTTGAGTTGAGCCAGAAATGTTTTTATGAGAAAAATCAGAGCAAGATTTAACCGTGGCAAGATATTCCAACGCATTCTCATCCTAGGGCGTCATATACTGACGTTTTTGACATTTCGTCTACATCCAACGCACATGGCACCCTTTAGCGTCAATATGACACGCGCAGAGCTTTGTTCGGTTATGGGTAGGTTTAGGTCTGGGGTAGGGTTAGGGTTAGACCGCTAGGAGGCGCCTTCTGGCCCATATCTATCTGCGTCTCATATTGATGCTAAAGGGTGCCATGTGCGTTGGATGTAGACGAAATGTCAAAAGCGTCAGTATATGACGCCTTGGGATGAGACCGGGCTGGATATTCTGAGCTAATACTGCATATCATTGGTGCTAGATGAATAAATAACAAAATATTGATGGTCCATTTACACAGCACCATTTTTAACTAAAAATGGAAAACTTTTTATGTGTTTTGGCCATTTATGTACAAGATAATGGAGTTTTGGGGGCCTGAAAACACAAACTTGTTTGATGTATATTACGTGTTCAGTCTATAGGCGTGGAGTGTTTCTTTACAAAGTGACATCGCCATCTACTGGCCTGGCATGAATAATACAGCGTTTTTAATCGTTTTCATGGATCCGTGTGAACGGGGATAGTTTTGACAATGTTACCGCATTTACGCGAAAAATGCAAAAGAAAAACGTTTTCGTTTTTAGTCCATCGTTGTTGTATAAACATAACCTGAGTGCAATTCACAGATTCAGTCTTGGTTTATCTGACAGGGTTTAAGCAGCACAGACAGGAGACTGTTCTCTTCGGAGACTTGGAAAAACAGCTGCAATGCTTGTCAACAGGGAAAAGGCCTTTGCTCATCAACAACTCTTCTCTTGCACACTCCTCACCAACGCGCACACACACCCTTTCAGAAAGAACAACAGGGCAACAAGTAGGCGAGCAGCTGCTGCCCTAGATCAGATTACAGATAAGGACGGCATTTTAAGGCATGGCCAAGTAATGCTGAACTCTCTGATGGTTTAAGAGAATATATGAATATAAAAGCTGTTTCAACATGGGTTTAAGTGTTTTATTTCACCAGGCAACTTGACAAGATCCTGCTAACACTGCCCTACAAGGAGAAGTGCTTTGCCTATTTTAGAGTACGATCTTCAAAAATGTCTAAACCAAAATGCTTTGAGGCTTTGAGTAACACATTACAAAACGTCTCCTAAACTCTTTCAGGAACACATTTGTATCCAATCTGCATAACCACAACATTCAAATATCAAATGATCAAATCTTCCTGGATAACAGAGTGAGCAGGACAGCTACTACACTAACACGTCCAAAAAGTTGGAAGCCGCGCTTTGGCATTGAACACTATCAAGCACTTTACATATGCTAGGTCAAAGACTCTACATTGGACAGACAAGAAAAGAGGTTTCAAAGAGGGAAGATTGAAGTGCCTCTCTCTTTCTTCCGTGGACCAAACCCATGTCAAACCTGTAAAACCAGCTACTGCAGTTTTCTCAGAGTCTAAGGAAACCCCCGCTCCTTCAGTGAGCATCATTTAAATGTACTGCATTTTTCATACTTATGGAATATATACTTACATATATACACACAATATATATATATATATATATATATATATATATATATATATATATATATATATATATATATATATATATATCATGATTCATACTCATATTATATGTCATTTTATTTTAAAACAGATGAGGAAATAAAGTAAATAAACTGGGTTGAACCCAAGGACCTAAAATAATTTTAGAATTTTTGTCTGAGGCATCCGTCAACTGAAGGCACAATGCCAGCGTGTATCGGTTTCTAGCATTTAAAAATGTTAAATACACAAATAAAACTGCATTTGTCACTGAAAAAAAAACAAAAAAAACAGCAGCGATTGATCCAATTTTATTGTTATTTTTGCACAATAAAAAAAAAAAAAAAAAAAGTCATTAACCATTCTATTATTTTACGCTAAATGATAACCTTTTGGAAAGGACACAGGTTTTGCGCATAACAAACCAACATGAAAAATATTTGTTATTATAATTATTATTATTCATTCTTTTGTTTGTTGATCATAAAGTTAAAAGTGAGTCATTATCAATGAGAAAATTATTTTGCTATGTTGGGATCACAAGAAAACAAGAAAGTCCGTACTTACTTGACTTGAGATGTTGTATATACATTATAGGACATATCAACACACTTTCATGGCATTACGTAACTTATGTTTTAGCAAATTTGAGGGCAATTTGAATGAATTCGTACAGCCTCAATAATATGTTTTAGTACGATCTGCTTTTGGCCCACTGACGGGATTTACTTTTTTTTTTTTTTTACATTTCTGTATGAATGAATAACATCGAAATTCCATACAAATTCATACTATTTTGTAAGAATTCTTAATAAATTTGTGTGATTTCACATGTATGAATTCATTCAAAATCGCCACCTCTTATAATGGTTCCATCTTCTCATGAGATTGAGTTGGACACATTTTCGCTCTGCCGAGCAAAGGAAAGGGACTAAATTGGAAGAAACTGAGGTCTTCATTTTTAAAATTTTTGCCGCTTTTACTGATAGGGATAGTAGAGAGAAGACAAGACATTATATGGCAAAGAAGAGATGAATAGGAATGTTGCAAGCCGAATTTGAACTCCCATTTCCCACATGAGCACCAAGGGTCAATATGTCAGGGAGCTCACCACCAGGTATCTTTTTAAATAAAGGTGCAAACACACTAAATAAAGATATGATCCATTCTGAGGGAGTGGAAAGAGCAAAGGGACTACAGAAATAAAATTTCTAAAATCGCAACTGAACCTGCCTCTCTGGAATTATCATTGGCCAATGGTCAACGAATGCCTGCGTTAAAGTACGGGACATCAAAAGCTACAATTTACTTAGCTTTTGGATGCATGACACAACATCACTTTCACAAATCCTTGCTTTTTAGTAGTTTTCTCTGCTGTAAACCCTAACGTGCAGCCGCCCTAAACCATCAGTTATATTGCATGTTTACATATGAATTATAATGATCTCCAACGGGGCTTCCTCTCAGAGTCCCAGATGCTCTCTGTCCATCACCCAATTTCCTCTCCAGACATTCATACACCCCTAGATCCCGACCAACATGCTTGTGAGTGCTAACATGTGGCCCGCAACATATGTAGCCATTCCATAGCATTTCAATTCACGTGGCAACAGTTGTCGAAAGCCAATGAAACCAGACTTAAGTGAAATCACCATTGAGGAAAATTAACACAGATCCTATAAATTCCAGATTTGGAACATTAAATAAACACAATCTCCACAAGAACATTCCCCTGCTCCGGAGACTCAACTCAACCTGATTTCAATAGAGTTTGATGCTAGCGTTGCTATGCTAACAAGGCGATACTCGAATAAGCATATAGTACATTTGATGTTCGAGAACCAATGATTTTTGTTCTCGCGTGTCAAGCAAGTACGGATTAGCCTCCGTGTTTATTTAATGAGCTCTTTGTATGTGCACTGATCAACTGTTATACGATTAAAAGCCTACATTTGTTTACTTCTGTAAGTCTCTACAGAAGCCTCAAACTGCTCGTTTCATTAAAAATGATGGGAGTATATAAAAAATACCTTCATTTGTATGTAGAAGTTGAGCTTTGGAACAACATGAGGGTGAGTAAATGACGACAGACTTTTAAAATGCTGTCTAGCGAGACACCTCACTAGATTTTAGAAGAAAGCATCAGTCTTGAGGGCACCTCTTAAAAATGCCCTCCAAACAGACCTTTACCAGAAAACTGAACTTGAATTCTTCCATATGGCTAAGACAACAATGCAGTTGTGCACCGCATGAGGAAAGAATTCGTCACACATGTCTAAGTTCAGACTAAATCGACCAACACCAGATGATCAACAGGAAATTGTACAAAGAGTGACAATTTTGAAGTCTGGATTTACAGGCTCACCACTGACCTCCACGTCCCCTGGTGCCGAGAGACACAAAAGAGGGTCAACCCTCAAATCTATAGCCCTTAAAGGATGACAGAACTGCTTGTGTAGATCAGTAAGCTATCGTTCCTCAAAGAGTATCGGTCTGAAGCCCAACAAACACACTCTAATGCTATTTAAAGCGGTGAGCTCACCGAACACACTTGTCATGTTTTGCAGGCCCTCTTGAAGCTTCACAGCTTGTGTTAAGAAAATTCCCCTTCTCGTTGGGTTATTTTTCATAGAGAAAGAAGAAATCCAATGTAAATGTATTCAGAAAACCTTCTATGATATTATTGCCCATGTGGATGAATATAATAGTGTAAAAATCAAGCAATACTTGTAATAATAATGATGAATATAATTGGAAACACCTACACAGTTATAACAACATATGTTTTTGCATTGCATCAACTCAAAAAAAATAAGTTGAGCAAGTGGCACCTTTTTTTTTATGTTATACAAGATTGAACTCAGTCAGTTTGATGTAATTTAAGCTGAAATGACTTAAATATTCAAGTTGATTGTACTTCATTTAAGGCAGCAACTTTTTTTAAAATTAATGTGTTAGTCCATTAATGTGAGAGAAGAGTTCATACTTCAACAAGAGCTCTTGAAGGAAATGTCTGGAATTTTTTTTTTTTTTTCTTGGCACCAATGTTACATTCGGTCACATTTGTTACAAGAAATTCTCCTTTGATTGCTCACTGTAACCTTACTCAACCTGAAGAACCTGTTGAATCTCTGCACGGCGAAACTGAGGGGGCGCGTTGAACTGACACGCGTGATGACTGAACCAAGATGCAAGGGATCTTAAATGACTTAAAAGACTATTTCTGATGAATGGGATCACCACACTCCCTCTATAACAGCTGTAGCTGAATCATCCTAGAGACTGATCATTTTAATACGCACAATGCAGGGCATCAGAATTCAAGAGAGAGAAAGGAGGATTTTCATTTCTTCATGAATAGGCTGGGTTTTATGAGTAATTCTTACAGGCTTAAAGCTCATTAACCTACATGAAACACAAAGACGCTGCCATATTACACTAATTCTTTACAAAAAATACTAATCTTGAAACACATTTACACAGGTTCACCTTTGTAGAGCACAACAAACAACAAAACAATGATTTAAACTTCTGGTAGTTTGTTCTTATATCATAAAAATTATATTTTCTGATTAGGCCTATGATATACAGCAGCCCTGTTTTAATAACTAAACTAAATTATGCATTTTAGGACAAAATGCTTTTGGACACACAGCTTACTTACATCATGTAGACAAATACTAGAACAAAAAAAAATTGGACATTTGATAATTATATATGCATAAAAACATAAACAACTTAAAATGTATTCAAATGAAAAGTAGATGACAAAGTTTAGTTAAAAAACAAAACAAAAGCTGTGCTCTATTGTATTGTAAATGCATAGAGATACAAACCATGAAACCATAATCATATGTGATTAAAATAATTTGCTCCACTGAATTAGTAGTATAGGCGACAAACTTTCTCACACGCATACAGTGCTTATTCCACAGATGCGTGTTTGTTTTGAAATATCAGTAATACGTTTACATCTGTAAACCCACGTGTGTAAGTGTGTAATGCAACATCACTGAAGCAGCTCCGAAAAAATGCCAAAAATGAGAATGATGTAAAAACTGCAGCGCGAGCGCGGTGACTGCATGAAAGAAACAAAGGAGCGCAACAAGAGTTTTGCACTTACCTTAAACGCAAACCTCTGCTCTACTGTGCGCAAAAAAAATGGATTCCAAGTTCTATCTCATGAGCTCGTTTACAAATGCAAACCACGCTGGTGTTTTGAAGAAATATTTCTCCGGATTTGACAGTAAAGCTGGAATGTGAAGTATGACTTCGGTATGAAATCACGGCGAACCCGAGCGGAGCGCTGGAGGAGGAGTCACGAAGAAGGAGGCGGGAAATCTCCACCCCACTCAAACTTCACGAGCAAATCTCACGCGTGGACATCACTTGAGACGCGCTCATTGGCTGTGTGTGTGCGTGTGTGTTTCTCTTATATATTTGTCTTTTATTTTATTTTTATTTTATTTATTTTACTCAATGTACCCCCTTGACTGTAGTTGCAATTCTTTAAAACCAATAAAAAATAAATAAAAATAAAATAAAAGTGTGTGTGTGTGTTTCTCAAAACCTAGAATGCTACTTAGACTGCATTTTTTGGGCATGACTGGCACTTTCCTATAACTGACTCAGCTAACGAAATTTTTTTAATTAATTCTAGTTTATTCTAGTTTACCAATTATGTGGGACGTTATAGGCACATCACGAGCATAGCACATTTTTATTTATTTTAGACTAACTAACTAGCTTGATAAATACAATATTTTGAAAGGGATAGTTCACCCAGAAATGAAAATTCTGTCATCATTTACTCACCGTTCTGTTGTTACAAACCTGTATGAGTTTCTATCTTATGTTGAACAAAAAGAAGATATTTTGAAGAATGCTGTTAGCCAGACCAAAATACTGTGGAAGTCAATGACAATTTTCAACTGTCTGGTTAACAACATTTTCAAAATACTCAGGTTTGGAACAACATAAGGGTGAACTATCGCTTTAAGGAATGTTATATTTTGCTATGAATTCCGTATTAGATTTTAGGTAACACCTCACAATAAGGTCTTATCAGTTAATAAACTAGCAATGAGCAATACATTTGTTACAGTATATCTTTGTAAACATTAGTTATTCAAATAAAATGTCAGTTTGTGTAGCTCAATATAAAAGAATAGGCCTAACAGTATTGTACAGTATGTAAAGTGTTACCGATTTTTTATTTGCCATCACTTTCATGAAAAAAAATGTAACCTGTATCAAGACAAAAATAAATTATAACTAAAATCTCAAGTTAAAACACACCTAATTTAAGTTGTTGTGGGCAATTTCTATGACCACTAGCCATCAAAAGGAATTGCATCAATAGCTGTTTCCAAAGAGGTTTCCCAGACACTCCCCCCATCTGCTATTGGTCGATCAAACAGTTAGTCCCTCCCCGGAAACACGTCATTGATTAACGTCGACACAGGCCACGTGTTACACTTCTTGGTTGCTGTGTTTACAAGCCTACGACTGCCACATAGATGAGTATCATATCTCAGGACATGAAGGCTATTTCAATGATATCTGACAGGTTGTATGAAAATTGTATTTTTTTATACAGCTACTTTAAAGTGCAGGGGGGATTTGGGTGGAAAAATGTATTTTTTCCCTTTTTATCACAATATTTAATAGTGGAGAGGGTGTGTTGAAGACTGAACATATTTAAACAGGTGAGAAGACCTTGGAAGCTTGTGAATTCACACAGCAGTCTGGTGTACTGAGACCATAACGTCTTGTTGAAACAGCACCACCCCAAGGACGACTTCTCCAGTTCATCACAATCACGCATAGTGATAAATCAAAAGTCCTGTTTGTGTGGACAATTTGGTTGTAGTTTGCATCTACACATTTCCCCTCCAGCTTGTCTCACTGTTTAAAAAACCACAAAAAAAAAAAAAAAAAAACACACAAAAAAAACAATAAAACGGGTAATATTTATTTTAGAATTATTTGTAAATCTCTGAAAAATAGTCATTTCACTTCATTTCAATAGAAGAATATATATATATATATATATATATAGCAATGTCAGAATTAATGGCACCACTGGTAATTATGATCAAAAATGGCTGTAAAAAATAAATCTGCATTGTTTATCCTTTTGATCTTTCATTCAAAAAGACAATTATGGCCAGCGTGTTTTGGAGAAAAGCATTTATTTCATAATGTGATGCACCCCCCTCACTTTCAATTCTTTTACTTCAATGAAAGGTTAGATTTGTGTGTGTTTTTAATTTATTTTATTTTTTTTAATGAAAGATTAAAAGGATAAACAATGCAGATAAATTTTTTACAGCCATTTTTGATCATATTTACCAGGGGTGTCATTAATTCTGACCACAACTGTGTGTATATATATATATATATATATATATCATATTTAATATGTTTTGCACCTCAGGTGTTTGAGATAAAAAGGTACGTTGCATTCATCATTTACTTTTGATATAAAAAATCCACACATTCATAAATCTCAATATAATCAAATAGTCTTTCAGTCATTTTATGTAGCCTGCAGTCGTCCCATGCATCTATGCAGCACATGTGTATATGTAATGCCTAGCATTAGTGTCAGTTCTTGTTCTGCATCTGAGCTAAATGTATCCCAATCGCATTCAGGCACAGCGAAAATTATAAAAATGTCCCACATTATCAGATAGCACATCTTTCTTCATCTTCCACACTGATGATGAAGTTACTGTGTGTTGACTGCAAAGATGTGCCTCTTGGTCATATAATGTTGTGCCTCGTGTTCATTCGCAGGCCAATTTGCCATCAAAGCTGGACAGAGCTATAGCAAAGGCTTGAACTGCACACATGGGGTAATTATAGTCCAGAGTGAACATATCATCTGCCACCCTTCCAAACTGCATCACAATGTAGCTATCTGAAAAAGAGAGCATTTATAGTAAGGTTAGGGTTTTTACATTCATTGTTACAATTCAAAAACCAGCACTATTCCAGCATAATATAGAATTATCAACACAACATATGATACAAATTTTCAATTTGTGACATTTTGTCCTATTGAAAAGTTGTAACATTTGTGTAAGTCCAGTTGATGAGGTAAAGGACATTGGCAGGAATGGCAATATCAGAAGTCTCACTCACTGTCTTTGCTGTGGACGATTTGGAAGTTCTTGACAGAGGCCTGTGTGACCCGTCCAGAGAAGTTGAGGACATAGGAAGCCGTGTCGTCGTTCCAAACTGGAGTTTTGTTGTGGAGTTCAATCAGGTTGTCCATCTGTCTGTTCTGGTAGCGCACGAGTATATTGTCGTTGTCCTTTAGGTAAAATAACAAAATTGTTGTGCATGAACGAATTACACTGAAAACAGTGAAAAGACCGTGTCATTTATTTAAAGTGCATTGTTTATATCTGTCTAATCGAAAATTATGGTTTCTTTCGTTCAGTTTTATTAAAAGCAAATAACACTGCCCAAACAAAAAATGAGTATTTTCACTTGACCCCAGAGTGTTGATGTGCAGAACATATACTGGCTAGCTTCAATGTCTGCAGAAATTATTGTGGGTTTTATTATTTTTTTCTGCCATTTGTTAGTACATATGAGAAAATATGATCCATAGGCATTTAAAGTCGTCTTTATTTATGGTTAGTAAACTAAATTAAACATTGACAAACAAAATTCTTCACAGGTGAAAATTCTACTTTCATATTATAGATAATTTTGCTTTAGCTTTGTTTATGCTGCGTAACACCAGAATGAACCTCATTGGTTCTTGCTGAAGCTCAAACGAGCTGCGTAACACAAGAATGAACCTCATTGGTTCTTGCTGAAGCTCAAACGTGCTGCATAACACGAGAATGAACCTCATTGGTTCTTGCTGAAGCTCAAACGTGATGCGTAACACAAGAATGAACCTCATTGGTTCTTGTAGAAGCTCAAACGTGCTGCGTAACACAAGAATGAACCTCATTGGTTCTTGCTGAAGCTCAAACGTCCTGCGTAACACGAGAATGAACCTCATTGGTTCTTGCAGAAGCTCAAACGTGATGCGTAACACGAGAATGAATCTCATTGGTTCTTGCAGAAGCTCAAACGTGATGCGTAACACGAGAATGAACCTCATTGGTTCTTGCTGAAGCTCAAACGTCCTGCGTAACACAAGAATGAACCTCATTGGTTCTTGCTGAAGCTCAAACGTCCTGCGTAACACGAGAATGAACCTCATTGGTTCTTGCAGAAGCTCAAACGTGATGCGTAACACGAGAATGAACCTCATTGGTTCTTGCAGAAGCTCAAACGTGATGCGTAACACGAGAATGAACCTCATTGGTTCTTGCAGAAGCTCAAACGTGATGCGTAACACGAGAATGAACCTCATTGGTTCTTGTAGAAGCTCAAACGTGCTGCGTAACATGAGAATGAACCTCATTGGTTCTTGCAGAAGCTCAAACGTGCTGCGTAACACGAGAATGAACCTCATTGGTTCTTGCAGAAGCTCAAACGTGCTGCGTAACACGAGAATGAACCTCATTGGTTCTTGCTGAAGCTCAAACGTGATGCGTAACACGAGAATGAACCTCATTGGTTCTTGCAGAAGCTCAAACGTGCTGCGTAACACGAGAATGAACCTCATTGGTTCTTGCAGAAGCTCAAACGTGCTGCGTAACACGAGAATGAACCTCATTGGTTCTTGTAGAAGCTCAAACGTGCTGCGTAACACGAGAATGAACCTCATTGGTTCTCGCAGAAGCTCAAACGTTCTGCGTAACACGAGAATGAACCTCATTGGTTCTTGCATATCAGGCGAACTTGCTTGAGCTTCCGTTTTCCACAACTGATGTGTGAGTTAATGAATGTTTATATCTGAATAGAAGCCTAGTTTGACCAATTAGCAGTAAACCAATGGGTAATCCGTCTTACTTTCTAATTCTAATTACACCAGTCTACCATTTTATGTAACTGACTTCAAAAAGTCAGTGGCAGTCTTGATGAAAAAAACGAGATGACAAATTTTTAAGACTTAAAGCACATTTTTCCAATGTGAATGAGCCTTTATTGTGTATTTACTTGCTTGCCTTTGTTGTAGCATGTCAGAGTCAGATATAGCAGCAACTGAACTCACTGTTCGTGGACATATCGGCACTCGCTCGTTGTCGTCATCCATGCCTGGGACGATCACAGTCATTTTTCTGGGCCCTTTAAACCCCAACACATTTGTCTCCTGGACAGAAACACCAGTATCCACTTTAAAACTTCTAAAAGATTATCCAACCTCCAGGTCGACCGTTGAGGAACTGAAGTGAGCACTCACGTAAATGATAGCCGCTAGCTCTTGCCGGGCGTTAGACATGTCCCTGAGGGCCCGGTCAGGGTTGAGACCGTTGTCAAACACTGTGAACTTGGTACCCATGAGATTGGACCTAAAAAGAATAGAAACCACAAAACAAACAAAAAAGTGAGTAGCTCAGCAATCATACTTATTTTGCGCACATTTTCTATCAGATGAGTTACCTCAGCTTTCCGATAAAATTATCTCCTCCCCGTGACAGGTCAGTGGCATCTATGGATATCAAGTAATTTGACGTTGCACTCTTTTTTCTTTTTCGACCAGCCAATAGGAAGACCTGCAGGACGGAGAGAAATGGCAGAGAGGGTCCCTAGTTAGTCATCAATAGAGCTTTTCACACTGTTGAACCTCATTGGTGTTTTTAAAAGAAGTCTCTTCTGCTCACCAAGGCTGCATTTATTTGATAAAAAAAAAAAAAAAAAAAAAAACTTAATATTGTTAAATATTATGACAATTTAATATAACTTTTCTATTGTAATATATTTTAAAATGTAAATTATTCCTGTGATCAAAGCTGAATTTTCTGCATCATTACTCCAGTCTTCAGTGTCACATGATCCTTCAGAAATCATTCTGATATGCAGATTTGATGCTCAAAAAAACATTCATTATTATTATAAATTTTGAAAAAAGTTGTGTAATTTTTTTTCAGGATTCTTTGATGAATATAAAGTTCAGAATTTATTTGAAATAGAATAATTTGTAACATTATAAATGTCTTTACTGTAACTTTTGATCTATTTAATTCATCCTTGATGAATAAACGTATTGATTTATCTATTTATTTCCCCCATAAAGTAAAATACAAATTCTTACTGACCCCAAACTTTTGATTTGAACTGTAGCATTTAATGTTAAAAAAGCTTTCCATTTCAGATAAATGCTGTACTTTTGAACTTTCTATTCATCAAAGAATCCTGAAATAAAAATGTAAATAACTGTTTTCAACATTGATAATAATCAGAAATGTTTCTTGAGCATTAAATCATCATATCAGAATGATTTCTGAAGGATCATGTGACACTGAAGACTGGAGTAATGATGCTGAAAATTCAGCTTTGATCACAGGAATAAATTACACTTTACTATATATTCACATAGAAAATATTTCACAATATTGCTGTTTTTTTTTTGTTGTTTTTTTATCTTCCCGATCCAAAACTTTAAACTAGTAGTGTATGTGCAATTCTAGAGCCTTTATGTAATCATACTATCAAGCTTCTGACACTGCAAATTTGCAAATAAGGATGTTAACCCAGGATTTAGGGATGAACAGTGTGAAATGTCTGCTTATGAATACCCAGGATTAACTGTTAACCCCACCCCTAATTTGTCATTTGTTCACATATCCTTAGTAGAGCCATGCATTTCAAAGTATTGATACACTATCCTCTTATCCACTACAAAACCTTGTAGAATTGTCAGTAGTTCTGCAAGATTGTGTGAGCAAGTCACCTTCTTCTCGTTGTCTAAATGGAGGTAATAGGTGGGGTAGAAGCCTCTGTCCATCCCACGCTTATCTCGCGTCAGTTTACACTTGATGGTGGTTCCCTGAGGCGCAGACTGAAGAACAAACTCCTCAAGGTCATCGAACTCAATCTCCGGTGATGGAGGCCTCTCCTCCTCCTGTCACAAGAGAGATTTTACTATTCAGATCTTTTGCCTCAGGATGACATTGCCTCAATTTACAGGAGTCTTACCTTTTTACTTTTCTTTCCTTTGCCTTTCTTCTTTTTGGGCACTTCTGCATCATCATCACTTTCATCAGATTTAGCAGCGTCTAAAATGAGAAGCATTTATAAGCAGCTTAAAGGAAGGAACGTTATTTTGTCTTTAAGTTGTTATCTTTATAATAAAGAAATGTGAAAATATAGGGATCGTATGAAAATTTAAGTTTAGATAAGTAAAGATTTTATTTTAACAGTTCACCTTGTGGGGAAGCACATGTGGTTATCTTTTGTCCAAAAAATGTTACAAACAAACACTTACTCTTTTTCTTGTTACTCTTCTCTTTGTCCTTATTACTCTTGTCTTTCTTCTTGTCTTTGTCTTTGTCTCCAGCTTGAAACATGGAGGTGCTGTTGGCAGTGGATTTCTTTTTGCTCTTGCTGGGTTTAGTCTCTGGCTCACTCTCATCGCTGTCGGACATAATGGCTGGAGCAGATGCTTAAGTTCCAGTCAGCAAATTTGACAATTACACCTTTTATTAATAATAATCTATCAAAACACTATGGTCCCACTATACATGCATTTATAAAAAAAAAAATATTGTATTACTAATTATTTAATTATACACTCCAAGAAATGTCCAAGTCATATTTGACCCCAACATAAAATGTATATTTAAATTATATATTGCATAAAAAAATTAAGTTAACACTTGTAGATTGCATTTTAACATAATTTTCGAAACTATATATAAAAAAAAGATATAAACTATTTTTCATTCTTTTTTTTTTTACTCAATGCATAATGTTTTTTCCCCAAGCAAGATGTTTGTTTGTGTGTGTGTGTGTGTGTGTGTGTGTGTGTGTGTGTGTGTGTATTAAATCACAATAAAAAATATATTTTAAATTTTTATTAATTTAAATAATACATCTTTGTTTTACTTTACAGAAACGAGAATTCGTAATTGTACTGAAAATATTGTAGCAATACAAGCAAACGCAATGGTCGTATAAAAATGCTTCATATTTTTTACAAATTATGACAAATTAATATGACCCAGACATTCTTTGTGAGATATGACCCAGAAAAGCTTTGTGAGATAGTTGCTTTTAGCAACACAATGATTAATGTACAGTGTTTTAAGAAGGGTGAAATTACCTTTCTTTTTTGCGATAAAATCTGGTTTATCTCCGTTTATCTGAAACATAGAAGCTGGCTCCTTTTTTGCCTTAGATGTCTTTCCTTTGCTCTCTGATTCACCTTTATTCTCTGCAGAGATAATAAATTGTGGAAAAAAAATGAAATAACTCAGTATTTTCTACAATGATGGCTCGCCTGTAACAATGAAGCCAATGCAGAGTTCGTTCACAGGGTATTTAAGTGACAAGTTAGGACCAGTTCCCAGAATTCCCCTGGGGTTATTAAGGTGTGCCAGCTTCAGATAATCAACACAGCTTCTAATTGAAGAACAGTTCTTTTCAATATGGAAATTCTGCGGTTAATGGCTCAATAGGCTCCATCACAACAACCAGAGACCCAGCTAACAAAAAATATTCTAAGAACATTTTATTCTAACATTCCCTTTTTTTTTCTTGGTTACGAAAACATTTCACTTTGCAATCATTATGCTGATGTTACTTTTGAATGTTCTTTAAAAAAAAAAAATTAAAAAAAAATTACATTTCAAGAATATTATTAAAGACCAGATAACTTTGAACAAACATTCTATTAACGTTACTGGAGGATCGTTTGTTCGTAACTTTGAGAGAACCTCTCCAGGATGTTAGCCAAAGTACTGAGAACGTTCCCTGTTTGCTGGGGAGTTTTTCAGTATGAATGTTAAACCAGCGATAGCTCAGTATCAGAGTGCCATTAGTTCTAATGTCCCTGCTCTTTTTTCAGCCAAAACATTGTTGAACTTTTGAAACATGCTTCAAGGTTTCCACAGCACCATACATTAAACTTGAAGCTTTTAATAGGACCCCCAGAGGAGGTCATCTGTGTATGGTTTCAATCATCTAGGTCACTGCAGATTGTCTGGTAAAACGCATTAGTTAGCAGCTGGACTTTATTTTTTTTTATTTGTCTAAGTCGTTTCTCCACTTATCCGAGTGGCTTGATCAGACACCCCCCGAGGAGCTCACCATCTGTCTTTTAACAACAGGGAAAATGAGGCCAAGCAAACGAATCCCTAAAACCATAAGTAAAAAACAAGAGTTAAAATTCACTTGAAAGTCCCCACTTCAGCTCATAGACAAACCGGAGTGGTGATCTTTTAGACAGCTCTGCCGTATTGTTCTGGCTAATCTTCTTAGCTCACGAGATCTAGCTAATCCTCTTCCTGAGCAGCAAACCCCCATGCATGTGTACATAACCACATTAAGAGTTACACACACTGAAGCCATTGTCTAAGTTTCCTCTGATTCGATACCTGAAGTGTTTTGCTCTGAGGGGGGAAATAAACCTAAAAATCTCAAACTGTTTTACGGACCCAAAAATACTCTCTTCATGGAAAACACACTCAACCCCCCAACAAAGTGCAAAGTTCAAAGTGACTCTTATAATAACATAAATGCCACTTGGCTGTTGAAACTAATGGAACAAAGCTCAAAATGAACCTTGGCCTCGCTCATTAGCATGCATTCAAGTGTGAATACGCTCAACTGACCTTTGGCCTTTGATTTCTTTTCTTTGGTGCCAGCAGGCGAGCTTTCTTTGGTGGTTTTCTTCTTTGTCTTCTTCTGTGAGGTCTCCTCTTCATCATCCCCATCATCTTCATCAGCAGAATCTAATCAAAATGACGGTTAGAAACGTCAGTTTTGAAGAACAAATCATATAAATGGTGCCAGCAGGGTTTGGTTGGTTATCATGGCAAGCAACACAGTGGCAGAATGAGGAGCTAAACATTAAGGCAGGGAGCATCTGATCAATAAAGACATTTGGAGACAATTTTAAGCAAAAGTGTTGAAAGCCCATATATAAAATGCCTTTATATACTTAACTTTTTTTTACTTTTGACCAATAGGTGAACGAAAACAGACATAAAATCCATAACTTTTTGCCGACATGGGCTGAAGATGATCTAACTCTAATTTTAACTCTAAATTTGGTGAAAATCAGACAAACGAAGAGTTCGAAAAAGTAGGTTTTTAAAGAAAATGCTACATCGAATCTAGAAATGCTACATCGAATCTAAAGAGACAAGTTTTATGATTTTTGGTCAAACTGTTTAGAAGTTATAAGCGAAAAATCATGGTTGTCATAGCACATGGTCAGAATACGCTAAAGGGTTGCAGACGTATATAACCTTGTGTCCATTTGCATGCTCTTCGTTGAATTGTTTGTGCATTATTCAAGAACGGTTTGATAAATAAACATGAATTCCACTTTTTTTTTTTTGTCAAGATGGTCTGAAGATGATCTGATACAATTTTCGTGGAAATCAGAGCAATGGTCTAGGAGGAGTTTGAAAAAGTAGATTTTGAAAAAAATGGTGGACAGAAAGTTTGGCAGACTATGGCAAAATTGGTATCTATGTTATCGGCATGACCCAATGAATCTATTAACTTTTATTACAATAGGCAAAATGAATCAAAACTATTAGCATTTTTTAAAATGTAATTATAATTTTTTGAGTATTTTTGTCAAATACACATACCGAGTTTTATAACGATACGCCAATGCGCTCGTAAAATATAGACATACAACATAAATGGCTGATGCCCAAAATGGCAGGCATGGGAGAAAAAAAATTCAAAAATTTCATGACGGAAAATTATGTAAATCAAATCATCTTGAGCCAAGGAATTGGAGGAAAAAAAATATTTTGCTTTTTATGAGCTCTTATGGTTCAAAAGTTATTAGCATAAACGTGAGTGCAACTCACAGTTGGTGGCGCTAGAGGGATTGAGTTACAGACTCTTAAATTGCTGTGGTTAATGTTTAGACTGTGTACCAAATTTCATAACTTTTTACCATACAGTTCTATGGGATGCCATGAGAGTTTCCTACATAAGTGGTATAGATAATGGATGAATGGATGGATGGATGGACGGATGGATGGATGGAATTTAACAATTATCAATTTGCACTAATTGATGGTTTAAAAATGACTTATACCTTTCTTCTTCTTAGGAGTACTCTTGGTCTTCTTTTTTGTGTTCTTCTCTGTTATCTCTTCTTTGTCCTTCTCGGTTTTCTTTTTTTTTACTGTTTTGCTCTCTGCTGAGAAGTGAAAAGAAGTTGTTTTAGCAACCATAGATCATTCCACTAGTACAAAATGACAGTGCTCCCAAAAAAGTGTTCTAACACTAAGCACTTAAAAAATATCTGAATGTCATTTAATAATCAACTGGCCCCTATAACACTCATTTCCTGTTTAGTCTTGTTGTTCCTTGTCACTGGCTACGTTTACATGCAGCCAAATAATCCGTTAGTAATCGGACTGACGGCTCAATCAGACTGAAAAGCCTTCACGTAAACACCTTACTTGATCCGATTGAGCTCGATCCGAACGAATTTCGATCGGATTGAAAGGGGCGGTTTATTCCTTTTCTAATTCCGATCGCGAGAACATGTAAACACTTGATCGGATTGAAAACCAAAACTGAAAGGACTGCCCATGTGCAATGACGAAGAAATAGCGTAATGACGTATGATGCACGGAACGAGCTGTTCTTCCTGATGAATAAAGTGTCAAAAGCCCCTTTAGCCCCTTTCACACAGCGCATTGAACCCGGGAAATTGCCGGCAAATTGCCGGAACGCCTTCTGTGTGAACGCAAACATGACCCGGGTTTAATGCCGGGATCGATGCCGGGTTGGGGACCTAGTAACATTGCCGTGTTCAGTCCCGGAACGCGCGCTGTGTGAACAAAAGCCGTAATAATGCCGTGTCGTAGTGATGACGCTGAAGCCGGGATCGTTCGCCAGCTGTGAAACGGTACGAAATGCGCAATTTTATGATCGAATCAGAGAAATAAATGCACAAGAGTGGTTTCGCAGCTCATAAGCAAACTAAAGACGCTGCTGAGACATTACAAGTCACATAGATGTCACGTGTCTTTCCGGGACATACACGGGTTGTGTGTGAACGCGCTCTCTGATTCCGGAAAATCACTGGCAGTTGAATGAACCAAAATCAAATGAACCCGGGTCAAATCCCGGGTCACTTTATCCGTGTATTTTCCGGAATCTCTGTGTGATAAATGAGTGTCCTGTCATCCTAAAATTCTCATTTCACTCAGCGTCTGTGAAGTGGAGCAGGACAACGTCCAACTAGTCATTGTTTCGGATTCTCATCCACAGATGATTTTGGGCGCGGGGAGGGGTGTTTTTACTCATAAATATAAGCAGCAGTGCACCATGGTTCATATGCTCATTGTCTCTAAATTATGACCAGAAATGGATAAATATTAAGTCTGCTGTTTAAAACAAATGAATAATTATTATGCATAACAGCAGGAAACTTTGTATATCCGGGCTGTGTGTGCATGTCAAAAAATCAATTCCGATTTGAAGCTTGTGACATACGCTGTAAACACGCACCTCAACCCGATCACGTTTAGCGTTCATGTAAACACTTCGTTCGGATTCATCAATCGGAATTAATTCAGTCCGATTGGAACAAAAGTTGTGCATGTAAATGTGCATACATCGTTTTTTGCCATGGTTTCTGATTGAGTAACGCACCTGTTCCTTGTTCTGTTGATTACCATTCCTTGCGTATATAAGCCCTAAATTCTAGTGGGTTCAGTGTTGTCAACGTTCTCTGGGTTGGGTTCTCTGTAAAGTCTCTTTGTATTAATTTATTCCACGTCACGCATCTTGATTCTCTTCTGGTGGAGTATTATACACAGCGTTATGTGATATCCCTAAGCTCTTTTTTTTTTAATAGATGTATGACGCCAGTTCTCCCAGAGTTCACGCAGGTGTTCTAGCAGAGTAACCAAAGATGTCACTCTTAGTAGAAGAGGTTCTACTGTATATAGAGCCTTAAAGGTTTCTGTCAGGCGCTTACATACACTTACCTAAAGGATTATTAGGAACACCATACTAATACTGTGTTTGACCCCCTTTCGCCTTCAGAACTGCCTTAATTCTACGTGGCATTGATTCAACAAGGTGCTGAAAGCATTCTTTAGAAATGTTGGCCCATATTGAAAGGATAGCATCTTGCATTTGATGGAGATTTGTGGGATGCACATCCAGGGCACGAAGCTCCCGTTCCACCACATCCCAAAGATGCTCTATTGGGTTGAGATCTGGTGACTGTGGGGGCCATTTTAGTACAGTGAACTCATTGTCATGTTCAAGAAACCAATTTGAAATGATTCGAGCTTTGTGACATGGTGCATTATCCTGCTGGAAGTAGCTATCAGAGGATGGGTACATGGTGGTCATAAAGGGATGGACATGGTCAGAAACAATGCTCAGGTAGGCCATGGCATTTTAACGATGCCCAATTGGCACTAAGGGGCCTAAAGTGTGCTAAGAAAACATCCCCCACACCATTACACCACCACCACCAGCCTGCACAATGGTAACAAGGCATGATGGATCCATGTTCTCATTCTGTTTACGCCAAATTCTGACTCTACCATCTGAATGTCTCAACAGAAATCGAGACTCATCAGACCAGGCAACATTTTTCCAGTCTTCAACTGTCCAATTTTGGTGAGCTCGTGCAAATTGTAGCCTCTTTTTCCTATTTGTAGTGGAGATGAGTGGTACCCGGTGGGGTCTTCTGCTGTTGTAGCCCATCCGCCTCAAGGTTGTGCGTGTTGTGGCTTCACAAATGCTTTGCTGCATACCTCGGTTGTAACGAGTGGTTATTTCAGTCAAAGTTGCTCTTCTATCAGCTTGAATCAGTCGGCCCATTCTCCTCTGACCTCTAGCATCAACAAGACATTTTCGCCCACAGGACTGCCGCATACTGGATGTTTTTCCCTTTTCACACCATTCTTTGTAAACCCTAGAAATGGTTGTGCGTGAAAATCCCAGAAACTGAGCAGATTGTGAAATACTCAGACCGGCCCGTCTGGCACCAACAACCATGCCACGCTCAAAATTGCTTAAATCACCTTTCTTTCCCATTCTGACATTCAGTTTGGAGTTCAGGAGATTGTCTTGACCAGGACCACACCCCTAAATGCATTGAAGCAACTGCCATGTGATTGGTTGATTAGGTAATTGCATTAATGAGAAATTGAACAGGTGTTCCTAATAATCCTTTAGGTGAGTGTATATAACCCTTATTCACATCACAGCAGTGCCATCTTTGATTTTTAAACGAAAGTGAGGCTGTGAGGGATAGACATACATCTCTTCAGAGGGTTGCACTGTTATTTAAAGTGTTTTTGGATTATTCTGCTTATAAAACACTACAAAAAATATCTTTCCGAGAAATTTCAGTAGACAAAAAAACAAACAAAAACAAGACAATATGAGCTGTGGAATCATTTTATGGATTTAGTTTTAATTCATTAATTTTGCTAATAAAATGTTATCAATTAAACATCTCATAAACATACTTTATCATTAGAAAAAAAAAAAAAACTGTTAAACATTAAAATGTATTATGCAATCATTTACAACATTTCTCCTTATATAGAACATTTGTGACATAATGCGTTCGTTAAAATCGAAACCCTAGGGTTCTAAATAGAACCCCACTGAACCTTTTTTTCTAAGAGTGTGGAGTATCACATTCACTCCATGTTCCACTAACGTCCATAATAAAGTCTATCATTTTAAAACTGACAAACGTCTGTTTGTGGAATGTATTGATTAAAAATGCTTAAAAAAATGCTTTTTTGTTATCTTAATGAAATTATATTCATTAATTTTTGTATTTTAAGTTTGTTGTTTTTTTCGGTATAGCCCCTCTACAGTATTTCTCTCAGAAAAGAAGCTTGAACATGTGACAATGCAATGTCAATGTAAGCATTGTTTGGTGATTATTTTATTTCCTAAGGAGCATCCAAATCATTTAAATCCAGTAAAAAGTCACAACAGTTGCAAAAGCATGGGTTTGTACTGTATGTCTGTGTGAGATGTGTAATGTATCAGACTGACTCTTTGAAGGCGTATTCTCCTCCTCGCCCGGCAACTCTGCAGTCTTTTTAGCTTTGCTCTTTTTCGGTTTGTCTTCGGCTCCATTGGCCTTTCCAGAATCTGCCTCCGGCTTCTTCTTTTTTGTCTTCTACGTGGCTGTTAATAAGGACAGTGAATCACATTTACATTTACAGTATTTCTTTTATGATTGTACGTTTCTGTGCACAGCAGTGTAAACGTAAGCAATAGTTTTAAACGTACCCATTGCCAAACGTCAATGAAAGCAAGCAAAAGGATGCACATACTTTAGAAATTTACATTACATGAAATCATACATTGTTAAATTCATGTTCCCTTATAATCTTTAATCAAAATAACTTCTCCTCCCTCTTGTCCCTCTCTTCTCTTCTTTGATGGTGTGTTTACTGGCATGACCAACCTGAGATCCACCAATTGCAAGCAACAACCATCCAATCAATTCCCTATGGACAAAATCCCAACCTACATTTTGCTTGTTAGAGAACTCAGATATAAGTCGTAATAGAGTAATATATTCCAATTCATGCCGTCTTACACAAAGACATGAGTCTTACATTAAACACGTAATCTTTGTAGTGTGATAATCATGTCTACACCTTTCTTAAGGACAAACAATCAATCAACATTTTCTGTACATTCAAACATTGGTCAAACAAAGGAGTTTAATCTGTTTAACTGGTGTGGCACATTGGTTTAAGATGTGACCTCGTATGTACAGAATGTAGAAAGTCTAATTCTTACACAATGTGGGCCGGACGTCACAGCCTGCTTCCGTACTGCACGGAGTGGGGAACACATAATCTGATTAGTTCCAATCTTATATGAGTATTTATAGACCTCTCTTTAACAAAGAGCATAGACAGTGGGATCCTTGATTTCTGCCGGCACGGGGATTTTACTCATACATTATGGAAAATCCCTCCGTAGACCGTTACCCACAATAGATTCAGTTTTGTATGTAAGTGAGGTTCTGTTTGACAGAAACATCCAAACGCATCTGCTTGGTTGGCTGAGAAACATTGATTGGATCATTTTTAATTACGGTTAATGTTTAAGTAGATGCCATCATTTCAGGGGAAAACTCTTTGGGGTCAGCGAGTTTCAGTGCCATCACGCACCAGTGGCCTCGGTCAACCCCTCTCTGACATATTCTCGCTCCTTTTCTCCTCCCTTTCTGGTTAAAAATGTAACAGGATACTCAGGAAAAAGGAAACACATGTATAAAATATTTCCTGTTTTTGAAAAACAAACATTTAAAACTATTAAACATGGAAAACCTGTTCTACAGCCTGTTCTGTATTATTTCCAATGGCAAAAATATTCCAGAGAAAGGGTCACACTTTATATTAGGTGTCATAAAATAATAATTGTTAGGTCCAATGTACTTATTGTGTTGATGTTGAATTTCAAAACACTTGTGAGGCTATTGAGGTGGGATTCGGGTTTGGTGGTATGGGTTGGTTTAAGGGTGGGTTGAGGTGAAAGGGAAGGTCAACAGTGTAATCAAACATGTAATTACAGCTGTAATTGCATTCAGGTATTTAAAACATATAAGTACAATGTAAAAACATGCATGCATGCAATAAGTTCATTGTATCAAATAATTAATTTAAGTCTGTTGTTATCTCAGAATAAACCCCCAACTTTATTGGACCCCGGATCAGGAGCCCGACTTGAAGCAGAGGGGTCTTGCATCAGCCTGAAGGGGTTTATTCTGAGATAACAACCGACTGGATGTACATTATCCCGCTTATTACGCAGCTACGCGCCACATAAGTAAATAATTAGACATGAAATATTAATCTGAGACTAAATATTTATTAGCTCTTTAAACGTAAAGCTTCCGCTGAGAAAGGAGTTACTACCACAGCAAGTTCAAACTAGACGGACATTTAAGGGATACGGTATAGTCATACCCCTTATTACACGCCATTTCGCCACATAAATAATTATGGGACAAGAGATATTGATTTGAGACGTTTGTTATCTTATAATCCAACAGTGTACAAAACAATAGTTGCAAAATGGCAGGAGCTGTGTATCACTATAGAGAGCGAGGCCACGATACTGGATGGCATAATTAAATAACTACACAAAATATTAATTTGACTGAGTTTTGATATTTTATTAGCACAACAAATGCAAAACTTCCACAGGAAAAAACGTTCCTAGCAAACTTACAGCGCTGCTTGCTGACTTCAGTAACCCGAATGAGCCTGTTTTCAGGGAATAACATAACGCTGGATGGCAAGATTGACCAATCAGAATCAAGCATTCCATAGCCGTGTAAGAAATGTTAGTAGATTATAGTTAAAGACACTTAAAATAAAGTGGGACCAAAACATTTTTTTTAAATTAAATTGATTATTCAATTCTTAACATTTTGATCTATTACTTTAATTTTAACCTAACATTTTAACCAATATACAGATACCAGGAGCCATCTAGAACAAAGACAAGAGCACACTGAATCCATTTGCTGCTAATATTATGAAAGTCAATGTGGTTAGCATTGCTTTCCTCTTCTAAAGACTTTCTAAGTCTTGCCAATAAGAAGACACAATCAATCAGATGATCAAAGAGTCACTTTGGTCAATCAAGATATTACACAATTTCCAGACTACGAACTATACCTAACCTAAAGGCAAAGGGCTCCCTTAATTGGCTTACGTAATCAAGAGCCCAAATGTATTGCCAATAAGAACATATTTTTATATGCTATTTTATTCAAACAGAAAAAGATAAATCTCAAAACAGCCCCTAACAGAATCCAATAACAGATTCAGCAAATTAATTGACAAATTAAGACACAAAATGACTTTTACTATAAGAAAAGATATCTTATTATAGATTATTAGAATGGATGACTAATGAATGACAATCTTAGAGAATCTGGACCTGTAAACAGGATCAAGGCAGAATGAGTCTTTGAGGTGGATTGTGGCACTGCCATCTTGAGATTACAAATTTGCAGTTAAAAAGGCTCTTGAAAAGTATGAAAATCACAAACTAGTACATATTACGTCCAGCAAAAGAACACTGACACATGTATGCTGACAGAAAACACTAACTAATCAATCAAACAGACTTGTATTAACAAATTTAGGCTTGTTTAGTGGCTTCTAGTTCAACATTTTCTTAGTATTGGTTCCATTACTGCTTAAAACATCCGGACTCTTAATACATTGAAATTTAAGACATCTTTAACTGCATTTAGAAACTAGAAGCCCTTTTCGGCTATAAGACGCCACAGTTAAGATGTACCTTCTCTGCAGACATGGTTATTGAGATGACATCGGTTCAAGAGTAAAAGTCCAGGCAAGAGAGCAGATGATGCTGTCATGTGTGTTTACATGAGTGTGTGCTGAGGGCATCAGTGTGGCTGATTATGAAAGCTAGTTTAGTCCAGAGAAGTTGATAATAGGATTCAGTGCAAAGCCCATCTGCCTCAGGAGCAACCAAAACAACACAAGAGGAATGTACCATCTACTGAACACTACTACAGAATTAGCGCTCTTTGTTACACACTAGATTATCAGCAGAACCATTTAAAGTCCCCCTGTAGTCAATCATTTTATCCCTTAAAACTCATCTTTGATCACCAAAAGGACATTTTTAAACATTTTGTCCTTGAAAACATTTTTCTTCATGCCTTAAAATAGCTTGAATGTAACTCCACACCCTTGCCTCATTTAGTATATGTGGTTCTATGATTATGCAAATCAAATGAGCCCCGCCTCCACTCACTCACTCAGCTCAGAGATCCACTCGTTGACGATCACACATGGATCTGATTGGTTACAAGGTAGTTTGTGACGTCAGAAACACCAGCGATTTCAAAGCGTGTTTTTGAGACTGTCTTTGGTTCACTGCAGTTTTAAGGAGAAAATACTCAGCAATGCTGTCGACTTATGAATTTGCACATGGTTTGTCTTAAAGTATATTAAAAACACCACATAGACTTATAAACAACATTAAAAGCTAGATTTTCACCAAAGGGGGACTTTAAGTGAAAAAGTAGTGTTGTCGTCGTATCACTGAGATACTATTGTATTTTTATTAATATTTGGAATTAGTTTTCATTTGTACATTTTTTAAACTTGTCAATTTAGTTTGTATTAATTTTTATTTCGGTTTTAATTTAAGATATTATTATCCAATATACTTATATTTATGTTTTATTTCACAGCTGTTTGCATTCACTTAATACATAACTATGACAAAACATGACTATGATTACGTTTACGAGGACACTGGCCAAGATTCTGTCTTTTTGACATAATTTTGTTTGAATATGTCTGTTGTTAGCGCAAGAAGATGTGAAAGAGAGCTCAGTTCAGTATTCGCGCTCTGTCTGAAACGCGTAGTGATGGGGACGAGACCGCCTATGCCGAGTCCGAGTCAAGACCGAATCTTTGAAGGGTCGAGACCGAGTCCGTTGGTTTTCAAATACAGTCGAGATCGAGTCAAGACCGAGTCTTTAGGAGTCGAGACCAAGACCATAAAAACATGTCAGTTTTCATATTCATGATTTAATATCACCCCAGTTAATAATCAACAGTTAGGCCTACAGACTAAGCTAGATTGGGAATTGTTTAGAGGAGCAGTCTTAAAGGAGAACTCCGGTCAATTTTAACATTGAGCTCATTTTTTTGTACATTTGGAGTGCTGTCAGTACAGAGAACAACGACAAAAATCGGTGTTGCCTACACCGTGTTATCCTCTTTTTAAAATTTGCACCCTGTTGACTTCAATGGGGCAAGTTTTAAACCTGCTTTTAGCCTCTTAACATCCTTGATGTGTCATTACAAGTGCACAGGTCATGTGAGTGATTCCTTCAGAGTGATCACGGGTGAATCTGACTGCAGTAGATGTGAAAGATATTAATAAAAATTATGTTTATTCAGCCAGCGCACATACCTGTATTTACATCCTGTTTTCGGTCGAAGTCCACAGTAGTCGATTGTCGAGTTCACGCGCGTGATCATAGGTACTAAACCTATGCGCGTGAACTCGACAATCGACTACTGTGGACTTCGATCGAAAACAGGATGTAAATACAGGTATGTGCGCTGGCTGAATAAACATCATTTTTTATATATTTCTTTCACATCTACTGATTCACCCGCGTTCACTCCGAAGGAATCACTCACATGACCTGTGCACTTGTAATGACACATCAAGGATGTTAAAAGGCTAAAAGCAGGTTTAAAACTTGCCCCATTGAAGTCACCAGGGTGCAAATTTTAAAAAGAGGATAACACGGTGTAGGCAACACCGATTTTTGTCGTTGTTCTCTGTACTGACAGCACTCCAAATGTACAAAAAAATTAGCTCAATGTTAAAATTGACCGGAGTTCTCCTTTAACGTCTTAATATGGACTAATTTTCTAGTTGTATGTATTCTAGTGGACTAGTGATGGGGACGAGACCGCCTATGCCGAGTCCGAGTCAAGACCGAGTCTTTGAAGGGTCGAGACCGAGTCAAGACCGAGTCTTTGAAGGAACAAGTCCGAGACGAGTCCGAGAAAGCAGAAATCGGTACTCGGACTCGAGTACTACATCACTAGAAACGCGGATTTCTAGGTGTGCGCTTTGGAGTAATGAATTGAGTTCCCTTTTACATCTTTTTGTGCTTGAATACTTAAATTGGCAAGGATTAAACTTCTAGGCAGGTGGAGCTGGGGAGGTGGAGGGGTTCAGAGGAACTCTGATAGCGCTGCAGGTCTAGCTTAAAGCAAACAATAAAACAGACTATTTAAATGTTCAGCATGAAATCTCATTGGCTGCAGAATCAGCAGAGGCCAATCAGCTTGTCCCATGTGGTAATGATGTGATTGCTTGCAGATTGCCTGTCAGTCAGCGCCCTCTGGAGTTTCATGACTGAACTAGATATTAATCCTAGTGAAAAGTTTAATTAAAAAATTAACATGAATTTCATAATATCTTAGCATTTGGTTTGTCACCCTTTTCTTTAATAACAGCAGCAGTTGAGCTCCATAAGTTTGTGCAAAACGTGATGATAGTGTCCTCCAGCATGACTTGAGAATGATCCAAAGAGCATCTTGAGCTTCAGTAGAAGAACTGAAATCTTAATAACTTTTCTTTCTTTTACAATTGTTTTTAATCCTTAAACTTTCGAAGTAAAAAAAAAAAAAAAAAAAAAAAACAAGGTTTTCAATGTGTCTTTCAGACCCATTAAAGTATATGCTTGCCCTTGAATGTGAATGTGTAGACATAGATTGAAACATGCACAAACTTACATAAACACATATATGTGTAACTCACCTGTACTGACCTTTTGGAGTCATCATTAGGGAGACTAAGAGATAAATCAACATTATCAGCAAAGCACACACACTTATGACATCAACTAGTGAAGCAGATAGCACTACTCACCTGTCCTCCGTCCAAACCTCCTTCAAGATCTCTTTCTGCAGAGGCATCAAGTGAAGATCACTGAAGATTAGCAAAACCTCTGAATTCCCCTCAAATAAAATATCCAAAGCTCAATGGATCAGTAATAATCTCAGTATTCCATTTCAGCACTATGCATTTTTTCTCCATCCAATCTTGCTTTCTTTTATTTCCGTGGACTATAAGTTATGACATGCATTGGATTGCAGAAATGTTGCACTGTTGTCTTTTTGCACTTGAAAACATAGAGGTTGGGTTTTACTGGTCGTCTTAAAATGCCAATAAGATGAGAGCGCAGTTTCCCAGCATTCATTTAGCTTTATATGAGTGCCATCTGTCATCGGGAGACAAACCAGCAATCTACCCAATACAAAACCAGTCAATGGAGGTCTTACCCACCCACCTGCAAAGATTTAATAGGATTGCCTTCAGAATAAGAAGGCTACCACATGTCTCTTTAGGGGATTGGCTACATAAAGCTCACACACGTTCTTATCATTAAAATAATTCTGTATTAATAATAAAAAAGATGACTATAGCAAAAGCCATGTTATAGCATGTCAGTGATGCATTTTTATTATACAATAATGGTAACACTTTGTTTAATATTAGTTTACTACAATAATGTCAACAATGATCAATACTTCTACAATATGATCTTATTTACTGTTAATTTCAATTAATATTTTTTGTGGTCAAAAGAACAAATGTATTTTTATTATCTAACATTAACAAAGATTAATAAATGCTGTAAAAATAAATTTATCATTGTTAGGTTAGCTCATGTTAGCTAATGCCTTAACAAATAAGACCTTATTACAAAGTGTTACCATAGTAATTATTTGAATTGTTAGCACTGTTTATATGTTTATGAAATTAAAAATGCAATCTGTATTTCAGGAAATGTAAAACTTTTTTGAAAAAAGAAATTTGATAAATTAATTAAATAATTTAAATTAATAATTAATAAAATAATTAAAGTCCCATTGGCCACCATACTAGCTTTGTAATAGTAAGAAAGAAATAATAATACTTATAGGCATGTCGAATCATAAATAATAAGCCATATTAAACAGTCTGTCCATCTATAATAATAATAAAAAACAAATATTATTATTAATTTATGAGGAATGATTTGTGATTTGGGGTAGATCCAGTCTGGTGGATCTCATATCATGTATTTTATCTTTATTCATCATTTCATGTTTCTATATTGATCAAATCATATTTTAAAAAAATAATTATATCTTAACATTATTTCTGCTATCATAATTCCTGCATATAACACCATGAGCAAATGTACATTTTCATGGTGTATATAAGGTTTTATATAATTCTGGTATTATTATATTATCTTTAAATTAACAAATTAACAAATTTTTATTTTATAATGTTATTTCTGTGTGTAGTTACCAATATGTGCCACACGAGGGAGAAATATTGCAGCATATGTTGTGCTGCTGAGAACGCCAGTTAATTCAAGCAAGTTCTAATAAATATGACACAATATTATAGCACAACATGAAGCACTTTTTTATTATTCGACAGTGTAATGCATGCGTTATGAAATGTATTATGCATGTTAATGATGATACTACCCTTTTTTCTCACTTTATATTGAACACGACTTTTGAATGAAATGTACAGTATGTGTGCACGTTAAAGCCCTCTCGCGCATTAACATTATCTCCATCTAAAGCCTGGACTAATTGCACGGTTTGCACCTCTCCATTTCCTGTCCCTATACTCACACACGTATGTGTGCTGGCTGCCAAGTGTTGAAAACAGGGACTGTATCTTGAACCTGTAGCTTTAATTATTGAGCCTCGAGAAGAGTGTTAGAGTTCAGTGGCCTGACATACATCTCCTGCTGACCCGAGGGGTCCAGCTCTGTCCTCTATAGCCTTCTCCCCTGCGTGATTATGGCAGTCTAGACTAATGGATCTGCTGGCTGGCCTGCTCTTTCTGACAGCCTTCCCCAACAACTGGCATCACGCCCAAGAGAAGCTAGTGAATTGACCCACTGTGGCGAAGCTCCTCGGGCCTTAAAGGGACAGTGTCACGCTACAATCTGCCACTGAACGAGGGTAAGTTCCTGTGTGCTTTTCGTGTTTTCAGACGCGAAATATACTGTTTAGATTTAGATTTTTAACTCTTGACAGAATCAAATACATATTAGTATCATTGTAGCCTACATAAAATAATAAATCCAGTTTAATTTTATAACTAAGTGGGAGACTTGAATGAGACAGAAGTAAATGCTCCATTAAAGGGACAGTTCACCCAAAATTTTAATTTACCCCATGATTTACTCACCCTCGAGTCATCCTAGGTGTACATGACATTCTTCTTTCATACGAGTTTATAGTTATATTAAAAAATGTCTTGGCTCTTCCAAGCTTTATAATGGCAGTGAATGGTTGTTTCTGTTTTGAAGTTTATCAAAGTGCATCACACATCATCAGTGCGTTTCATGCTATTATAGTAAATGTATAGGACTATCACATGTGTGGATAGCATAGCTTAATTGTGTTATTTGGTAGGAGTTTGATGAGTAAGGTTTTATATTGGTGATTTCTGCTTCTTCTAAAGTACTGTCTGTATTGTTGAGATCTCCTCTGAAACTGTATAAGAGAAACATCTGATAGTATTGGGGTTGTTTTCACAGGAGAAACATTTGAGAGCTGGAGCAAAAGTCTCCATTTGCTCTCGAATTAATCTCTCAAAATTGTTCAGAGTATTTAGACTCAATATTTGTGCATGATACATGTTTTATGTTAAATTGTTAGCTTTTAGGAACATGCTAACAGCTAAATTATGCAGCTCACTAGGTTTTGGAACAGAGCCTAAGACTAATCTTTCTCAAAGTATAACATCATGTCCGGGGTTATGCACACCGTGACAGTTTTTCAGGGTACAGTATGCTCTACATTGAAGAAAATCAAACAAAAGTAAATGAGAAACAACAGATAATATGATAACGTCCTTAGGGGATTGAAAAGCAGAGCAGTATGTGCATTATTCTGCACACACACACACACAAATACAAAAGAGGGAGGGTGTTAAACAAAGAGGAGAGCAGGCGATATAATGAAAAGGAACAAAAGGCACACGGGAGGTGTTCTCCTTTCTAATAAAGGGCTGTCAGATGATTTGTCATTACAGTACAACAGGCTCCTCGCGCTTGAAAGATGGCATATTCTGTCATGCTGACGTCCTCATAGAGAGCAGATGGAGGGCAGTGTGAACAAGTGCACATTTCTCCCTCGGGGCGTTCTCAAATGCTCCTGCCCTCTCGCTATATCCACACACACGTGAGTTGTGTATCAACAAATACATTCACATTGAGCTACTATTGTTTCTATCTTCTGAACTAACTAACTTTCCCCTTGTGAAAAAGAAATACAATTTAGCATACTTTTAAAAATGTGTACTTATGGAAATAGAATACTATATGAAGACCATACTTAAGTAAGCAGTGAATGTAACATTTTCAATTAAATTAAAATGTTTTATAGTTTTAATTTATATTAAATGCAATTAGTTGAACTTAAGAGTGCTTTTTGACATACTTAAGTAGATATCTTTCTTAACTGAGTCCTGGTGGCCTCTACAGAGGACATAGCACAACATATGAATAATTTATATATATATATATATATATATATACACACACACACACACACACACACACACACACATATATACATATATATATATATATATATATTTTTTTTTTTTTTTTTTAATTTCTCAAATGCAGCCACAAATCTAATACTGTAAACTGAAAAAGGTATTTTAGTTTTACAATATAACTGTATAAAAAACAGTGCAACAAATAAATCTAGGAATCTAAAGTAAAGCACATTTTTTAGTTTACATGAAATGTGTTCACGCACTGTCTCGAATAGCTTAGGGAGCGCTGTTTCAGAGATGTATTTGCGACCAGGCAAACTGTACCGGGGCTCCACATGTTCAATTAAGCGGCGAAATCCAACGTTTTCAACACCTGGTCATCCAGAAAAATAAACTCGATAATTTTGTCGGTTATATTTATCGCTTGTTGGCTGTTTTTTTAAAACTTTTCTCTTCGTTTGAATGAAGCTTCCAGAGATTGTTGATTCTGGTACGGCTCATCCTTCTCTGCCCTTGCCTTTGTGTAACCATCGTGTTCTGCGGGGTTGACGTGTCTTCAAATGCTTTATTAAGTTACTCGTGTTGAAGTTGCTAATACTTGTGCCACCCCTCGATATTGCGGTATAGCATATGAGACATGTCGCCGTTTTACTGGCTGGTTGGTCCAGTCTGAAATACTGCCAAACAGTGGACATAGCTGCTAGCATGCGCGTTTTCATATCTTCTTCACTGCTCTAAACAGTGGTTGCTTGTGGCAACATAGCACAACTTCCTGTGTTGCCACAAGCAACAACTGTTTAGAGCAGCGAAGAAGAATTGACCTCCGATTTGCAGCGTTAAGCAAAGCTAGCGTGCATAACTAGGTATTGTTTAAGAAAATGGTATCGGATCGGTACATGAGTACAAGTACTCGCCGATACCGATGCAAGGATTTTTTTATAGGTATCGGTGGCGTTTCCGATACCGGAATTAGAACAACCCTAGTTCTGTCACTTCAGTCTAGTCAATATTCTTGGTTTTGTGACAGAGGCCTGATGTTCCTGTATTGTCTTGTCTTGTCTTGTGTGAGCGCGCGGTTTCGAGGTTTCATTAGCTGCGTGTTCCTGTCTTGTTTTGGTTTAACCCATGGTTTGCGATTGTGTTCGCTGGCCATGTGCTCGTGTTTTTGTCATGTTTGGTGTGAGCACGTGGCTTGTCATTTGTTTCCTTGTGCCATGTGCTCTCCTGTTGATTGTCTAACCCCGCCCATCTTGTTACCTGATTATTGGTTAATTTGCCCCACCTGTCCTCTCGTGACTTGCCTTGTTTGCTCCCTATTTATTCTCTCTGACTGAATCTGAAATCGCCCCCTAAACTCTCAATCACTTTTCCCTACGTTAGTCCACTAATACAGTTTACTTGAAGAAGTGAATGAAAACAAGTGAGCAAATTCGGACAGCTGTTGAGCGTACATCGGCTGTACGCTTGTTATTGCGGTGCAATGTGGGCTTGAATGAGTGCACTCAATAACGTCCACTATGATTTCGGACTCCACTAAAAATGGCTGTCCCCTCAAGTAGTGCCCTATTTAATGGTATAGGGGGCGATTTCGGCGGATTCCCCTGTGTTTGCAGTCCTGTGCCAGATCTTTGTTTAATGTTACCTTATGTGTGTTTCCAGTCAAATCTTCCCCCAGGTATTTTTTTTTTATATAATAATAAAGCCCATTATTCATTATTGTACTTATTTAAAGCATGGAAAAAAGACTATTAAAACATAATGATTTAAAATGTGCTTTAAAGTTGAACTTTTAATTTGGCATTAATACAAAGTGCACTTTTTAAAATTGTACTTAAGTTTGTTAAGAAACAGTCATGAAAGTGCACATACCTGTTATTTCATTAATATTATATTATCTTTTTTTTTTTTTTTTTTACAAGGGTCTTCAAATATTTTTTGTTTCTCATGGCTAGAACTTACAGAACATTTATGGGTGAGATACGTTGCGGGTTATATGTGTAACCCCGGTTCCCTGAAAGGGGAGCTAGATGCTGTGTCAGTCTCTAAATATGGAGTATGGAGTTGCTCACAGCAAACTCTACATGTTATCATACCAGACCCCAACACAAGCCTTAAGGGAGCGGCGTACCAAAAGGAGTGTGCGAGGGAAAATTTCTCAGCTTCTATGATTGTCCAGTCTAATGAGCTGGAGAGGCAACAGAGAATGGTTTGCTAACAACGATACAGACCATTCTGCCCTGTCAAAGACCCGCTCCGACCTTCGAGTAGCCTGGGAATGGGGATCAACCCACAGCAGCATAATCCTGCTTCAATACCCAATATGATAATTTGGCGATGACTACAAGTGAGAGAGTGGAAGTTTCCATCCATAGTCGATTTCAACTGTCAAGCTCTACTCGTAATCTTCTCCTGCCAGGGAGCCCAACCCTACTTTAACCCCCAGTTCAAAGAACTGGGAAGGGCGACAGCTTTCATCTGTCAAGCTCAACCTTACAGATATTCACAAAGGAGTATAGCCCTGCTTTAACACCCAATATGATATATTGGGGAGGACGACAGGTGAGAGAGCAGACATAGCCTCATACAATTCACTGGTCTAGCTCTACTCTTAAATGTTACCTGCCAGGAAGCACAACTCTTCTTTAAACACCAGTCGATGAATTGGAGAGGGAAACAGCTTCCATCTATCAGGCTCAACCTTACAGATTCACAAATGAGCATAAGCCTGCTTTAATACCCAATATGACAAATTGGGCAGGATGACAGGTGAAAGAGTGGACATCATCATTTAATTTCACCTGTCGAGTTCTACTCTTAAGGATACCTACCAGAGAGCATAACCTTGCTTTAATCCCCAGCCGATGAACTGGGGTGGGCGACAGACTCTATCTGTCAAACATAACCGTAGAGGTTCATAAGGAGCATAAGGAGTTCATAAGGAGCATAAGGAGTTCATAAGGAGCCTTCCTGAATACTCAATCTTATAGATTGGGAAGGGCGACAGATGAAAGAGTAGGCTGCTTCTTGTGACTTAGTCCACCTCAGCTCTTACCTGTCCAGCTCTACAATGAGTAGACCAACCAAAGCTAGAGAGGGGAGCCTATAACCCTGCGACAGGTGTGAGAGTGGACATAGACCACATCTACAGTAACTTCACCTGTCGAGCTCTATACTCATAAGGGTACCTTCCAGGGAGCCCAAACCTACATTAACCCCCAGTCTGGGGTGACAGATTTTTATCTTTCACACTCAACCTAACAGATATTCCTAAGGAGCATAGCCTTCCTTTAATACCCAATCTGATAGATTGGGGGAGGGTGACATTTAAGAGAGCGTGCCACTTCTTGCAGCTTAGTACACCTCAGCTCTCATCTGTCCCGCTCTAAACAATGAGTAAACTAACCGAAGTTAAGGCCCCAATGGGGTTTTAAGCCCCAATTTGAAAAGTTTGGTAGGGTGAGAAGTGAGACAGTGGACATAGACCACATTCAAACTCACCTGCCCGTGCTTTCCTCTCAGCTAATCACCCATTCCTTGCGGATCACCAGGGAGGGAGTACTGGATGGAGGACATACAAAAGGAATCGGATAATCTAACCACTACTAGTCACCTTTCTATCGGAAGGATTGCTCAACACTCCTTGACATCAGGGAAGTATACACCAATGTTATACTACTATGAAGTGCCTCCACTGAAAGGGGTGGGGGTGGGGGTTTGATTGGAGAGTGGGTCGAAAAATCTCACTGCGACTCGACCACCTTCTAATGACTTCCCTTCTCTGGGCAAACAAGCAGACACATCTACTCTTTTTTTTTTTTTTTTGGAGAGAGAACATTGGGTAAAACAGCAGGACATGCTTATCGTGACTATACACTGTTCGCTTTTCCCAGTGCTAAGCCTTCGCAGTAGCAGGATGTAAATATTAAGCAGGTCCCTTCTGCATGTGAGCGAGAGGACATGTCTGCTCTTATCTGCTTTTCCGTGTGTGGAGAAAAAAGAAGAATTTTTTTTACAAAGAACCATTTCACCCCTGGTGGCTACATATTGGCATGTTGTACATAAGACAACATCTTTATTGCAAACCACTCTAGCTGTTTTTGTTTTTGGCATATGCCTACCAATGCAACGTCATTGTCAGAGAAACCAATACAAATATTCCGGAAAACAAAGAGTGCCGCAGGACATAAAAATCGGATCTGAACAGTTGCCGACACACAGTGTGGACAGTCAATAATTTAGATCAGATTCCAATCGGATACACAAATAATCGGATTAGTACTGACAATGTGAACATAGCCAAAATTTGCAGTGACTCAACACTGTCAAAGTCACTTCCTCAGGGACATGCAAGTCTACATTAGGGAGGCTTACAGTAGGGGATGCCAATGACCTAGGCAAAAAGTGTTTGTTTAATCAAACCTGCTTAGTGCCTGACCAGGTAACTAAACCTGGCTGTGGCACGGATCATAGCCTCCACACTGCTATTTTTATTTTTATTTTTATTTTTTTCTCAATAGATCTCCATTTGGATCAGAAGAACTTCCTAATGCAAAAATGGTACTCAAGAGTCAGGAGAAGAGCAAGAGAAAGAGGAACACCTGTATCAAGCTCTGCCCACTCAGACCCATAACATGCTCTCAACCAGATCAGAAGAGGCTTGCTTCCTGACTCAGCATGAGAGCAATGGAGCTAGCAGGAGAAGCCCAAAGAAAGGAAATACCCTTGTCAGACTGCTCCAAATGCTTCACCTTCAACCCCCATGATGGATCCCACCTTGCCACCTCAGCAGCCGTGGGACCCGAACCGCAAGGTGCTCAGATGCTTCAGATGCTTGATTCTCATCCCTCGAGAGTCAAGCAAGAGCGGAGCTTCCTACTGTGAATGCATCACAATGAGAGCATTCAGCTCCCTCAAGAGCCAAATGAGATCCCTTAAGAAAGAGTCAAGCAGGAACAGAGCTTCCTACTGCAAATGCATCACGAGTGCATCAAGCTCCCTTGAGAGCAGAACGTGCTACGACAGACACGCACATACAAACAAAGTGGCTTCCTGAAGACAACAAAGCTGATGATGTGTAATGCAGACACCCTTTTATGTGATGACATAGGACTGCCATCAGCCAACAAGATTTCCGTTATTTCACACGTGCTTCAGACATTGGTTTACACAGGACGTGTCCCCATGGTTCCCCTTGAAAGGTGTCAGCAGTGGTGTCATCATGGTGTCAGCAATTGATGCAGCGTTTCCCCTTGAAAGGGAAACTAAAATATATTGGGTCTCAATTATGATTATGAGCTGAATACAATAATTTATGACTTTATGAATGGGTACAAAATACAATTATCATTTGAATGCAGATGTTTAATTAAATTACTAATTAAAGGTACAATATGTAAGAATTTTGTATCAAAATATCTAAAAACCAATTGCACAGTTATTTCTTTCAATTGTGTACTTACATTTTCCTAAATTTTTCCAAGAATTTGTAAATTCAGAGAAATTCACAATTTTAAATAGTGCCCGTCCCTTGTCACTTGTTGCCTGTCAATGACGTAATATCCGCGTTATCCCTGGTTTCTGCTTGTACTGCCATAGTAACCATGGCGACAGACATGGACAACTGCATTACGTCTAGCGGCACGCTCACGCTCACGTTTTCGAGATGCCGAGAGCTCCGCGACAAACTTGGACTTGACGGACCGCTCTTGCATGTACTTTATTAGACAGGTGAGCAAATTTACTGTACATAAAACGAATCAATGTTATTTAGCTCAACATGATGAAATGTTAGAATATGATCAGTATGTTATTCTAATGTTGATCTAGCTTACTGCTCGTCTCATATAGCCAACAAACTAACACATAGAATAACATTATAACTTTCAACACACTCAAGTGCAGTTTAGTATGATAGTGTAGACCAAGTGAAACAGCGCTGCGTTACCTCACAAGTTTAATTTGTTACATAAACTGACCTGTTTGAGTATTAATTCAGCACTTGCCGGTAGTTCAGTAGAATTAAATGTCCTCATTCCTTTATATCCGCGGGACTCGCGTGTGGCGCTGATATCTGTCTCTCATACAATCGCGACCTGCTTGATACCACAGTCATGTTAAAAAACATGAATGTATTCACTCATCCATAAACATTATTAGATCCATCAGCATGACAACAAGTTCCATGATTCCATGATCACTGCGTCATCAACCTACGCCTTTGTTATTGTAAGAGGTTAGTGACCCCTAGCGTCGAAAAAAAAAAAAAAACATATTGTAGCTTTAAATGCAATAATGTATATGGCAGTATACACACACGCATTGTACACACACATTTGTTCAGCTTGTGTTTCATAAATTTTGAGCGAAACAGAATTATAATAACAGTTGTTGCTGTGAAACAATCCTACATACAGGTCTCATAAATGAGTGGATAGATCTGTGATGCCCTTTGTGGTTCAGATATGTAACAGGGGTTACTCATTAACTAAAGATATTTATAGTTGGGGCGACAGCACTGCTCTGAACCTAGCTGAATAAACACACCTGTTTCTCTAATGCAAACGTCTATGCAAAAATAAATTGCATATGCAAGTCATTTTTGTAATGATTCCCTAGTTAAATTATACAACATTAAACCCTTATGCTACTCTTATCAGTTCCTTTGGTGAGTATATTATGTCAGTCAGTTAACAGAACATGATGGTGCTACTTAAGAGTAGGGGTGTGGTGGGAAGCAATTTTATTAGTTTATTCAAAAGTAAAACGTAAACTATATCAGGATACTGCTGGTTTAGAACATTAGTAAATGCTTCTTGCTGAACTAGCCAACATAGATAAAATAATTAACCTTGATATCTTTTCTGCCTTTAACAACAATTAAATTAAAACACATTTTAAACTATTGAACAATTAACAATTAAAAACACAATGGTTATTGTAGTTAAATGTGAGCATGGATTCACTTTTCAGTCAGAATTGCGAGATACAAAAAGTCGCAATTATCTTTTAAAATGTTTTATTCTGTGGCGGAAACAAGCTTCCATAGTTTAATTTTGTTGGTGTTATTGCTGAAGTAAAAGTGTAGAACTTTATTCTTCTGAATCCTGTTCTTTTGCGATCCAGTTTGTTTGAGTTGCGCCCTCTACTGTACAGACGGGAATTTACCTTTCCTTTATCCTGAGGCTTTTTCATTTCACTTTTGGTGTGAAAGGCCCTTGACATTTGCCAAAAATATGACTTTTTAAAGAACAAACAAACAAGTTAGCCCAGCCCAGGTGAGAAAAAAGCTAAGTAACTAAGTAACGCAATTAGTTACTTTTTAGGGAGTAACACAATATTGTAACACATTACTTTTAAAAGTTACTTTTCCCAACGCTGATTAACAGCAATATTTGCTTGTTTAAGAAGGTTTTAGTAAAAAATAATAGTATAAATTATCTAGTATAAATTTAGTATAATTTACCAAGTTAATAAGTCAATTTTTAATAATGACACTAACAAATGACTGAATTGGTGTTCCTGTAGCTCAACTAGTAAAGCAGGACACCAGCAATGCCTCGGTCAATACCTTTGGGACGCACAAACTGATAACCTATTCCTAGAATGCACTGGAAACCAGTTTGAATGGAAACATCTGCTAAATGTAAATGAATCAGCATTTTGTTTTTCATTGAAATGGAGAGCAGATTCACAGAAATGAATCAAACTTCACAATTCTAATGTCTTTTTTACTATAAAATGATCTACTGGCATAGTCTTAAGGAAACTTATTGGACAAATAAAAAGCATGGAAATATTTACAATGTTGATTTATTTTCAACAAAATCCTTTAATTTATATATATTAAAATATTCCATATTTGCATGAGCTGTGGATGTAGCATTGCAGAAAAGTTCTGCCTGTAAGTGTCCCGAGTTGCACTGAATGCACAAACATACTACATTGACTCATTTCAGTAAACACAGACAGTCTATACTGTAGACCATATAAAGATGTCATATTAAAACATTAAATGTCACTATATTTTACTTTTATAGATCATCACCTGCACCCTTTCCATGATTTTCTTTCCAATGTTGCAACAACATGAAGGCCTCAGGGCTCGGGCTGGCATGTTGTGATGTAGCTATTTCTCGGAGCCCTGTCTCTCCCTCTGAGAATCTGGGTTAGAGACATGTGTCCTGACTTGACCGGCGTTTTACAGGCGGGGCCATTGTTGATGAATAACTGGCAATAACTAGGACAATCAGCTGCTCTGTTGTTTGTACAGAGACACCATTGAGCCTGTCTCAAACACATACTCAGCTATGTATTTATCTTGCTCTTGAATGACAGGGCATTTTATAATGCTTTACTTTGACCACACTGCCAAATTAAACTCAGTGTCCTGAGCTGAACCTGCCAGGCTTGTGGCAGTGTCACCTACTAGAAGAAGGCTGAACATGTCCGCACATGTTAGCTGCAATGTTTTCAAGTCATTCAGATTACCTCGACTTCATGTGTGTTTGAATACTGACAATGGTAGCTTGCCTCTTAATCACACAAATGGGATTGGGAAAATTTGACAGGCTAATAAAATCAAACCCCTTTAATGCTAGAGTTGGGTGGCTGACGATGAAAGATGTCTCAAAACAGGCCTCAAAATCATAGTAAAATCCCCTCCACACACACACACACAAAAGTACCCATATTTTATGTAGTCTGGGTGGTATTTTCTTTTCTTTTTTTTCTTTTTTACTTTGAATCGTTTTCTTCATGTATTTTTAGGATGAGGGCATGTCACACTTGTCCATCTGTCAACATACAATTGAGTTTGATTGGACTTTACATCAATAACTATAACTATAAGAAGCCTTTTCTCTTGTTTAACCCAGTTTGCTATTTTATTTTTGCATGATTATGGTTAGTTGCAGTATATTATTAGCATTAGCATCTTCTTTTTTTTTTTTTTTTTTTTTTCATCTGCAATCAGAATACACTGTTAAAAGTGAACAGTTGGATCAACTTAAAAAAATGAGTTTTCTCAACTTAAATTATCACGTTTTTCACGATAAAACGTGATAATTTAAGTTGAGAAAACTTAATTTCTTTAGGTGTTACCAATTGAAGTAATTTTTTTAAGTTGATCCAACTGTTCACTTTTTACAGTGTAGCACCTGGCTGGCACCATTTACATTTCAAATCATATGTTTGTTTTTTCTTCACCAATGATAATATATTTCCACCACACTCGCTGAAAAGAGTGAGGACCACTTCAGTCTCTTAAGCACTCTAGCAGAGCTTTCAGCGTGGCACTTAGGACTACTTAGCAGCTTCATATTTCAAAAATATGTCAGGTAAGCCTGACCAGGAGAAGGCTGGTCCCTTGATGAAGTGGGCAATGAAAGAATTCATGCTGGACGTCTCTCAGGGCAGAGCTATGGTTCATTTGGAGAGTCATGAGGGGCTTTTGTTTTTTGGCGTGTTCGCACCGCATGAACAAGGAACGATTTTAGTTCTAGGAACTCCTATTGGAGGAACTAATTTAGCTCCTACTTCAGAGTCGGGTCTAAATCAGCACTATAGGAACTACCAGTGACGTTAGTGATGCTGACTGGCCGAACGCCAGAGAAAAAAGCTATATATACACGCAGATTGTAGCCTATATATTTACTCCAGAAACTAACTCTACGAACATGGAAAACAGTGATAGATGGGTCTCTAAACCTTTACGCTGAGGAGAAAATCCAACGCAACTTTGAGGGGACCAAGCCAAACATATTTATGTATTTCTGCTCTGCTAGCGACACTGAACATCAACCACACGGCATATGCTAATGCTTTTTCATATACTGTCTCTCTATGTCTAACAGTTCTATATAATAATGTATTAGACAGAACTGTTACAGATCGTAAACTAATGAACATGGAGAATCCGAGCACTGTTTGCTCAGGCTCTGAGCTTTCAGTGCCGTCAAAATATAGGTCCGCCATGCCGTCAAAATAAAAGTCACAACAACAAGCGTCACTTCAGAGTCCCTACTGGTGGTGGAAATGCAACCAGTAAAATGTTAGTTCTGGAACCATTAGTTCTCGGGGAACCACACTGGTGGCTAGTTCCTAGAACTAAGTTCCTAGAACTAGGGGCTTTCGCACCGGAGGAACCTATTCATAGTTCCTAGAACTAAGTTCCTAGAACCACCCGGTACGAAAACCCCTATGGTCGGACTTCCCCTAAAATGTCCTCAAAAATGTGACATTGAAATGTTTGTCTATGTACAAATAAATGGTATATAATAAATATCACACTTATTTTACCAAAGTATTTTACCAAATGTTAAAACTACACACATTTGAAATCAAGAGCAAAGATTTGTTCCCAAAAGAACAAATCATTTTGGGACTGGAATCTGACATGCCTTGATACCTGTTTACCTTCATAACTTACTACTGGAAGATAACTTTCAGACAAAGCATGATGGACCAGCAACGCTGCTGTATGGCTGAGCTCTTAAATGGGCAGAATATTGCATCAGACCGCAAGTAATTTAAATGTATAGTAATGCACACGGCTGAAGGTCTGTTTGTCACGAAAATTTGGGCAGATGTTTGCATGCAGTTTGCCCAAAACGGGCAAGCTGAACATGAAAATTCAATCTCTGACAGTAGGTAGTGCCTTTAGAAAAGCAGAAAAACCTCTGGTTCACAAAGCGCTACACAGCTTTCAGTTTCTGACACCTGACTGTCATAGAAAATAAAGCAAATTAAAAGTGATACAACGGTAAAGAGACAAGAGTGTCGCTTGATCGCCACCAAGTTGTACATTTTTATATTACAGCTGCAACTCTAGGCATGTGACCAAAAGCATAAATCTGATTGGCTGGCCGAATTATTCGCAAAGCTGTGGAAAAGAGATTAGGGTTTCACTTTATTTTGATGGTCCCTTTAACACATTCTATTGACTATAAGTAACTTTGCACCTACATGCCTACTAACTCTCATTAGAGTATAAGTAGACTGGTAGGGTTAGGGTTATAATAAGTTGACATGCAGTTGCAAAGTTACTTATAGTCAGAAGAATGTATGTTGCCGGACCAACACAATAAAGAGTTAGCAGATATGAAGCAGACAGTCTACAATACTCTAATGAGATCTAGTTGACATGTAGTTGCAAAGTTTCCTATAGTCAACAGAATGTTCAGAAGGGACCATCAAAACAAAGTGTTAAATAAATAATAATAATATTCTGTTGCATTGACACCATGTGAATGTTTCGGTCTGAACAGATGCATTAACAGCCGCTCATACAGATTAAAATGTTTATCGCACCAAATTTTCACACTGAACATTCATCTTGGTGTGAAAAGGCCCAGACAGTGCTGGAAACATCATAAACAGATTGTGTGGTGATGCAGTTAGTTGAAGTCATAACATGTAATTTAGAATCCGTAATCTTGATTTGGCATTTATAAATGTTGCAAAAACACAGGTCATTAATTACTGTGTAGTACTCTATACAAATATATATATTTGAATAGACCAACACATTTTATCATGAACTGATATCTGTGCTTCCCTCTTGAAAAGCACCGGCGCCACTGATAGTAACATGCACAATAAGGAAAAAAAGGAACTAGGTAGGCATGAAGGGAACTTGCCCTGAACAAGCTCTGCAGGTGTAGACAACCATCGATGTGACAGTCAGCTGCTCAGACCTGCCATCAGTCATTTTGAGCAGTTGTCTGTGTGTTTTTTATGCAGTGCGAACACCTGTGGAGCGCACCAAGCCAAAGTCAACAGTTCAGGTTGGAAAGTGAGATGACTACGGGTCCACAGACCCAAAACAAACTTGCAGAAAAAACAATCAGCATACAGGCATCACCGCCCATCCCATCCGTGTGTTTCCGGCCACATGCATTACACAGAATTCAGGATCACAGATCCTTCTTTGAAAGCGCTTATAGGCTCAGGTGGGACGAGGTCTTTTGAAAGGTATGCTTTACTGTACTGGAGTAACCAGACCCGGTTAGGATCCTGCTTTCAATTGGCTAGATGGCATGTGCAGGAAGTGCCGAGGGAAGAATACACCTCACACACATGAAAAGGTGCTCTGATCTGTTCCACAACAGGCACACAAGGTCTGACCTAGATTCCCCCTATCCTGAAAAAAGCTGCTCTGCCAAGTAAGGCAGGGTGGGAAGGGCTGAGCCGTTGTGCGTAGCTTTGCCCCATCTCTCTCTCTCTCTCTCTCTCTCTCTCGCTCTCCCAAACATGGGCGGAGTGTAGTGTGGCCTTTTCAAACTCACCCGGCTGGCAAGCAGACTGGCTTTTGGAAGCAAGCAATGCTGTTTTGAACCGCTGCCAAATGAGACAGCCTCTGCCGGCGCAGCTGAAACTTTTTACAGCCTCCCCTCATTCGACAGGAAGAGACACGGGGAGCGAATTTGTAGGAGAAGGGGGGGGAGAAAGAGCGAAATAAATCTTTGTAGCGTCTGCAACTAAGGCACTGCATCAAGGATTTCCTTCTGTGCTTTCACGCTCCCCTACTTTGGCAAGGTGCCATTCGAAAAGGTTTAAAAGTGATGTTTTTTTCTCTCTGTAGGGAGTATTGAACGGGGAACGGATGTGCTAGGAAGTGAAGAGTTCAGCGAGTTCAGTAAATGAGAAATATGTAAATGCATCAATAACAAAGGGACTGTGACGTCACGCACTGTGCTGCCCAGGACAGTGCCTGCGAGCAGACGGGACAAACGTGCGCACATCTGACAAGATGCCATCTGCGTACCATAAAGAGGATGCCTGTTTTACATCAGAACTTTCTTGCACAGGAAGATGACCATGTGAAGTCTGTCGCTGCAACGACTGACACGTTGTAGTAACTTCCTCTTTCATGGTAAGGACTTGACAAACTTTTAGTGACATGTCTCCACTGCAAACTGCGATAACTTCTCCAGTGCTTATTTTAATACTGTTTGACTAAATGACTGCATGCAAAGTGCGACTTGGACGATGATGTCAAACACATGGCGAGTCATAAAACCAAATGTAGCAGGCAAGTGGGATCAGCCAACTGTGGTGTCTTTCAAGGTTCTTTGAGGAAGTACTACGAACCACTCATGTCATGTTTTCCTGATAAAGAGATCCAAAACGCAGGCAGTGGTAGAACAGCCTCTGGATGTGTGTAATGATTACCGAGGACTATAACTGGAAGGCTCAAACTACCTGGGACAGATGCCAAATGCTGACAAAGGCAATCATTGCATTCTCAGGGGCGAGCAAAATGAACTCCTGGTCCTCTCGCACTTCTTTTGGGAGGGTTATTTATATTCCTCGAGAAATCACCGAAAGCGTTGACTAATTGCTGAAGGAGTCGGTCACATGCTTTGGCTAAAGGGCACTAAAAAAAAACACGTAAGTATCGACCAGTTCTGAATCTTTCTCGCCTCTTCTGTCGGGACCCGCTCGGCTGATCAAGTTTTTCCTTTAAATAATCAATTCTGACCGCTTATTTTCCAGACGTCTGCTTGGAATAACTGTGACTGGGGCAGATGGGTACAAGCTGACTCTCTTGCATTCCCATAAATACAAGTTTGTCATGTTTTTGCATGCTAGTCTAGCAAAAGCTGTGCCTTCATGGCGACTCTGCTATTTCTGCATGGCAAATACTCTCTTCTTGATCTCTGCGTTCTTTTTCGTTTCTCAGTCCCTTTCTTTCTCCACCTCCTCTCTCCCTCTCTCAGCTTCTGTCTTTCACTTCACATCCTGTGCCAAAGTGGGCAGGGAGAAAGAGCTCGTGGTGAGGCGGGTGAAGCGGAGGCCGCTGTACGTGCTCTTTCTTCAGCCACAACCCCATGGAAGAGCATGTTTGGTGGCAGCACGTTTGTAGGTCTCTCTCCCCGAGATAGGCGTACTATGTGCACGAGTCTACCTCTTCTCGCCGCCATGACCCTGCCTTGTGTTCTTTGACGTTGAAGCCTCTAGTCTGCAGGTATTCCGTTCTTTCTTTTCCCCCGCTTTCATACTTTGTAATATTCCACTGATTATTTAGTCCCTTTTTAAGCAATTCTCTTAAAGCATCATTGTCGATTATTTTACCCAGCTGCTCTGGCTCTCTTGTTCACTGTTGTCTTCCTCTTGTAAACGTGTCCATGCCTCGGATTCCGCCATTTCTACTCCGCTAAACGACTTTCGGCCAAATTATTGTCGATGTCCTTTTGATAAATGTTTTCTGGTTCAATTCTTCTTCTTTAAAAAAAAAAAAAAGCATTTTGTTAAGAAGTTATTTTGCAATTTGGTTCACATTCCTTCGTATAGCATGAATGTTCCCTTAGTTTTGGGTCATTTTGGGCAGTTCATTTTGGGGTTTAAGTTTTTTTTTAAGGATTTGAATGATTTGTACATCCAAATGGTGTTTGGCTGCTGCCTTAATGCTTTTGGAAGGAAAATAACACTGATATTTTTGGATATGATGGCAGTGATTTGTGGATGGCCTATAAAATGCCTCTTATGTCAAATATGTATTGTACATCCCTCACATTTCTGTACCGAAACTACCTTTTATCTTTGTCGACTTTATTACTGCCAGCTTTTTATTCTTATTCTATCTCTCTCTATAAAAAAAAAATGCCCATGAGGGCTTAGCTGCGGCATATAATTTGCATTTAAGAAAGCATTAGTAAAGTTATCTTGCATGTACAGTACAAGAGTATTCGGTTACTTGATTGACAGTGGTATTGATATAATCAAATTACTTCTTTTCATATCCAGATGGTATTCTTTTAAAAGGTTGGCTTGTTCTGTTTGTATTCAACTGCCTTTTTTCCTGTTGCATTTGCAGTGCAAATTAGATGAATGCCAAAATAAACCGAGTGGGGCCAGTTTGGGAAAGACAATAATGAAATGTAACCGTTTAGGAACTAACTATGTGTTAATGACCAAATGACATTTGTTATGCAGAAGTAACCGAACAAACTGATTTAAATGCTAATCAGATATTACATACAGAAAACAACAAACAGGGGTGTTTAAGACTAATGTAATATTTTTTATAGTAAACTGATTAAGTTTCAGTTATTGAACGTAACATCAGAGGGTGATTACAATCCATCGATATGATACATTTGATCAACTATCTTGTTCATTTTTTGTGCAGTTGTTATGTTTGTGAAATTCACATTAAATTCCTTTAAAACAGGCTGGACAATCGATGATATCTGCTTTCTCTAGAGTAAAAAAGGTAATTTTTTCCTAACAAGGACATTATAACTAGGACCAAATTACACCAGTAGACCACCGAAATTTAACATGCATCGACGAATATGATTTAAATCTGATTCACATCTTTAAGAAAAATTACAAAGAAAAGATTTCAAGATGGCGTCGACATGCCACGTGTTTGTGTACTGCTGTATTTTACGAGCGACTTTTTAATGCAGTCTCTTTAAAATAACAGCAAACATTTTAAATCCTTATTTAGCAGAATATCAGCTTTCGGCATGCAAACAAAAGTGGAAAAGCTGTGAAAAATGGCGGTGTTAGGTTGAAATAACACATGATATGCTGATGTTTGTTGTTTTGGCTATAGAGCAAGGATTTTTCTTGGATCATGTTCTTTTTAGTGCTTTATTACTCGTCAGCGGAAGGAACGAGGCCAGGTAATTTGCTGCTTTGTACAGTAAAACAGAGAAGTTTGCGTATACATGTTTATTTTGCTCAGAGACAGAGAGAGATGGCAACAGGAAAAAAGTGGCGGGAGGGAGGGAGGAAAGGAGAGCATTTCCTCCACCCCCTGTTCTCCTCAGATGAACTTATCATGTAGCTTCATATTTTCTCTCCCTCACGCTCCCCCCCCCCCCTTTCCCATACAGCCTCGCTCCCTCCTACATTTACTGTAGCTGACGATCAGATGCACCCTGGGCCCCGACATTAGCAAACAAACAAACCGAGTTTAACCCTAAAATGCTTACATTTCACTGCACACACAATCACATCTACAACTTCATGCTAGAAAAGACCAGTTTTGCCATCTCCAAGTATTTTGACTTCATATTTAAAGTTATATTTGGAACGAAAGTGTTCACGGCGGAAAATTCTCTGCAGGTGAGAAAACACTGCTGTTCACCTCCAAATGCACAGACACGCAGCATATGCTCGGAGCCTATTAGTTACACGGCCCCAGACGGGGGCAGAGATCTAAGTCTAATCTGCAAGGTCTTTCTATAAACAAGGCAAAGCAGAATCCTTATCGTCAAGTTTCGATGAGTAACAGCAGGCTCTCCGGAGACCGCGTGACAGAGTCAACCAAGGTCAAGCCAAGCCCAACTTCCTGTTTTTTGGGGACCGCTATTTTTGCAATAAGGGCGTTTCTTTCTGGTGTAGGTTGATGACAGGGGATCATAAGCTGAATGATTAATGACATTTTCGAAGAGTTAAAGCTTTCAATGGCTTAACTCTTTTGAGCAGTGTGGAATAAATAACTGAGGAAAACGTCACAGGTTTAAGTAAACAGGAAGAAATGCAGTTCAGGGAAATACTGCGCTATTTATTGTGTACAATGATTCATACAAACTCAAAATATGGCATATTTTCTGTTAAATAACTTGTGCAACAGTTGTACTAAACGATAATATGCTAGATATGGACTCACCAATGCTGAGAATGCTGATCAGCTGTACAAACAAAAGAGATGAGAAGATAGCGACGGTTGCTAATGCTATTAATAGTAAAAAATGAAAAACATCTATTGTTTGTTCATAGCGTATCTTGTATTTTCTTTCTTTTCTTTTATGAGACATCTTTTTTTTTTTACGAAGGCTAATCTTCTGTTATGTGGACGCCGAAGGGATTTTCAACGGGGAAGCTCCCCTCCTACGTTAAATTAATGCTTCACAAAGGCATTGTCTCAAGTTCCGTATTTTTTTTTTCTTGTAATTGTGGCCTCTTAGTCTTCCTCTGCCAACATCCCCCACCCTTCAACGCTCTACCCACCACCCTCTTCTCCGTTCATTGAAATTCAGCCTGGCATACAGGCACTGCCCCTTTCTTGGCACCAGACTCAGGGACTCGGCGACAGAGAGGAGGGGAGAAAATTTAAATGAAAACATGAATATGTACCAATTTCTCAGTGAGCTTGTGCCAAAACGTTTAGCCAGTTTCATTGGATCTAGCGCAAGATTATCGATAGCCATTTTCGGTGTACAGTTTGAGCAAGTATCCTAACCGCATATGGTCTTGGCAACAATAACGCAGTGGGAGGCGTTCAGAAGGCTAATTGATTTGCCTGTTTACCTCCTGCTATTGGACGGGCACAAGGGCTAACGGCTGTGTCCTTTGATCGCTAGGTAAGATAGAAGGCCTTTTGTTGATCTGATTTCATTTGTTTACCTCTTTTCTGAGTTGCAAAACAGGGAAGCAAGATGTTCCTTTTGCGACTATAAAATATGCTTGGTATATGATTATGCCAAGAGGTGGTATGGCATAGCTGATGTGTGTACAAATGCAGGCAATTAAAAATGGCAGCCATTTATCGAGTGACGCAGCGAGGGCATTAGCGGTTATATTACTTTGAGAAACAGGTTTTGTCATGTATGACAGAGTGTGATATGGCAGAGATTATTTTAACAAGTGCAATAATAATGTCTCTGTGATGTTTTTCAGATATTAGAGACGCAGGCTCTGTTCCAAAACCTATTGAGCCGCCTACGTAGGGAGCGCTTTAAGGCAGCATAGGTGCAGTCACGACTTGAAGGCGGTTCCAAAAGGTAAGATACTTCGCTTTAGCCAAATTTTAAGGCATTGCATGTATCGCAATCTCAGTATGCACTGCAAGCTCAATGAAAATATCAAAGATGGCGAGAGAAATGTTGATTAGAAATAAATGTCATTATATAACAAAATGTCTGGTAAAAAAGTCTAATTTTAAAGGTATTTTACTCAATATTTTAGTGTGTTCTATATTTTTTTTAATCTGTATAAGAGTAGTATGGAATTAGCTTAGCAATATGCTAACAACAAACTCGACTGAAATCAAATGCATTCGAGTCTTACTCTTCCATATTTGTATGATCAACAGAGTTGCTTCGTTCCACAGTATTCACTAATGTGGTCCATAATAATTATGATGCTGCCTGTGATGTAGACTGCTATAGGCAGTTTTTAAAAACATCATTTCATTTGTAAAGGGCAACTGTACACTCTCTTAATTCAGATAAAGATGCTTAATACATAAATGTATAATAAACGGTGAAGTCACATGATGCCACAACAGTTACTAACTTATTTTGGTTTCTAATCTGGATCCCCATATGTAGGCTACAGAGTAAAGCTGATTTAAAATGAATAAACATGTTGAATTAATAACATAAGACACAAATGCCTGCAATGCTATAAAGTATTACATGCAGATTTGTTAGAGCTAAGTTGCTTGTCCTAACACTATGACTTTGTGCATTCTGTTTAAGAGGCTTGCTGTTCAAAAGTCAAGCATTCAGAAATGCTTTGTCTCTAAAACTAATCAAAAACCTCATTTGAATGCCATTATATAATCTAGTTTTGTAAGAGACTTGAGAGAAATTGTTAGCGTTAAACTCTTATGTTATTGTTATGTAATTTTAGTAACAGTGTTACTTTAATATTATTTATATAATATAACAGTATTCTATTATTGTTTTTAATTTGCCTTTATTTTTATATTTTATAATTATATATTTTATAATTGTAGTACTTCAACTGCAACTTATTTATATCAGTTAGTTGCCAAGGCAACATTTCCTTTGCCCAGGGAATGTTTTGTAAGTTTAGGTTTTCATCTAGTATTTATATTTACTAATATCTATTTTTAAAATAGTTTAAGTTTTAGTTTACAGTAACACTGTTTAGAAGACGTGGGACAAACCTTATATATTTTCTATGGAAATTATTACATTATCATTTATAAAATTAGGATACTATGTTCCATTCGCTCTGAAATTAATGTGTTAGTTCATCCAAAAATGAAAATTCTGTCATTTATTACTCACCCTCATGTTGTTCCAAACCAGTAAGACTTTCGTCCATCTTCAGAACACAAATGAAGATATTTTTTATAAAATCAAAGAGATTTCTGCAACTACCACTACAGGCTTCAAAAAGTTCATAAAGAGATTGTAAAATTAATCCATATGAATTTAGCGGTTTAGTCCACATTTTCTGAAGACACTCGATTGCTTTATATGATGAACAGATTAATTTAGGCTTTTATTCACATATAAATATTGATCAGCGAACATAAACAGAAGCTCAACAGAACCTGGTTGATGCGCGAGAACCAACCTCTTGCTGAAGCTCAAATGTGCTGCGTAACACGAGAATGAACCTCATTGGTTCTTGCTGAAGCGCAAACGTGCTGCGTAACACGAGAATGAACCTCATTGGTTCTTGCTGAAGCTCAAACGTGCTGCGTAACACGAGAATGAACCTCATTGGTTCTTGCTGAAGCTCAAACGTGCTGCGTAACACGAGAATGAACCTCATTGGTTCTTGCTGAAGCTCAAACGTGCTGCGTAACACGAGAATGAACCTCATTGGTTCTTGCTGAAGCTCAAACGTGCTGCGTAACACGAGAATGAACCTCATTGGTTCTTGCAGAAGCTCAAACGTGCTGCGTGACACGAGAATGAACCTCATTGGTTCTTGCAGAAGCTCAAACGTGCTGCGTGACACGAGAATGAACCTCATTGGTTCTTGCTGAAGCTCAAACGTGCTGCGTAACATGAGAATGAACCTCATTGGTTCTTGCTGAAGCTCAAACGTGCTGTGTAACACGAGAATGAACCTCATTGGTTCTTGCTGAAGCTCAAACGTGCTGCGTAACACGAGAATGAACCTCATTGGTTCTTGCTGAAGCTCAAACGTGCTGCGTAACACGAGAATGAACCTCATTGGTTCTTGCTGAAGCTCAAACGTGCTGCGTAACACGAGAATGAACCTCATTGGTTCTTGCTGAAGCTCAAACGTGCTGCGTAACACGAGAATGAACCTCATTGGTTCTTGCTGAAGCTCAAACGTGCTGCGTAACACGAGAATGAACCTCATTGGTTCTTGCTGAAGCTCAAACGTGCTGCGTAACACGAGAATGAACCTCATTGGTTCTCGCTGAAGCTCAAACGTGCTGTGTAACACGAGAATGAACCTCATTGGTTTTTGAGGAAGATCAAACGTGCTGTGTAACACGAGAATGAACCTCATTGTTTTTTGCATGTCAAGCGAACATGCTAGAGTTTCCGTTTACCACAACTGTTGTATGAGTTGATTCATATTTACAGTATATGTGAATAAAAGCCTAAATTAAATCTGTTCATCATATAAAGCGATCATGTCTCTTCTGAAAAATTTGGACTAAACCACGCATTCATACGGATTAGTTTTAAGATCTCTTTATGCATTTTTGAAACATCAAACTGGTAATCTTTATTTGTGTTCCAGAGATTTACGAAAGTCTTACTGGTTTGGAAAGACATAAGGGTGAGTATTTGATGATAACTAACCCTTTATTAGCATGACAATTGAAAGAAATCAACTGTGTTATTTTATGTTTGCGTTTGTCTATGGTCAGTTTGAGCTTCAGTACAGTATCAATATTTCTTCTTTTGGAGAATAATTTGTGTTCATCTACTTAAGTGTAACTTTAGCAGGCAATTAAAGTCACATTCCAGTCACTTAGTGGAAATTCCCTTAGAGTACAATACTGTATAGTTGGAAAAGTATGGTGATATTCATATTTAGGTTTTGTGTCATTAGGATTTAGCTTTTGAACATTCTCTTTGTCCTTAAGTGCAATGCAGAACAATCACGTGCAGTTTTCATAAGAATTATGATTTTGTGGGCTCTTTCATGCAAACTCTTTCCTGAAGTCATTGAATAAAAGTGTTGATAGACATATCCAACTGATAAAGCCATCAAAATGCTATATAAATATTGCTGCAATATCTATTTTACGGTATCTTATGATCCTCTTTTCAGTTCCACCCACACTGTCTACGCTGAAAGCAACAGATAATCTCTAATACTCTCTTAAATACCCATGTTTAAAAAATCAGGGCAGTTGTGTCTAATTTGCATTAGCATTAGCATTACATATTTAAAAAATTGACTAAAGAGGACATTTACATATGAAAAAATCAAAGCGCCACTAAAATGGACTTAAATATCTGGCAAAGCGCCAAAAGCACTGGTTAGTCCCCATCAAGGCGATTACCACACATTGGGGAACAGAAGAGCAGACTAGTTCCCTGTGTAATCTAAAAATCCAAATGTCACATCTGTCAGACCATATTAGCATATTTCACGGGTGAGGCATCATACGTTGTGCTAAAGAAGCAACTCTACTACAGAATAGCTGGCACAATAAAACTACACAGTAAAAGCTATGACAATGTTTTTTTTCTTTGATTGTATCAAAGTAAGACAATTGTGTTTATATTGATTGATAAAGCTGAAGGTGTTTGTGAACATTATAACTATGAAAAATGAATAAAGCGCCTTCACTGATAAGGGATAAAGATAGTTAAGCTTGTGTTGTTGCACAGCTTACGACTGACCCGACCTTTACCGAAAGTTGGCACAACAGTCATGACATGCCATCTCTCAGCTTCTGCCTCTGCTTTGTGTTCCAGCAGACAGCGTCGTGTGCCAAAACTTTTCAATCATTGTCCCCCCAAACGGGCCAAAAAAGAGCATGTGTATGCTAATTATCTAAGAAGACTTTTGTATGTTAACAAATTGCTGAAAGTCAGTTTACTGGAAGAGATTTGCATGTCTATTTAGGCAAAAAAGACATGCTCCACTCATTAACGCCACACATTACCTGCTTTTACTGTCATTTTGCAAATGTTTTTTCACATCCTACTTGTTTGATCGAGGTTGGAAGTTCAAGAATGAGTGGATAATGAAAAAGAAATGTTGCATTTAACAACAAAACTTTAACATTCACAAATTAGGAACTGATAGTTGTATGCTTACATGTTAGAATGCTGATGTTCAAAGATGTTTAGGTTTGTCACGCATGCTAACATGCTAATGGACATGATGTTTTGTTGTGTAATGAAAGAACACTATTGATTCGAGGAGGAATCTTGGCTTTCTAATCATTATACTGATGCCAGACGTCCCCCAGTGCATCGAGAGGGAGACCCTTACTCTTCCAAACAGCCTCTGAGAACAGTGAACGTGCGAATGGGTTTTTCAGGCACACCTCACAGAGGTTGTAAGGAATGCACAGCACTCGCACCCTAAAATGGCCGAAACGCCGCCATTTTGTTTTCCCACTATTTTGCTTTGCGGAATAGCAGAATCAGCTTTGTTAAAAGCTACAGGAGACAGCTGGGGAAGCCATGTTTTACATCGTCTGTTTACTTCAAAAGCATAGCTTACGCAATGTTGTCTTGTTGGAATGAGCTCAGATTTTGGCAAAACGGGCGCGAATTCCTGGCGAAGGATCAAGCCTTTTTTTTCTTCATGATCCAATGCCAGCCTCGCTAGAATGAGTGAGTAATTTAGCTTTGGCTTTCAAAATTAGCGCTTCCCTTTTAGCCTGAATCCTGGTTCAACTCCTCACAGTTCCCTGGTCTTTTTCATGTTTGATCGTTTTTCCGACTCAAATAAGCACCGCTGACTCGAGTCTGGAGAACACACATGCTGAGCTTTCAACTACTGTTCTTTTTCGGCAACTACATAGAAATAAGTAGCTCTGTGATCTATGGCAGAACCATTCGGGTTACGCGTCTGAATGACTGAAGTCAGACCGTTGAAGTCTTAACATAGATTGACGACAAAGTGAACTTTTTTTGACACCTTGCATTAAATGATCAAATATCACACCAAGTGGCATCTGCAAACAAATGCTGCACAATCTTTCCTTTTAACCAGCTGGTGTCAAGATGATTTGTAGTGGATGTATGAAGTCAGTTCTCCTTAAGTTCACACAGCAGGTGTTGAGAATCACATTAACTATGAACATGATGCACTAATGTTTGACAACCAGAAAGTGTTCATATGCTCTTGCCGAATTCCGACCATTGTAAAAAAGAAGCACATTTAAGTACAGAATACTTTAAAAAAAAGAGTACTTATTGCAGATATAATAATATCTTTAAGTGTGTACTGCTTGTAATGTTTTCAGACACTTTTGTGTCATGTATTTAAAGATAATTGTAATTACACATTTAAAATGACGACGCTATTTATATTAACTTTAAATGATAGTCATAGTCATGATAGTGTACTCTCTCTAAATGCACTTAAGTGGCCTTTTCTCATTAATGTAATATTATCTGCAAGTACTGTTTTTAAAAATAAACTGTTAAGATTTGAAGTACACTACAAGTGCGTATTCAGCACTATTAAACCGATTTTTTTTTTTTTACAAGGGTAAATATACTTGCTCAAACTGTTATGTGGAGTCCAGCTACAACCAAAGTTTGACTGTACAGTTGTGCTAACCATCTCTCTCTCTCTCTCGGCAGGAATGAATCCAGCGGTCTGCTGTCTGACGGGTTGACGTCTGTTCTGCTGTCCTTGGGGCTGAGGTAGTAGATTGAATAGTTGTGGAGCACGGTGCTCTCTCACTGAGATAACTATACAATCTACTGTCTTTCCTAAGGCGACAGCCAAATCATCCACAAACAACATGGACCCGTTCGACCACCTCACGCACTTCCTACAGTCTGCAGTCGTCCAATGATTCGGAGAGGATTTTCAACATATTACAGAAGTAAAATGGGTTGTGATAGATGTTTCATGTTGACAACATAGGATTGCACTTTGGTGTCCGGACAGGGTGAGGTAGTAGGTTGTATAGTTTGGTGGGAGGGATCAAACCCTGCTCAGGTGATAACTATACAGTCTATTGCCTTCCTTGTGGTACCAACTATCTGCCCACTAGCTGAAACTCCCTGAAGTTTATAGTTAGAATATAGTTATCGTTACGGTTATCGTTATTGGTGTGAACGGGACTTTAAAGCTGCATGTTTGTGTGCATTGTGTAACAGGCCTAACATTTTACCTAACAAGCCTCAACAACATCTGTGTGTCTGATGCAAGCTTAACATGCTGATCTAGCATTACAGATTAAATGAGATTTACTGAGCTCAGGTTTATGGCTTTATCAATATTTTAGCTTTTCTGTTGGCTTGTGATCAAACAGGATTTTCACACATCATAACAGGAAATCCAGTTTCAATCAGACAATACAAATGGCCTTGTTCTGTGAATGGAAAGATATATAAATGCACAATGTGCATTACATGTTCTTGTTCTATGAATAAAATCGTTTTATTCTCAACACATTTTTGACTTTCTTTTCATTTTAAGTTAATGTTGAGCAGTATACAGTCATCTTGTTTAAAGGCAGTCTTGTTTAGCAGAAGTTAGAACTTAACAGATACTGTATCTTTGTTGTGCAAACCTTATAAAAAGGTATCAAACAAACACAATGTATAACCATATAGTATTTTGTAGGCATGTACTGTAGTTTCAGGAGCCTTCGTTGGCATAAAGGATCAGAGCTTTAGAAATCCTCCTAATCACATAGTCTGTGAATGCACATGATTCTTGAACCATTTAAAAAATATGGCTTTATGGGTGAAAATTATATTTAAAGGTACACTGTAACTTTTGGCCTTTTTAGCGATTAAAAAAACAAAACTGCATGTATTTTGTGGAAGAACATTGTTTTGGTTGTGCTTCGGCTCTGCGTGACTGCGGATGAATACGGTTATCTTACTGCTCATAAAACATTCACTACTCGGCTTAAAAGATAAAACCACTTTAGATGGAAAGGATTTCAAGCTGACTATAGATGTTACTGTAGTTTTACCCATTAATAGACACGGAACTTCCTTGAAAGTAACAACCATAATGAAATGAGCCTTTCACAACAGATAATGCTTTACAATGAACTCTGTTAGAGAGCTACATATGGAAATGTATCTGTTCAATAAAATACCTTGCTCAACTTTTGAGTAATAAAAACACCATCTCTGTATCGCTTTTACAATTCAAATCTTCAGGTATCGCTATCTCTGAAAAGCCACGGCAATGTTGATTCTTGTTTTATTGCGAGGTCTGTCGCCGTCCTCTTTTTGCCAGCAGACTCTCCTCTGTTCGGTGTTTATTTAAAACGGGTGATTCCCCAGAGGATTGAGATTTAGCTGATTCATGTCAAGCTTTCTCGCTCGCTGTGACAACTAAACTCTGTCACTCCCACACCAGAACCACATCAAAGTAGCCGGAGCAAGTTTTCGAGACACGACGAGACACGCACAGGTGAGTGAGGCATGTTTCCCAGCAAAACCATCCCTAGGTCTAAACGATAAACACTTAATAGTGAATCTGGGTAAGACAAAAATACGTTTTGGAGGAAGGATTGATGTATTTTGTTCATTTTGATCAAAAAGGTTAGCCTAGTTACATACCTTAACTTCTGAAAGGATACATTGATGTTTAGTCTGGAAACAAACTTAGTGACATCCCACTGATTATATAACTATATAATACAGTATATCTAAATATATAACATATTTCTTATAACACATATATACATAATGAATTGTATACAACAACGGCACACCAGTACTGTAAATCTAATTAAAGCAAAACTCTAAAAGTCAACATCCTCAACCCATAAGGTTAGTCATATACTTCACTTGATAGACTACCCTCATAAACATACCAAGTTACTCACAAAGTTGGTTGGCAACAAATGTATCTGTGCACAAATATCACCATGTAAACTTTGGTCTAAGGCCCTGCATGTTACAGCTGTTAACCGAACACATGAACCATATCAACAAAATGACATTGGCATTCAATGACACTAATCACACAATTAGTATACGAGTACATACTGTAGAAACATAAACATTTATAAACAGTTCAGAGACAAACTTGTTAAAATGAAACAAAACTGTACTTTTGTAGTCAAATATGTGAAAACATTATAATAGTCACTTTGAGAGGTAACTCAATTGTAATTGTTTTATTAGCTCCCTTTTTTGTCCTTCACACCAATAACTGAGAGTCTATCCTGTTAAATTTATGGTAAAAATTTTAAAACAAAAAAAAACTAAAAAAAAATCTAATAAAAATTTTCACACAGTGACGTATGGGAATGTACTATTACTGTTTTACATCAATTATCGGATGAGAGTTTTTACTTACAAAACACAATGAACTATTTTATGAACAATATTTTTTTTTTTACTTGAATTAGCTTTTTTATTTTTACGCTATTCTGCCAAAAAAAGAGAAGAAATGTATATTGTATTGTTATCTAATATAATATTTCACCACACATGGTAGGCTAAATTAATCACAAAGCTTACTGTATCATATTTAATACACAAAGGCCTCTATAATTATCAACCTGATCAAAACTTGCCTGAAAAAACAGTTCACAATCTACATCATCTGATTTATAGCCTATACTTATATGTATTCAGGTTGTGGTTCACGTGTCTTTTTGCTGTGAAATCTTTACCGATTTTTATAAAGTAAACGTAAGAATAACTTATTGTTATATTCTTACTAATATTTCAAAGACGAACACTTACTGGACTGAAGCAACTTAGGTTAACTTGATTATCCATACAATTTTTTTTTTAAATGTGAGTATCAAATATGATCTTTCAGGCTTTGAGGAACATATTTGTTCATCTCTCAATCATAATTGGATTGCATTGCATTATATGCTACGCATTTAAATATCATCTGACTAAGACGTATTATATTGTAGTATCAATATAGTCTCCAATATACTGTACCGTCCAGGGCTTCAGACTGCATTTTGCGACTATTTTTCCTGCCGGTTTGACAAAATGTTGTTATATTGGTCACACTGGTGCCACAACCACGTTGCCCAACTGATAAGAGCTGCCATTTCTGTTGCATTTGAGAAACATCAAACGGCAAACGAAACAAAAGAGCTCGTTTGAGCTGGGCAGCGCGGGATGTTTATCAGCTCGGACCAATAATAGACAAACTTATGCCATGAATGAATAAGTTATAGAAGGCTTTTCAGTCCACAAATCACCAACATTCACCATGGGTTTAATGTAGTAACGCTAACTGTAACCATGGTATTGTGGCGGAAATGGTCGAATGTTTTTACATTATTCATATCAGGGTTCGCACAACCTTTTGAGAGTGAAAATCAAGCACTTTTCAAGGACTTTCAAGTGCTTCACACAACTTTTTCCCAGCACTTCAAAGCTCTAAATGTGAATAATTGCATGCAGGCTGATTTAAGGTGTGCCCCTAAAATTTCTGCTTGTGCTCTTAATATTTTTACTGTACAGTGCTCCTAGAAAGAAAAGTTAGTCTGGAGGCCTGCCGTCTCTCAAAGATCCATTCAGAACTGTATTACGCAGTGACATTTGGTTTATCTGCCTGATTCATGAACCAGTGGTTTCGATGTGGTTTGATGCCCAGCATTCTGTTCTCCAGGCTGGGATCTCCACGAGGGACTTGAGAAATCTCTTTGTCCTCTCCAGCAGAGAACATACCGTCTCCAGATCTCCAGGTAGGCCTCCCTGATCTTTATGATACGAAAGGCGTAAACCACAGGGTTCACCGCTGAGTTGGCGTGAGAGAGGAGTATTCCCGTGTAGAAAGCGATCTGGGGGACGCCTTGTGGGCCCGTTGAAAGCAGTACACAATTCATGAGATGCAGAGGCATCCAACATGCTGCAAACAGCAGGAGAACCAGAGCCAGAGAACGTGCCAGCCTCTTCTCCTTGACTAGAAAAGCCCTTAGTTTAGATTCAGCGGGCGCCGAAGTCTCGTCTTCCCTCCGGAGGCGTTTACGGAGACTGTAGAAGACCAGAGAGTAAAGAAGAGTCATGACTGCCAAGGGGAGTAGGATGCAGCCCAGGTAGTTGAAGTAGACCATATAGGGAAGCGGGATGACAGCTAAAAAGGTGCAGTTGATATGGGAAGAGTTAAGGAGAGGGGAGGACAGGGAATGGCCGTTGTGCCAACCAAAGAGAGGGGTGAAACCCAGCAGACAGGATATCAACCAACACAGGACTACTGCAGCCCATGAACGCTGCTCAGTGGCGATCTCTTTGTACCTGCAATCACAGAGCATTTGTTCATAAATGTCAGCCGCTATACTTAGCGGGACACACACTTAACCTAAATCAAAATTCCTTCAAGTCATTGTCAAGTCATACAAATGCCTCTCAGGCATGCAAGTGCAGCTCTTATCTCTTTGAATGGGGAAACATCGAATTCTCCAAAACTGTTCGCCAAGCTTACAATTAAATTTCATATTTGAAATCACCAATGAGATCTGACAACAACTATGTAATAAATTTTGTTTCTAAACGCTCGAATCATGACAGAAAACGACTTTTTTTCAGGCTGGATCAAGCTCATGCGCAGTGGAAGTGCAAGTCTGACTGACTCTGGAGCTTCTAATGGCTGCAGTGACGCAATGACTTTACCAATCCGCGATTGGCTCTTATTTAGAAGGCGGGACTTATTCCGCCATATTGAGCGTTGCACTTTTCCCCATTCAAAACAATACGAGTGACGCGTCTTGTGTAATTCTAGTCTTTGCCTAAATCTACCACCCTTGTGGAAAAGAAGTTCACTTTGATATATGTGCGAACTGCATGAAATGTTTTTGGACACATAAATGCATGGTATTTACAATTAAATGAAAATCTATTACAGTTTAAAATTATATTAAATGCAATTAGTTTTTTTGACCCACTTAAGCAGCACTGTAAAAAAATCCCGTTGTTTTTACGGAAAGCTGTGGTTTACAGAACAATACTGTAAAAATCACATCAAACCGTAAACATACTTACAGAGTAACATGTAAATTTAACATTTTAAACATGTGAATTCAACATTCTGTTGAAGTATTAATACTGTATCTGTTTTTTCCACTGTAAATTATACAATGACATTAAATACAATACAATAAAATTACATTAAATGTACCGTTAGATCTATCACAGTTATTTACCGTATATAGTAAGGAAACTGTTTTATAGTTTTTCACTGTAGCATTTTTACAGTCTTTTACTGTTAAAATCACGATCATTTTTTACAGTGAGGACTTAATTACATCTTTATATGTCATTTCATAATCACTTCTATTGTTTTTGATATATGGTTAAAGTTACTGCTGAATGTACTGACAAGCATTTATGTCAATTCTATTGAAACTTTTATCTCATGTAGAATATATTTAAATATATTTGTTATTGCACATTTTTAATGATGAAGTTGTAATTTAGTACATGTAAAATATATTAACTATAAATGTAATATCGAATAACACACTAGAGTTAAAATTAATGAGCAATACTTTAAATGTGCTTTAGTATGTTAGTCAGCTCATCAAAATAAGTGTACTTCTTTAAGCACGACAATAGTCTATTAACATAATAACATAATGACTTAAAATGCACTTTAAAGTAAAACTTTAATTTGACATTATTACAAGCTCTTTTTTAAAGTGTACTTAAGTGTGTTCAGAAACGGTCATTAAAGTGTACAGGCGTTTTATTTCACTAATATTAAATTATATGCAAGTATATATAAAAAAATCTCATTTTTATGATTTTTAAGTATTCACATTCAATACAATAAAGCACACTTCTTATTCATCATAAGGGTAAGCATTCTGATCTAGTACTTCTAGTACTCCAAAATACTAAACTATAAACAATATTGATTTTTAATCATGACATTTGACTCGTCACTGTGTTAACACCATGCAGGCCTGATATCTGATTTTATGTTTGGGTTGATTATTATGTGTTTCTCATTGAGCTCTGGATGTGGGAAAAGAACGTTATGTGTCAGTTGGGCATACAGTCAACAAGTGCCATATTGTTTAGATAAATGCAGTATAATAAGTGTGAGAACACTGTTTATTGGACACAGGACATGAACTCTGCAAGGCCTTTGTACGTTATATAAAACTGAGAAATTAAAAGCTTTGTATTTTTTTACAGTGTTTTTCTATTAGTGAGTGTAACAAGTGCCACTTCAATTGTATCGTTTGCTAATTAAATTGACCCAAAAATGAAAATTTTCTTATTTTATTTAGGCTATACCCTTATGTCATTATCTCATATGTTGATGTTGATATGTTGATGTTGATATTTTCCATTAAAAGAAAATGAGGCAATGAAGCCCCACAGGCTATATCATAACTTGTTATAGGCTATTCTAGGTTATATTGACTTATTATTCAATGTTTTGCAGTGAATTTAATATTTCTCAATCCACTGTCCTTCCACATTAAAAAACAACAACAACAACAACAACCTCAGAAAACAGAAGGCTACAATATGACACTATAGCCTAACATTAGCAGGTTAGTTTGTTGATTGCTTTTCGTTTGTATTACTGTATTGTATATATCTGTGAAAGAAGAACATTTATTTTACTTTTGCATTATTAGCATTATATAATGCGGTTTCAAATCAAAACAGATATGAGTAACACTTTGCATGACACGTGTTTAGGGTTTGAAATAAACACGAGCCAACCCGCCAAATGTGGATGAAAATCAACCGTGACGGTTATGAACACACTAGCCAATTTGGCGGGTTCTGATTATGTTGTGTCAGTTTCCATCTCCATCAGAGTTTCATTTCATAGGCGACCCCCGTCCCATAAATGGACTCGGAGAAATGTCGCACATCCAACACTTTTGCGCCCTCTAGCGTCTATATTGCGACACTGCTAAAGTGCCTATAATGCAGTGCTTTATGAGAAACATCTACAGTCAATTTATTGACGTGAAGGGCATGGCAATTTTATCATCATAAAATGATATTGCTGTGGTATAACTTTTTCATCATGATGATATTTTGGAACATAGTTTTCATTATCATTGTTGGACATTTTGGGAGTAAAAATTGAATAGGCTAGTTGTGATTTTGTTAATCTTCTTCTGGCATATTTCTGATACGTTTGTTTGGCTAGTAGAATGGCCGGTTCTGAAAGTCCCCATGAAATCAAAATAGATTTTCTTTTTTTTTATGAGTAGGTATTGATATTTATTATAAATTATCCTTATAATTATAAATTATAAATTATCATCATTCTTTTCTTTTCTTTTCTTTTTTTTTATTTCTGTGCCCTCATAATTTGTTTTCAAAATAAACCAGTGCTATGCAGTGCTTCTCAAACTGACTAGGAACTGTAGGTGCATTCACGCCATGTTGTAATTACCCGTATTTACGATATTTCAACTTGTAAAAAGCGTCCATGTCCTCGTAGAGCTGGTAATTACAGTTTGTAAGGTGGGAATTTTCTGAGAGCTCCTACTTGTACCACCTGGCCACTGCAGATTAATTGAGGTGTTGATAGTTTTGCCATAGAAACGCATAATTCGAAGTCCGATGACGTGAACAACTTTGAATAGAACATCATGTGTTGTCATCTCGACATGATGTGAATGCATCACGTGTTTGCTGGTTCTGACTGTTAACATAAGATTGCCAAAAGTTCTTACCTGAGAGGTATTGATACCCGCAGGTATCGGTCCACAGCAATAGCCAAAAGAGACAACACAGATGCTTGGGTCAGCACCAACACCACACAACTGACCGCCAGACAGGCCTGGAATGGGATCTCCACCCACCCGTCCACCAGCACAGCCAGTGGCACTGCCACCGACCCTACCAGGAAATCTGCCACGGCCAGAGAGACCACAAAACAGAAGGTAGGCTGACGGAAAGTCCGCGTCAAACACACGGCCCAAACCACCAGCACGTTCCCCAGGCAGCAAGCCACAGCGATGGCGAGCTCCAGAGAGGTGTAGATCAACCAGGCCATGAGGAGAGCAACCAATACAAGGACAACGAGCAAACAGAACAGAGTCTCAGTCGAGATGGAAAAATCTGAAGATGGTTCTGAAGAAGCCTGTGACCATCTGGTCTGCTCTCCTCCACACACACACACACACCCCTGATCTTCAGTATGCATCTCTAAGGGTCTCATTTCCACTTATATGTCTTCTGAATAGACAATATTATTCACTGTCACATCTGTATTTCATCAACTAATTCCATTAGAAGGCGGACAAAAATAATGATGTTAAATCCCGAGTCACAATCAAAATGTTGGAAAACGTGCTGCTTATTTTAGTTCTATCACACTAACAACCACAGCTTCAAAGTTATCTTTAGCCTCTACAATACTGGCGAGATACTGTTTGTGCAGCAATAAACATTTAATACAGCAGTATGCTACATTTGTCACGTGACCAGATCACATGCAAGTTTAATTCATAGGGTCTTCACCTCGGAAATAATGTGTTTTTAATGCAATTTCTGAGGAACTGTTTGTGGTCAAACAATATAATGAGTCACAAAAACAAAAAAACAAAAAAAGTTATAGTTGATATTACTTCCAGTAGTGTAAGGTGGTGTGGTAACAGAAGCGCATGGAGAAGATTAGGGGTAGAAAAACAAAAACAGTATTTATTTTAATAAACAAAACATTCAGTAGATGCAAGGAGACTAAATACCAGGAACTTAGGAGATCACATACCAACATGAACAAATGAAAACTAACATGGAGTAACTGATACACAGGGCTTTAAATACACAGACAAAGGAAACTAGATGAGACAAAGGTTAAACTAATAAGTAACTAAGGCAACTAACTAGGGAGTAATCAGGGACTAAACTGGAAGGGAATACAAGAAAATGAAGCACAAGTACAAAATTACTACTAAATGACATATCTCTCGGAAAGCGTGTCCTCACAGTGTCTTAATCTCTAACGGCGGAGAGGGGAAGGTGGTTTAGGAGGTGGGCAAGCAGCTGGTACAGATGGGGACCTGGAGGAGACGGTAGAGGGAGACACCAAGCAGGAGGCAACAGAGGGATGAACTAGTGTGGAGCATGGGCGATGGGTCCAGGCAGCACCAGAGGACTGACTGATGGATGCGGAGCCGTCAGAGATGGAGACCCAGGTGGAGCTGAGAGGAAGATGATCTAGAGTGACACTGAAGGTTTGGGAGGCCAAGGCTATGTCTCTCACCTGTGGGACCAAGGTGTAGATAGAGCACCCGGAAGACCAGTGGGACATCGGAGGGAGCGAGGACACAGGATGAGCTGGAGGGAAGGAGGAGCCCAATGGAGCTAAAAGGATGGAGGGCTGAGGCGCAGCCAGAGGCCCGGGAAGTCGACGGCAGGACCAGGACACCGATGGACCAAGGCAGAGCAGGAGGATAGAGGGAGCCCAAGTAATGACAGACCACGGTGAACCAGAGTGAGCGTGAAGCCAAGGCGGAGCAGAGGGACTAACAGGCCGAGGTGGAGTCATGGGCCCAGAGAAGGTGCAGCCGGGGAATCCGCCTCACAAGGCCAAGATAGTGTTAGAGATGTCCGAGGGGGAGCCAAAGAGCTGGAGGGAGCCAGTGGATAGGGCTGAGCTGATGAGTTGAGCAGTACCAGCAGGGAAGGCGGATCCAGGGGAGTGGATGGAGCCAGTGGAGAGGGTGGGGCCAGTGATGGAGGAAGGAGGAAGGACCAGTCCATGCAAGAAGCCAAATGGGACAGGCTAAGAAGGAATGATATCGGGGTTGGGGACTGTGGTTAGGAACTGGCTCCGTGGTCCACAAATCAATGAGCCATAGCTCCTCTTCTGCCTCTGGGAGTTGTTCAGCCTCTGAGAGAAGCTGGCAGGAGGATGGCTGGAGGTGGTACTGGATCGGGGGAGTTGGAGTTGATGTTGTCCACCTCCAAAACTCCCATGGTGAAGGAGGATCCACACACCCATAAGGTGTAATCGGAGAAGTCGATTAAGGGACATGGCCCTCCTTCAATAGCAGTACCTGCTCCAATATGCCGTCCATCCTGCTCCAGCAGAGGTACTTGAGTGCCTCATCGTCCCACCGTGCCTCATGGTACAGCTCCAAGAACTCCTCCACATACTTCTCCAGTGAGCATCCGCTTTGTAGCACAGTCCATTTTTTTCTTTTCTCTTATCACTTTTAGGTCAGGTCTTCTGTAAGGTGGTGTGGTAGCAAAGTGCTGTGCTGGGACTACGAACCAGATCATATCATGTCTATCAACGAGTGCCCCTCGACTTAAGTTTATGGAACTTATGCTTAAGTTTCTTTCCTCCAGGCATGAGACTGTACTGCACCCCTACTACAAGTTTAAAGTCAAATGCAGTGTGGCAACTGAGGGTGCTTTTGTTTATAGTGGTGTGCAGACATTTTCCTATGACAGTAAACTTGTATTTGACCCGTAAGAACTCCAAATCAGTATTGTCATGAGGTGAGATCTCATTAAAGACCAAACAAGGCCAAGTTGAAATCTAAATCCTACAAAAAAGAACAGGGAAATATATCACTTGAGTTCCATTTTTAGCCAATCAGAAAATGTGTTACACACACACACACACACAGCTGATGCAACTGGTTTCTGGTTGTGATCACTGTTATGATGATACATTTCTCAGCTCACTGAAAGGTCCTCCTGGGTCAGAAGAAATTTGGGATTAGACATCAAAAGGACATTTTTGTCAGTGTAGTTGTTCTGATTACACAAATCTTCTGTTATTCTCTATTATTGGGACCTTGCTGACATTTCACTCCCTCCATCTGCTGGTCAGTGTTCATTAATGCATCTTGTTTATTTAAAAGAAGTGTTTTGTATTCCTACGGACAACAGGGGGCAGTGCTGCATTTGAGTCTTCATCAGCCAAAGCCTCTGATGGACAGACAGTTGTGGTCAGTGAATGAAGCAGTTAAAAGGAGACGAATGACTGGGAGAACTGAAAATACTTAAAGATCAAGTTTGAGAAAAAAACAATTAAGAAATGCCAAAATGAGATTCAGTTCTCCTCAAAGAACTGGCAAAAAAAAAAAAAAAAGATTTTTTTTTTTTTTTTGTGTGTTAAAGATTGTGTCTTTGATATAAATCTAAAATATATATATATTTTTAAAATCTAAATATTTTAAATCTAATTCAGTCAATGTTTAAATGTTTCATAATGATGAATTTTAGACTGAAAAGGAATACAAGTTTAGTAAAAAAAAAAAAAACTCTATATTTTGGAAAATGTTGAAACCGTGTCATACTGTATAATACTAAAATTTAATAAAATTTCAGGAGGTTTTTGAAGATTGTATAAGCATGTTTAACCAAACTGTATGTGAAACTGTGCTATTAAAAAAAAAAAAAAAAAAAAAAAATCTAGATTGAAATTAAAACAGCATTTCTCTGTATGATGTTTCTACATGTTAGAGCACCATGATGAACAAAACACTTTTTTTTTATTATGCAACTCATTTCAAATACAAACCAAAAAAGGTCTGTCAGAACACACATTTTTATAACTTCTAACCTGGATATTTTTTCATCAAAACTTTATATAAGAAGTTAAACTATAAAGTAACACTATGACCTGCACAGCTTGTCACTAACATTCAAGGAATATGCAAGAATGAAAAAAAAAAAAACACAAAAAACAGCTTCATCAGTCTCATTTCAAAATGTTCATTTTGGATCCTAAATGAACGTCATAATTAGTACTTCAACATGATTGCAAAACTAACATTGATTTTACACAACAGTACTGTAAACAGTAATTTAAGTTTCATAGAAAATTGTATATATAGTTTTAAATTTTAATGTCTAATAAATTAGACTATAATTGTAACAGTTTGTGTGGTTTTAACAGAAAGCCACTGGCATGAGACAAACAACATCTTTCTCTACTCGACAATCATTAACAGTTCTGTTGTAGTGGCGGTTTCCAGAGTACACATGCTTTGCATATGTGGCCATATGTGCGTGAATATGTATACGGTGGGCATGTGGTAAACTGCCATCAGATGGAGCATAGGGCTTTGTCAGAGATATTGTCATGGTGAGGCTTATGTGAGAATTCCAGTGTGGCCAGTTTTTTGTTTTTTGTTTGTTTCATCTGTCTATAGAACGTTTGAAAAGTAACTGACACTACTGGAACTTCAAACGGGACGGGTTCTATGGTCAGATGAAACCAAAAAAGTAGCTTTTTTGGCAGCAAACACTTCATGTGGGTTTGGTGCACACAGGGACAAAAGTACCCTTTGTGTAAAATGAAATACTCTGCTGTATCTTTAATGCTGTGGGCCTAATTTTCTGCCAGAGGTCCTGGACATCTTGTTAGATACATTGCATCATGGATTCGATCAAATACCAACAGATAAAAAATCGAAACCTGTCAACCTCTGCTAGAAATCTTATAATGGGCCGTGGTTGGATCTTCCAACAACAAAAATGGGTCACTGAGCACAAAACCAATCATCTGCAATAGCCATCCCAGTCCCTGACCTGAACCCTATAGAAAATGAGTGGGATGAACTGAAGAGAAGCAGCGCAAACATGGATCTGGGAATCAGAAGGATCTGGAGAGATTCTGTATGGAGGAATGGTCTCTGATCTCTTGTCAGGTGTTCTCCAAACTCATCAGGCATTATAGGAGAAGACTCAGAGCTGTTATCTTGGCAAAAGGAGGTTGCAAAAAGTATTTAATAAAAGGGGGCAAATAATTGTTCCCAATGTGTTTTGGAGAAAAACATTGATTTCATAATGTGATTTTCCCCCCACTTTCACTTCAATGAAAGGTTAGATTTTTGCATTTTTTTTAAATAAAATATCAAAAGGATATACAATGCAGATTTATTTTTTACAGCCATCTTTGATCATATTTACCAAGGGGGCAAATAATTCTGTCCAGCACTGTATGTTGTCAGGTCGGTTCAGTCATATTAATACTTGGGAAAAAAACTGATCATGAACAAAACATTTTCACAACTTTGCATGTAAAGATTAATTTATTCAGGCACATCAGGTGTCAACATTTAATGGCATTAAAAATTCATTGAAATTAGCACAAAAATTTGCGAATATTTTATATATAAAAAACGGATTCACAACTACATATAACGCAGTGTAATGGTTAACAATCCTCAGATTTACACACTTCAAAGATCACCTTCAACTTCATAGAATTCCATGTTATTCAATGTACATAAAAAATCCCAAATTCAATTGAGCCTCAATTAAGCCAAATACTATTATAAAATCAGTGTTTTAAGTCCACATTACATTATGAACATTAAAAAGGCGAACCCATCCTCTGTAAAATACTCAGTATTTATTTACTCTTTCCCAGCTAGGAGAAAGTCTTGGTGGATGGAGCACATTAACTACCCGTGAATCTCTACGAGTTGTTCTGAAGGCCTCTCAGTGTTCTCTCAGTGAACTGATAGGTAAGTTTACGCTTCACTTTGCAGATCTCTCCTGTTCGCGAATAGTTTCGCAGGGCACGGGCCATTTTCTGGTACGTCATGGTTTTCCGGTTGCCCTTGCGTCTGCCCCACATCTCTGCCAGCTTTTCCTTGTTCTGGGAGGAGAACTGGAACGTTCCGCTGTTAGACTGAACCCACCAAATGCAGCTCCGCATGTCTGGTGTCTGTAGCATCTCATATAAGAACTGGAACAGGCGCTCTTTCCTTTTACCTGAGAAATGTCAATGGTTTAGTGACTGTTAAATAGCAGAATGTAACATTTACGCATCTGTCTGTCTGTCTATCTGTTTGTGTGTCTATGTAATCACTCAAGCAATGAAAGGTCAATGCACAGTCTATTATCAAGGCCTATTATTATTATTAAAAATGATCCTATATAGTGCCCAGATAGCAACATAGTGTTGGCCCAGATCCGGCCCACATCTGGTTCGTGTGGAATCCACGTGTACCAGATGTGGGCCGGATCTGGGCCAACACTATGTTGCTGTCAGGGTGATGTCCAAATCGATCGAACCAAAGCCAGTGTAAACCACTTGACTGTAAGGGTAACTCGATTTGGAAGAAAAAAACACAAGGTGGGCGACATGTTGGAAACATAAACACAACATTTGACACTAAATAAAGTCAAAAGAGCCCAGCCAAGTCTGTCTCAATGATATTCAGTTCTATAGATATGACTCCTCAATGTAAGTGGGATTTTATGCCCATGTTAATTGAAGTTGTTTTTGGACCCCATTGACTTCCCAGTCTGTTGTGTTCCACAGAACTTGAGTAAATGAGTTAGAATTGATCATTTATTGGTGAAACATTCCCTTTTAATAATTTTTTACCAGTCCATTTTAAACTGACTCACTAAAACGAATCGACTGCCCCAAAACCAAAATGAAAATATAGGACAAATGAAGGCCTACTAATGCTGTGTTTTACCTGAGAGCGGCGCTAGTGCCATAGAGTCATACACAATCTGTCCCTTCCTGTCAGAGGTCGGAGATGGGGGAAATTCTTGGCATCCAGAACTGGTGGACAGCGAATCTGAATCACTGCATTGGTTTCTGTCATACTGGCAGTGTCCCTAAAAACATAGACTGTTATTAACATCCACGCATAGGTCAAACTACATATGACTGTAATCTTATTAGTGTTTATGTCTGGTGAGACCTACCCAGTCGTTGTGACTTGACTGAGAGAGCCACGTCTGCTGCTGCTGAGGCTGTTGTTCATGAGTCTCATCTGTTCCTGGTACTGCACTATAATGCCATTCATATGCATAACGACCAGACCAGCTGTTCTCTATGGAAACACATCAATCATTATTATCACATATGCTGCTCGCTACAATCAACAACACATACTAGCTGGAAGAAGTTGTGGTTATTTTGGATGGTAAAGCACTTTATCCAATCCAACTTGGCAGCAACAAATACCATTTGTAGGCTGATTCCCATGAAAAGTGTAATACTGTTAATCTGTAGCACTTTCAAAACATTGCTGTTTACTTGAGCATCTGACCAGCCTGACACAGCAACAGCTCGGTCAATCGTGTGAGTTTGGGGGCGGGGCTAGCTGTCTGACTGACCAATGGGGGACGTGGAGAAGGTAGACCTGTTTATAAACTGTGTGACTGTGTTTATACAGGTTTTTCTGTGGCTAAAAGATCACACAATTCAGAAGTAAGTACTTTTTTATTGCTAAATTCCCACTGTTTTTACAGTTTCTCCTCTCTAAACTAAACTGTTATAATCTGAGGTGTGGAATCCACGTCTTGAGACAAATAACAAAGCTTTGTCAAAGAGGAAATTACTAACCTTACAAAACTGAAAGTGCACTTCCATTCAATTCAAAAAGGAGAAGTGGCCCTTCCCTCAGTGGTCTCCTATGGTGTTTTAGTTTCGATTGTAAAACACTCACCTGCCATACTGTGCTCCTCTTGGTTTCTCCTCTGGACACATGGCGCGGACATCACCTCCACCGAGTGCTCCTGCAGGTATTCCTCAATCATGTCGAGGTCCAGGTTCCCTGACAACGCCTCTCTAGGGCCCAGGTCTTGGAAGTATTGAACCTGTAGCATGTAAGCAAGCATTAAATCAGATGCAGTACAGACATTACACAATGAGCATCAGTGGAATAATGGGTAAAATAAAGTTAAATATTTCAGTTTCATTCTTTCGAGTTGCTTTCGTGTTTAGGAGAGACAATTTTCTTTCCTTCTCGAAGATTCAAAGAACATCACATTTAAAAATGACATTAAATGACAGTATATACGGATAGTTTACATATCCCTTGCAGAATCTGCAAAAAATTTAATAATTTGAACAAATCGAGGGTTCATAAAATTGCATGTTATTTTTCGTTTAGAACTGCCCTACAAAATATACTAATATGCTTCCCAGAAGACAGACAAAAAACAAAATATATATTGTTCACCCTAATCATCCAAATCAAAAAGTTTAAAAAGTCCCTCAAATGTCCTCAGTGTGAAAAAGGTTAAATATGCAAAAGATACTGGAAAAGCAAAGAGAGTACAGGACCTGGAGTATTATCCTGAAGAAAAGAGCTCAGAACAAACAAGGGACTCGTGAACAACCATCACAAAACATAAAAACAGCCGTGGATCATCCAGGTTATGAAATACAGTATTAAGAATCAAGTGTACATGTACAATTTTTGAACTATATATATTTTTTTTTTTCTTGTAGTCCACAAGAAAATGTTCTATTTAAACATCTGTTATGTTAAATATCATATTCAGGTACTAAATATAAAAAAATAGCATGCAATTTTGTTAAAATTATTTTAAAAGAAAATGCAAATTCTGCAAGGGGTGTGTAAACTTTTGAGCACAAATATATGAATTCATAATTACAACTGTTTAACAGGAATACTGGAAGGAAGTTGCAACAATTTGCATGAGTACAAAGTGAATCTCCCTCTTCTCAGTAAAAATGATAATAATTTGCATTGTGAGTGTGTAAACATTTTAGTGGTAATACTATGCATATTGTTTAATAAGCGTATATATTTTGCCTACAGCATTTTGACATTTAAGCCACACTTTAAATGTCTGAATGTCATTGCATTAAACAACAAAATATAAAACTAAGTGTCATTTTACTTTCATTTTTACAGCAGCATATTTTCATACAACATATGCAACACTTTAAATGTACATCAAAACTTTCTGCATTCATATGTGTAGAACAGATATGATATTACACAGGAATAATAATTGTTCCAAATCATTTCAGCACCAATAAACATTCATACAACAGTGACATTCAAGTGCCATTCAATAGAGCTTATATATGCGCACCTGTGTGTTTAATATATCATAGTGCATGTCCTTTAATTTATATACAGGTATGCAGAGCTTGAAAATCATACACCCCCACTCCAAAAAAATAAAAATAAATAAATACTCACGGTTTCAAGGGCCAACATCTGAAAAAAAAAAAAAAAAAAAAAAAAAAAAGTCAGATAAGTATACAAAACTCAAACAGCACATGAGTACAAACCCCTTATAGTGACACTGCACAGAATGAACACAATGCTGTTAGAATGCAGTTTGATCACTTTCTGAAACATATTTCAGAAACTGAAACAAACAAAAAAACAACAACTGTAAAATAAATACTCTCACACAACTACAGAAGTGAATATTCAGTTACCTCAATGTAGTTCCAGTGGCTGAGTCGACTATTAATGTGTCGCAATAGGAAAGTGACAAGCCTGTCCTGAAAGTGACTGCTGAACAAGAGCTTGAAAGTGAAGGTGGAGCTGTTGTGCATCACCTGTAATACACACCTGTCGTCTGATCTGACCCTTTTATATCCTCCTCTCTCTCTCTCTCTTCGCTTTCCCCTCCTCCTTCTGGAATCCTCATAACGTTGAGCCAACCTTCCATCATCAAAATGCAAATCTCTATTAATCAAACATTCATCTAGGTTTAACGGTATGAACACGTCTTACAACCACTCCCCATGCTCTGTCTGTAAAGCCTTCTGGGTATTTGGTCTGCATTGTTATACTTTGTGTCCTAAAAAGTGGGATTTTACTTCTAACCGCCACAGCGATTATTGAGGTAATTAGGCTATTACACGCATCCAGATCAAATCTATTATCCCTGTCTGAAATCTTGCAGTTGATATGATTATGGTGTTGATATGTCAGGATAACCATCATAACCCATTTATTTAACGGCCCATGATCCGAAATGGATGAACTACTTGAGATCTACCGAAGCAGATGTTCATTAAATGTTTATTTGTATCAAATGAAATCAACTAACACACGCATGTGAATCATCATCTTCCTGTTCTGTGGTCAGTAAAGTTTAATGACGGAACAGTAACTCGCATTCAAAGCAAAAGACTGAGACGGAGGCTTCTAATCGTTTAAACTGTAAAAACTTTTACATTTTATTTCAAACTTTCTATTCATCAAAGAACCCTGAAAAAAACAAACAAAAAAAAAAACATTAAGTGCATTAAAAATAGCTGTTTTCAACATTGATAAAAATAATAAATGTATCTTGAGCATCAAATCATCATATTAGAGTGATTTCTGAAGAAATATACAGTCTTTAGACATACACATTTATTATCATTAAACATAGTATTTTCCATTGTTTAAACCATCATATTTCCTTATTTCTGTTCATATTTCCCCTTCTATGTTGTGCTTTTCTCATTTATCTCATGTAATGTCCTCATGGACCACAAGACTTACAATTTTGTTGTACTGCGCAGTGACAGAACAGAGTTTGAAGTCATTTCAACTGAATTGTATTGAATGATAGATTTCCACTATCAGATTGACAGCAATGAGCCCAGATCCTGATCCGATTCCTCCTCCTCTCTCTTCCTAAAAAGTCCTGTCTATCTGCTTTCCTGTTCAATAAAACCATTGGTCACACTTTATATAGAAGGGGTCTTTACTACTATGTCCTTACATAAATAATAATAATAATCATAATTGTTATGTACATGTTGTGTATAAACACTGTGTAAAACACTTTTGCTGCTATTAAGGTGGGATACGGGTTAGGGTAACACTTTTTTTTTACATGTTACATGACAGTAAATTATGCATAATTACAAGAAACTAACCATAAACCAAACCCTAATACTAACCCTGACCCTACAGTATAGTTAGTTGATATTACTTAGTACTTAATTGTATAATTACACTGTAACAATGGCACCTTAAAATAAAGAGTCACAGTTTGGGGAACACGTATTTACTTTTAATTATGACGTTTCCCTCAATAAACTCCTACTGCTTATTAAATGTTAGTAAGGTAGTTGTTAAGTTTAGGTATCGAGTGGATTAAGGGATGTAGAATATGATCATGCAGAATAAGGCATTAATATGTGCTTTATAAGTTCTAATAAACAGCTAATATCCTAGTAATAATCATGTTAATAAGCAACTAGTTAATAGTGAGAATTGGACCCTAAACTAAAGTGTAACTGAATAAAGTGTAACCAAATAAGGTTAGGGACAGGTTTGGTGGTATAGGTTTAGGGGTGGGTTGAGGTGTAAGGGAAAGTTTACAGAAATGAATTGGTTCTTTAAATATAAGTACAATGTAATAACACGTACATGTACACAATAAGTACATTGTAAATGATGTTAGTACATTGTAGTTAAAGACACTTAATATAAAGTGGGGCCAAGAACTGTACACCCCCCAAAAAACTAAAACTAAAGACTTTAGACCACTTTTATGTTGCCAAAACAATATATATATTTTATTTATTCTTTTATTATTCCATTATTATTATTCTATTATTATAAAACCAGGCTTTGAGTCTGATTTCTTATAGGATGTATTCACTGTCCAATACAGCTGAGTCAATGAGGCTTGTAAATCATCCTTTTGACTGGATGACAATGTTCTTTGGCCCAAAGTATTACATATTTTATTAGGATCTTTGTCACTAACACTGTCAGAAATAAGGGTACAGTAGGAGTTCATTTCTGTCCCCCAAGGTGCAATCTGCACTAACGTACCCCATAGGGCTTATTATTGGACCTCAAGGTACACATATGTACATTTTTTGAGGGTCAAAAAGCATTAAAAGGAACATATATGTACCGTTTCTTTTAAAGGTTAAGGTGCAATATTGTACCCTTGAGGGTACAGCCCCAGTGACAAGCCATTGTACCCCTAATTATGTACTTTATTTTCTAAAAGCGTATGATAGAACATGAAAAACTGCATACTGCACACATGAGGCAATCAGATAGCCTGTGGTGTAATAGTGACATCAAGCTGTGTTACTGCACTGGTTTAGAGATGGGGAAGTACCTATCCAAAACATAGTGTAGTAGGAATGCACCCCTCAGAGGAACAGAGAAAAGAGTTGGAAAGTGAAATGAGGAACAACTTTACAGCAAGCTTATATGTTCACGAATCTTTTTCTGGTAAATCCAGTTGTATTCCCATTATGAAGTGTGAATCATTTTTCATTCAGACACACTGTCTTTGAAGGCTAATTTAGCTTGTCTGTTGTTTTATACCGTTCGGTCCATCTCCAAGTCTCTGTATGATATTCTGATCCCTAGATATGGCTCCTTACTGTTTCCAAAAGTGATTTTGTCAGCGATAAAATTATACTTGGGCACTAAACCCTTTGTAAACAGCACTATCAAGCTGTGTGATTTAAAAGCATGTCTTTGCAAAATAAATAAAGAGAGCCTGTAAAACTTGACAGCCAATTGTTGGTTCAACCTCTACTTTAGCAACAAGGTAATAAATGTCAAAAAGAACATGATTTTCAAGGCCACAACAATTTTAAATTCCAAGTACAACCGAAGGTCTACATGATTATGTGATTTATTGCAAATAGAATAGTCATCAATAGAGCAGAATATATATATCCATCTAATAATTTTTAATTTCTGTGCAAAGAAAACAATAGATCATCATGTGAGAGGGCGTACAGTTTTTCTGGACGAATCTCCTGTTCATAGACTGTTACCTTTCATGAGGTGAAAGGTCAACGCTTAAACCTCATTCTAACTGGCATGCTAATATCAACGGAAGGGGAATTTCCGTGTTGTTGGGTTTTATGAAATCACAGACAAAACAATGACAAGGCCTTGAACTGTTAGTCGTGAGAAGTGATTAGTAATGAAATCGCAGGCTTCTGTGACAGCTGGGAAAATACATCTGGCTCATTGGCTCTGTCAATAAAGTCCACCATCTGGAATATGGAAATTTTTATGAACTAACTCACCGCTCACCGCATAACCTCCACTGAGTTATCAAACTGTCCCGGGCAAGTTTACTCTGCAAACAGGCTTCTGAAATCCCTTCGCAACATTCATCCTGTGATAATCCCACAACTGAATCTGTCTGTGGACATTTTATTCGAATCACGCTTTGTGAAGCTTCGAAAACTTAGCGAATCCAAACTGGGTCACGTGATTTGAGTAAACGAGGCTGTGTTTCGTCATAGCCCTACAATTCAATAAAGTAACTCATACAGACACTTCCAATGTAATGGTATTAGATGATTTGTAAATTGCGTTTAATTGATGCACTTTTAATAAAACATTTGCATTTGGTTTGTAATGGTGTTTTTATGCATGTTTTGGCTGAGTTTTTGTTATATCCACACCGTTTCGACCAGCTGACGTCACCAGCGCGCGGAGTGTCGGGCGCTTCGAAACAATGATTCGTTTTGCGAAGCAATTGGTTCAACTAATTCAAGGTTTTCAAAGCTTTATTTCTCCCATCACTAATTTGATTGGTTCCTGGATTTTTTCGTGTTTATCGCCTTTTTAAAGATTAATCGCTTGGTTTCCATTATTTGTAAGCTGCTAAATGAATAAATAAATGTTCTGAATTAGTGGATCAGAATAAAATCGAACTGAATGTGAACCCTAAACAAGAATTCACTGTGTGAATTTCCAGATTTTGCCAGCCAGAAAGTTGTTTCATTTTTGTTATTCAAAGAAATGTTCACTATGCAGCGAATACTTGGAGACTCTGATATAGTAGCTGTCAAATGAAGCATGGCCTCAGGTTACTAGCAACGTTTAGATTGCATAATTTACACGTAATTGTTTTTACGTGTTTGCCAAGGTTTTGCTTTGTTTTGACTCTATAGCAACCACTGAGGTGTGAAACTGGATTTTTGGAATGTCGATGTGTTGAAATAGACTTTAAAACCAAGGCGCCTTTTTAACCCCTGATGCAATGCACTTCCTCTTAGAGACGAGCCAAGAGAAAAAAAAAAACAAGACGTAAACAATAATACCAACAATGACACAACTAGTTCTACAAGGGAGAGCTGTAAACCAGGAGAACTCGTTTGGAAAACCCCTGGCTCAAGAAATATCTGGCCGTTGTGTTTACCTGCACCTGTTGCTGATAATTAGTGATGGTAAAAGACAAAAAAGAGAGATAGCTGCAGGTGTAGTTTTCAGAAATATGAGAAAGCAGATTCTTATCATATAAATTTTTCAGCATTTTACTCATGCATAATTAAGGGAAAATGTGACAGGCTTGATATTGAGAATAGTCAACAACAAACAGGGTGGTACATGGAGGGTCTTTTGAACAATTTATGTTTTATTTATGCATTTTTTTTTTGAGGGGGAGGGATCATAAAATCTGTTCATAAATAGATCATAAATCTTAGTTGGTTTGTTGTGTATTTACACATTATTACTATAGTGATATTACAATAATGAGGATACTTTGACTGTAAATGTTTTGTTATTATTTACTTAATTTTATTATTGACTTAACTTATTATCGTGAATTCTCAGGGGGTAATTCAAGTAAAAAGTCAAATAAGTTGAGACAAAAAGTTTGCATTGCATGTAAATATGAAATGATGTGAATTTGTGAATTTAATGTGTCTGAAAGACAAAAGCCTTCCAAAGACAGTAATACATGGTTAAATGTCTCACTGGTGATAATTCAAATAATAATTAATGTGTTTATCAGTAGTTGATTAGATTGTTGGAATGTTGAGAAATGATTTCTGTAATGCAGTGATCAAATGCTGTGTGGCTCTCAGTTTTCAGTGATCATCTCATGCAGTGTAAAAGAAACGAAAAGAAAAGTTGTTTCAACTAAAAAAGCGTTCGTGCTTTCTTAACATTTTAAGTTCAGTCAACTCAAATATCCCAGCTGTCACTAAGTACAACGTCACATTTCAAGTTGACTAAACTTCAAATTTTAAGGCAGCACAAAACGTACTTTTTTAAAGGTGAACTAAGTAACTTTTTTTTACCTTAACTGAACAGCTTCGGAGTCATTGGAATGGTTATATTACTTATTTCGGGACGGGTTGAATGGTGGTCGTTTCGCACCCCCCTGGTGCCCCTGAGCGGAAAATGCGCACTTGCAACTTTGAGCCGGCGGGCCGCCGGCCGCCGCGTCAGGAAGTCTCGCGTGATATCAGGTCTCGCGATGTAAACAATTGCTTTACGGCCAAAAGAAATCTGCTAAAATGCCGTCATTATTGCGCTCCCTCACGCTGTTCGAACCCGAATGAAGAAGACGTTTTAAAGAATGTCCCATCTGCTTTGATGTCGTTGATCTGCTAGCCTTTGGTGTCTGAGAATAGCCAACGAGTTTTTACAACAGTGTTGTCAAATATCTATTCCGAAGCTGTGGGGGGAGCTCTAGAGAGAAACCTGCGAGCAAAAAGCAAGAATACAGCGAAGAAATCCCGAAGTTACTGAATGCAGCTTTAAGTTGAAACAGCTATTATTTTACAGCACTGGTCTGTCTGTGCAATTATCCACTAACCTGGAAGACCTTTTGAATGGATAAAAGCTAAGGATGTCAGGGTTCTGTCACTTCGGTCTAGTTCATTTTTTGGTTTTGTGGTTTTCGTCTTTGTCTGAGAGCCGTGCACTCACTTGTCTACGTGCCTTGTTACATGTGCGGGGCGTGGTGTTTGGATCCCGGCACGTCGGTCTAGTTCGCTTTCAGTTCTGTGTCGGGATTCAGACATCCATGCTCTGCGTGTTTGTTTTCTGTTGTGAGCGCACAGGATGAGCTTTCGCTCTGTCTGTTTTATTTTTTGATTAATAAAAGCCTTATTTGACTAAGTCCTCGCCTCAAACCCCAAACCGTGACAAAGGATATGTTTTTTTTTTTTAGTAAGGACATTTTAAAAGACAAAAAGCAAGTAGTGGAATCAATTAATTTTGAGAAACTTACTGCCATTCTGAGAATAACATGTAATCAATAATACAATAACAGTTGTCTAATTATAAATATCTAAAAAAAAACTTAATTTGTGGAATCTGATTACGTAATCCAGATTACATGTAATCAGTTAATACCCATCACTGGTTGGAGGAGCATCACAATAAAGTGTTAGCAGATATTAAAGGGATAGTTCACCCAAAAATGAAAATTCTATCATCGTTTACTCACCCTCAAGTTGTTCCAAACCTGTATGAGTTTCTTTGTTCTGCTGAACACAGAGGAAGATATTTGGAAGAATGTTTGTAACCAAACAGATCTCGGTCCCCATTGACTACCATAGTATATATTTTTTCCTACTATGGAAGTCAATGGGGACCGAGATCTGTTTGATTACAAACATTCTTCCAAATATCTTCCTCTGTGTTCAGCAGAACAAAGAAACTCATACAGGTTTGGAACAACTTGAGGGTGAGTGAATGATGACAGAATTTTCATTTTTGGGTGAACTATCCCTTTAAAGGGGTGGTTGAATATGATTTCACTTTTCTAACTTTAGTAAGTGTGTAATGTTGCTGTTTGAGCATAAACAACATCTGCAAAGTTACGACGTTCAAAGTTCAAAGCAAAGGGAGATATTTTCTTTTAAAGAAATTGCTTTTTAAGGACTACAACAAACGGCTGGTAGGGACTACACAACATTCCTCCCGGGTTAGTGACATCACTAACCCTAAAATTTACATAAACCCACCCCCAGAACACGATTTAGAGATTTATCAAGACAGAATATGCTAATCAATGACTAGAAGATAACTACACATAAGTTTCATAAATTCACCAACTAACCGTTCAGAAATGTTGTCTACATGTTGTCACTTATTGAGTCTCTCCATCTTTCTGACTTCGGTTTGCACATAAAAGGCAAAACGTTTTTGAAATTTCCAGTGCATGTCTGTGTGTGAGGTAAAAGGACACAGGCTTTTGTAGCTCCTCCCCCTGGGAGCAGTAGCTCATTTGCATTTAAAGGGACAGACACAAAAAACTGTGCGTTTTTTGCTCACCCTCAAAAAGTGACAACTTTAACATGCTATATAAAAATATCTGTGGGGTATTTTTAGCTAAACCTTCACACACACACTCTGGGGACATCAGAGACTTATTTTACATCTTGTGAAAATGGCATTATACCACCCCTTTAAACAGACAGTCTACTTATACAATGAGACTTAGTTGATATGTAAAGTTACATTTAATTAGAAGAATGTCTAAAGTGGACCATCGAAATAAAGTGTCTAAAGTGTACCTAAATAACTACTGAACAAATCATTACTGACTGAATGAATGGAGAATCAATAAAAACCAATAAATCAATCAAATCAAGTTGTTTATTGTGTTAAGTCTTCTGAGGTGTGTTGTTGTTGTTGGACTGAAAGCTGCTTCTAGAGTTCAACTAACCCTGACAGGAATGAGGAAAGTGTTTTCTAAAATTAACTGCAGGCTTCTAATAATAGTTAGTCCTACTGTACAAGGCAAATAAACACGGCATACTGTAGGAATGAACTAATGATGTAATGTGTATTAAGGCAATGATTTTCAGTATAAAAGCAGATGTTAGTATATTTGATTTATTTGCCATTTGTTGTAGACTTTTAGTCTTACACAATTGGTTATTGTAAAATGATTAAATAAAATAATAAAATAAGTACATTATATTACTGTCAATTGCATTAAAAATCTGCAGCCATTTGTGCAATTACAATATGGAACGGGTTATGTTATCATTACAGTATATATTTTTTTCTTGCTTTATGCTTTTAATGTTCATGCTTGTTGTTTGTAATGAAGCCCAAAGTAATGAATTAAACTAAAGTTTTATTAAATGTAACACATTTTAAAAACAGGGTTTTTAATTTGTTCTCGTATAAACAAGTTATTCAAATTATATTTTTTTCTGAGTAAGATAAACATCTCTTTTTCATCTTGTTTTTCAGAAGTGGTGTCTGTTTGACTGTACTTGTGTACTCCAGCATGCAAATATATCTTTATCTCTCTGATATACAAACAGGCCTTTATCAAGCTGTACTGTATTTTGTGTATTTTGAAGAGGCATTTGGTGGGGGTTTGGGTGCTGTCGTGTCGCAGGTCTTAGCTGGCTGGAAAAATGTATGGGTAATTGAGTCATAGTGCAGGTGTACTTTACGGTTTAAAAAGAAACCCCAACCGAATTCACACATAGCAAACTATAAGCAAATCAGCTAGAGGTAGATAGAGGTTTGCCGGGAAATTCCCCCAAAGGCCCACAGGCATGGTGCTATGGACAGTTTCAATCACTGAACAAATATTGCTGAGCATAAACAAACCCAAATGCATGCTTCAGTGGGGGGTGATTTTTAAAACTAAGATACAGTATATAATAGTGGTGTAACAATATATCGTGTCACAATATATCGCAATACAAAAATGCAACAATATGTATTGTGGATAGTGACTATATATGTATAGTTCACGTTTACAGAGTTTTAGTACTACATTAAACTACTATATATAATGTTGAATATAATGTTATAATAATGCAATGGGGGGAATATTTGTGGGTCCTGATAATGGCAAATGTCTGATGTTACCAGTAAAAAGTTACATTATTTTAAATAATGTATGCAAGCATATTCGTCTGAAATAATTCTGTATTTATTTTCAGCTTCAGAATCACAAATATATTTATTCCGATGTCACTTTTGTGCTGTGCATTGATTTTCCAGCCCCAAGTCCAAGCCTATTTATTTACATCCACAATGTAATATCAAATTTAGCATTTTAATCAACAGTACATTTTTTGTTAACCTTTTATCATATGTCTTGGAGTATCGCAATAATATCGTATCGTGAGTTCAGTATCGTGATATGTATCGAATCGTGACATGAGGGTATCATGAAACCCCTAGTATATAATATTTGTATAAAGATTAACCTTTGCATTTACACTGGAATTAACAGTTTTTGGCCATAGACATCTGTCCGTCAATCAATCAATCAATCAATCAATCAATCAATCAATCAATCATTCAATCAATCAATCAATCAATCAATCAATCAATCAATCAATCAATCAATCAATCAATCAATCAATCAACCAATCAATCAATCAATCAATCAATTAGTCAATCAATCAATCAATCAATCAATTCATCCATCCATACATACATGCACTCACCTAAAGGATTATTAGGAACACCATACTAATACTGTGTTTGATCCCCTTTCGCCTTCAGAACTGCCTTAATTCTACGTGGCATTGATTCAACAAGGTGCTGAAAGCATTCTTTAGAAATGTTGGCCCATATTGATAGGATAGCATTTTGCAGTTGATGGAGATTTGTGGGATGCACATCCAGGGCACGAAGCTCCCGTTCCACCACATCCCAAAGATGCTCTATTGGGTTGAGATCTGGTGACTGTGGGGGCCATTTTAGTACAGTGAACTCATTGTCATGTTCAAGAAACCAATTTGAAATGATTCGAGCTTTGTGACATGGTGCATTATCCTGCTGGAAGTAGCCATCAGAGGATGGGTACATGGTGGTCATAAAGGGATGGACATGGTCAGAAACAATGCTCAGGTAGGCCGTGGCATTTAAACGATGCCCAATTGGCATAAAGTGTGCCAAGAAAACATCCCCCACACCATTACACCACCACCACCAGCCTGCACAGTGGTAACAAGGCATGATGGATCCATGTTCTCATTCTGTTTACGCCAAATTTTGACTCTACCATCTGAATGTCTCAACAGAAATCGAGACTCATCAGACCAGGCAACATTTTTCCAGTCTTCAACTGTCCAATTTTGGTGAGCTCGTTCAAATTGTAGCCTCTTTTTCCAATTTGTAGTGGAGATGAGTGGTACCCGGTGGGGTCTTCTGCTGTTGTAGCCCATCCGCCTCAAGGTTGTGCGTGTTGTGGCTTCACAAATGCTTTGCTGCATACCTCGGTTGTAACGAGTGGTTATTTCAGTCAAAGTTGCTCTTCTATCAGCTTGAATCAGTCGGCCCATTCTCCTCTGACCTCTAGCATCAACAAGGCATTTTCGCCCACAGGACTGCCGCATACTGGATGTTTTTCCCTTTTCACACCATTCTTTGTAAACCCTAGAAATGGTTGTGTGTGAAAATCCCAGTAACTGAGAAGATTGCGAAATACTCAGACCGGCCCGTCTGGCACCAACAACCATGCCACGCTCAAAATTGCTTAAATCACCTTTCTTTCCCATTCTGACATTCAGTTTGGAGTTCAGGAGATTGTCTTGACCAGGACCACACCCCTAAATGCATTGAAGCAACTGCCATGTGATTGGTTGATTAGATAATTGCATTAATGAGAAATTGAACAGGTGTTCCTAATAATCCTTTAGGTGAGTGTACATACATACATACATCCATCCATCCATCAATCATCCATAAATCAATCAAACATTCAATCAGTCAATCAACCAACCAACCAATAAATCAATCCATCAATCCACCCACCCATCCATTCATTAATCTATCAATCGATCAATCAATCAGTCAGTCAGTCAGTCAGTCAGTCAGTCAGTCAGTCAGTCAGTCAGTCAGTCCATCCATCCATACAATTACTTGTACAACCAAGCTGATTTTACTGAAAATTTTGAGGCAGCAAAAAGTTACCATTTTTTAATAGGAGAAAGAACATATTTGAAACATAAATCGTTTGTAACATTATAAATGTGTTTACTCTCACTTTTGATCAATTTAATGCATCCTTGCTGAATAAAAGTATTAAGAAAAACAATAGCCTCTAAACCGATGAAGGCCCTGGGAGGTTTGCAGTAACTGTCTAATTCATTTTAAAGCAGCAATATAGTAAAATATATAATGTTATGCTACTCATCTAACCATAACTGCCGAATCATAATCTGCACATGCAGCAAAACAGTTTCACAAATGTCCACAATAAAGCTGGGAAAACCCTTCCCTTCAAGTGCCCAGTTCAACTGAGTGCTACTGATTACTGTAGCATTATAACACTGATCTACGACACATAAAAGACAATAACTCTAGTGTATCTGACAACTCACACCTCTCATAAAAGTTAACGATAAAGGCAAATTAAGGCAAATGTGGATTTAATTTGAAACACAAAGCTTTTCTAATGTTTGTCCCCTGCGATCTATAAGGTTACAGTGTATTGTCTTACATATCATCCCTTATCCAAAAATGATTTAGGACTAGGAATGTTGGTGATCAAACATCAAGCCCTACGGATCCAGTACTGTTATCCCACGGGACACAACTTTCCCAGCGAGTATCCAAAGGCAATAAACTTCTCTAGACAAACAAAGCCTATTTTATCTGTAGCTCAGTAGAACATACACGAATGTAAATCATGTTTTCTCAAGTGGGAAAGATAAGATATGGGAGAAAGCCTTCAAGCGTCTCATGCAGGACTAGCCTGAAACCACAGACATCAGAACAGGCCCACGGTACGAAGTGTGAAGTACACACAGACACACACACACACACACTGCTTTGTTATGAAAATGTTCTGTAGTCCCTCTGGTTATACTCTCATTCTCCATCTGGTGTTAGCAATCATTTGTTCATTATTTGCCATCAACCTTGTGATGAACAGCAAACCCCTTCTAGGAGAGTAAAGGCATATGGCCAATGATACATTTCCAGTGAACGTTCATATATATTTATGCAGTTTCCTTCAAGATCTTCCACAATTTTCATAGTTTTTAAAAAATGTAAGTATCTTTTTAAAAATCAGTATGAAGAAATAAACTGTATTTAGTAAAGCTGCTGTAAGTGGTATCTGCTCCATACGCAAAATAATGATGGCCTCCAAACAGGCTTTAAAAACACTTTCCCGCTGACAAACGGATCATCTCGCTTCAAATTTATGCCATTGGAAGGTAGTACAACAAGTATTTGCCTGAAAAATGGTGTACTGTGCAGGACAATGCTAACTGGACAATGCTAACAAAAACAATCCTGAGCCTTGTAAAATACAACGCCCAAGGGGTCAAGGTTTGTCATGTTAGGTTGGTCAAGTTATCCCGTGCTGGGGATCTTCATTGACAGCCATTGGAAGTAGTGACATACTCTGACTGAGTCTGTATTGTAATGTTTTATTAGAAGTTAAGCTACCATTGATATGAATTGGAATAATAAAAAGTGCATTCTTCTTCAGGCATTACACCTCCTTGGGTGAGACCCACGTTACCAAAATGCAGTCTTTTCGTCTGCCACACGAGGGAGCCATTGATAACAAACACTGAATCCACCTGCTCCTGCCACAGACAAAATAATATGGCTATACTAACCTGAAGATGACCATGACTGAAAAAAAGACATACAATCTGTGACAATAATCTACAATGTATAACAAGCTCAGTTGAAAACACATTATAGTCAACAGAGATCTGATGTTTTTAAAGGGGTAATTGGCCTAAAAATGTGGATTTAGGCATCATTTACTTATCACTTACTTGTCACCACATGTCTGACTTTCTTTCGTCAGTGGAAAACAAAATGAGATGTTAGGATGCAAGGATGAATTTTGTACTACAGAGCACCTAAAGAGACATGGTTATGGGGAAAAATGGGAGGGAAAATGATAGCCTTTGCATTCTCTCGCAATTGTTTTGCGTTCCACAAAACACTGAGACTCGGACTCTGTACGTCGTTATCAGCAATGACTGTTTCTGTGATATTTTTGGCTTCAATTTTCTGCAGGGGAGGAAGGTGGAGACACGTCATCCATCTCTTTTTTTTTTTTTACAGTTTATGTTCCAAACCTTTTGAGAAATGCATCTGTGTTGTTTTATCCATACAAGGAAGTCAGTGGTAACAAAAACGGTCTGGTTATACCAACATTCTTCAAAATATCTTCTTTTGTGTGCACAGAAGAAAGAAACTCATACAGGTTAGGAACAACATGGGGGTGAGAAAATTATGAAAATGATTTTTATTTTTGGGTGGACTATCTCTTTAAGGACACTTCAATGTGCTTAATAGAAAAGTCATGGTGTTAATGTCATTATGACATTATAGGAATATAATTAATAATGGATAGTTGTAATTATGTTTCAATGTATTTGCTATCAATTATATTTCAGTGTCATGCTTTACCTTTTGCTCTAGGAGGCGCTCTAGGATATTATTTTAAATAAAAAGTATGTGAGGTTCTACAAGCACACAAGAATGCTGTCATATTACAGTACCAGCACATCCACACATATTTTACTAGCTTATAATATACAAATATGCAACAGTGATGTTAAGTATTACACATTAAAGCATTCCGGGAAGGAATGCCTTTAAAGGAACAAAGTATTTTTGGTTAGTCATCATTGAAATGACAAAGCAAAAAGCATCTGCTTGTCTCGTTGTTGAAAGAGATGAAGAAGTACCTCCTTCTCGCACACACCTTTATGGACACAAACACCTTCTGCTTTTCAGGTCAATCAGTTTTCTCTGTTTCTGGTTGGCTGAACTCAAATGGAGACAGTAAAATATTATCGGGCAATGATAACATTCCACCTGAGCTGTAATCGCTGCTTGCATGCCAGATACAATCATCACTTACTGAACTGTAATGTGTTTTTCTCTCTCTCTCTCTCCCTCTGTTGGTGTACATATCTGTTGCATGAATCCAAACACAGCTCCACACACCCGAACAAGTGCCGTCTCATCTCAGTTGTAGGCTAAATTTCCATCACAGAAACACCTTTAAGTACATAGGCTGTTCAGAATGGAAAACTACAGTACTCTTGGCTATTTTGTAAAGTAGTATGTGCAATATGCTATGCAACAATAACCATTTCAAACAGTATGTACAGTTTTGTCACATGACCTCCTTATGTTGTGAGTGATGTCTGGTCATCAACTTGGAAAACTGTCACTGCCTTTTTTATTACTTAAAGGGGTCCTATTATGCCCTTTTACAAAGTCTTGATTTTGATTTTGGGGTGTACTAGATAGAATATGGTTTCAAGCTTAATTGTTCAAAAAACGCATTCTTTTTCACATATTTACATTATTACAGCTCCCCTCTCACCAGTCTGGTTGAACGCGTCGTTTTCGACGAAGCCCCTCCTTCCGAAATACGAAATGCGCTGTGATTGGTTAGCTGGCTCAGTGTGCTGTGATTGGCAGCGTTTAGCGCGTGTTCGGGAAATGTAACGCCTCTTCATAACCGCAAGCTCTCCTCAGATGTAAATGTTAACGATGGCGTCAATTTCAAACCATTTCGAGCCCAATTCAGACCCTGACAATGTTAACGAACAAGAGGAATGTGCTGAACGAAATTTCAAGCACGGACTTTGTGGGCACGGATTTCACAGGACGTTTCAGGGTGGTATGTGTTTTTTTTTCTTGTTTTTTTTTTTCTTATAAATACAATGTTATCCACCATTTAATCATATTTGTCGGAAAACTATGGTAATACAAACAGCAATCGATCACAAAATCCTGGATAATTTTCATAAGGGGCAGTGAACAGTCTTACAAAAAAAGCAAGAGCTTACAAAAGCTACAGTAAACACTACATCAATACTGTAATGTTAGTTACATGTTAGTGGAGGCAAAGCTTTGCCCTTCATTTTCATCATAGCTATCATAGCAGCTACATACAGTAAAGCTTATAATTGGAACTGTTAATAGAATACACAACTATAAATATTATAAGACATACTTACAAGTTGTGATCCATAAACAACAGATTGTCCCGACAAAATGGGAATGGCTAAGTCTTTCAGAAGAAGCTTTTGTGCGTATAGCCTACATTGCACTCTCTTCTGGAAGTTGTTCTCCATAAAATGTGCAGCGCACAAACAAACACTGAGGTTATAATGTTCAGGAACAGTGTTAAAAATAAATTTTAACCTCTCTAAGTTTGTCAGCCTTAGGACAAACTTTTTCCGGGGTGTAAATAACTACGACAACAACTCTTCCTCTTCTCTAAAGCAGCCCAACATGGCCTCACCCCTTTTGTTCCAGAGGGCAGGGTTTATGTAAATTTTAGGGTTTGGGATGTCACCAACCCGAGAAGAAACTTGTTGTAGTCCCTACCAGCCGTTTGTTGTAGTCCTCAAACAGCAACATTACACACTAACTGACTAACTAAAAAAGTGAAATCATAATCAAGGACCCCTTTAAAATATGCCAAACGATAGCAGCCGTGAATTTTAACAGTTCACTCGTCACACTGGAAATGGTCAAGTTGAGTGCATAGTGCAGAAATAGCATAGAGTACTAGAGTAACTATTTTTTATATTTACTTCCACGCTTTGAATGTGATGCAGAGATGTTGGAAGAGTTTAGATTCTAACCCTATAACCAGTCTGACTTGTCCCAAAATAACACGTGCAACAAGTCTTTGCCTGGAAATAATTGAAGCAATAAAATTTGAGACAATCGATAATTTATCATCCTTATTTATTGCCATTTAAATCATGCCCCCCTCCTTACCTTTGCTTCTATAATTGGAGTGCCAATGGCAAGACTTAAAATAGAATCAAAATAAGATCCTTTTCTTTCTTCTGTTCACCCTGGCAGGCTCTGACTCGTGTGTGTATTATCATGTATACTAGCTGACTGTATTTTATACTGTCAAATGTGATTCTCACGAGTGAGCCAACATGAATTCAGCTCGCTGTCTTTGGGGGTAAACATTCTGGGACGTGAACCCTTGTGCAGGATCACAGGTTAATGTCTTCACCAGCAATCCAAATCTAATAGAGATGTCTAATAAATGTGTGTCTAGAATAAAAACTAAACTAAAACCCAAAACATTTTCAACTTTATATTTTATACTCTTCAAATCGTGTGGCATGTTTGTTTCACTTTTCAGTGGTGGACAATAAAACAGGTGAAAACCGTGTGATAATCCAAAACCGTGTGCAAAAAAATTTATTAACTTTTACAATTAAGGAATGACTAGAATTTTACATCTTTACGCCAGTAGGTGGTGACAAGTGACAGATTTCACTGATTTGTTGAAGACACTGATTCATTCAGGATGAAACGCTGCGTCTACTGTCTAGAGAAGCGTGGCGATTCTGCTTTGAATGTGAATCTACTTTTGCACTGCAACTGCAATATATACTCAATCTAACATGTAAGTAACTCAATTTAAATTTGTTGTGCATTTTAAAGGTAGAGTAGGCAATTTTCTGAGAGGCTAGCAATAGCAAGCTAGCTTTGAAAGCATGAGATCCCACCCTCCCTTCAGAGCGTCTTCAAAGCCACGGCTCCTTCAAAACACATAAACACACAAAGCAGGGAGCAAAGCATCATAAGAGATGGCGTTAAACTACCTCATGTCTCAAAGCACATAACATTACAATAATAATGAACGTAAACAACTTAAAGAGCACTGTTATGTACCACCTGACCTCTGCAGATTCATTTTGGTGTTGACAGTGTTGCATTGAAACGCATAAATTCGAGTCACAAACCGCTCCAAGTACAAACTCACGGGTTTCCATCTCTTCCAAATTACAGTAGTCATGGCGTGAAAACAGCATAAGCTGGTTGTTTTGGTTCAGGAGGAACTGTAAAAGGCGGCTGCTGTTTTGGTTGTGGCGCTCAGTGACTAACATCTGTCTAACTCTAGCATGAAATGCACTGATGACGTGTGATGTCTGCGCGAGCAAGTGCGCGGAGGTATAGAAATACATAAGTTGACAGGCTGGAAAGACATTCGGACCGAATGCAATGATTGGACGAGAATTTTATGGTCCTTCACCTTCCACAGATTATATATATACATTTAAATACATTTAGACCACTTAACTTAGCGATTGCTATCAGGATGTAAAGAGACTTTCAACCAGCATAACCAAAAATGTTTCTGGAACAAATCGCCTACCCTGCTTTTAACTGTTAAAACGGTTGTACAAATGCATCATACTCACAGTCGAGCTGTTGCTATTCGGAACAAACAGCACTTTGCTCATGTGATAATGCTTGAATATAATTGAAACATTTTGTATAAGTAAAAAAAACTAAATTCAAATAAATAATGCCATGAACCTTTTAGGCTGTTTTCCTTTTGATATAGGCTTTATCCAGTTTCTGGTTATTATCCAGCTCCAAGGAATGACCTGGCAACATCTCAGAACTCCTTAGCAACCCCCTAGCAACCACCCACAACACCTTTGCAATACCACAAAGAACACTCTGAACTCCTTAGCAATGGAATGGCTGATACTACTAGGAAATATTGTTCAGGATCAGGGAACATTTTCAATCTGGGAAGGAAGCCCATTAAAAGCCCTTTTATACTTTAAAATGATATATTGTAGCAGTTTGATCACTACTGCAGCATTTTTACCAGAATGTTGCACAGCAAGGTCAAGGCTTAGAAGTATTGAGAGTTGTTTTGCTAGCCGTGTGCTTTTATTCTGAGACGTTTCCTCAAGTGAACCGAGCAGGTGGTCATAGCAGCCAGATATGACTGCGTTCACCCGTAATTGTCTGTTCCCAGCCTCGGTAAGTGGGTAGAACCAGGTCTCCAGTTTCTCCCTCTCATCAGGCAGCCGCTGAATGGACTTCCGTGCTTGACGGAGCTCGAATAACCTGTGGCAGATTCAGACAGGTGAGAGCCAGGTAACTGCTTCCCTTTTGTGCCTTAAAAGATTGCCGATGCTTGGATAGAGTGTGTGTGGGTGGATATGAGCTTGAGAGGGGAGTGTAGGCCTTTGATCTTCAGGGGCAGGGAATGGGGCAAATCTTCCAGCGGTCCCTGTATCTCCAGCCATATAGGTAACCCAACCCTGTTTTGGCCTCCGACTCAGCGAGCAGGTGCCCAGAGGTGGGAACTGTTTGCAGAGCTGTGTTTGGTGACAGCACGTCTAACTTTCAACTTCTTTACTGCCGCCACATTGTTCACAAATCCCTGCTTTTCAGCGTATGAGCTTTTCAGGATCGCTTGTTCTTTCTGTTTTGCTCTTCAGGAGAAATAGTGAGAGCAGATTTCATTCATGCTGTACGGAAAAAACACAAACCTCAGTCTTGCAGCACGGCAACAAAATATTTTCTCAGTATTTTTTTTTTTTTTTTTTTTTTAGATAGTTTTCCAGTAAAAATATCCAGCTTTCCAAGATTTACTTGACAAGTATAATACATAGGCCTAAATAAAACCTTGTTTTTAGAGAACATTCTTCTCTTTTTTTGTGCGGTTTATGCTATCGTTAAGAAAAAATAACATATATAAATGATCATTTTAATATAATTTTAAAATACAATTTCATAAGCAAGTATAAATATATTGTGGCATTTTATGCATATTGTCTAAAGGATGTTTAGATATTTTAGTAAAAAAAAACAAGACAAATACAGAGAAATTAAACTTAACAGATATTTCTCAAATAAAAATGAGATATCTATAATATTTTAATTGTTTCTTCTAGAGAGCGTATACTTAAGACATATACTTAAAGTCCCCCTGTGTTGAAAATGAAACTTTTAATATTGTTTATATCTCTATGTGGTGTTTTTAATATGCTTTAACACACTGTACTAATTCATAAGTTAACACCATTGTTGAGTATTTTCTCTTTAAAACTGCATTGAACCAAAGATTGCTCACAAACTACCTTGTAACCAATCAGGTCAACGTGTGATCATCAACGAGTGGATCTCTGCTGCTGTGAGTGAGTGGAGGCGGGGATCATTTGCACAATCATAGAACCACATATACTAACTGAGGCAATGGTGTAGAGTTATACATTCAAGCTATTTTAAAGCATGAAGACATTTTTTTTTTCAAGGAAAACAAACTTTTAAATATGTAATTTTGGTGATCAAAGATGAGTTTTAAGGGATACAATTATTGACTATAGGGGGACTTTAAAACTCATGAAAAAGACCCTTATAATCTCACATTCATCACATCTAAAGTTTCCAAAGTGACTTCAGTAATCTCACACTGTGCCCAAAATAAAGTTTGCTTATCAAAACTCTTGTATTTTTTTCAATATCAAAACTTGCACATTTCTCATCTGCTTCTGAGCTACGGGGCATCCTATGAGCGATTAAACTTTCCTTAGGGTACAGGCAATCATCATTTATTTAATATTTTGATTGCACTTCATTTAACAGTACGTGCACTTGCAGTGTACTTACCTAAGAAAGTACTGTATAATAAAAGATTACATGGGTTAGGTTTAGGGGTAGGTTTAGAGTTATTACCCAGTAATTGTAATTACATAGTATGTACATAGGGAACAGGACTGTAAAACAAAGTGCTACCAGTATTTGTTTTATTCAGCATCTCTTATATTTCATCATTTCTTGCATGACAAGACTGGTAACTGAACTGACATAAATTAAACCGAGAGAGAGGGGAGAATTGCATGTTTGTGGATCTATATTGAGACTGTCCTCAGGCAAAGCAATTACTGCAATGAACGTTTGCATGAGAATTGGGCTCTTGATGGTGTTTTGGTGTGTGAGAGTTTTGCTAGTGTGTATGTGTGTGTGTGGATAATACAGACATAACGTGCATCAATGACTACAGTTCTTTTTTTCTTTTCTTTTTTTTGAGGGCATGTAACAAAGGCTCCACAGAAAATAGGCTCAGCTGAGGAATTTTAATGAATTAGTGGAATTCATTTGAGCCGATTGTGAATGACTCTAAAACAGATGAATGAGCAGCGCTGGAGATCCTCATGCTGGACTGTAACGCTTAAAGTATAAAAAGCATCGACTCCTAGAAAGGAAGATTTTGAAACAGATGTGATGACTAAGATTAATGCAAAACAACTGAAGCACTCAAACTAATGTTATTTGATTCTCTGAAACTGGCCACAGTTTTAAAAAAAGGAAATGTGTCACGCTAACAATCGAGACCCCCCATGAACATAACAAAAACAAGCTACAAAAATAAAAGAATGAAGCAGAACAAGAGAGGACAGTGCTTTGGGCACTACTACGCACGATTTCGAATGGGAACTTTTCCAGAAACCAATGCCAACTTAGCATTGTAGAAGATGATCCAAATGACATAAATATTACAAACAATACACAACATAAAACATCATGTGCATGATAATACGGCCACAGTGACAGTACTTAAGGAGTTTTGCAGATGTTTGGAGTCACATCTTGAAGGAAGCCTTACACAGCTTCTGGAAATATCCTGGACATTTCCTGGAAACGTGTATGTTGTGGTACATCTTTCTAGTGTTTTTCTGAGATGTTTAGGTAAAATTGAGCTGTTAGGACCCTTGACGGCAATCGATCAGGAGTTCCCATGATCCTTCGAGACATAAACAGATAGTATTTATTATCACCTAGCGATCTGGAACATTTCATTGTCCACTTTTTCCAATTGAATAAACAGCACTATTTATCATCGTTCCTTCCACTAGTTAAAGTGAGACCCACCGAGCAAGCAATGCAAATGTCTCTCGCTCTGTATAGGATATTCATGTCTCTTGCGGTGAAAAGACACCCCGCTGTACAAGCTGGGACAGTGAAGTAGTAAATCTGTAGTTTGTTTGGCTGAGGGGAGCCCGCAGCTTAACTCAATTATTGTTGTTCGGGTTATAAAACACCATGTAAGCGTTGCTCCAAGAGAAATGGAGCAAAACAATACTCGCATGTGATTTATACGAGGAGCAACAGCAGGAGAAGTGGTCAGTGTTTGACGGACGGCTACATTTACGCTGCAGGATCTAGAGCAACTCTGGATTTCAGCAGCTGTAGAAAAGTGATTATGAGGGAAGGATTGTGTTACATCTAAAGGTGTGATGAGAAGGCATAGTGAAATTGAGATCTCCGTTCTGTCCGTCAGCTCTCCCCCTCTCAGAGATCGGCTCCACTGCTTTCTTCCAACCATCCACTCCAGCTGCCCGAGGCAGAAAGAGCGCGCGAGAGAAAGTAGGAGGAGTGCTGTGCCGGGCGGCTCCGCCCTCCAAAAGCTCCAGCCAATCAGAGGAGCTCTGCAAGCTTCCACTACAATAGGTGAATGTCTCCTAAGTGAGATGAGACGAGAGAGAGAGAGAGAAGACCTGCGTAAGCCCCTGACTGACTCATTCACCCATGGGAGTTTGAAGTGACAGAATAAATCTACAGAGACGAGGCTTAGGATAACATTTCAGAGAGCTGAGAGAGGACAGACACATACACACAGACAAGTAGAGCTACGGCTGAGTGAGACTGCAGAGAGACAGACAGACACACAGCCCATCCACAGAAAGACAAGAGTTGGAGTCATTGTCATGTTGGTGGTGTTACTGATCCTGCATGCCGTCTCGTGTGCCCATTCTCACGGGCCGCCGGGTGCCGCGGTGCCTGTGAAGCAGTGCCCGTCTGCGTGCCAGTGTGAGGAGGATGGCATCCTACTGCTCGTGGACTGCTCCGAACAGGGACTATCCAGCGTGCCAACTGACCTGAGTCCTTTGACGTCTTACCTGTGAGTACACCCTCTTCCATCACCTGCTTTTGCTGAGACAGTGAGGGGTTGCGAATAGACTTTGAGTACTTTAAATATCTTCAAAAGGACGCTGTAAGATTATTGTTTGATGCCGGGTTTAGGAGATATGACAGGCTTAAGGTTAATAACAGACTCTGACAACTGGTTTTGCGTCCGGACATCAAGTGGAAACCCAACACAGTACCAATATTATTGATCATTCAGAAGTCAACAAGAGATCATTGATCATACAGATCAACAAGAGTCACATTTTGGTCTTCCATTTATGCTTATTCTAAGTGCACCTGCATTTAATGTCTGCAGCATGTTTTATTTTATATCGTTCATGGTTTATGAGGATAAGCGCACACCTGACATCTGATTTTGCTGCTTCTTCTAAGTGACAGATGAATTTGCACTTAAATACCATGGTTAAAGTGAAGGCATGACCAAAAACAACACGACTTATATTTTAAATAATGGTTGCACTTGACATGTACTTACCTAAGGAAGCACTGGGTAATATAAGGTTCCTACGGGGGTTGAGGTTAGGTTTAGGGGTAGGTTCAGGGTTATTACCTAGTTATTACCCAGTTATAATAAGTACATAGTATGCACATGGGGAACAGGACAAAAAATGCTTCCTATATAATCATTATAATTGAATTTATTTATGCTATCCTTACTATTAATATGTGATTGTAGCACTGTTTTTGTTTTTTCGCTGTGACCTGCAACCCATCTCTGGATGGCGACCCACCAGTTAAGGACGTATGACATACATGTGATCCGTCTTGAGTGATTGGTGCTGACGTGCACCTTCAATCAGAGCTGTAATACAAACTCCGCTCACATTAGCAAAGCTATTTTGCCCCAAACGGGACAATTTCAGCACGAGCGGAACCGCGTAGAGCGTGCAGTTCGTTACCAAACGGGAAAAGCAATGCTCGTTTCCCATGTGTCCTGTGACAGTTCTCAGTGCAGCGGTATCTGATGGGAACGTGTGTGGAGAGTGATGCAGTGGGGCGCTCCGTACAGTATTGGGTTTCTCCATGTCAGCTGGAAGCCTGTTGGGTTTAAGTCCATGCTAATCGCTAAGGCATGCCATATGTCCCCTGATTGTGAATGATGACGCAAAGGAGGACTCAAATGTTCGCTCATAAAACGTTGTGCAGCTCACGTGAATCAATAACTGGAGAGAGTTGTGTTTCAGGCTTTGGAGGAAGCATAGCTCATGGTTGGGAATTGGATTGCAAACACATGTACCGCAACCTTTCAAACATATTGAAACGTCTTGAGCGGTGTCTCTAGACATTTGCAAGTGCATGGGATTGGATCTCTTTTAATCCTGCCAATGTTGTAGGGAATTTTATTGCGTTGTGCAATCCATCGCATGACTTCAGTTTCAAATTTGAAGTACATGTCCATTTCCTACTTTTATTAAACACTGCAGATAATTTTGTGCTAATCTTATTAATGTAATGAGGACTGATCATGTCCTGACAAAATTTAAATACAATCTCACTAGCGAATCTTTGAGTTCGTTGAATATCGTGGAAATTCTATTGGTCAGATTGAGGTTTTTCACACACATTTTCATAAAGACTTTATGAAAAGTCTTCTTTTTTTCCCCCCTCAAAATTTCATTACGAGTCTGTGTAGATCAGACCAGCAGAAGTCTTTCAAATGCAATTCTTTCTTTCTTCACCGGAGGAGAGGAGATTGATGTAAATATTGACTGAGCTTTGATGTGCGTGTCATTGTTGAGATGTCAAAGTGTGTGTTTAAGTACGACGGGGACCGTTCTGCAAGAAAGCTCTGTTCTTCTGACGCCGTTTACTGAAAGTGCTCATTCATCGGCCGTCTTTTTTCATGTCAAACTTTTAGACAAACCAAGAAAAAGTGTTTGCATTAGAACATGCAACTGCTTTTACGGCCTGAAATCTTTTGCTTTTGCACTGGCCTGTCATTATGATTTCACTTTGAACAGCTATAACTTTTAATCCCTTTACTGAAAACTCGCCAAAATGTAAATGCATTAAGGGTCTGTGGCCAATTGTTGCATTATTTATTTTTTAATTATGGGATGTATAGTTGCCTAGCAACCAGTACTTAAATCTACAATATGTCATCCCAGCTGCCCCATTTGAGCTTGAGACTTCAGATTTCACATCTAATTCCCTCTTCTAATTCAGAATACATTACCCTCAAAGTTATGTCATGAAATTCTAATTGGCATTTGATTTTTTGATTTAAACTGCTCATCCAGTGGATCTGAAATATTTTACATTAGCCAAGACAAACCTTCATAAACTATCTTGTTAAGAAAACGACATGCAATGAGCAATGTTATCCTTTCATTGCTTATGCTCACTAGATTCATTTAATGTTACTGTATGCTTTTATTGCTTATTTTTCTTGCACATAACAATCAGGTACTCGCCATCATTTTATACATGGCGGGTTTTGCTTCACATTAAATTGAGATAAAACAGTTCATAGAGCGAAAAGCAAAGCACAAGTGAGAGCTGTGTGAACGCGCTTCTGAGAAAGCAGGCAGCAGCGCTGGACGTTTTGCAAGTATTAAATGCCTGTCCTGTCTCGCTCTGCAGCGATCGCCCATATGGGACAACAGGTGCCCTGGGGCGCGGAAAAAGTCTGTCACAGAGACAGTCTGTTTTTGCACTGGTTTTTGTTTGTTTCTGTTGGTTTCAACAGGAGTGGACATTGAGGTACATCAGACAAGGAAAAGTTAGAGACTGCTGTTATGTACAGTAAAACGAATAACACTTGTATGAACATTCCTAAACATACACACACTAACTATTGATTGGTTCATATTTTTTTATGTAAAATGTCTAAAAAGCCTACTGTGATGATTCATTAAGATGCAGCACATCGGATATATTTTGAGTGCATATTATCACAGTACATCAATGCACTGTTATATGCAATCATGACAGAGAGTTTGTGAATATCATACATTTTGACCCAGCTGAGGCTGGTTTGAACCTGTTGTGTATTCTGCCGTGCAAAGGCAAAAGACCTTAACTTCAATTTTGGTCAAAATTAGTTATTGCCATTTTTGGAAAAATGGACATCAGTTTTATCATGTGGAAAAATATATTGAGTCAATTTTGTTCTTTTCTGCTAAAAATAAGATGTTGTTTTTGTCATAACTTCCAAAAGCAGAGGTAAAGCAAAGGCAGAAGCCCTTAACATCAGTTACGGTCTTTTAGCTTGGTTCCGCTGCACTCTAGAATGCTGGAATCAAGTTACAGTTGGAGTTAAGGCACTCTGCCTTTGTTTTACCAACGTTAAATTTTTGCCGCGCTGAAGTTAACGTTAATGCCTATATGTAATTTAAGCACTTTTGCCACACCCATTAAATAAATAAAGTGAAAATAAAATTGTTGCAGTGGTTGTTTTTTAACTTTATCTAACATTAAGAATGGCCTATCCTCGCGGGAAAATGATGGTGGAGATGGCTTTGAAACGCAAACACCAAGATCAAGGTAACGTTAAGGATGATATGGAAACATGAAGAATTTTTTTTTTAGATATGCAATTTAACGTACTTCAGATTTTATGAAATTCAGCTAGGATACTGGTAGCCTAGTTTTAGCTAGCTAGCGATGCAAACTTGGGCTAAGATAGGCTACTTGACACACAAAACACAACTATTCCTGATCCAAAAATAGCCTAATGTTACATAATAGATTGTGTGTCAGCTGTAAGACACCATAAATCAAAGCCTGGATACTATCCATCCAGCCAATCTGACAGTCGATGCACTCACTGACAGAAAACAACGCGAGTGGGTTGGGGACGCCTCACAATAAGTAAGAGGAGGAGACATTATTACCACGCAAACAAACAAACAAACCAACCCAGCAGATATAACTTAGATTGCAGCTTACCTTTTTTTAACATGGTCAAACTCAACATCCATGCAAATCCTGTTTTCCCAGGACATGTCCTGTTTTCACGTCTTGTCAAGGCCGTCGTGGCTGTTTTTTTTTTTTATAAAGTGATGAAAATGTCCTGGTTTTCATTATTTTTCATTGGGCCGTTAAGCATATACTTTAAATTTACTGGCGCTTATCTTTGCACACACAACATTTGAAACCGGCTAATCAGCGCGTTCCTCAATCCGCAACGGCAAGCAGAGAGCACATCAGAAAACAGAGGCCTGTGTGTGTGTGTTCATCTCATATTTGTGAAAGGTTACTTTAACTTCTTAAAGTGTTATTTTACTTAAATTAAGAACACCGATAAAGTTTTAAAATGATCCAGTACAGTTACTGTAGCCTTCTCATTGTTTTTTATTTTGTAATATTCTATTGATGTAATATTAAGCCTTCTAAACAGAACTCACTAAATGTTATTTTAAGACTATCATTGTTATCATAGAAATGTTTTTATAGAGTGATAAAAGTCAAAATGGTCAATAAATTAGAAGTTAAGGTACTTTGCCTTTGTATGAGCCATTATTGTTTTGCAGATAATGCAAAGGCAGAATGCAGTAACTTCCGAATAAGGGTTAAAGGTCAAGTTTGAGCTCAAATTTTTTTTATGTAGATAAATATATTCATTATGACAACTTCTTGGCAAATTTTCAGTGTCCTACCTATCATACAATTGGCTGGACAACAAAAAAACTTTAAAGTCATTTTTCTCAGTTTCACACTCTGGTGAGTTAAGGTCTTTTGCCTTTGTAGGGCAGTATTGTTTTATACATTGTTAGATTTTTTGACTTTTTCAAACTGGTTTGACTTTCTTTTTTTCTGCGAAACAACATTGGGCCCCATTGACGTTCACTGAATAAACAAAAACGGTTGACACATTTTTCAAAATATCTTCTTTTGTGTTTTATGAGGTTAAGTAAATGATGACACAGTTTCCATTTTTTCAGTGACGACGGGCCGTTGAATTATTTCAAATTTTCTAATAATTTGATGGACCGGAGTCAATTATTACGCTAATACTATCCAGTTAACACACCTCAAGACATTGTTCAGATGTCGTAATCCAAGACATTTGTCAGGTTTTTGTCCTTAATTACTCTTGTATGTGGGACTAATTTCTTACGCATCTCATCCCAAGCCTCCGTTGCTAATTCCAAAATGTCATTTTAGAGCTTGTAACAGAGGCTTGAGCCATTGATAGCAGACTAATGCAGTTATTGATGTAGTTATTAGAAAGAGAGAGAGAGAGAGAGAGAGAGAGAGAGAGTGATCAATTGTGTGTGAATTACCTGAGTCTGTACGTCTCTCAACTGTGTTCGGCAGCAGTAACTAATAGCGACACTGTAAGTTTATCTGCTTCAAGAACAATGCCGTTATTACCCCGCTAGTGAGAAATGTCATGTAGCTTTTAAGTTGCTAAAATATTTTACTTATAAAATCTTCAGAGCAGCGCTGACAACACTTTTCTGTGCGAGTGTGTGTCCGTTTGAGTGGGAGAGAGAGAAAGTATATGCTTTCCTTACATAAACGTGATTTTGTGGCAAAAAACATGGAAACGTTTTTTTATCCCATTGTTTACTATATTTATTTACTTGGTCAGTGTCATTGTGGGTTTTGGTTCTTTTGCTGTTGTCGGCTGTAAGGACCTTTGAAATAACTGAAATCATTTGGCGAAGTGATATGGAACTGTTATGCGGTCAAGACCTGCCTGGAACTACTTTAGCCGTGCGTTTCCCTGGAAATAATTGCACACCTTAACGTTTGTCAACCAATCAGATTCAAGCATTCAACAGCCCTGTAGTATAACAATAACTAGTATATTTTGTTTAAAAGATTTAGTTTTGGTTAAAATACTTAAAAATAATATTACATATTTTTAAGCAGAATGTTTGAGCTAATAACAATATACTATAAATCACATTATTTATGACAGTTGGTCCATGTATATTTGAAAAGTAGGGGTACTGAACTGTACTTCAAGGCATTATGTGGCAAATCCAATGTTTAAATAACTACAATAAAGATAAAACCATTACCATTCAAAGAAAACACTGAAAATGTCAGCTCTACTGAAACCAGGTTAGCTCAACTGAAGATGAGTACAAGCATCAACCAGCTAAAACATCATCATACAACCAGCTCAAACCTCAAAGCCGTCAACCCATTCCCAGAAGCCAAGGGCCATATATTTTCATCTCTCTCAGGGCAATTTTCTACACAAACACAAATTAATGTTGAGCTCGAGCTGAGGGCTACAGACACATGTTTTCGCTTACTGGCCCGCCTCAACTTCCAGTGCTATGGCCTTGAAACATTTTAGTCAGAAACAAGAACAGAGTGAGTGTGTGAAAGATGCCTTCAAGCTCTGAAATGTGTTGTGTTATCTGATTTTAGGGCCATAAATCTATTTGCAGCCCTTTTGACCAGTGATTTATATGTTAAGGGTCAAACAGGAAGAGTTAACACCTAAATCATGATGTCAAATATTACATACAGCTGGAACAAATTTTATGTACATTTATCAATTATGTCACATAACCATGAAACACATTTGAGTTTAGTTCATTCGACGTGAAATGCTGTTCGGAACCCATTTTACTTCCATAACTGGATGTGTTTATAAATAAACATTGATATTCAATGAGTAAAATTTGTCAGGACTTTATTCAAAAGTAAATAAGGAAGGAGGAGCAAGCTATATATTCATTCATTCATTATTTATCCATTTATTTATTTGGTTGCTTGGTTGGTTGGTTGGGACAGTGCAGTAGAGAATTTACAAGAAGCAAAGTGGGAGACTTTTGGAGCCATGACCTAGTAGTTGCTGCATGGTGCTCATATTGAGAAGAGAAGTTAGGATAGGGCTCACATAGCCTATACTGTTATTTTCCGATCTCTTTCCCGCCACTTTGTTGCATCTTTTCCTGTCCCCTCTCTGTGCTGTCAATAAAAATGGTAAACATTTTAGTGAAAAGTGAGCACTGAGTTTAGAAGAAGGCCTTTTCAAGATCGGGCCTCAGACCTTAAGGGTTGTTTATGCACTTTTGAATCCGAGCGAATTCAACTCTGGCAGCTTGCATCTTTAAACGGCTCCAAGGGCTCTAATGTTCTCTCAGTTTAACCACCTAAGCTCTTCAATGAAATAGGGCGATAATGGTCTTTTCATCCTGGCAGTGGTGAACACTTTGAGCTTTATAATGTGGTAAGTTTGCAGGCCGATCCCTCAGGGGGTGCTAGCAGACAAACTGCACGGACAATCACTCACAGCTTTGATGCTTACGGTACCGCTGCAAAGCAATGCAACAGGACACGCGTAGAGCAAAGTGCTGAGGAATAACATCACAGCTGAGGTGCTCCGGTGGATTTATATTGCTGTATGTGTACCCCCATCAACAGTCCATTACCAAAACCCAGAGTCTCCAATAAGAAATACTCGAAAGTTAACAAATATATGAAACACATGGACAGATTTGGCATACTCGCAGACTGCTCCTCAGAGAAAGAGAATAAAAAAGTTTCTTCAAATGAGGCTCCAAATGTCAACGGGGTATCTGGAATGGTGAGTTTTAATAAAAAACTCCAGCTGACGAAGTCCAGTTTACAGAGACGTACGTGTTTGCTGGGGTGAAATTTCGGCATGGGTTCATGACCGAAGCAAGACGCAGGTGAAAGTAATGTATTATGTCTGGTAGAAGCGGGAAGAAGGCTTAGACTCTGACCGTAGATCTCAACTCACGGTACCCCAGTGGCCTGTTTACCTGCTTTGTGCGTCAGGACAGGTCATGGACAAGGCAATGGGGAGGGAGTCTGATCTTTTCAGAGCATTGGACAATTCAAACAGACTTAGGAATCTGCCACACTGATGTGCAATGTAGTGAGTGAGTGAGAGGGGTCAGGGTGTACAACATACCCTCCAGGCTGTAAGACAGACAGAGGTATGTTTACACCTGAGAGTGTTATGACCCTGCTTGCCAAACCAAATCCCATTCATTATACATGACAACAAACCTTTTTTCAATGTCTTTCATTTTAAATTTCACTATATATTGGTCATTTAAAGTGCATTTACGCAATTCATGGAGGAAAAAACAACACATTCTTTCATACATTCCTCAGTTCCTCAATTCAAATTCCGGATAGAAAGGCTGAATGGAAAGAAAAACAAATAAACAAAAAACAGGCCGGCTACATTTTTTTTTTCCTCCATGTAGAATGTCTTGTCATTAACACACGACTCCATTTGTGTACAAGCTAGTACACATGCGGAGTCGCAGACTCAACCTCACCCTCAAACAAACATGGGAGTGATTGTTCATTTCCTTCTCTTCCCGTTACCTAACAGTGAAACGAGAGCAATTAGTGCCCTGTGAAGTCAGCCCGAAAATAGTCAGAGCCCATGCAGGATAAATAAACCCAGTGGACCTACCGCAGACTGCCTCATCTCCAGAACATCTTTAAATAGATCCAGAGCTGGAGGAGAAGACCCGAATTCTTCTACTCAGCGCATTGTAGAATAACCAACCCTGAAGAACAAACGCCTTGTGGGACCCCCAGAAATATTGTGTAGGATTTCAGAGATGTAGACCTTGATCACATCATCAACTACTGTATATATCATAGAGTGTACTATCAACAATGTTGGAGACTAACTTCCCTTCTGGATCATTAAATGATCCATCTTTAAAATTAAGACGTGGCATTTCTCCTTCTTTTTTTTTTCTCTGTAGAAAAGAAGTAATGAAATAAAGTGGTGGTAGACTAGTTTTTGCAATGTATGCATGCACATAACATTTCAGAAGAGTCTCAAACTATGCTCAGATTTGATGGCAGATTTTGGTATTTTGCCACAAGTACGACATTTCAATATACTCAAACATTCTCATTTCACCGTTTCATGTGACTTCACAAATGGCCTCATTTGTCTCCAGGGGTACTATAGGGAGAATATCTGTGACAAAGCTGATTCTTAAGTGAACCTAAGTGAGAATTCTCCTGAACTATGAAAGAGCAACTTCTAAGAAATATATATATATTTTTTCCTGTGGGTTCTGTTGAGGGAATAACTATCGAATGAGTGGTTAAGTGTGTATTCTGTCCTTTTCAGTGGCAGAGGTTCATAAATCAGCCCCTGGGCAAACTTGACAATCCATCGTAGACCTCTGTAGGGGTCTGTGTGGGGGTCTCTTAACCTGTGGTTAAGTCCTCAGCCACATTTCACCATCGGCTCTTTGGATCTGACAGAAGCTATAAACTTTGCTTTTGAGGTGACATGTTCTCACCCCCTCAACACCACTGGAAACCTTAAGGGAGGACAAAGGCTGGGAAAGAAGAGACCCAGAAAACTGATCGTTAAGTGGAAGTGGTTTATACAGGAGCTCAGATTTCAGATTCATGATCTTAACCATAGACGAGAAACTTCCCATCTAGAGATGCTTGGGATCCACATATGGGAGAAGCCGTCTACTCAAATGAAGGGGCAAATTAAACCTTCTGAGTTTCCAAATAGATTACTTTACATGCATACAGCTTACAGCTTACACAGTCCCCCCCTAATGCTTTTTTAATGAGTTTGCTTACATTTGCTGCATTGAGAATATACAACTCATCCCAGATTGCAATATGTGGACCAGGAAGGATCACTATAGCCAGACAGAGGCAGGCTCAAATCAGGAATTTTAAACTGAGATGTTTCCTTATCTGAACTATTTAGGGCTGTGCCTTGCATCAGGAAAGATTACTGGCTGAATCCTGGTTACTATCTATGTATCAGGCTTATATGAGAAGGTTTCCTCACTAAACTAGGAAAGTGGAATCACACGACCTGCTTCCCTCTCAATATAGGAGTAAGATTTGCGCAGTGTGTGGAAACATTTTGTAATGAGACAAAAATGCAAGTTGGAATGACACTTTTTTAGTGCTTTTTGGAGCGACTCAAGTTAGGACATTTCTAAAGGACGATCTAGTTTATTCAGGGCATTGTGTCGAGCAGTAAAAGATGATCGAATGCTTGCTTAAAAAGGGAGCCATGAGGTGTTCATGACGTGCCAGAGTGTCATCACTTCTACAGTCCAAACAAATCTATTAGTGCCCGAACCAGCCAACTACACTCATACCTCACAGGCACGTGTCGAAATGCAGGTGGCGTCCTTAAACTATGAGAAATATACACATCAGCAACCTTGTAAATAAGATCTTTGAACATCACAACTTTGTTTGATGCTACGTTGGGTTGTGCCAAAGAAAACATAGCTTGCACTTTAAGAGTAACTGAAAAAAAAAAAAATCAAAGTCATTTTTTGTAATACACTTAAAATTACAGCTCATAATTCTTACCCAGATGGATGGAAGAGGCCTGCTTGGATGTGTGTCGAAAAGTTAAAAAAGATTGAGTGCTAGTGTACTATCTGGTTGAAGGTAGCATCTCCAAACTGACCAACCGGTAAAGCTGATAAATGCATGTGATCAGTTTCCAATAATGCCATTAAGAAACTCTATTCCAGCCAAGAACCTTGCGGTCTGCGCAGGTACAATCCTTTATGACTAAAACCACTGCATGTTTTCACTTGCCAAACTGCTGGCGAACATCAAAGGTACTGGCGAAAAGGCATTACAGATGATTTGCCACTTTGAATGCGGACAGTTGTTCTGCTTTGAGACTTAAGAAAAGCAAAAGCATTCCCAGCATATCTGATGAAAATAAATGAAAAGAATAAGAGCTGATGTTGAGGTTACCATCTGAAATTTATGTTTCAATTTCTTTCATTGGCTTTGACATGCAGATTAGGTTTCCCAACTCATGCACAGCCGGGAAACAAAAGCAAATGTCAATGGAAAAAACTTTGAACAATCTTTATCTGTAAGCAGCATGTCAATGTCTTGCAAAGTCCAGCAAACCATCTTGTGCATCTTTTTTGGAGGTTGCGGTCAGGACCAGGAGCTCCAGGGACAGGGTGAACTCCAGCCAGGGAAGAGGATAGACAGAGAGGGCGTTTCCTCCGCCCGACCTGCAGCTGCCTCAGCTGCTCGCCACTGGGGACAACAGGGAATTTATTGCAATAATCATCTCTCTAGGCAACACATTAAATAGCGCACTTCTGCTTTGAAAAGGTTTTGAAAGACGTTCTCTTTGATACTTGATTAGAGAGTGGAGTTTTCAGGAGGTGGCAAATAGTCTTAACATGTAGAGAGATGTTGGATGTTTTGCCTGTTTTGGTGTTAATGCGGTAGATTGATTATTTTACTATACAAGAAGGGAGTAATTGTTTAATTTGCATTTTATAGTTTAAATGAGATACAATCACTTTTTTTTTTAAACAATTTTACAAGTAGTAATGTTGAAGTACCCAAGACTGTATTATAGATTGGCTTTTACGTGTATGTCGGCATCATTATTCCTTTAGATTCGACCTCCACCTCTCTGCATCTCTCCCAGAAGCTGGTCAGAGTGGTTTAGTGTAAACTTCTTTGTCAAAATAAAGAATTTTTGTTTGTAAAAGACTGAACAAAACTACAGATTCGACCTTGTAATGATTTATCGGGCGTTTCAGATGAATGGCAAGTGGAACATGTTGAATGCATCATAAAAATGAAAACATGTGTGATTTACTAAACTCTCTTTGCAGCACAACGAGTTCTGGACTGTATCTGAAACGTGACTTTGAACATACATTTGGAGAACTAGGCTTGAGATATTCTAAAGTCCAGGACAGAGATCCATGCAAATTTTTATATTATTAATTAAATAGAGTGTCCATTACTGGTACTTTACACAAAAAAAGGGATGTAGTGGGGCGGCAGTGGCTCAGTGGTTCATGTAGGTTGTCTACAAACCTAAAGGTTGGTGGTTCAATCCCCGGTTCCACTTGACCAAGTGTCGAGGTGTCCATGAGCAAGACACCTAACCCCAGCTGCTCCCGACGAGCTGGATGGCGCCTTGCATGGCTGACACCGCCGTCGGTGTATGAGTGAATGAATGGGTGAATGTGAGGCTATGTAAAGTGCTTTGGTGGCCATAGGTCTGTGAAAGCGCTATATAAATGCAGTCCATTTACCATTTACCATGTAAAGATGTTGCATGTGTCCCTATAGGACACCTATCTAGCCATGACATTAATGTGGGTTGAATTCGGCTTTTAGTTCCCCCCTCCTGTCTCCACCGTGTCTCTCTCTCTCTCTCTACGTGTAAAAGATCAGAAAAAAGGTTACATGCATTTACAAACACTCAAAAAATGTTGTCAATGAGGATATATCTCAACCAGTGACATTGACATTCCCAGTGAGATTCTAGAGCAACTCTGAACTTGGAGGTCCACCGTCCTGCAGAATTTAGCTTCAACCCTAACCAAACACACCTGATCAAGCTAATCAGGGTCTTTATGACCACTGGACAATAACAGGTAGGTGAGTTTTATCTGGGTTGGACCTAAACCCTACAGGACCTGCAGCATATCAGTTTCAAGTCTTCTCAGAAAGTTATGACGTGGACCAGCATGTCCTGAGGCATTTGAGGCCTGATTGAGCTGAACGAAATAGAGAATGATGCTAAGTTATGGAAAACTATGCATTGAGTGGCTAGTAGCCTCATCTCAGTTAGTAGTTTTAAATCAAACTGTTCTCTGTGACAGTTTTGACAGAGTGTGAATCCACACATCGGATATGCAATCTCATGGATATATTTTAATGCCATGTGCAAAAGGTGAAACACAGCCACAGATCAGGGGTCTGTCTGTCCTTCCACATATTTTTTCTCTCTACTCCTCATCCACTTGATTGACTCATGCCTTTACTCTCAGATATTTGTGGCTCTATCTTCCACAAAGGGAGTAAGACGCTCATGTCTTTCTGTCTTCTTTTCTCGTTTTCTCCCTTCGCGACCGCAAATTGCTGTCATTATGTGACGCATTGCAGTGGTGATGGCTAACCAGAGTCTGGCCTGTGGAGGAAACCACGACAAGCGAATTAAGAGCTGAGGGAAATTGAGGGCCTATGTGTGTGTGTGTGTGTGTGTGTGGACCACCCAGACTCTCGTAACCAGAGGGTGAGACCACATGCAGGAGTGACTCTGTTCTGCCGTCCGCATCTTGGTCCCTCACTTTCTGTCTATATTTAGATCTATTTGTTTCTCCTTTGTCTCCTTCTCAATCACTCTTTCTGCTTCATTCTCTCTGTCTCACACTCTTATCTTTGCGGCTGTATAAATTGAAGCCAAACCCATGAGACCCAATATGTTGATTTCAGTGGGCACTTCACTGGTATGCTATTTCATTTTATGTGCTGAATCCTTGAAATGACTAAACAGGGCAAATTAGCATCTATTTTAAGACATGCTTTTTTGGGGGTGTTAAATAATGTTGCAAATACCAATTGATTGACTAGCGCAAACCTTAGTAAATCACAGAGATTCATTTAAATACTCTCCTCCTATAGATGTTGCATCTGAAAGGGAAACTCCTACGAATGCATATTCAATAAGGTCAGCCTCAAAAATAATGTCCATGCCTTTTCAGCGTTAATTTCTCACTGCGTGTCTTTACTAAATCCTGACAGTTGTTTTTTTTAATGCCGAAAGCGCTGGCGCAAACTGTTAGTAAATCTGGCCCATGGTAGGGTTCTCAGTTGCGTTTCTTCTTCATCTCAGATGTTTCTTCTAAAATAAATAAAAACAGAAATAAAAAATTGACACAAATATGACAATTATTGACATAAAGTAAATGTATAGTCCCTGAGAGCATAGCAAATCAATGCTATTGGAAACACGTTCATATCAAGTGGCAAAGTCGGAAATGTTTGTGTGTGTCTTGGCCCTACACAGTCTCACTTCTCTCAAAGACTTCCTCGGAACTTTAATCTCTTCCTCTTAGCTTCCCCCTTATCCGTATTGCATTCCTCTCCATAAGACAAAAATGGTTTCCATGCGGATTGCCCATTATGTCAGTGGAGCGATGGTTATCGGTCCTGACCCAGGTCAAGGCGCACTGTAAACAGGAGTGTGTTCAGAGGCGGGCAGCAGAGGAGAGAGGAGCCACGCTGAAGCCAGACGACGGGACAAGCCCGCTATCAGCCCCAGCATCAGGCTTCTGGCTCCAGACTGCTCCCTCTCAAACTCCTCGCAGACCTGGAGCCCCCCGCCCCCCATCTTACCAGGGAGGGGTGGGCGTTGGTTTGGGTGTTGGCTTGAGGCTGTAGAATCCACAATGCGTGATGGATACAAACTACACATGCAAAAGACTACCTGTTAATTAGCCCTTTGAAGATAACACTCACCTATGAAAAGCAATGCTAATGTTAATTGTTTTGCATGTTACGTCCGGGTTCTCTACAAGTTGAGCTCTATATAGAGCTAACACAAGCTCAAGACATTTTCACATTTTATTCTGTGACATAAAATACATTAGTAATTCCCCCTTGTGATTTTTTAAAAAGTTTTTACGTTTAAAAGGCGGATGATAACAAGTGTCTAAATGGAACTACAGAGGTTGTGTGGGACATTAAACGGCATCATGCTGAACAGGTAAACTCATCTCACTAGTCCACTTTTAAAGTCTTTAAAATCGAACTCAAACTTTCAAACTTAAAGACTGAAAGAGCTGCCACCCAGCTAACAATTTTTGGTTCCCATAACGTTAGTTTTTGGTACCCAGAACATTCTCAGAATGTTAGTTTATGGTTCCCAGAACGTTATTTTTTATGGTAACCACCCAGCAACGTTCTGGGAACGTTATTTTATTGTTACATAAAAATAAAACCAAAAAAGAACGTTCCCCTAACGTAAGTATTTGGTTCCCAAAAAAATAACCAAAAAATAACATTAGGGGAACGTTCTGTGTTAACTGGGCAGAAGCTTGACGGAAATGTCCGGCTTTCTGTGTTTTCACTGTTAGACGGTAGGGGGCGCTATTACACATCTTCTGAAAGAGTACAGAATCTCCTGATCAAAACACATGCGAAGAAGATCCAGAAACAAGCGATAACATATGTAAGCAGATGCATATATAAAATAACGCGATCATCAACATTTAACAGCATATAAATCAAACTACTGAATGAAATATCGAGCTACAGGACTGTGAAGCTTTGGGGGTGTTGATGGACTCGAGCTACTCCATCTATGTTTTTTTAATGAAACTCACCCACATTCAAGTGTTGAAAAGAATGCATGAAGCTAGAATAAAAAGTTTTTTTTTGTTTTTTATCAGAAGCTCTGTTCTTTGATCAAGCGATCAAAAATGCTGGTGGTGGCTGGCAACTTTTTTCAAAAACGCTGGTGGGGAAAGAGTGACGATGAAGTTCAAGTCATGGGACCATGGTGTAGTTTGTTTATAGCCTATTTTTAGTTTTTTACTCCTACCGATTGTATTTGGGTTTCAAAATTTCTATTCATTTGTAAAGATTCTCTCTTTTTTTTTTTTACCACAGAGTTGTTGAATGAACCAGAGTGATGCTAGCTTCCAAGCTGGCCTCTAAAATTATGTCATCCCTAATACTGTTGACATCTTCTGTGGCTTTTTTCTTCATTATATTTGACTTTATGCCCCTCAAAAAAATATCTACCCTAAATGAATTTTAATTCAGAGATTAAACACATACTGGTTGTAGAAGAGGCGTATTCAAGTCCTTGTGTGTTTGAATTGCGTTTTGATGTGTTTTTGAATAAATTAATCAATTTAAATATGGTCATTTCATTGACGTGCATTTTGCATAAAATATATTGTTTTTATTGGCTTTATATTGCAATGACAGTTGAAAGATTGGATATAACTTTGCTTAGAGCAAGTTTAACACACCAGTCTCAAGTAAACACGTAACAATCATTTTGAGTGTATATTTTAGCATTTATCCCAGTCTTGTCCCATATAATCCATTTTAAGTGCATTCCTCTAAATGTCATTTTTCATTTGACAAGTTTTAATGATTTTATGTGGACTCCACTATTTTTGTTTTTGAATATCTGTGCATGAGTAAAGTCTTTAGTTTCAAAACACTGAATGGACTTAGTGCACTTCAGTGCGGTGAGAAGCAGGTACATTCAGAAAGTCACCGATTCTCTCTTTGAAGACTCAAAGGAAATGTGTTGACAGGGAGTCTGTTGAGGAGGACAGGGCGCGGTTTGATGTTGCTCACATTGCTGCCGGCTCAGTGTGTGTTTGGCTGCAGGCCAGGACAAAGTTGTTAGAGAACAGCACTGGGTGAAAGATAGATGTCTGTAATTACTCAAGGCCCAGTACATTGAGGAGCCCGCAGAGTTCAGATGACCAGAAAGTCTCTATTAGAACTTATTTTGGTGGCACTAGATGTTACAGTCTCCACTGAGCACATGGGGGTTTGGAATCACTATGAGATTTTATTGTTTAATTTTTTAGAAATTGCTATTTTTATTCAGCAAGGATGCATTAAATTGATTAAAGATCAATATATTTTGCTATATTTTAAATGAATACTGTTCTTTCTACATTTCTGTTTATTAAAGAGTCCTGAAAAACAATCACTATTACATTTCAGACTAAATTAAGCTGCAAGCAGCCATTTTCAACAATGATAATAATAGGAAATGTTTTATACCAACTCAAGGATCATGTGACATTGAAGACTGGAGTAATGACGCTGAAAATTCAGCTTTGATCACAGGAATAAATTACATTTTAAAATATATTAAAATCTTACAGATCCCAAACTTTTGAACAGTAGTGTATCTAAATCCAAAACATCCCAGCAACACTATTATAAGAATCCTCTGGAAAACTGTCTTTGATCGCGGCTCTCTCTACAAGCCTTCTCAACACAACACGTTTCTCGTTATGCATGATTTATCTCAGCACAACTTTCGCCAAACGGCACCAAAATCACAAGAGAATCCGCCTCTGTCTGTGTGCTGCCTATGAATTTCATTACTCAATTAGGAATGACAACATTAGTTTTGGTTCATAACCTCTGGATTAGTAGATGGCCCTCATCCCAGGACGTTATGGTGACTGCACAGTTCATCAGTGGCTTCTTCCACGTTTCTTAGGCGGATAGGAAAACATGGTTTTGACAGCAACAATGGAGTAGAGAATTTAATAACTTCCTTCTGCATTCTTATTGAGTTCAACAATCCACATTCCTTTCTGACAAATTAAATAACCAAATAACTGTGCAGGGTTGTGCAGATGGCCAAAAACAATCATTTAATATCAATAATAGAGGACAGAATAATGACCATGTGCCAATACTGACAATAAAACAGACATTTCCTGGTAATTGCCTAATTTTTAGACATGCCACTTGTTTTGTTCTAGGACAAAATACCTGTATTAACCTGTTATAACCTGGGGCTAGTTGCATAATCTTAGCCACTATGTTAAGACTGTTTTAAGATCTAGTTTGACTAATTAGAAGTTAACCAAAGGATAATAAGTCTTACTCATTTTATGTAACTGACACTTTTTATGTAAAAGTTAGGGGCATTCTTGATGAAAAGACTGAGATGACTAACGTTTATGACTAGTCTAAGCTGTATTTTCATGTAAACGTAATGGGATACACTTACTGCCTCAGATGCGGCCGTTCTAATGACGAACAAAACACGTATGTCCCAAAATCCGCTGGTCAAAAACCGCGTAACTCCGCGTACTGAAAACAGGCATTTTTATTTCTTTTTTCAATTTGGTGCTGCTAGTGCCAAAGAAATTATATAATTTTGACCCAATCTGTCCCTTAAAATGACTTTTGTTGTCATGTTGATTGACTTGAAAACAGTCGAATCTAATTAATTCAATGAAACGCATTTGAACGTTACTCAACTTACAGGCAGTTTGTAGAGTGACCCTAGGTGCAGTCACTCAATGAAAGTCCCTCAGGAGCTAAAGATGCAACAAACAATGTAGCTTCCGCTGAAGACAAAGGCACAGTTATATTCCTGAGGAAGGAGGTGGCAGGCATGAGGTTTCATTCGCCCCACCTTTAAGATGTACATTGCCCTGGGACAGATGCTAGATGTCAGGGTTATTACACCAACAATAGCTGTAGTAAGGGCGGGTGGGGGAGAGAGACAAAGAAGAGAGTAAGCTGCTCAGTCACAGCGATATTTCCTGTTCCTGTCAAAGGAATAAAGAGAGCTAAGGTGTCAGTGTCAATGTTTGCACTCACGGTTTGAGATTGTGGAGTTGATACAAGGTGATGATGGGAAGGAAGGAAGGAAGGAAGTCGGTCTGTACTTGCAGGGGTCGCATTAGAAAAGGCCTATTTGTCGAAGTTTGTCTTGTTTAAACAAAAACATCCAGTTTTCTCATGTGATTTGCAGACTATATGGATTTCAAGTTCATCCAAGTAGCACCGCGCAATTGCGTGCATGTTTTGCGATCACTCCCACAGGGTAGGATGTGCACGCTCACATTGCAGAGATTCCTCCTGCGCCATGGAAATCTGCCGGACCCCTGTCCTGTCATCAACCCCCATTCTCTCCTGCCACAAAGGGTGCATTGTGTTCAGTCCCAGACCCGGGCAGACTGTCCTCAAACCAATCATGTTTGGCAAAGTGAGCCTCGTTAGAACTGAAGGATTAACAGGAAGATGAGAGCTGGAGTTGCTGACAAGATGATGTGTACAGGAACTCCTTTAAAACCTTCAATGAGAAGCGGCCTGATATGTGTGTGATATGGACATTATAATATAAAGCGTCTCAAAACTTCTTCTCTTTAAATTGGCACTTCTTCCAGAAATGAACATTTTATCATAATCTACTCACCACCATCGTGCTTCAAACCCATAACCCAATTCAAATTCTCCTTTTGCGTTTCATTAAAAAACAACAGCATACGAGTTTGAGATGACATGAGAGTGGATATAAATAATGTTTAAGGAGAACTACTTCTTCAAAGTTTCATATTGTAGAACTTCCACCAACAGTTCAGCCGCACACATTTTCGTTTCGTTTTAATTTTCCAGCCTGGTTTTAAACAGCTACACTACCAGTCAAAAGTTTTAGATCGGTAAGATTTTTAATGTTTTTAAAAGAAGTCTCTTCTGCTCACCAAGGCTGCATTTATTTGAATAAATGCAGCCTTGGTGAGCCTTGGTTTTAAAAACATAAAAAATCTTACCGCTCCAAAACTTTTGACTGGTCGTGTATATTACAATCACACCATTTCCTAGCTCTCACTGTATTTCCTCAACTGTCTGAATACGGTATACATCTCGAACCCAAAAGAAGACTTCGTCAGCGTGCTTTAGCATGACGTGGCAAGCCACAGTCAGCTGTACCGCGGGCCCAGCTCTCCGTAAACTCCCCTCCCACCCATCCAGGGCTCAGATCTTTGGCCAAGTGTAGTGAGTAAAGCCTGCTCAAAGCTCTCATCCAGCAGCAGCCAGATCCGCTGGCAGGCAGGTGATAAATAGTCCCGGCGTTAATGACACTTAATGCTTGCCCAAATCCCTGCAGTAGCATCAAAGACGATAAGAGTCCCTGTGCTAATGCCACTCTATGGAAGGAAGGATTACAAGGCAGAGAAAAGGAGAGCGCTGTGACGAGACAACGGAGAGCGGGAAGAAAAGCGGGAGATCACAGCGACACTTAGAGCCAACAAAGGCGGTGGGAGACGTGGAGGAATGCGTTTTTTGGTGGAGGACGGGGAGGGGCTGGGTCCAGGGGTCCTGGGATGGAGCACATTGATGGGAATAAGACACTCGAAATGTCTTTATTAAAGGGTTTGTCCACCCAAAAATACTGACTCATACAGCGTGTCGTTCCAAATCTGTATGGCTTTCTTTCATGGAAGCATGAAGACTGTGCTAGTTGAGCTTTTCTATGCATTTACTACAGTATGCTGATATTGGCGATAACCGTGATATAAAACACAACCTTTTTGATGACAGGTGAAAGCAAGACACTCTATACCCACGCTTGTAAAAAAGTTCTCACCAGTGTGGAAGTTTTTTGGATTGCGTAAAAAGACAGGATGTTTGACACAGCAAGTGCCGATCAACAGTAAATTATTTCTGTACACATTTGTTGATTTATGATAACCCTCCCCATTTCCCTGCTCTTTTATTTGGAGCGTGATTCATTAGTTGAAAGTATAATGATTCATAAAAGTTTATTTCAAGGCTTCTGGTTTTCATAGAACAACTTTGTGTGAAATTCATTATTTACTGAAAATCTTTCCCTCCTGTGGCTCGATTGATTTATGAATGAATCATTCCAACCAGTTTTGTGAATCAGATCAACTAATGTATTGAGAAGCACAAAGAAGGATTAATTCATAAATCTGACATCACAACTTCTCTCATAAACGTACCGTGTGTGTGTGTGTGTGTGTGTGTGTGTGTGTGTGTGTAAATAACAACTTAAATACATTGACTGTTCTCACACAAATACAACAGATATGAGTTCAGGAGACTTGTAATATAATGCATGACTTTTTTTTCTTCTTTCTTTTACGGTTCTTTTGCATATCCATTTTTTTATATATTTTATTCAGTTATACTTTAATGAAAAAAAAAAAAAAAAACTGTAATGAGTTCTGCAGACAAAAATAAGTTACACAAGGGTGAGTAATGGACAATTTGTAAATTTTTTGGTGAACTATTGTGTCATCTCCATGCCCTTGTAGACAGAAGAAAAATGTTGGAGAGAAACCGATATCGAGATTGTTTGAAGGACACGGGCACTTTAAATAGAGTCCTCATGGAGAACACTGGCGGAGGCTTAGGTGTCACACACATTGTCTCCTTTCAGGGAGCCGCAATAAGGCAACAGTGCAACTGGCAAGCGGTTCAGACAGAGTCCAGAAGTTCTTTCTTACCGAATTACAAATCAGTAAGATTCGCACATTAAATAGCAGATGAGATGCTTAAACTGTCATCTTAGATTCCAAAGACTTTGTTTTGTGGGTAAGATGATCTTTAAGAGTTCTTGAAAGAATCAGTGATGGAATTCTGCTAGTAATCCAGGTATTTTCATTAGTTTCTGAGAACAACTGCAAACCCTCCCTCCAACTATATGATTCCAATGCCTTTGCATTCACCAGCCTTCAACAGCGGTGGACGAAAAGTACTTTAATAAAAGGACAGATACCCTAACCATGATTCCAGTAAAAGTGCAAGTCCTCATTTTCAATTTTACTTGAGTAAAAGTACAAATGTCTCACTCACGCTCGGCCATATAACGGTAGTGAATTGCGACCAGCCTCAGGCTTTAAAAAAAGACGCAAAAGTATCATGGAATGATCCTATGAAGAAGCAAAACGTTCAATTGGATCATATTAAAATCGTGGGTTATTACAATAGAAAGCCTACACCCTAAAATAGGCTCTCAACTGATGGGTTGTAAGACACTAAATGCTGCTAATAATAAAACGCAACTATCGACATGATAATGTGGTGCACTTGTGGCTGGACACTTCAAACAAAAGCTACAAAGCCACTGCCATGTATGTGGGTCAAAGGCTGCCGGATATTGTATAGCGTGAACAGGCTTTTTGTGACTGTTCCTGTGGCTGTATAGAGGAAGTAGGTCTATCAGTCCACTTCCTATGAGTATTATCCAGAGGTGTGACCTTTGACTCATGCCTCTAGTCCAAACCACGTCATCTTTTGTCTATATGCAAAAAGAGGCAGACGGAACAGAACAATGTCTGTTCTGCCTGTGTCCGTGTGGGAGGTAGAGGGAATTCTGGGATATAGAGAGCCTTCTGTGCAAAAACGCATGTTGTGTAGGCTTACCCTCTGATGCTGGTGTTTGTATCACATTTTAATTTCTCTGAATTCAATTTTCTGCTGCTGCTGCTTTATAGAAGTGCCCAAAAATTTTCTCTTGGAGCCTAAACCTTCTAAAGATCCGCAAAGCCAAGGCAGATTTTCGCAAACTTATTCCTAAGTGCATTAGAGGAAATTCGACAAAGTGATGCAGAAGATACAGACAGTTATTAATCTCAGATGGACTTTAAAAAAGGACGTTGCAATAAAACAAACTAGATCTCATGATAGGCAGCGAGGCATCAATGAAGATTATGATTCCGAACAGGAATTCTGAGCCCTATCAGTGTGTGTGTGTGTGTGTGTGTGTGTGTGTGTGCGTGTTAAATCAAATGACATCCTAGCAATGCCCTGAGGGAAAGAGAAGTATAAAGCGCAGCTCCCATGACGCATCCAAAGACTAAACATCCAATTTAGCCACCCAGACATCTGACTCTCTCTCTTTCTGCTTCTTTTTAAACCATTAAGCATTTGCGGTATACAGAAAATAAAGGACGTCCAATGAGAATGCGTCTTTCCATCCTTCATTCTTTCTGTCCTCATTTTCTTCCTCCCTGTTTAGCGCTCGTCTTGTGTTTTTTTTGCTCAGGTAAAAGAGTGTCCTCTTGTTCATTGTGCATGAGTGAAAGGGAGGCCACTCAGAGCAACAAAAGACAGAATATGGAGCTCAGGAAGCTTGACAGTATGGAAAAGAAAAACATGTCTCTAGGAAAACAGAAGGAGGGGAAGTGAGTATTGTTTCCTCCTTCCTGTGTCATTGTGAATCTGTGTGAGGAGAATGCTAAGCCAGGCTGCCTTTTCATGGCTTGAGGAAGGGCAAATATTGTTGTTCTTTTCTTTTCACCAAATTTCTCTCTCAGTTTTCCACAGTTTTTCGTCCATTCAAGTTGTGGTGTCATATCCCCTTCCATTGTTGAGTTCGCCTCAGTCGATTGCAGAATTGACATTTCAAGAGTTTTTTTTTTCTTTTTGGATCACTCTTCAAACATTTCCTTTTCAAATCCATCTTGGCACTTATTTCAAAATACACCTTTAAATGTTCAAAGCAATTTAAGCAAGCACTCAAAATCGTTCCTGTTCACATTAATATTTTCCTGTATATATTAGCTGTTATTGACGGGAGCGCGTCAAGACTTGTGTGGGAACACAGTGACTTTTGAACGGAGGGAGGTTTAAAGATTTAAAGGAATAGTTCAGACAAAACTGAAAATGTTGTCATTTACACAAGCGCATGTCATTCCCAACCCATATGCTGTTAGTTGTTGAAGAAAAAAGGAGAACGTCTTTTGAAGAAACTTCATGTAGCTCTTTTTAATCGTTCATAGTTGCCACATCGGTTAAGCTCCAAAACTGAAAAACAAGCACCATAAAGGTAGTTCACACAACTTGTGCGCTAAATTCAAAATCTTAAGTAGAAGAACACATCCAACTTCATTGGTCAGCCATCAACCAATAAAACGATTGGTTCTACTTTCTCGCATCTGAATATACAAGTACACAAGTGAGTTTTGCAACAGGAAAATCACGCTAAGAGGTTGTACTAATTTGTTTATTAATTTTAGTTAAAATGGCCATTCATTTGTTCCCTTGTTTTAGTTCAATCGTGGCCACGTTGTACTAATTGATTGAGTAAATGATTTAGGTTTTAGAAGAGTTTAGGAAGAATAAGAAGAAAGTACTTGAGAAGATAAAGCCCCAACCTGCGAATAAGGAGAAAAAAAGCGAGAGAGTGTGAGAGAGAGACGGATATGTCTGCAGGGCCTACTTTTCTCTTTTGGGTGCACGGTTTTAACCGAAGAACAGCAGGACTAGAGCAGCAGTGTTAACGACAGAGAGCTGTTGAATGAGATCCAGAGCTTTGAAGAGGACAGCAGCACCTGAGGACGGCCTGTTTGTCTTGTGGCTTTCCACCAGTGGCTCAGGATTCACAGGACTGTGTAATGTTTACCCAAACATGTCAGCATTTAAGGTTGGCGGGTGATGAAGGGGAGGATTAGGTCTGCCAGTCTAGAGGAGGACGAGAGTATGAATGGAGCAGAAAATGCTGAAAGACAGATATTGAGGAGTTGTAGTAGCTTAGTGGGTGGGACTGGATGGAAGTAGTTAGGAAGAGAAAGAGGTCAAACAGTCTGGAGACGACAGGGACCACCAGACAAAGATCATTTATATCCTCTGTTTGAGTGAAGAGAGTGCCTATCACAGATAGTGGTAAATGTAACTTCTCTCACCAGCAAATGCCTACTCTCATAAAGCTTTGCGAATAAATCTCAGATTTGAAGGTGCGCACCATTTCACATGCCTCTGCTCTATTCTACGGCATTTTGTAGTATGAATAGTGCTTTCTAAATTCACTGTTGAATTCTTATTATTAACTAAATAGCAGAATGGTACACTGATACACAGGCAAGTAATCAAATATTAGTGCTGCAGTGCTTTTGCGGGAAAACAAGCCTAAGGGTACGTTTGCACGACAACGATGTACTACAAACGGTTAAAAAAAAAGATCCATTGCATTTTTCACATACAGACGACAACACGTACAAAACGATACCCAATCACACAGATCAGCGAAAAAGACTAGAAACGCTGTATTATTCATGCCAGGCCAGTAGTTGGCGATGTCGAAAGAAACATTACACACCTATAGACTGAACACGTAATACATGACGTCATCGGTTTCAAAAATTCACATTTTCAGGCTACCAAAACGCATAAAACGTTTTCCGTATTTAGTTGAAAATGCTGTTGTGTAAACGACCCCTGAGTCTAGCTTGTATCATGATCCCATTAAAATAAAATAAAATAAAATAAAGTAATATAAAAAATATAATATAAAAAATAACATAAAAAAAGTCTCAGGTTACAACTATAACCATTTAGACGCTAAATCGATGACGCTTTGGGAACGCCTCCCAAAGCGTTATCGACGCAGCACGAGTTCCCTCAAAAGGGAACATTGGTCATTGGGTGAGAGAAGTTAAAAAATAAATACTTCAAATAAAATAACCATTGGTTGTGATGTAAAATTAAATAGTAGACCTTGGTTATCAAGAGAAACGTTTTTTAAAAGCTAATAAAGATTACATAGAAATAAATCTTACAGGTATAGTGGAGGATTTTCTTTTTCCGGGTGGATCATCAAGACTATTGGTCCTCCTAGTTGTCAATCATTCTGGTGATATGTTTACGTAAGGCCGTCGTACAGTACGTGCTCGTCCCTAGGTAGTTTTCGCTTTCTGCGCATGCGCACTTTCAGGTGTCCATTCATTGAAGTTCGCCGTTCTCACCGGGTTTTTTCAAAATGTCTGAGGGTCGCAAGAGAAAAAGTGTCTACGAATTGTATGACAAGAAGAGAAAGGCCTCTGAAGAAAGAAACAAGACCAGAGTGTTTTGGGGAGAATATTTCACACGCTGGCGTGCGCTAAAAGCACAGGTTGGGCTTCCCACTGACGCCTCAGTCGTGAAGTTTCTACTCGACAGGTAAAGTTTGGCATGCCATTTGGAGAAATCCATTTAAAATCACTGCTAGTAAAAGTTAATGTTAAGCTATGATTAGCGATGCTAGCCCTGGCACAAGTCACGCACTAGGCTCGTGCATGCTCTCTCGTGCACACGTTTAATAGGCGTTCCCTCTCGGGAGCAGGTAGAGTGTTGCGCATGTGCATTTTTTCAAAAAGTGGAGAGGACGGTTCTTTTCTAAAATTCGGGAAAATCCTCCACTATACCTTTAAAATACACCTTGGTCATGAAGTATTAGAAGTTAAAAAAGCAAATAAAAATGAAATAAAATGAATGTGATAGAAATGTAATATAATTTAAATAAAATGTCATAAATCGATGTAATAAATATGAATTAAATAAAATAAACCTTGGTCATAAAGTGAATAAAATAAAAATAAAAAATTTCTAAAATAATTACACCTTTGTCATGTAGTGAGAGGAGTTAAATAAAATAAATGTGATAATATATATATATATATATATATATATATAATGTAATAAAACTGACAAAATGAAAAAAAGAATCTTGGTCATTAGTTGAGAGAAGATGTGAAAAATTATTATTATTAAAATAACAATAGGTCATGAGGTTTAACTGTAACCTTGTTCATGATTTGATAGAAATTTGCTCAAATAAAAAGTAATGTAAAGCAATCACATTCAAACCCCTTGCCATGAAGCAAGAGCGATGTGCCGTGCTGAAAGCTCATTGTGCACTCAGGCGTCTCTATGGCCTGGTGATGCATTGAACAAAGAGGAACCCCTATCCTCATTCTGTCTTTTAAAGGGCAACTATGATTTTTGCCTTATCGCATGTTATTTTGTGAAGCTTTAACTTCAATCCCTCCTTCCTCTCCAGGGTGGTCTCCTCTGAAGCCAGTGTAAAGACACTTTGAGAAGCTTTGGCCCCTGACCTACAGAAAAGAGTTTGTGCGTTAGTGAGTGTCCATGCAAAGGGAGACAAAAAACAGGAAACGTGCCAAACAATGCTCAGATTGTTCCAGTAGTGCTAATAAATGGGTCGCTGTCATCAAGGGGGTGAGAAAGACATAATATCTCTAATGAACACTCAAATAACACTCGCACCGGCCTTATCAACAAACAAAGCGGCACGAACTATAGCGCTAGCTTATCACTTTACTGTCCTTTGTGTGTGAGGTGGGAACTGTTCGCAGGAAACAATCTCTGAGCCGAGTTTAAGACTGTTGTTTTGGGTCCCTGGGTCTCTCTGATATGCCATTACGTCAACTTGGAGTGAATGATGAATTGAAGCATGGCTCCGACCTCCACACTTTGTTTCACCCGAAAAGGGCTTGAGGTTTCTCACCATGGAGACTGTATCAACTTCTCCCAAACAGCCTCCTAATCTATGCATCTGTCTCACCCACTTTTCCCCTTTTCCTTTCGTCTTTGAAAATATTCTTATGCTCCTCGGCAGGAATTTTTGCATTTGTCAAATAAAATTCCCAGAAGTTTCCTTGCTGTTCACAGTGAACTCGCCCCAAAGGTTTCTTACTAATGTGGTAGGTCTGACTCAGAGATTGAAGTCATCATCATCATCCAATTCATCATCATCATCATCATTGTCAACTTCTGACACACCTTAATGGTTTTTTTCGAAACTAAAAAAGTGCTGAGCGCACTTGTGACTTAGGTTTCCATCTAACGTTTAGCTTCTGCAGTGGAGATGGTGGTTTCTCACATTAGTTCTAGGCAGACTGTATACAGTAAATGCAGTTATTGTAATGGGAATAGCATGTCATGCTTTTGATGATGAGCTGGCGTGAGGCAGTAGAGATTAAAGCATACCTGTGCCAGGGTTTGGCGGAAGGAGCGAGCCCTCGAGAGCCACTTCAAAGATGGCTATTACATCTCCTCTCTGTAGCTGTGCCTCGACACGACCGGCAGAGCAGTCCAGTCATGTCTCCGGCGCTGGATTCCTGCAGCTCCTGCTTTGGTCTTTGTCCACCTCCTATGTGCACTTGATGTGAATGATGTGGAAACTATTTGTGTAGGCCTATATCAAAAAAGGTCACAGTGATTTTGCCAAATAAGACATGTTCCTGGATCAACATATTTTGTTGATCAAACATTCTTGTCTGAAAATTTTGTCCTAACCCAATCCCTAAACCAAGTTATCCCTAAAATCAGAGGGAAATGATGGTGAATAACATTGATGTAGAAGCACCGAACACTGGTTGTAAGTCTAAACTTGACATAAACTGTAAACCTCAAATCTGATTGGTTGATTGGAAAGTTGTTCCATGCAGGATCAACAAAGATGTTGATCTGGGAACATGTTTGCACAACAACAACAACACACACACACACACACACACAAAACAAAAAACAGAGAAAATAAAATTTACTTTGATCATGAAAAAAAAAAAAAAAACACACACAAAAAAAATATATATTTTTGTGGGACTCAAAAAAAAAAAAAACTTTTTTTCCCCCATGCAATGGTTTGTTCAGGTTGTCAAAATGGTAATCCCCAAAAAGCTTTCATGTCATATTTTGATTCAAAAACATAATGCCACAAAACTAAAAAGACCTTTCCACAAAAATAGTTAGAAATGGGCACATGCACAGTAGACATTTAAAAGGTTTTTCTTTTCATCATCTTGGACATCCTTATTTGTCATTGATCCAATATGCAAAGGCATAATCCTACTGTAAATTTAGCAGAAAAACTAACATTCTGCTACATTATTGTACTTTTCAAGTATTACACTAAAAGGTTCTTCAGTGGCATCGATGATTCCTTGAAGAACCTTTAAAATCCATGGAACTTTTCCAGTGAACAAAAGGTTCTTTATAGTGAAAAAGGGATCTTATTTATTTATTTATTTGAAATGTTCTTCACACTAGGAAAAAAATATATATTTTAAGAACTAGGCGTATTCACTGAAAGAATGGTTATTCTATGGCACTGCTGTGAAAAACCTCTTTTGGAGCTGTTATTTTTAAGAGTTTACATCCCAATATATACACCATTAAAGAACTTGTCTTCTAGAATAGTGAAAAAATCCTGCCTATCATTTCTCAGTAAATGAGAAACATCTTTATTATTTAAGGGGTAAAAGTGAGACAGATGTTTCTTCTTTTTGGACATCAACCCAATAGCATTGGGTGTGTGTCACTGACCCAATATGAAATGGTTTAAGACTATATTTAGCAGAAAAAAACAATTGTTATCACTGCATATTCTATTAAATGTAACTATGATATGTCTGCTAGTACAGTAAATACTCTTGACTATCATTTCTCTGTAAATGATAAACATCTTAAACCTTTATGGGATTGGTGCGACACTGTGCTGGTAGAGTCAACACATGCCGTCTTTCTCTCTCTAGCCAGGCTTATGTCATCATGCGTCCTTAGAGGGCTAAAAATGCTTTTGTAACCTACACTTCACCTCTATCCAGAGCGCTAAAGTCATGAAAACATGGACCGCTGGTCCTATTTCACTTAATCATCCACTATATATAAAGGAGTCATTCTACAGTTGCAGTGGCAGATGCTGTCACTCACTTTAAGATCAAACAGCACTGTAAAAAATGATATGATCAATAAGTTATGACAACATATGTTTTTGCATTGCTTTAACTCATCAAAAATAAGTTAAGCAATTGTCAACTTTTTTACAAGTTATACAAGAAAATCAGTTTAATGTCATTTAAGTTGAAATTACTTAAATGTCCAAGTTGATTGTACTTAAAAACTGTTTTTTAACCAACTTGTTTTTTTACAGTGTAGAAAATCAAATCAAATCAAAAACTTATAATAACAATAATATAGTTATTTAATAAAAGCAATAAGACACTAAGGTCATGCTGTAGTCATATATCAAAGCATCTCCTCAACTTGAACGTTTATTTGACATATTTTTCCAATGAAAATGCCGAGGCAGCTGTAGAATGAAGTTGAAGACAAAGGCCAGAATAACATGTAAATGTATGATGAAGGGGGGAAAGCGCAGTAGAGAGAGGCAGCAGCTGTTTGAAACTAGTAAAGTCTTCATTGCATGTGTTGACGTTTACGAGTATCATCTTTCCGATGGCCGTGCATCAAAACCCCTACATGTGCAAACGGTGGGGGAAGAGATTGCGACACAGCCTCGATATATACCGTCTCCCGCAAGGCATACTTGCCGCCTTGCCTGAACACACTTAGTAATAACTGAAATAATCATCAGGAACCATGTGTTCAGCGCCTAAACATGGCTGCCAGATATTTCCTTTAGTCTCAAAACATCGTGCTTATGACCTCTTGTGAACCGGGACTGCGCCTATCACATCTGCCTTTCTTTAATTAAAATATAAAAAAATTGATTAAAATAAAGAAAAGCAATATCTTTTTGATTGCAGTGGTTGCAATAAGAAGCTGCGTGTGGAGTGTGAAGAACACGACTTTCTCCGGAAAGGCAGCAGGAGATCGGTTACACCTCTTAATGTCTTAAATCAACATTGCCCTTTTGGCTGAAAAACAAAAGTCGTTTTCATTAATTGTAATTATTGCAGTAAAAACCAGCATGTGTTTGTAGAAAAAACGAAGGATTACCACATGAGGGAGCGGTTTTATATTGAAAAGAAACTGTCAACAGCAGGGTTATTATTATCATACACGAAAACTGAAAACATAAGCTATTGACTTTTTCGTAAATTAAAAAAAATAAAAAAATAACTACAGATAAGATGAAAGAGAGAGGTTAAAAGTAATCAAATAAAACAAAATTATAGCCGAAATAATCGTTATAGGCCACATTTACACAGAAGGTCTTCCGATTTGTTGACTATATCCAATCTTTTTGACGACCAGCTTACATTTTCTTTCAAAAGTGACCCATATCCGATATCTGAGTTCGCCTGTCCGCATCATCTTTAAATGGCAGCGAAACATTGGGTTGAGCCTTCGTCCTCCATTGTGCCTTTGAAAAGAGTCATGTGATCGCGGTTGGTGTCCTCCTAAGATGAAATCATTCGCCAGCGTCGCTTTTGCAATGACTCGCATTGACAGGGGAATATCCGATCTGTCCGCTTACATGGCAGACGCAAATGCACGTGTCCGATTCATATCAGATTTATTTTCTCACATGAATGAGGCCTGAAACCGATCTGAGAATATCTGAATCAATGTGCTTTTTTACTGCTTACACAATCGTGGGTCATATCTGATCTGTGCCCCGTGGGAGGAAAAAATCAGAATTGGGTCACTCCAGTTTAATCTGTTTAGAAGACAGCCCACCTGCAGGTGGCGATATAGTCTGTGATGCAAGTAAGGTTGAGTAGTAGTTTTTTTACACAAACTCTGGACCAAACCACTAAAATTAAGGAGCAGGTGATAAATCCTTATGTTTCAGCCACAGAATAAAACATTTTAAAAGATAATTGCAACTTTTTATCTCACAATTGCGTGTCTAAAGTCGCAATTGCATGTTATAAAGTCAGGGTTGCGAGAAATAAACTTGCAATTCTGACTTTTTTTCTCACAATTGCGACTTTATATCACCCAATTCTGACTTAGTCCAGTTCTAAGGAAAAAAAGACTGACTTATAAACTCACAATTCTGACTTTATAACACGCAATTGCGATTTTATATCATGCTATTCTGACTTTATATCTCCCAATTGCATGTTATAAAGTCAGAATTGTGAGATATAAACATGCAATTCTGAGAATTTTGAGTTTATTTCTCGCAATTCTGACTGTATAACTCGTAATTGCGACTTTACATCAGTTGTAATGTAAATGCGAGATGTAAACTCGCAATTGTGAGAAAAAAAGTTTCAATTCCCTTTTTATTTTTCATTCTGTGGCGGAAACAAGCTTCATTAAATACTTGATCAACTTGTCTTACAAAAAGTTGTTATATCCCATTATCCTCAGTTGTGACTTACTGATATTGATTTTAGCGCACAGGTTATGCTGTGGTTTGCGGCCTGTTTTACACAGCTATAAATCCTTTTTTTCAGATATGGATTTAATATTCTGGTTAGTTCCCTGTAGCTGCTGTAGGCTAGCCGTCAACACCTTGATGGCAAACGCTTATTAAGTCATAAATACCAGCTCATGTGTGCGATATTGGGAGCAGTTCAAAACCCATACATTCCCTCCAGTTTAACAGGTTTGTGTTGACTGCATTCCATGCCACCATGTCAGTGGAAAACAGTGGTGGTCAGGTCAACTCATTTCTGTGAGTGAAGTTTTCCAGGCCCCATCTACAGCAAATTAGCTTTTCACCTTGTCATGGTTGACACACTGACAAAACAAATAAACAGCAAAGTATCAAAGTCTGTGTGATGAATATTTTCAGACTTTTTCAGTTTATCTTCTCAAGCCTGGTGGTCTACGGTTATGAGAAGCTGCCCTTTTGGCTGTTCCAGACCTCCAGGGACAACAAATGAAGTAATGTTGCAGTTTGGTTGCATCAATGTCGACTCGACATTGCCTAAATGAAAACCTCAGTTCAAGCTCAGATGTTCAAGGTCTTTGCAGGAAAAGCACTCCAGCCGATTCCTGATTCTTCTTAGCGCTACTCCAACACCGCAGCACTGTTACACTTCTGGAGTGGCTCAACCCTCGGCTTGAATAATTTATTGCACCTGTAGGTTGAGTGACACCATTAAGATCCATCAGACTGTGTCTAAAAAAATGCTGCCTGTCTATGGTGTCGCTCAATCTTGTGTGGCCGGTTGTTTGAAAGAATAGCAATGGCATCTGACAGAGCAGTTGAAAGAAGTCAATGAATTCATTGATTTTCATTTTCTTCCACTGAAAAATAAGTCTTGTAGTTACTAAATATTTGGCCAGTTATGTCTAAAGCTCTTGAAAATGTGTTCTAGATCATCAGATATGGAATTAAGGTATTAATGTGCACTCTTTAGGGGTAGAAAATGTGCAAAGGGTACAATCCCAGTGACAAGCTAAACTAGGATGTTGAAGGCAGGAGACAAGGAGAAATAGACCCGATATAAGGATATTTCACACTTTCAATTCTTTCCCCGCCAGTGTTTAGAAAAAGGAGATTTTATTCTACCTTTTTTTATTAACCCTTGAATGTGGCTAAGTTTAATTAAAGCTTCACAGTCATAGAGCTTGTCCTGGGTCGACATTTCATTTAGTTAGTTTTGCTGTTTAATATTTGATGATCGTGTTGTTTTACATGTGCGTAGGCAATGCTCGTTTCTGCTTCTTCTTCACAGTTGTTTTGATCAGGAGATTCGGAACTTTTTCAGAAGATGCGTAATAGCGCCCCCTACCGTATAATAGTGAAAACATGGATTGGTGGAAGATCCTGGCTCTTCCCAGTTTTGTAAAGGCATTGTTCAAGTTTTTGAAGCTCCAAAAACACATCCATCCATCATAAAAGTAATCCATACGACTCCAGTGGGGTTAATAAAGGCCTTCTGAAGCGAAGCCATGGGTTTTCGTAAGAAAAATATCCATATTTAAAACTTCATAAACTATAATCACTGGCTTCCGGCAACGACTGTACATGCGTGAAGGAAAGAGTCGAGTTCAGATGGAAGGGTGACCTCTGACCCAACATATGACGCAGCTATTCTTCTCTTATATCGAAATCCTCTTACATTTTTCTTTACAACAGACTTCTAATTCATGACCAGTGTTTTGTTTTGTCCTCTGCACTTCGGCGTTCATCAAAACGTCATGCGTCGAGTCAGAAGTCACTCTTCTCTTTGAACTAGACTCGCGTATGGCCGTTACCGGAAGCCAGTGATTATGGTTTATAAAGTTATAAATATGGATATTTTTCTGACAAAAATGCACCGCTGCGCTTCAGAAGGCCGTTATTAACCCATGGAGTCGTATGGAGTACTTTTATGATGGAGGGATGCGCTTTTTGGAGCTTCAAAAACTCGGGCTCTATTCGCTCCCATTATAAAGCTTGGAAGAGCCAGGATATTAATTAATATAACTCAGATTGTGTTTTGCTGAAAGAATAAAGTCATATGCCTACTGTATGATGGCTTGAGGCTGAGTAAATTATGGGATAACTTTCATTTTTGGGCTAACCCTTTATGATTTCAGAACACACTGTAATGGGTAAAGTATGAGGGTAAGCATCAATACAGTATATATATACCTGACTCCGAAATGTCTTTTGATGGAGTAGGTCAAATTTAAAAGAGAAAAAATATAAGATGATCAGGATGGTCTGATTAGGTGGAAGGCAGAAAACATCTGGAACACAACTACTCGCACACACTTACTGCAAACCAGAGAGGAAATTACATCCGTTGAACAATAATTCAGAGTGGAAAGTTTTTTCCTCTTTTATTGTTTTTTTTTCCTCTCTCCACTCTTCCTCTCTGATGGATGGTAAAACGTGCAGGTGTGGGTTTTCTTTGATATGCGAGTCCACATGTTTCATTCGGAAGGGTCTTGGCAGCCTTCGGGAGAAATCGTCAAAGCCAGAGCCTCTCATCAGCGGACCCGGAGTTCGCCCAGGTCTCTGACTGAAGGTGTTGTCTAGATCGAGCAAGGTCTATAATCAACTCTATTAATTAGATGTAATTGGCACAGCTGATAAAGACATCGGATCATTGGGCCTGCTCTCATTGGGTTCGGGCAGTGCACAAAGTCACCACACTAACTCTGGCTCTGGAGTCCGTTAATTAATCGAAAGGGAAATTGAGAGAGGCATCTGTAATAATAATAATAGAAAGAAAAAAGCAACACAAAGCCAGATTTCACATGTTGTAATCAAGGGTTGTATTGTTGCTCTGTTTTTGAGGCCAGCCAACTGATGTAGGCGGTATTTGAAATGCGAGATCTACTGTGTTGGATTACTCATAATTACTCTAGGAGCAAAATCAATATTGTGCCATTTTTCATCTTGATTGCGCTTAATGCTTAATGAATATCGCAAGAACGGAAATCAATGATCACGTCAAAGCTCCAGTTATGGCCAAAAAGTTAAATATGCGGCCGTGGGGCCTATTATGTTACATTAATGAACTCATAAACTCATCACGCATAAACTCATAAACTAAATATCAGGATTTCTCTGACACACGTAGACCAAGATTAAACAAATGAGAAGTTTTTGGCTGGTGGGTCATGATCCAAAATGAGTCACAGTTCTGATCTGATACAGCAGGAAAAAACAATGATAGACTTATATAATACAATAAAACTAACTACATAATCATGTTTAGTTATAATACACTTTTAAAAGGGAGGAGAAAACAAATTGACAAAATTCATATGTTTCTTGATTATTGGGCCAGTATTAATTGGCGGTTTTCCTATTTTGTTACATATTGCTATAGATCTATACAGTTCCTGATTATATTTATAAGTTTGATATGAAGACATTTTTATACAGTGTATTTTTTATTAAAAACTTTATATACTTTCATTATACACTACCGTTTAAAAGTTGGGGGTCAGTAATAATAAAAATAAAATAAAAAGAATACTTTTATTATAACTAAAATACTAATACTCTGCAATTACACAGTTAATTTATCAAAAGTGACAGTAAATAAATGTACAGTATAACAAAAGATTTCCATTTCAAATAAATGCTTTGAGCTTTCTATTCATCAAAGAATCCAATCCAGTTTCCACGAAAACTGTTTTCAATATTGATAATAATAAGAGGAAATGTTTCTTCATCATCAAATCATCATATTAGAATGATTTCTGAAGGATCATGTGACTCTGAAGACTGTGCATAATTGATATCATTGCCATTGACTCTCTGTTTCTCTCTCTTTTTTATTTTAGGGACCTCAGTATGAACAACATCAGTGAGATTCAGCCCAATGCTTTCCACAACCTGCACTTCCTCAGTGAACTGTAAGTACATCTGAATGGCATTTGAACCTGGACTACAGCGTATTTCAGTTGCGTTCACCTCTATGCTGTGACAACAACAAAAAATCCCGCTGATGAGTGGTTATTTATGTGAAGTGCTTCAGTGAAGGTTAAGTTGGAGAATGACGCAATTCCAGATGTGTTATACAAGACCTAGATACCATAAGCACGAATAAATAAATAAATGAAATCATCAACTTGGGTGATAATGACCTTAGCATGCATTGTGTATTTGGGTAGTTGACTTACAGTATAACATGTTGATTAACTTTATCTCTGTTAAAAGTATATTCATATTAATTTATTACTTTTTTTTTTTAATATAAATATATAAGGGTTGGACCATTTCAATTCACTAGTATTTTATACTTGAAAAAAACCCTCTTAATTTCTATATACACTGTATACATGCTGTATACATACTGTGTGTGTGTGTATATATATATATATATATCTTGCCCCATTATTTCTTGTTTGAAGCAGATTTTTTTTTTAAAGCAGTTGAAATGAATGTTCTATGTGTTTTGAGTACAAATATTGAATATAGTGTCTCAGTTAATATGAGCTAATTAAAGACGAATGCTTAAAAAAAAAAAAATAATAGAAAAAGTTACGTGAAAATGTATAAAAACCTAAAATAGTATAGCATTTAACGCTGCAGGATGTCAACTACTCATATATATTGGGTCTTCATCGCACCAATTTTGATATTATTTTGGCCAAAAATGTCAATTCTTCATCGTTTCCTGTGTCAGACACATTTAACACTGCATGTGTCAGAAAGAAAAGCTCTCTTCAAAGCTCAGAGATGCTACAGTAGTTCCTTCAGTACTTCATCAGAGCCACATAAAAGATCAAACATATTTTATACCAACATCTAGCATGTACATACTCTGTCTAGACCTTTACATGTCAGACATCAATCAAAATAAGTAAACTAAAGCCAATATAGCATGTCTGCTCACACTTTTCCCCCTGAAGGACCAATTAGCTCAGGTGAGCCCTAGCGTAACCCCCGTGAGAGTCTCTGGAGAGCGTTAACACTGCAATGAAAAGCACCTGGCCGTCGCGGCAGCTCGCACATGTTCCCGTCAGCGGGAGCAGGTCTGCGGAGCAGCTGGGAGTCGGGACACCTGACTGACACTAACAGGATGGATTGGGAATGCCCAGAGCTGTCAGAAAGTGTTGGGGAACATGCAGACGGCAGGAGGCCTGCAGGAAATGTAACATATTTCTAGGAGTCAATATTTATGGCGTGGCTGTCAAAGCAAACGGGCAATTTCTCATTTCACTTCACTAAATTAGTCCTTACTTCCCTGGGAATAGCGTGCTGTTGCTACATTTCAAACAAACAGGTTGATGTGGAGGAAGATGTCGAAGCTTCAACAAAATAGCAAACCTGAAACCATTCTGTCTGAAACCCTTGAGTCCTAACCCCTCTGTTCAACTAACTAACTAACTAAGGCTAGGTGCTGCCAATTACCTCCCGATACACATCGTAATATGTCATCATGAGCCAATACATCAAGATGCATCACCATTATATTGTGACTGAGACTGCACTTCACTATTTTTCCCAAAGAAGGGGTATATGTAATCTTCCTAATTCTGTGTTAATTGAACTTCAGGAAATACTATGAATTCACACATAAATGTAATTCATCAATAATAATAAAAAAATAAAAAAATAAAAAAATCATTTAAAATATCAGTACAAGGATCTTATAACTTAACAATATATTAGGATATAAGGATTTTATTAATAAACATAAAATAATAATAATAATTCAGTAGGTAACAAACAAACGAGTGAATGAATGAATGAATGAATGAATGAATGAATGAATGAATGAACGATTGATTGATTGTAATATTGTATCACAATATATTGATATGCAGTATGATTGTTTTATAGAAGGTTTTATTTGGATACAATCTCTCTTTTCACAGGGAGTCCAAAAGCAAACGAAAATAAATGAATATACAAACACAAAGAAAAACCAAAAAGCCACATGATAAACAAACACAAAAACATACTAGAATCAAGGAATAAAAAACAAATGCAGACACACCTACACATAATACATAAGAAAAAAAAAATATATATATATATATCAGATCAATAGATCAATATCTAAAGTGTTGATGCAATATTGTGAGAAAAAGAATTGGGACATAATGATATACGGCTGTAACGCCTCAAGCGATGCTTGGCTGATATACTGGAAGCGTATTAACACTGTACACCTCATTAAATTCATCTCAGTTTTATTTTGACTGTATTTATTGTTAAGGAATATAATAGACTCCTTTGTTCCTATTCAATAACTGCTTTATTAACTCCCAGAGACAGTTTGACTGAAAACACATTACAGCGGTATTAGCGTGAGATAAATTTCAAGCTTAGCTCTCTTTGATGTGCTGCTGGGAATGATGAATTTGTGTGTTTTTACCCTTTCTGGTACTCATTTACACCCCTAGGCACCGCACTTTGCAGAGTAATTTCACAAGTCTAAATTACAATTCTGCAGGATCATCTGTACAGTTCTGTAGCCTATGCCCCGGGGACGACGGCGGGCTCTTTGGGAGTTCTCGCTTTTTCTTTTAGTCTATGTTACACCTTAAGTAGCCCACAAAGAGTCGAATGATTAATTGGAACAATCATATGTGATAAAATGCATATGATGAGAGAATACAGACAAGTCTTTATGTTTATGGTCCAGAGAGGCGGATCTGACCCGACCCAAACGCTATCCCTCCACATCCTGTGTTTGAGTTATGCGGTGCGTGTCTACTTCAATCAGAGTTCAGACTGAGCCATCAATATCTACTTGTTCACTTTTGTAACACTATAACCCACCAAAGTCCCTCAGCATTACATAAACTTCTCCCATGACCTGCGACTGTCAGATTCTGGCTGCTGTCCTATCAACTGCAAGGTCATCTGCGAGTGTGGAAGGGGGAAGAGGAAGTCTTGTTGTGCGCCTTTGGGACAGATGAAATGCAATCTGAGCCGAGCATGTCCTTTTTACTTCCTAAACCCCACCTTTTGACTTCTGCTCTACCTCACCTTCTTTAGAGTTGATGATTTTCTGAGTTCCGTTCCAAAAGCTAGTGAGCTTTGTATACTGTCTACATGCTGTAGCAAATATTGGGCCAGATTTACTAACATCTTGTGCCAGAGCAAACCCTCTTTTGGCGTTAATGAACTACTGTCCGGAATTACTAACGGCACGCAGTGAAAAATTAGCACTGGAAAAGTGTCGACAGGGTTATTTTTGAGGCTCAACTTATTGCATATGGTCTTGACGGAATAGATCTGCTACATGTAGGTGTAAGGTGGTGACCCGTGGCTTGTAGGTGTAAATGGATTTTTTTCTGCACAACAAAAAATGTATCTTTGATGACTGATTGAGTGCAATTTACCTTTATTCCACAAGGTGTCAATGTCTGATACACAACAATGATAAAATGACGTTTCCCTCATAGTTACTGCAGGCAGAAAACAAAAGAATAGGAAGAATCATCAGAAAAACTTGAAATGGCTCAGTGATTTACTGTAGAGCAAGTACTGAACGCAATCAAATATTAGTGTCACTGTCACTTGATGATGGATCTGGAGAAGAAGCTGAAAATGATATGTTTGAGATCGCGAAAATGAGCCAGATGTTGAATGTAATTTAAAATGAGCTCTGACGAAGACAGTGATGATGGTATAAAACATCTGCTCAAACTGAACCCTTCCAAGCTCCGAAAGGTAACAAAACATGCTTTATTTTATCCTTCTAGAATTGTTACTCTAATATCAGGAGAGTTTTATATTATCACGACAGGTAGAGATCCATCTGTGTTAGATATAGATCCGGGTCGCTAAAGACCCGAATACTTAATATTGATCGGCGAAACATTAATGCATGCATTAAAGGTTAAATATATTTTTGAGATTTGAAGTACAAGTGCAAATCGATTACAATTAAGTGTACTTTTTTCACAAGAGACCTCACTAGATTTCCAGAAAAGACAAGAGATAAGTTTAAATTGTTTGTATAAAGTAGCACAAATATATTAGAAGGCTTAAGAAAAGGAGGATGGTTGTGAGACAGGAATTCCAGTCCTTTAGTATGAAGTAAAAAGTAGAAAAAAGTATAACCTTGATTACAGAAATACCTCGTACCTATTTCATAAACGTAACCATGATTTGCCCAGCTGACAAAAATGCAATTTAAACCAGCCTAAAGTGGATTATCTGGCCTTAGTCGTTTAGCTGGTTTCTCAACCTGACAAGTGTCCAAAACCCCTCTAAAACAATCAAACCAGACCAGCATAACCAGTTGGAAGACCAGCTAAACCATGCTGGTAGCACTGAAGTACAAACTTCTTTCTCAGGCTTCATCCGTGACTGACATGTCAGCAATGTTAAGAAGAGAGCACTCCGATGCTAAAGACCTGGAATTCCTGTCTCACACCCGTCCTCCTGTTTTCTTAAGTCTTCTAATCTTCCTCATCCTGTGTGAGACTCAAGGCCACGGCCAGCTCCCCTCTCCCACCTTTCGTTCTGTGTCTGTAATGGCTCTCAGCTGAAATCACAGTTCATGGCTCCTTCGTCATCAACCAAACAAACCCCGGCCAGATTGCTCTGTTGCTTTATTATTGCAAGCTGATGCTGAGCCATTAGAGGGCTAAAGGTATCTCCATCTCACTGCAGTCCACAGGACACTGCTCATGGGGTTTAATGGGTGCATTGTTGCCCCATTTGAGAACGGTTAATCCCTCATGCGAAGGCCATTAATCAGCATCTCTGACGGCATTACGGCTGGCTGGAAATTCTGCTGGTGTTTGCTTTACTAATTGCGATTTGTGGCGAGCGGGAAGCTCTCACGTTCTCTCGAGTGAAGGTTAACTGGACACACTGTCAGAAAATGCATGAGAACTGTTTCCTGGTAGGTTCAAGAGGAGGATCGGGAAAGCAAATGGAAATATTTGAGTGTGCACAGAAATTCCTATGACTATTAGACCCTGTGTCCACCAAAGCGTTTTTCACGTGGATGGCGTATTTTTCCAATTATTTTCAATGGGAGCGCCACGTTTTTTAAACCGACACGAGGCGCTGAGCGTCATTTTACTGGTCGCCGAGGGTTGAAGAATGTTCAACTTTGGGTAAAACTCAGCGCTCATCACTGTCACTTTTTACCCAGCCGTCCAATCACAGTGAAGGAGGGGCGGGACAATTACCACACTGACCAACCGTCATATTCTGCTTGTTCAACATCAACAGATGACAACAAGAAGCATAATGACGGTACAAAATAATGAGAAAACAGCAGTTAAGAAAGCATCAGATCATAGAGATGTGGATCACGTTACTTTTATATAGCACTTTGTAAAATATTTTGCTTTAAAGCTAGCAGCTTTACAGTATTAAACATGAGAAAAGTGTCAGTGTTGCTTCCACTTAGAATACAAGTTCATTTTCTCCTATAAAGCAGCTCTCCGGTGTGTTCATGTTTTCACTCGAGAACGTCAGACCTCGACGGACTGAACAGAAGAAAGGAACCGGAGAAGATTTCCTTGTCAAAGAAGGCGGAGCCTCAGTGCACACCTACCTATTACGCAATCCCCACGGACCAATGGTAGTTTGAAGGTGTTTAACAATTTAACAGCTTTGGGGAGCTCTTTCTCCTGGGGAACTCCTGAAACAAACTTCGTTTTGACCAGATTTTGTTCGAAATGACGTCATACCAGTTTGTTCTTCGCTTGAGGTATGTCAGGGCCTTAAAAGTGGATACCTGGTCCTTAGTGGCACCCTGGTGAGGCGAGACCCTTAGAGCCTAATCCAGCATAGGACTTCCATGATGAAATGACGCTGGAGCGCACCAGGTTGTGATGACCCATAAGCCCCTCTCTCGCAGGCCCTCTCTGACGTGTACCCAACTAAGCCTCAGCATCTGATGTTTTCTTTACAAATGCTTGTGCAAATCAATGAAAATGTGATGAATACTGCTCTCTTTCTCTCTACCTCTCCTCTGTTCTCTGGGGCCAAATTTTTAGATGAAAGCCTTGAAAGGTATCATATGAGGAAAAAGACCAGCTGCGATTTTAATGTAACCCCCTCAATAGATGTAACCCTGCTTTGGTCCCCATCTCCGATTTTATGACAAGAAGCCAAAAAAACAAAATATAGAGCTCTGGCAGACTTCAGCCTTGGAGGAGCGCAAAAGGTTTTGTTGGTCTCCACTGTCCACTTTCATGTCGTAACATTTTATGAGACATACTTGTTGCTTTGTGTTGCTTCCAGTGAGGACGTGACTGCCATGGAGAGGATTTTAATGGTGTTTTGACCCTTTTGAGGACAGAATAACAATGAAGCATGAATGAAAACACTAACACATGGACACAGACAGACAGAGATAAAAACAAACAGACAGAAATAGATAGATAGATAGATAGATAGATAGATAGATAGATAGATAGATAGATAGATAGATAGATAGATAGATAGATAGATAGATAGATAGATAGATAGATAGATAAAGATATATAGATACTGTAGATATACGATAGATAGATAGATAGATAGATAGATAGATACTGTAGATAGATAGATAGATAGATAGATAGATAGATAGATAGATAGATAGATAGATAGATAGATAGATAGATAGATAGATAGATAGATAGATAGATAGATAGATAGATAGATAGATAGATAGAGAACAATTACTTGTTTTGTTTTGAATTTTGATGATTTTCATGTGGAACAGTAATAAACACAAAGGCCTAAACTTGGCTTCATGAATGAGAGAACAACCTTCGTGAGGACACAAACAGTAGTGCAACTGTGATCCAAGTGCAGAAATCATTGGTACATCATAGTTTACGATACAAGGGGAGGTAAATCACAGTGCAGCGTAATTGTCCAAGAAATACAGAGGGGTCCTCAGCAAATTTACTAAACACAAACCACAGCAAAAACACACAAATCACGTCTTGACAATGTTTGGAATTCACATCTGTTTGGTGTATGTTTATACATGTAATTTGTGTATTTTCACACAAAAAATTGTGTTTACATTTGAGCTGCAGCGAAAATCTAGGTAACGAGAAACAGTTTGAGACGGATAAATCTTTTTCCGAACTGTGGTATGTGTGGAGAGGAAGGTAGATTTGCTTTTAAAGGGATAGTTCATCCAAAAAAATACAATTCTGTTATTATTCGCTCACCATCATGTCACTTAAACCTGTATGACTTTCTTCCTTCTGTGGAAGTCATTGGTCACCAAAACCAACATTCTTCAACGTATCTTCCTTTGGGTTCCACAGAATAAATAAGGTTATATAGGTTTGAAACAAAGAGAACAGGACAAAGTTAATTTTTTTAACATTATTTTTAAGCTTTAAATATATTTCCATGCTACGCTTTACTCTACATTTACGGAAAATAACATAATTCCAAAAAAAAAAAAAAAATTGTTGCCTTAAATTTTTAAGAACAATCAACTTGAATGTTTCAGTCATTTAAACTTAAATTACATTAAACTGCCTTTAAAAATTAGTTGAATCTTGTATAACTTATTGAAAAAAGTTGAAAATTGCTTAACTTATTTTGATGAGTTAAAGCAATGTAAAAACTAATTTTGTCATAACTTATTATCATATCATTTTTACAGAAAGGTACTGTAGACAGACAGGTATTTAGAGAGACAGACAGACTCTAAAATCAATATTTCCATGCCACGCTTTAAAGGGGTCCTATAAGGGAGTGTGGCTTTAGCTCAAAATACCCCACAGATATTGTGTTAAAATTGTCACTTTTTGAGCAAAAACAAGTTTGAGTGTGTGTCTCTTTAAATGCAAATGAGCTGCTGCTCCCTGCACAGGGGGCGGAACTTCAAGAGCTTGTGCATCTTCAATTTCCTCACACAGACACACACTGAAATTTTCAAAAACTGTTTAGCCTTTTATGTCCAAACCAGAGTCGGACAAAGATGGAGAGACTTGAGAAGAAGTGACAACATGTAGAATGCAACAGAACATTTCTGAATGGTTAGTTGATGAATTTATGTAGCTGATGTGGAGTTAACTATCTTCTAGTCACTGATTAGCATATTCTGTCTTGATAATTTATAAATCACGTTCCCGGGGGTAAATTTAGGTAAATTTTAGGGTTAGTGATGTCACTAACCCGGGAGGAAGCTCATGTAGTCCCTACCAGCCGTTTGTTGTAGTCCTTAAAAAGCGATTTCTGTAAAAGAATATCTCCCTTTGCTTTGAACTTTGAGCGTCATAACTCTGCAGATGTTGTTTATGCTCAAACAGCAACATTACACACTAACTAAAGTTAAACCACCCCGTTACTCTACATTTACAACATAACATAATTCCAAATACAGATTAGTTAGAAAAGTCATAAAGCTATAAAACTGTCAAAATCTACAAACCAAAATTGTAATCTTCATTAAGGCTGTTTAAGTTACACATTTTTACAAATTGGCTGTGTGTCAGAACAAAATCACCCCTCTCTCTTTAAGGATGCAGTCCCATGACCTGAAGGAGGTGGTAGTGGATCATTTTGATTGACAGCTGTCAGAGCAGGTGACAGCACTGGAGTCACCTACCGCAGAGTTCTGGATGCTTTTCCCACTCTGTCCTGCCATAATAAACCGGCAGCCCAACTCATATGGAGCAAATTACACAGCCCGTGTTGCTATATCCATCAAACACAACCCCCAACACACACACGCACATGAACACATGCATGGACTCAGTGTAGTAATTTGTAACATGTCTTGTTCAATGTGATGGTCGTCAGATCAATGTGAAGTGATCATAGAGATGAGCTGTACACTCCACACAGACACGCACTTATGAAAAGAGAGAACCACACACAGAGAAATGAGCTGCTGTCTTCAGATCTGAGGAAGCTTCTGCAGAGCAGATGAGCAAATACAGACGCCCGATCATATATATTCAGCATGAAGGCCGATGACATGCATTTAAAATAACACCTTGCGCAAAACGTAAAAAATGACACTGTCTGCATTACACAGCAGTAAGATAAACAGCAGACTGCCACAAAATAAATCAAAGTCCTGCTATTAGCTAGAAAGTATAACTTCAGGAATCTTTTTAAAGCGAATGGTAGATCTCCTTACACACATCAAAGGAAAACTTCTTGTGAATATAAATAGGTCCTTTAAAACACACCTAGCAGACACGCAGAACGAAACATGTTGTGGCAGAGCTCGGCGCACAGCCAAAACTGCCACTACTGTATTTAGAGATCTTACAACTTAGATTTCACTTGTTTCCTTTGAAACATTTAATTCCTTCTTTTTTTACTTCGTTTAAAATCTTTTTATGAAGAATCATTGTTTATGGCCACATAACTAGAGAAGGTGGAAGTTGTTTCCTCAAATTTGCACATTTACACATTTGGAAGATGCTTATCCTAAGAGACTTACATTGTATTTGTATATATTTTGCAGCTCAGGATCAAATGTAAAAAAAAAAAATGATGTAAAATGTTATTATGTTGCTTCCTGCTCAACTCTTTCAAAGTGAAATAATAGTGGAGTAAAGTTTTTGGGCCCTATCATACACCCGGCGCAATGCGGCGCGACGCAAGTGTTTTTTGCTAGTTTCAGCCTGACGCAGTTGTTTAAATAGCAAATGCATTTGCACCAATTTGTGCACCCATGAAACCGATGGGTTTTTAAGCAAACTTTTTGTGCTAGTCTAAAAACGAGGTGTGCGCCGGGTGCGCCGACCATTTTCCCCTCGTTAAACTAGCAAAAGTAGATTCAGAAACGCCCTTAGTGCACTTGTGCCGTGTGCTTTAGACCATCTTTAGACCTTTATCCGAACTAGATGCACGTGAATCTGGCAATGATTTCCATTGATCCTAATTGAAAAGATGAAGAGGTTACTGCTCTTTTGAAAATAATAAATCACGTTTGAAAATAACTAAACCCTAGACGATATTGTTAACAAAAGCAAACGTGAGAGATGCCACTTTAGCTGCTTCTACAAGTCTTTGAGCTCTTTTATCGTGACTTATGTTTCACGGGACTCGTACCCGACCAGGTGAGCTACTGAGCAAGTTTACCATACCAGAAAAGCCACACTTATGGAGCTGATGGAGTGATGCAAATGTCCAAATGTATTAGTTTATAAATGATGCACTAGGGTAATAGTGTTTTGAGGTTATATCATAGTATTGTGCAAGGAACTGCTTGGAAATGTCCTTATTAATCGATAATCTTCCCCTGTAAAGCTGGAAAATGAATTGTATGTATAGGTATGTTTTCGGCGTTATATAGGTAGAGGTTTTCCCAATGAGCCTAGATTGATATTTTATCAATTTCTGCATTCCTAGTGATTTAAAACCACAAAATTGGTATCTGCTAGCATCTTCCGCTAATGTTTGAGCTTCATGGTGAAGTATATAGAATCAGTCAGACGTTTGCACACACCTTTAGTACTACTGTTAGGTCTTTGACACAGTAATGGCAAGAAACGCATTATCTTCAATAAGATATTTACCCCGAGGATTGTTACTAACCATATTGAGGAGTGTTTAAACGCATCTCTATGGTCACTGTGCAGATCAAGCTAAATAAATAACTAGACTGGAGGTTTCCACCCACCCGCTTTTTGCAGATGATCTCCTGGGGCGCACCACTCCCCTCTCTCTTTTAAAGCCCTTCTTTTCAATCTCTCATTGATCTTTAATCCCTGTCATTAAGGATTCATTTAACGCTTGTGAGTGAAGCGCGATTAAACCATCTTTAGAGTTCTGGGTTTGTCTTATATCCTGTAATTAATGAAGGATAATTGGAGTGAGTGCAGACCGGAGGACAGAGAAGCTTACAGTCGTCAAAACAACATTTATGTTACAATTAAAGCACATCTGCTTTAATAACTGAGCCTAATATCAGACTGTACAGTATCCTATCCTTTATTTGGAGCCTTTTCACAAAACTGTGATGACATGACCTCATTTTTATTACACATTTTATAATGACTTTAAGGGCCAGATTTACAAAATTATTTAGCGTGAGATAAATAGAAGCGCAGATGGGAGTGGAAAGTTCTGTGTTTGATCTACTTACAACACGCAAATTTAGGAACACGGACGCAGCCGGATTATTTCCATAATGACCAATGCAATCTACCAAGAAGCATCTGGTTTAAGGGTACGTTTACACGACAACGATAGGCTTAAAACGGAGAAGTTTTTCCGCGTACAGACGACACCATTGTCAAAATGATCCATTCACATGGATCCGCGAAAATGAATAAAAACCCCTGTATTCTGCTGCCAGGCCATTAGATGGAGATGAAACACAATAGACGAAACATGTAATATGCATGTGCATGACATCATCGTCTACAGAGATTTTTTAGTTGTTTACACGGAGACCGTTTTCAAAAACTTGGAATATGAAACCCGTTTTCAAAGGGCACCCAAAACGCAGCTGTTGCGTAAACGAACGGCCAAAACACGTAATTTGTTTTACGTTTTTAGTTGAAAATGGTGTCGTGTAAACAGCCCCTAAGATATGCTGTTTTTGGCGGTAAATAATGGTGCAAATACCAGTAAATTGACTAGCGCAAACCTTAGTAAATCACCGTGATTCATTTAAATACTCTCCTCCCATAAATTCTGCATCTGAAAGGGAAACTCCTACAAATGCATATGCAATAAGGTCAGATGCAAAAATAACCCTGTCCACGCCTTTCAGCGCTAATATTTCACTGCGTGTCTTTAATAAATCCTGACAGTAGTTTATTAACGCCAAAAGAGGGTTTGTGCTGGCGCAAGTTGTTAGTAAATCTGAAAAATATGGCTGTGCAAAAACATTTTCAAGAGTTTTACTTGAGCAGGCAGATCAAAAGGGCACATGTTTGAGTTTGTCATGCTTTCATTTGTGATGAACTGAATTCGTTTGGGAAAGGGTATGGAAATCTGGCTTGTTGCGAGATAAAAATCTTACTTTTATTTCCACGGTCTAGCTGTAAGCCAATGGTAGCTTTTAAGTCATGTACTGTTTGCAACGCGTGCCTCTGAAGTAACACGCCGTCAACCTTAAAGGGGTCGTATCATGAGTAATCACATTTTCCTTGATCTTTTGAGATAAAAGTGCTTGTACTATGAAAACGTACTGTAACTTTCAAAACTCCAAATGTCTATGATGTTAGATGCTCAACACATGACAGTCCACGTTTATGCGTCAGTGACACCTATTGGATGATCAGAAGCTTAAGTAGGGAGAATGTTTCTCAACAACAGAAGGACTATGTGCCTGAAAACGAATACCTCATTCAGATTAGCATGGATAAGGACCTAAAAATCTGTAATTAATTCTACCGAATAATAGGAAAGATGTTAGACCCATCCATTAGACAAACACAAAGTTAAAGTGATATTTTAATCAACATATTTAAAAATGTCTATCCTAATTCAGATACAGAAACCTAATTTTGTCAAGAGATACAGATACATAAAATACTACTAATATACTTTAATATATACTTAATAATAATAATTATAATAATAGAAAAATGTGATGGCCTCTTGAAAAGAGTGGCCCAAAGGCAAGCATTTTCATCTGTATTTTATTTTAGAGATAATCTCCTTTCATCGTAGATATTCACAGAACAAAATATCGTCAAATCGAGAGCTCAGTGCAGATGTCTTTCATCAGACAGTGATTTGATATTACAGTCACAATGTCAGACACAGATAAACACACTTAGATTAGCACCTACGTAGAAAACCCACACCCTGCCCATGTGTTTGCAGATAACCTCTCCTCCTTTCTCTTCTCTCCTCTCATCTTTTCTACATCAGAGATAATGCCACCTGGAAAGATTAGCTATCGAAATGCCTTTCACATGCGGCCACTACATTTTCACCTCACCCCAGCTACCCTCATTTTGATTCTCTTTAGTAACCAAAACATGGTATCGCACTGCATTTACCCGAGCTGATTTTCATTGAACTATGACTCAAACTGTCTGGGTATCTTTGACACTTTATTTTTGATTAGTCTGAATGTTTTTTGATCCCCTTACGGATTCTTTTAGATAGATAAGGCTTATGTGTGAATATTTCTTATATATATATATATATATATATATATATATATATATATATATATATATATATACTATATATTCTACAAACTATAAGAAACTTGCCAACTACATGTCAATTAACTCTCATTACAGTTTCAGTAAACTAGTAGACTGCTAGTAGACTGTTAGGTTAGGGTTAGTAGAATAAGTTGACATGAAGTTGCAAAGTCACTTATAGTCTGTAGAATGTCTGTTGGAGGAGCATCAAAATAAAGATTTAGCAAATATTAAGTACACAGTCTACTAATACTCCAAGGACTGCTAGCTGACTTATAGTTTGTAGAATAGTAAACACTACAAACTAGTAGTGTATCTTTACTGCAATTCAACTACTTTCAATTATGAGTAGCAGTTTGGAATCAACAGTTTCAAAATAGCTTCCACAACACTGGCTTGTGAAATCAAAGTTAGGAAATTTGGTATGGGGAGTCTGTCTTAAGTCTTATCTGTTATTTTGAAATGTTGAATTTTTGTTGCTCTATGTATGATAGAATAGGCATATTACAGGATTCTTTTATTTTTTATCTTCCTTCCCACATGGGACAGAGCAAGAGTCCTGTGATAAAGATCTGTGTAAATGCCTATCCAATTTTTTACGAGAGAATCAAAAGTGGCCGTGCGCAGACTATTTCTGCACAGGTCAGAGTTTATAGTGATGATGAATACATATTTGAGGAGAAGACAAGGTCACTTTCAGGGAGCTGGCGAGTTTGATTTTCCATCGTGCTATGAAACTGATATCATAGGAAACTGCGTTGCAAATAATACGACCCGGTTCTTAGGGTTTTCAAATCAGTGATATTTTCACCAGTCAGAGAATTCTTCCGATGCAGTTGTTCAATAATGCAATACATATGTGGTTTAAGTAATTAAAGTAATCACAATTCGCTCCGTTTTTTTTTTTTGCCATTGTCTTGCAACACTGTTTGAAAACAATCATTAATTCTGATTTGTGTCGCTAGCATTGCAGAAATGAATCAGTTCTGCAAATAAATGGTCATGCATGGGATTTACATTTTTGTGATTGAGAGGTTTTGCAATTTTACTCAAATCTGAAAAGCTTTTTACCTAGTTCTGCCGGTGTAGATTCCATGTGGAAAGGAAAACATTTCTCAATTCAATTTACTCACTGATACATCCAAGGGATGAGGGCAAAGTTTCACCAGAGTGAGTCCCATCAAGGCCTTATTTTTTCTTTCCCTGCTAACAATTCTTCCCTAAAACTCAACTGAAATTACCTCTCCATGAACAAAGCAAAATTTTTAAAAAGACAAATATGATTCAAGTTTTATGGTATTTTGGCCCCCAATGAGGCATCTAACAGAAGACAGATGTGCTGCAGGGGGCCTAACACTAACCAGCCATCCCAAAGTCCTTTGCCTCTGACTTGTTGTCAACTGCTTGTTGTCAACACAGCTTTCAGTGGTCTAATAACAACGGCCAGCCTCCACCTTTTTACACACACTATCTGCGACGCAGCCGATTCTCGTAAACTACTCCCAATAAACATGCGGTTGCCACTTTATGAGGTCGCAATTGATGCTAAAAACAGACTGGAACTGCAACAATAGAGCTGTTAGTAGGTTGTGATTATACTTTTTGACAACCAAATGTGCCCTCGCACTTAATTTCAACAAACATCTGTGGTAAAAGTTGCAGTATGAAAAGGCTCAGCTCACACTTCATCTGATGGAGGCTTTTATTGTTTGGTCTGACTTGGACAGATGCTGGAGATATCACACTACAGCAAGTAAATATGCTTTGTGTAACTTGCATCCAACAAAATGCATTAATTCTGTTTTGAAAAACTGTTTTTGAGTTTTACACCATTTGGTCTTAGGATCAGTTTAGAGCTGAAACCCAAATGTATCGAAGCTTTTGAAATGGTTGCCACCAATAGCATATTTTTCTCATTCACACCTTCCTTAATCTCACCATTCAATGATTCTTTGTAGGGGAGTGGAGTGTTAAGGGCAGTTTGGACAATTTTGGACTGAGAACAAAGACTGGTAGGCTGGCATGGGTTATTAGGAAAGGGTTGAAAGAGGTTCTGTTTAACACGTTGTCTCTTAGGCTCTTTTCACACTTGGTTTGATTGCTTGGTCTGAACCTGAGTTTGATTCCATTTCCCTCTTTCTGCTTCCACTAGTTTCTTTTCAAACTGTACTTTTGGGTTGGAATTGTTGTAGTATGTGTAGTATTAGATCTCCGGCATCTTTCCAAATCATCAATGTGAGTACCACCTTGAGCACTATTGGCTGATGACTCAGTACAAGAAGTGAATTTATCCTGATTTGTTTGTGCACAAAATGATCAGAATACCACTTTCAAACCAACCAAATGAGGGGACCTATTTTGAATAAGCAATTACTTCACAACTGCTAAAAAGGATGTTCTATATAGTATGAATGTGTGTTGAATGAATGTAATCTGGACGTACTACATCCGCCATGTTGTCATTTATCATGTGACCTACCAACATCAGTTGTGTCACTTCACCTCATCTGACACTTCAGAATCTCCCCGGAAGAAGTATCCGGGTACTACTTTTAGGAGCACTGTGAATTTGAACATACTTCTTTTGTCACATACTGTTTTTCGCCTACTATATAGCAGGGAATAATGTGATTTCAGATGCAGCCAAAATCTCTAGTCCAGGTGTGTTCAATCTTACTCCTGGTGGGCCACTGTCTGGCAGACTAAGTTTAGCTCCAGCCCCAATGAAACACACCTCATCAAGTTAATCATAATGTTTAGTATTACTAGAAACTTCTAACTTCCAGATATCTGTGTTGGGCAAGTTGAAGGTAAAATCTGCAGGACATTGGCCCTTCGTGAGAAGGATCGGACACCCCTGCTCTAGTGAGAAAGTGTGGGGCGCAAAGTGTAGCCTAACTCAGTGGTTCCCAACCCTGGTCCTGGAGAATCCCCAACAGCACACATTTTGTATGTCTTTATAATCTGACACAACCATGTCAGGTCTTGGAGTCTCTACTAATGAGCTGATGAGTTAAATCAGGTGTGTTTGATTAGGGAGACAAAATGTGTAGGGATGGACCAGTGACCTAACTAATGTTGTGAACTGAATGAATTACATCACACGAAATACAGTATATCATGACAAAATACAGTTACACTTTAATGCATTTCATAGACAGAAAGACAAAAGCCAGTTGCAATTTGTCAACTGAAATGTAAAGTCAGCACTTCCACAGAGGTATGAAATGCTACTGGCTTTCTTCTGTTTGTGTATAAAATGCATCAAAGTGTATCTAAGTTAAGATATTAAAGAAATCTGATTTGTAATTTCCGTTTCTATGGCCAGATTCAATTTTGAACAAGATTTTACAGTTTAGGGTTCATTATTTAACACTTTAGTTTAGTGTCCCCTTCTTACTATTAACTAGTTGCTTATTAGCATGCATATTAGCTGTTTATTAGCTACTTATAAAGCACATATTAATGCCTTATTCAGCATGAACATATTCTACTTCCCTTAATCCACCCAATACCTAACCTTAACAACTACCTTACTAACTATTAATAAGCAGTAATTAGGACTTTATTGAGGCAAAAGTCGTAGTTAATAGTTAGCTAATAATGAGAATTGGACTCTAATCTAAATTGTGACTAATTTTACAAACATCTTAATATTCATAATGATACACTCATCATTCCAGATATTTCTCAGATGAATATACAACATGTTGACACAAGTGACTTAGGAAAATTAGCATTAGAGCCGTGTTTGTCTGTAATGTGAGAGAATACATAAAGCAGAGAGCTCCAGTGTTTAGATACATGACTGAATTATAACGAGGGATAAAAGTTGACCGCAGAGCTGGCACAAGCTTTCAGCAGAACAGCTTGCTGTGGTACGTGGCTGAAACCTCATCCGACACGCATGTGAAACCATCACTGGCCTATTTACATGGGGTGAACCGCTAAGCTTCGCAGCCTCCAAATCTGACACTTTTATTTTTGCCTTCCCCAGCCCCTCCATCTCCTTCATTTCCCTCTGTCTTTCGCCCTACGCAAAACAAATGTTTGTTAAAGAGTGGCGGCACACGGTCTTACCAGAAATAGAGTCTACGGATGGGAGTGTGGTCTGGCACAACATGAAGTGATAGCCATTAAAAACCTCAGAGACTGCATGGCTCAATGGTGGAAGACGGTAGTGTGTGTGTGAGCACATAAGGGAGTGTGTGAAGATCTGTCAGACCTTGTCATGGACCCAGTTCTGGGTTTTGCCGTTCTGTTTTCTGGGCTCGTGTCGCTCTTGATGTGCCTGTATACAACACGGTTGTTGCTTTGCCAGAGCTGTCGCACCCATCACATTAGCTAAGCTGACTTACATGCTAAACATTGGCTGCAATTTTCAAAAATTTCATCTTGTCATACAAAAAGAACCATTTGGCGTACAAGAGGAGACTGAGGCTACTCCGGCAGGATGGAGCGATTTTGAGGCAAAGCAGTTTGGAGGTATGGGTGGTCCTGTTTAGGCTGTCATGACTCCTTGTGAGGCTTCGACAGACTTTCCTCAAACTCTGCCACCCAGGAAAAAACAGGCACGAACGCTTATTAAGTGATTTGTTTGATAAACAAATTGATTAATCCAGATGGGTGAGCCTACAGCTGGTTGATATTTGCTCTGACTCTCTCTGGGAATGTCTTTCCCATGTCTCTAGTAATTTCAGAGGTATCAGCCACGATGTTCTACTTGGCTGTGGCTGCGTGCAATTTATATGCTGATTTTCTGACGGGTCATCTTTTGGAATTTTGATAGATAATTTAAGGGATGATTTGTTGAAATTTGTCCTGCACAACTAAAATCGGATTTTGGCAACAATAGCCCACCTATGGCATTGAACACGTAATGTTGCTATGATTATAATCTCACGTAGCCAGACCTTCAGACTGACGGCAGAAGGTCTGGACTCTATCGCAGCTTTCATTGGCCAAGGACCGCCCAAAAAGGCATCTGTCCGACATGTGAAGCAACCAATCACAGTTTGTTTTGTTCCGCGTCATGTTTAGGGGCGTGAAAATGTAAAGTCGACGTCTCAATGATAACAGACCGGCGTGCATCTAATAAATTATTAATTCAAGAAAGTTTACTGCAACAATGGAGCCACAAACTTCACATACGTTTGAAAATCCAACCCTCTAGTTGATCCTGATAAGCGCACATTGTGGTGTTTGGTGTTTTTAGCCCCCAACGGCGCCTTCCAGGCAGCGAGGGGATGGGTAGGTTTAAGGTTGAGGTTAGGGTTAGCTGTCTGGAAGGAGCCATTGGGGGCTAAAAACACCATCGAAGTGTACAGTTGTAACAGTTGTACACCACCAACAAACAGTTGTAAACATGACGGCTTTCTTCTTCCATGAGGGGGTTTGGCATCGCAACAGCTTTGTTTCCAGGCGGACTGTTAAAGAACGCGACACACGTCTCCCAGAAATCCTGTAGATTTCAGCCCATCAGATAATGATCCAGCTAAAATGTTTCCGGTTAAGTGTGTCATATGCATCAGACGTTCAGCCAACGGTCCGAACATGACTTTGTTAAACATGACATATTTAACACTTTTACACATAGAGGTCACTACAGTAGACAGCTATTTAAAAAGCATTTTCTTGCAAATGCACAAGTTTTGATGGCATAGTTGCACATCAACCTCAACAGTGGGCACTAGTGCATCATCCTATACACTGCCACCAAGTGGCAAGCCATTGCATGTGGATTTATTTCTTCAAACAAATATGGCCAACGGCAGAATTGCCAAGTTGCTCCGGAATATCCATCCATTCCTTGTATTCTAGGAGACTCTTGCAAGTAAAAATGTTGTAACATCTAAGAATTCATATCATTGGTAAATTTTCCAAGTACTGATTTTAGATTTGGAGGAAATTCTGATTAATCATCTGTCCACTAAATTGGACGTCATGCATCACTAACTATATTTCAGCTATAATTCATACTATTACCGTGACTGTTGGTCTTGAAAATACTTCGTCTGCAGTGACTTTTTTGGCTGTAAATTAATGTATTTGTGTTATTAGAATGTTATTTGCAGTTACATCAAAAAGTAATCTGATTAGGTTATGCAGGTTACTTGTAATGCGTTACTATACTCATTAGATCAAAAAGTAATCTTATTACATTAAGCATGTTACTTGCAATCCGTTACCCCCAACACAACACTGCTCATTTCAGATGAGATTGACGACACCTGATCACTATTTTTTCCACAGTCTGAAAACATCAATAGAGTCTAGGTTTTCTCAGAGAGGAGAGCTACGGTACAAATGTGACATCCAACTTGTATGAAGTTATGACCGGGATAAAACTCAATTGCGTTTGCAATAATTGAAGCTGTAATATTTTTTTGGTATATATTTTATAGTTTTCACATGATTTTAAATAATTGTATTAATTGGTTTGTTAAATACACACACAGTATTACTGTGGTATTACTGTATTATGTTTAAAACTGTATCTCCTCAGTTAAAAACAAAAACTCAAGTGGCCATCTGAAAATCTCTTTGAAAAAAAGAAAAAAAAGTTTTGAAGAAAATCTTGTTTTTCATGCCCTAAGAGCATTAAAATCAAATCCTGACTAAGGTTGTCACTGCTTTCATGCATGAAAGGGTGAAGATTGTCTGTTTAGCATCATGTGACCTTATGAGCTCTGTCTGCATTATATTCTTGTTTGAAAACACTGTTTTGTGTATTTTGGTTTACACCAAACTTCCATAATTTTACCCTGACTGTAGTCTGAGGCCCTCAAACAATAACAAGGTCTAACAACGTACCATAGAGTGGATTTTCCACCTCAATAGCAATTCTATGCATTTTATCTTTGGCCATTGTATATAAATTCAGCCGTACTATGACGTGTTTGTTGCCACAAGAGGCAAAAGGAGCTTAGAGCGCATTCATATCTTGGTTCCTTTCAAAATGCGTTGACGTATTTTAGAGACTATACAAAAGAGAGATTTCTGTACGTGAGCGGTAAAGACCAGCGGCCAGCGAGATCTGAACCACAGCTGCTGTGGTTCATGTGTCCAAGGAGATCTCTCACTTTTGTTTTCACCGTGGGCTCCTGAACGCACACACATGCACCCTCGCCTTTATGAATTCACCAGATTCTCATCTCTCTGTTAAAGTCATCAATGTGTTGGACTGCAAATGAACCAAAGCACTTCTTTTGTCCTTCCACAGGAGACTCTCGGGCAACCACCTTAGACACGTCCCTGGCCCCGTGCTCCAAGGACTCTACAACCTCAAAGTCCTGTGAGTAACGAAAGACAGAAAGAGTGAGAGCGTTTTTGTTTCAGTTAATGCTTCTATGGAAAAAAACATTCAGGGTGATTCATTCTGAAAAAGACTTGTAGCAATGTCATTCACTGCAAAATTAGAAACAGAACTGCTGACAGGTGATGATTCAGGTTTTGCTCAGTGGTGAATGGTCAGTTAGCTGTTCCTTATGCCTGGGTGTTTGTTGATGTTTTATTGACAGATTGTAATTTTATCGACTGACTTAAAACCAGTTGATGGAGTAGAAAAGGACAGACAAAGGCCAGGCATGAAACACATTCACGCCAACATACATCTCAAAATTTCCACACAGGATTCCATGCACCTTTCCGTGCTGTCCTGGAAGCTTCAGTAAATTTGCCCTGTATTGTCATTTAACAATTCAACACATTTTTCTACTTTTTTAGATTGCACATCTCAAGAAAATTGCCCTGCCACTTCAAATCCTTTCATTACCCCATAAAGTGGAATAAAAACTTTGTGTGCCAATACCTTTTCAGTAATTGTACCTTATTTAAAAAAAAAAAAAAAAATCTTTTTCTTTAACCAATACTAGAGTAACATTCTAGTAGGTTAATGAGAGCATTAGCTCAGTTTAATATTTTAATGCCCTTTCCCCCGTTTTTGAAAACAAGATAATGTCTGTCATTGTCAGCTATCTTATTTCTGTGGTCAGTGTAGACAAAAAGGGATTGGGTTGGGTATTACAATAGTTACAAATCTTTCTCTGTTTGCTTTCTGTGCTCTATTGTACTTCGTACTATCCTATTCAACAACCTAACTTGTCTGAGGCACGAGTACCTGACCTTATGTTTTTGAACTAATGTTCAGCTTTCAATGAGCTAGTCAGAATCACATGTAAATTTGAAAACATATTAACCAAAACTACAAGAAAAACACGGCGAGAGTCACATCAAGAACAATTGGTGAAAATATGACAATACCACACAAAACTGAAAGTGCAGAGGGGATGAATACACACTTTGTGGCATTTGAATGACTAAATAATAGAGGCTTGTTCACAATGTCATATCAAGACTGCTGGACATTTTAAGTCTAGATTCACAATGGCTATGGTGGCACCATGATCTCCTTGATAAGGACATCCTGCCCACAAAGGAGTATTTATTCCTTCAAACACTGGCTGTGTGGTCAAATGTCAGGAGTTTCATTTGATTGGACATGATAAAGCTGTCTGCCTTGTAATTAAAGCTCAACGTCTGTGGCCTCATGCTCTCACTTTGGAATAATTTGCTTTGTTCAAAGAGCTTGGTGTCATTGTTCTACCACTTCCTGTTTCTTTCGTTCTTTTATTCGACAAGTCCTGTGAGCATGACCTCAGTGGCCCACCCAGGCAGTTTCTCCCCCTTGTTCTGTTTTGTCTTGTTCAGTCTCTCTGCCCCTCACATGTTCTGATTTTGTCCACTGAAAAGTGCACCACACAGTACCTGAAATCATATCTCTTGACTGATTGATGTGAGTGACAGGTAACCTCATCAGCAGTAAGCTGGAAAACTCTTGTGCCCAGGAGCCATATTGTCACTCTCTAGAGTCTGTTTTTTGACAAGCGTTAACATTTAAAATACACCACCCAGCAAATTACACATATGGAACTAGTGGTGACTTTTTTTATATATATTTCCTTAATACAAATTAGAAGGCAACCGAATGCCACTTAGATAATACAAGATTTCATTTTTAAATGTATTAAAATGTAGTGTTTTAAAATATTTACTATGATTTAATATTCACCAGAGCAGAATGAATTACCTGTCTAATTTTCTTTTATGGTATCTTTGCAGGATGTTGCAGAATAACCAGTTAGAGAGATTGCCCAGTGAAGACCCATGGGAATTACCCAATTTGCTGTCTCTGTAAGTACCACATACTTCAAGTGATCAAAAGCAAACTTGGGCTGTAAGAGATTTACATGGAACAATGGTGTATATTAAAGCAACATTGGATAGGTCCACATGCCAAGTGTAGACCTCCTGGTTGTGACCACAGCTTCATGCTTAACAGCTGGAATAAAACAGATTCAATTGATTCAAAGATTGGTCTCATGTGAAATGTTATTCTGCTAGAAGATGCTCCCCGTCATAGAACAAAAGAAGTCTAAGTGGAAGTGGAGTTGTTCGTCCAGAAAACATGACGAATAATTATGTATCAAATATTACATCATAAGCACAGCACGAGTAACAAAGTGAATGATTTAGCACCCCTCTATCAGATAAAGTCTCTAGCAGTAAGGTTATTTGGTCTACACTGCAATCTAGTCATGAAGTAACTCTTGGCATTTCTCTCTAATAGAGTTGATGCAGGAAAGCCCAGTTATTTATATGCCTATTAGGACCATTAGGCCCTTCATTAAAGAACTCCCCACCAGGGAGGATCAAGTTTGCAATTTAGGACAGACATGGAAGTGGTAAAACAGGTGTTCTTTGGCAGTGTAATAGTGAGACGCATAGATTTTTGGAAATGGATTTCCTTCTATTTTGGATTTTCATTTGCAAACAATGCCATACAGTTCTTCGCAAAGGAAGAACAAATAATGAACAGCGAAAGAGTCACAAAAGTCATAGTAGTTATTGTGTGGTCTGTATAATTCTGGATTTTAAATTAATACAATTTGAAAATGAATTCAGTGTATCTGGGTTTATACTTCCTCTATAAGAGCTATTACCTTAATGCTAATTCGCAACAGAGACAAATATGATATTCCAGAGGTCAGTGTTTTTGAAGAAGACAAAACGTGACTACGTCACATTTAATATCAGAACGGTGAAAAAGAGGGACCTTTACAGGGCTGTTGGCGCATCTGGAACCCATGAGGAAACCGCCAGACACTGCACACTGGCTCCTGAGTGAGCGCTGGGAGATTCAATGAGCTGTGAAGAGCCCAATTTTCCATCAGTTACTCTTCCCTTAGGTCCAAAGTGTTCCTCCTAATCGGAATCACGCCCCCTATTCCTAACTGGTTCCCCATGAAAAGGTCAGAATCTAAATATTGTCTGGGATTTTGTCTGGCCTTGTCCATCTGCTCGACTCACATCCACCCCACGACTCCTTTCAATTATTCCAGTTTCCTGATGCCAGTCAGCATCCCGGTGCGGAGCCGCACACCCACTTTTTCCAAATGAATAATTCCATGTAAATATCCATGCGCTCATTTCCTTCTACCTTTGCAAGGATGTTTTCATTAGAGTCATGGCGTACAAATTTAATTCCTTTGCCACCAACATAGTTTTTTTCCGCATGGAAGACGTGCCTGGTTCCAGAAGAGGCTCCAGACGTGCATAGACTGTGTCCAGGCCCTCCCTGTAGTGAGACAGAGCTCTGGCATTCGTCCAGCCAACTTACGCTCACTTTCAATCCCCCATAACAAAGAATATGCAGTGATTCAGCTAGGTGCTCTATCCTGAGTTCCCACAAGAGTAGAAAGGCATTTAGTTCTCAACAAACATGTAATTTAGGGTAATGATAAGATGGGGATCGGTTAACCACTGGGGGGGCTATAAGGTTTGAAGTCCACTGGCGCCCGATGTAGACAGAGGGAAGATGAGTTGGGGCAGGAGAGAGGATTGGTGATGAAACTCATCTTTGTTTCTTTACTAGAGTCTATGCTTGCTACACTCAGCACAGAGCATCCTTTGATGTCAAGACCATCCTTCCAGGATTTAGCCTATGAAAGAAAGATCTGATAAAGGTGCAGTCAAAGCTGAGCAACAATAAAACTTACCTTCCTTAAATCAGAGGCAATACAACACTTCTTGATCACATGTTGGTTACCAATGAGATTCCACACAAAATAGATGACTAAAGGAATGTTTACACATGTAATTTCAAGTCTTAAACCTATCAAGCCAGATGATTGAGATGTCATCAGCAAGATATTGGTGTTTAGTTTGAATCACTGCTACCTAGCAGGTTTGCACAGCATGGAGAACGTAGTCTGAGAATACGGGGAGTTCTTCAAGCCAAATAGCATTGTACTTTGGGTTCAAGTTCCTCTACTATTGATGCTCATCGTGCATTACCTGGAGCTGAAGGACTCGAGGGTTGAAGAGGCCAGAGGGGAGGTGAGGAGAGGCCAGTGCAAATGAAGTGTGTGAAAGGTCATGGGGAAAAAATGCAGAGGAAGTGCTTGCGGCTAACTCCACGTGCTCTGCTGCTATCATACATCACGATTCGCTGATCTCTGAGGTTCAACACCCCCCTCATCCAATGAATCCAGGGGGCAACATTCATTAGATCAAAGGCTTAACTTGTTGACACAGGGAGGACATTCATCTTGGTTGTGGAGATGTCAAGGTTTGTGAACAACAGCCTTGCAAAGAAACGGGGGGTGTTTCTCTCAGCTCTTCGATTTGTGAGAGAATCCAAACGTCTGCACTTTCAATTATCTCCAGCAACCTCTGATTTTTTTCACAGCTTTTGTCTTTAGCTCACTTTCTTTGTTTTATTTCCAAAAATCAGAGAGAAAAACTGTTAATTCAATAGCGACTTAAAGCCTTCCAGTCAGTATGGAGCAACAATCGCTTGGTGGCTTTAACCAAATCAGCTCACCATCCCACAAAGCCATCAAATTATCAATCGGTGCTTTATTACACCATATGAGCTCAAGCGAAATGAAAGCGGAATGGCCAATTTACAAAATGCCTTCATGTGGTTGGATCGAGAGTGGAATCTTTGCCTCGGCAGCCCTTGTACGCCTGGTTTGTGATTGCACAACTTTTCTTTGTATCCTCTGAAACACACTTGCTGTGATTTAGCACCCTTTCTTTCTTCAAAAGCTTTCAATTAAAAAATGTGAAAATCCACAAAGCAGAGCACTCCACCTGTGGGCTCCCGATGCTTCTTTATCAAACGTTTAGAGCAGCAATCGTGCCAAAACTCTCATTAAACAAGTCCATGCTGGAGCTTCTAAAGGGGGGAGGGGGGAGGGGACTAAAGTGCTTAGGTAGTGGTGCCAATCCTTACACCAGAATAACAAAAGATTGAAACAAAAAAGCAACAAAATTATCCTTTAATTATGATATTGACAAAGCAGAAATGTTGTGACCGCAGACCACAGCATGGTATCTCTTTCTATTTAGCCACAATTTATGGCTCCTTTGTTCATCTGTTTTGATATACCTCTGCAAGGCTTGGCAGTTTAATGAATGAAATGAAAGAGGTAGATTCCATGACAGGACACTGCACTGACAAGGAGGTTACCGCTGACTGGGTCACAAATACTGGGCTGGACTCATGCCAGGTCAGGCCTCATTATCAAAAAAGTCTAAAGTTAGTGGAAGCCCCTACTATGGGCCAGATTTACTTGCAACTTGCACCAGCGCAAACCCTCTTTTTGGCGTTAAAAAAATGTACTGTCAGGATCTACTAAAGACACGCAGTGAAAATTTAGCACTGAAAAGGCGTGGACAGTGTTACTATGCAGCTGACCTTATTGGATATGATTTTGTAGGAGTTTCCCTTTCGGATGCAACATTTATGGGAAGAGAGTATTTAGAAGAATCACGGTGATTTACTAAGGTTGGCGCTCGTCAATTGACTGGTATTTGCGGCATGATTTACCGCCCAAAAAAAGCATATCTTAAACCAGATGCTAATTTACGCTGCTCTTTGTAGATTGCATTGGTCATTATGGAAATGATCTGACTCTGTTCTTTAAACAGAGTTGTTCTGTGTTCTGTGTTCTTTAATTTGTTTAATTTGCGCTAATTTGCCCTGTTTCGTAAATCTTGCCTTAAGTATATTTTTATGGAAGGTGGGTTGCGTATAGTGTCCTGCTTACACAGGTTCAGAACCTTCCTTCAGTGATTCATCTGTAGGGAAAGGCATATAACACCAGTCCCTTAAAGCCTAATGGCTTTCATCTCTTCATTCTTGCCAATAGTAATTGCTCATATTAACTAAAGTCTGCTGTTGATTTGACATGAAATAAATGCCCATTTTTGAGGTGAAGGTTTAACCAACTAGTGACTGTTAAACATGACTGACTGCATTAGAATTTATGCACCCTCCATAACCTTTGTACAGGAATAAACATCTGCTTGTGTTCATTCAAATACAAACAGGCGTCTGGATGCCAATCTGATTATGGAGGTGCCAGCAAGGACCCTCTTGGGTATGCGGTCACTGAGGCACTTGTGGCTTGATGACAATGCCCTGACAGAGATCCCAATAAGCGCCCTCAATGACCTCTCCTCACTCCAGGCTATGACCCTTGCCCTAAACCGCATCACCCACATCCCTGACTATGCCTTCAGGAACCTCTCCAACCTGGTTGTCCTGTACGTATCTACTTCCACACAACATATTTTAAACTAGTTGGATGTATTCCTGGATCAGCATGCTTAGTATCTTACCCCAACATATCCAATCTCTACAATGTTAACATGGCTTAGAAATACGTCACACTAACCATTGTGCATGTTTCGGTGTGAGGAATGGAAACAAGGAAATCAGAGGAAGTTTGAACACATGCCTTGGTTTGATAGGACACCGCAATAATCCTAAACTCTTTCATTTACAAAGCAGTGAAATTATAGTGTGGTTTAAGTTTATATATCATCCGCCACATTCACATTTATTTGAGGCAATGTGCACAGCCTAACAGGTGTCATTCCTGAGGTTTGTTTTGATGTTTACTATAATGCTAATGAATGTTTTCACGTTTAGGCATCTTCATAACAACATGATCCAGACCCTCGGGCAGAACTGCTTTGAGGGACTGCATAGCCTCGAGACTCTGTAAGTAAGATCATCCCTTCATGAAAGATTAAAAACATGAAAGCATTTCCTGTTTTTAATGCAAACAGACCCTGATCTGTTATTTGATTTTGGCATCCTCGTGTTATCATTATGGAAGAGGCTGTGGCTATAAATATGAATCAAAATTACTAGCAAACTAGCCTGACTCTATTTACTGTATGTTCAGTGGTTCAGCTTTGCATGAACTATAAACATATCATTCTTTACACAATACTTGTGCTGTTGAGATATGAACATGTTAATTGCAGTACCTTGTTTTTAGGAAACACTCGTACCTCTTATTAAAATCGGAGAATTTATGGCAGACTTTCAATTTCTGTAATAGAAGCAGCAATGATTCCCTGACAATGACATCGGTGTTGGATAATGTCTTTAGTGCTCCATATGAAAGTACTCATACGTGTAAGCAGTGTGCAAACTATACAGTGGTTTTTAGGGGGCTCTTTGTGGTTATCAGGCTGATGTCCCTAGCGGCTTATGCTGGTATTACAGGCGTGCAAAAAAAAAAAATGCTTTCTTGTGTGCTTCCCTCTCCCGTTTAACTTCGTATATTCAGTAATACAGTAAATAAGGTAATTGAATTGAGTGGGAAATGTCATGGGAAATAATTTATTTCATAATGTGGATTTTTATGTGTTCTATCACTACACCCGTGCAGTTATATTGGACTATTCAGGCAATGTCAATAGCATGACACATGTTTGAGGTGTTTGAAATTATGTTACATTGGATCAAGTTTTAATTGACAGTCATAATAAAATCCATACAAATGTATGAGAATGGATAAATTAATAAACAATTATTTTATGGCAACTGGCTACAATTTTCATAATCACACCTGGACAATAGCACACGTTCTCTGCCAGATTCATGCTATATAACTTATTATACATTACCAAACATGGTAGATTGAAATCAAATGTTAAATAGGCCCAATAAATACATGCTAAATGCTTTTAAAATTCATGAGAAATGTTGAAAGGGGCCTATGAACCAAAGCCAACACATATTTGTAATGTAATGTATGAAAGACATTACATAGACCATGCTATGAAAGTTTGGCTTTAAAGGATTACGCATATGCTAAAGTCATGGTGGTCTCCAGGATACCGAGAGGTTCACACCTGCTTTTTAACAGCCTGCTGAAGTGCTAAAGATGACGTTTTCCTCTTTACGAGAAGATTTCAGCCTTGAGAATTGCACAGACTGAACTGAACACTTCATTTGAGAGCAATCACAGAGGAACCGTGTGCTGAAACTCTCCCGTGAAAATTCTGCGGCTTGATAAATTTGGCGTTTGGAAGGAGATTTGATTTTAAGGAGAGAATATTTATTGCACTAGACTTAAGCACTTGAAAATGACAAAAATGATACAAATTGTATTATTATTAAAGGCCAGGGTGATACTGTAGGGCAGTGTTTCTCAATCAGGATAGATATATACAGTGGAATGTGTCTGTAGTGGATAAAGTTACAAGTATTAAAACTTGTATGCATTACAATTAAAATGTCATGGTAGTAAAAACAAAAAAGTCCCAGAAACCGTAATATGTAGTCATGTTGTATACTGAATGACATTGTAATCACCGCTACAATGAAGGCTAAGCAAGAAACTAATCTTCCTGAGGCAAATATTCTTATATGTAACATGACACACTGTAAGAAATCATGCCAGCTGTCTCCGTTCAGTTGCACATGTGTGTTTGGAAAGTGCTGAGCTTCCTGAAACAACAGAGGGAAACATATTAGCCTTCTTTAAAGGGTCTCAGACATCTTTCTGTGGGATAATGTGCATCTTTTTATTGATGCTGCTGTAATCCCCATCACTATAATTATCTCTGAAAGCGCATTCATAATCATCAGACTTAGTGGCCACCGCTGTGTTGTTTTGTTATGATGCCTGATGATTTAGCTTTCAAACAGACTTCTGCGTGGTTTGACGAATTGTAAATCAAGGTAACTGACAGCTCCCGTTCTAAACAATGAGGTCTTCCCAGGAAATGAAAGGCATTCCTCTTCTCTGCCATATCAAAGTAATGTCTCCAAACAAGACTGACGGATGTTCTAAACAAAACCAGGATGTAGACATGGCAGAGCCACGCGGCACGGCTCGCCCACAGCACTGTGTTCCCAGTCTCTCCATGTGCAGCCCATTTTATAGGCCGTATAGGAGTGAATTTTCATGCAATGTTTGAAGAAAATTACTTAAACACTTACATGACTCACTAGAAGTGAGAGAGCTAATGAATAAAAAATATACACATTCATATAAATCTAAATTTCTCATACACTGATTATGCAATCCTTTTGAAATTGCTCATGCGCTGGTTATGCAATCCTTTTGATTCTCTTGTTTAGTATATTTGTTTAGTATACAATGTTATTTTTGTCATCTACAAGTACGCCATTCGTAGACCGATGCCCCTGAAAGGCAGTGGTACTGTGGTACTACCAAAACATTGCTGTTTGTTTGAGTCTCCTGGCACGTCCTGATTTTACCGAGTTAGATGCGTTCCTGGGTCAATTTGTTCAATTTAGTTGATTCTGGAACAACATTCCTGTTCAGTCCTAACCATATTCCTACCCCTAAACCTACCCCTACCCAAAAGATTTAGAGGGAAACATTGATGTAGAAGCACCTAACCGTGGTTGTAAGCCAAAACTTGACATAAACTGTAAACTTGTCCCTCAAATCTGATTGGTTGATTGGAATGTTGTTCCAGGATCAACAAAGATACACTTGGTGAAATCAGGATCTGCAGCATCCTGACCAGCCCGCCAACATTGTTTCAACCAATGGCATGAGTTTGGGGCGGGACTAACTGTGGGTCAGACCGTATTTGAAAATGTATTATTTTTGCAATTTCATTGCTAATGGCTAATGATAATTTGTCATATATCAATAATTTCCTTAAATATATTCACCTAAAATAGGCCAAGGTCAGTTCGCTTTTAAGACTGTTTTGCAACACAGACACACTCACGCACATATAGACAAACACATGTACACCCACGCACACTGGAATTAAGCAAGTGTTTCGCCCTTTCTGGATGGCGTCCAACGCGGGTCCACCCCTATTCACCAAGCTCACATCAAACGCACTGGCCACCTGCCAGAAACGTTTTTCCCCTTAAAGAAAGAAAAAAAAAGACTAAAATATATAAACATTTGGACTGTTTTGAAAGCGTACACTTAACACTAAGGGATAAGACATATAATTATGGGTATGCAGAGACACATTCAGCATTAGGTATTGTAACTGTGGGGAGCGGACGACATGACTAAGACCTGGACCTTCACGAGGGGATACAGGGCCAAAAGGCACCTATTAATGCCGCCCAGTCGCCTTTACTGGGCAAAAGGTTTGTGAAGGGAAAAAAAGCTCCTGTTCAATTATAGGATTTTCCCGATAATTATTCTCTGAAAAACTGAAAGAATCAGAGATGAAAAGGAGCGCTGACATCCAAGGAAAACAACATGCAAACTGTGGCCATAAACACATTGTTCTTGCACCTGCGTGTAAGGCCGCTCGCCCTTAGCAACCGCCCGTGTTTTGGTTCAAGCACGCTTTTTGCCGCAGGTTTCCTAGAAGGCTAATGAAACGCATACAACAAAAATAATGTATGCAGAGGAGAGGTCATGTCATGTCAGATTAGCTTAGAACAGCTGTCTAGGTCTCCAAGGACGACCAACACGGAAAACCCGCAAGGTCACAGAAAGATGTTGACTGATTGGAACCACAGTTCTTAAGTGTTTGCTTATGCTACAGACACGTAGGATGAAAGATCAAATAAAAACGTCAAAACAGTTGGGCTAATATGTGACGAGGTAGCTAATTGTTGTTCCAAAGGTGGTCTTATGCAAGACACACAACTTTAAAAAAAGAACGTAGCTTTGCTTATTAAATCATAAATCATTTTCTCTTAGCTTGTGTTCCTCAGAGTTCTTCTGCTCTCATGATTGGTCTCCTTTCTCTAGGGAATTGAACTTCAATGACCTTCAAGAGTTCCCCGTGGCCATTCGCACACTGGCCAAGCTTCAGGAACTGTAAGTAACCGAGACTAACTTACCCAGCATACATGTGTCAGCATGCTTCCTTTAAAGTGGACCGCTTGGCCTGGCCTCGTGCTCCTTATAAATCCCGGTTAGTCCCTAGAATGTGGTTCTCAAGCACAAGTTTCCTGCAAAAAAGCAGATGCTTAGAGATGAGCGCTTAAGTCCTTCCTTCTCAAGTATCCTAAAGTGTTTTTCGCCTGCGGGACTGCCTCCCGACAGGTGTTTCTGTAAGATACAAAGGATGTTTACATGGGCAGATTTGAATTGACGTAACCAAATGGTTTACACGTGTGCTTATGGGAGAGTTCTGCACTTTATAAAAAGATAAGATGCAATTGGACTCAGTTGTCCAAGGTGATGAATTAATTTACGGCACCCAAAAAAGACCTTTCAACCTTGTTTATTTAACACGTGTAATTATTTTAGACTGTTTAGAATTTTCGGATTACAATTTGCTGGCAACATGTGTGCCATAAATTAACTTTAGCGTGTTATATTCATAGTGACGGCAGATGATGATGAATTATAAGCTGTTGCAGTGGTTGAATGTGTGGCCACTCCGAATAGCACGTCAGCGCTACAATTTATAGCCTATACGGAACAGATGCAGTTAGCAAAAGCACTCCGCAAAGCGGGTCTTGATCGCTGGATTTCCTCATCCTCTAGTAGACTGTGTTTAAGTGTGCAGATGGTCATATTCTCACTCTCCATGCGTCTCACAGGGGTTTCCACAACAACAACATTAAGGCCATTCCCGAGAGAGCGTTTGTGGGGAACCCACTTCTGCAGACCATGTGAGTATCTCGCCTCAGAAACGACAGTAAAGCCTTTTTCTGTTGACTAAACATGCCTCACTGTGTAACAGACAGAACATGTTATAAAAGTGTGTTTATCTCAGCCAACGGAGCAGGAAATATGTAACAAATATTTGGGTCGTTTTACAAAACGGGTGCCTTTTGTATCCCTTTTTAATGTTAAATATGTGTAGATGTGGAAATAACTCAACAAAAATACAGTACCTTTATTTTTAAATTAATTGAATTGCTTTTTCCTACCTGTATTAGCAAATATATCGATTTTTATAATAATAAAAAAAAAAGGTTTCATCAGTTAACTACTTTAGTTAACGTGACCTAAGAATTAAAAATACTTCTACAGCATTTATTAATCTTAGTTTGTTAATTTCAACAATTACTAATACATTATTAAAATCAAATGTTGTAATTGTTAACATTAGTTAATGCACTGTGAACTAACATTAACAAAGATTAATAAATACTGTACAAAATGTATTGTTCATTGTTAGTTCATGTTAGTTAATACATGAACGAATGCTAACAAATGAAACCTTATTGTAAAAAAATGTCAAAGGATGTCATTTTATCTGTTGAATGGTACTCTATTTTTTAATAAGCAATATTTATGATGTTAACAGGGTTGGCATAAAAATATAAAAATGGACACAGATAAAATAAAAGCAAAATTATCTTTATTTTGTCTATATGTAAAGGAGGCCAGCTAGTAAGAGCTGTGCGAGTAAAAACCTCACTCTCCTGATCTCAAGAGGCGCTCTAGCGACTAACGCCAGAGACTTCGGTCTTTAGCATCCATGTTAGAGCGCCCCCATCTCATGCCAGAGACCTGGGTTTGAGGCCCGCACACAGCAGCCCTGTTACCAATTTATTTTATATCTCAACTCTGTTACTACTTCTTTTTACATCTTAACCCTTTTACCACTTTTTTTTTTACATCTCAACCCTTTTACCAATTACGTTTACATCTCAACTCTGTTACTACTTTTTTTTTACATCTCAACCCTGTTACCAATTACGTTTACATCTTAACCCTGTTACCACTTTTTTACATCTCAACCCTGTTACCAATTACATTTACATCTTAACCCTTTTAACACTTTTTTTTACATCTCAACCCTGTTACCAATTACGTTTACATCTTAACTGTTACCACTTTTTTACATCTCAACCCTGTTACCAATTACGTTTACATCTCAACTCTGTTACTACTTTTTTTTCTTTACATCTCAACCCTGTTACCAATTACGTTTACATCTTAACCCTTTTAACACTTTTTTTTACATCTCAACCCTGTTACCAATTACGTTTACATCTCACCTCTGTTACTACTTTTTTCTTTACATCTCAACCCTGTTACCAATTACGTTTACATCTTTACATCTTTACCGTTACCACTTTTTTACATCTCAACCCTGTTACCAATTACGTTTGCATCTCAACTATGTTACTACTTTTTTAACATCTCAATCCTGTTACCAGTTTTTTACATCTCAACCCTGTTATCAAGAACAAAATATTTTTTTCAATTATAAACTCTTTATTATAAACTCGCTTTATTAATTTAGCTGGATATGGCACTTTGTACTTTATTAATGCTTAAATACATTCTTTCCTGAAAGGATATAAATATATCCTTGTCAAAAAGGAACAGGCACCCGTTTAGAATGATCCATTAAATTTCTAACAAAAACGAATGTCTTTTTCTTCTCTGTTCAGTCATTTCTACGAGAATCCCATTCAGTTTGTTGGAAGATCAGCATTTCAGTTCTTGCCAAAGCTACACACACTGTGAGTACACGTCTATGTGTGAAATTATCACATAAACATGATTAAACAGAACAGTTTGGCTTCCGATAAGGCACCTCTAAAGTACCAGTTGGCAAATGTGTATAATTTCCATTTCATAATCGCTTTCATTTTGATGAATACTGTAATCTTGCTCACCTCTTGCCATCACCTCTCTCATAAGTAAACATTAAACTAGTAATTTGTCTCCAAAAAACAGCACGTTTCAATTATAACCTCATAAATGCCAGAATATGAGATTTAGCTTTTCATAAAACCAGTAAAAAAGTAATTTACCTCTCTCCAATTACACAGATAATGCACAAGAATGCTGTGAGTGTCTATTCAGCATTCATTATTTTGATACAAAGTCTACCGTCTTCCATTGTTGATTTTGGGTAGCGTTGCAAGTGCAATCAAAATGATGGAATCAAGTGGAATAATATTCCCTCTAGATGATGGAGAGCTAAGTGTGTACGGTAACAGTAGACATCCCTGTGGTTTTGCTGGACGACATCTTCATTAGCAGAACGATCCTCACTAATGAGTTATCTAATCTCGTTTTAGCTCTTTGAACGGGGCCACTGAGATCCGAGAGTTTCCAGATTTGAAAGGAACCACCAGCCTGCAAGTTCTGTGAGTCTGAGATCAAATGTCCCCATTTCACGCAGGATCGGTTTCACTTAAGAGACTTCCAGAAGTTCTTCCCACCGTCGAGGACAATGGAATAACCGTTGACAAAATAGAGATGCTTTTACTGATCTCTCAGCATGTCAGCAAGGGTAAAAACGATGCTTAGGCAAGGGCCTGCTGAACCGAGCCCTTCAATGTTTACTTGTGAAGCATCTGTTAATATGAAGTATATAGTTACTGATCCTAAAAGCCACTGAGCATTAAACCCCTCATTAGAGTTAAGGGGGATGGGTTTTTAAACAGCTTTTGGTCGCACCCCAATCTTACGCCATGGTTTGAGTCAAAGTTGCTGTGTTGGGCTGGTCGTGTTCCTCAAACTAAGCAACATTTTGATAGCGCCACAGTGTTTACAATATTTACACAAAATATTGCCTAGTTTGAGGAACCCGACCAGCCCAACACAGCAAATGCGTTTACAATTTTTACACTGTAAAAAAAAGTTGCTGCCTTACATTTTTAAGCACTTAAAACTTAAACTTGGATGTTTAAGTCATTTCAACTTAAAATTACATTACATCTGACTTATTAATATTTAATTTATTATAATTAATCAATTTGAATGATCTTTGTCTTGGTTCCAAAAAAAAAAAAAACATCTAAACACCCTCAAAACAAGACTATATACTTATATATAAGTGAAATAATGATATATTTTTTCTTGTTGAATTAGCATAATTTTTAACTTACTCTAGGGATAAATCTCAGTTTATTTTTAAGTCATCTTTTGCAGTGCATTCACATTCATTTATTTGCCCGTTTCTCTCTCCTGGTTCTCGCACACACACACACACACACACACACGCATACACACACAGTGTAAACTTTCCTCTTTGATTTTCTCTCAGTACGTTGACCCGAGCTGGACTGACCGGCCTGCCATACGATCTCTGCCACCTGCTGCCTAAATTAAGAGTGCTGTGAGTTCCCAACACAAATACGCACCTGCAACACACAAACACATTCAAAAGCTCAGCTCTAAAAGATTCCTAAAGATCCGAACTGGCAAAGGGAGTTGAAATTCCCCCTGAGGGATTTGATGTAACCAAACTTTCAAGGAGTTCCTAAAAGCCTCCTTTAACATGAACTTCAAAACATCAGCAGGTGGATATTTTTAGCCAACTTTACTTCTTTTTTTTTGATCATTTGCGCAAGCTTGTGCAAACAATTTGAAAGTTGTTAAAAAGTCATTTTAATTAAATTATTTTTGAATCTCAGCTTTTTTCTTTGCATTTAATCACTCTTTGTAACATGTTTAGGAGCAACCACTTTCAGGTGAACCCCTGCAGGAAAAGCGAGACTTTATGTAACTGTTCAAATGATGAATTAGACCTCTGGGGAAAGTAGCTGCTTAACATGCCATTCTCTCGATATATTCGCTTATTCTCTCTCCAAGGTTTCTTCTTGCATAAACACTATATTGGGTAAAAAGAAAGAATACTAAAAGATGGTCTTAAAACTAAACTCATACTGACATGCAACTTGGAGCACTTATTATAATGTTACATTAAGAAACGTGTACATTTCACGATGACAGAAACAGTATAAGGGAAAGATGGTGCACTTGTAGGAAAAATTGAGAATTGTAATGCTCATTTCAGATCATGTTAATTGAAACTAAATAAGCTAAAACATACCATTACTGAGTTTTTTTTTTTTTTTTTTTTTTTTAGTTTAAAAAATATTGTTGAAATGTAATTTTACAGTCGGTGGTTTCACATTCAAACAGAAACTATATTTGAACTGACTTGCATTAATGGGTCTTTGTTTTATAGAGTCACAGACCCACCAGTGCTTAAACTGGGATAGAAGTGGAAAATACATAAAAAAAAAATATGACTTTAATTTGTATATTTCTATGTTTTTGTATTCATTTGATATTAAACTACTGATATGTTAAGAATTTTATAAAATTATTGTGAAGTGTTACCAGTCAACCTCTGTCATTATTCGTGAGCTACTGTAAAAAAAAAAAAAAAAAGAAAAAGCTTTTTGAGATAAAGAAGTCTCATGTGAAGACATTTCTAATCTATATTTGTTTGATTTCAGGGAGCTGTCTCACAATGTCATAGAAGAGCTGCCGAGTTTCTACCACTGTGCCTCGCTTCAAGAGATGTGAGTTCAGGCGTCTCTCTCTAGTGTAATAGAGTAATATTGCCAATATCTAAGATATCTCTAATAACCCGCATAGTATTTGACAAATGACAAATGAACGTCATTACAGTAGCAATCCATCACTGTCCATATTGTGGAGGCTTTCAAGTTATGTCCTTGGTCGCTGTGTATGATGTCTGGCGTAGTGTGTTTGTGTGTGTGTGTGTGTGTGTGTGTGTGTGTGTGTGTGTGTGTGTGTGTGTGTGTGTGAGATGCAATAAAACCAGATTTTTGTTTTGACTCGGCAGAGGCCTGCAGCACAATCTGATCAAACAGATTGAGATGAACACATTCCAACAACTCAGCTCTCTGCGCTCACTGTGAGTACTGTACACACACACACACACACACACACACACACACGCACATATCTTCTGATGGCCTCAAGAGTTACAGTACAATATAAAAGCACCAGGGAAAATGCTTCCGATTTGCATTTTTCTAATTTAAAGGAACACTATGTAAAGAAAAAATTGAATATTAATTAAAATATTAATTAAAATATTGAGTCGAGACATCATCAATCTTTTTGTCTTATCATGATTCACTGGTTAGCTTGTTATAAGTGTTTATATTTTAGACCTGTTGGGATGGTTTTCATGGGAAATTGCGTACATACGTCACTCGCCCGTGCGTGTCTCATCATATCCGTAAATAGAGTAAATTTTCCATGGCTACTTTGACGCGTTTATGGTGTGTGAGTGGCAGAGGTTAGTTGTCACAGCGAGCGAGAAAGCTTGACATGGATCCGCTAAATCTCCCAACTTCTGGGGAATCACCCGTTTTAAACAAACACCGAAACAGAGGAGAGTCTGCTGGCAAAAAGAGCTCGTAATAAAACAAGAATCAACATTAGTTTGACTTTTCAGAGATGGCGAGAACTGAGGGATTTGAAATGTTGTAAAAGGAGATGATTATTTTATTACTCAACAGGCGAGTAAGGTATTTTATTGAACAGATAAATTGCCATATGTAGCTCTCTAACAGAGTTCATTGTAAAGCATTATCTATTGTGAAGTCTATTAATAGGTAAAGCTACAGTAACATCTTCAGCTAGTCCGCTTGAGATCCTTTCCATCCAAACAGGTTGTATCTCTAAAGCCTAGTAGTGAATGTTTTATGAGCAGTAAGATAACCGTATTCATCCGCAGAGCCGAAGCACAACCAAAACAATGTTCTTCCACAGAATACATGCAGTTTTGTTTTTTTATCCACTACAGGTCCAAAAGTTACAGTGTACCTTTAATACACATTTTACATTACAAATTGAAACATAATGATGGATAAAAAAATAAAATAATAATAATAAAATGTATACTAAATAAATAAATAATACTTTTTGCTTACAGGCACTCAAACTGCATGATTGATTTGAGAAAAAATAAAATAAAATCAAGTGCACGCGTTTTAAATATTCCTTATTAATTTCCAAATTTTTAAGCATTAACCGTTTAAATGGGGTTTATGTTTTAAATTAACTCCACTGTATATATAGATTTTTTGAGAACACTGATATTGTGTCAAGAAAGAATTTATTGAGAGAATTCATAGAAATATTTGGTAAAGCTCACCAACACTTCCACCTAGAGGCCAAGACAAGCTAACCAATTGACAACTACCAACCATAAGCCAGAAAATTATATACAAAACAATGATTTATTGTTAAAAGAATATGAGAGCAAGACAGATATCTGATAAGCATAGAAACTTTAATGTTGGCTGTCAAGTTCTGAGCAAAAGCATTTCTATTTTTATGAGAAAAGGATAAATGACAGGTGTATGGATGAGTAAATAATGTTTCATTACAGGGATCTTAGCTGGAACCGGATCAACACCATCCACCCTGACGCCTTTTCCTCTCTTCAGTCTCTCATTAAACTGTAAGTATACTATATGCAAAACACTGCACAGTGTGTATCATTGGATTTTCCACTGAAGATAAAGCGCACACAGTCAAGATGCCTGTATAGATGTACAAAACTGTTATTAAACTGTGACTAGATTCCATGATGCACACTTTTGAGTTTCTGTCATTCGTGCAATGCTTTCTTTGGCTCAGAGTGAAAAGACTGTGCTTGTAATCATGGTTAAAAGCTCTGTGCATTGTTGAAGACGTGCATCGTCAGTCACAGGCGATTAAATGCAAGCAGCATTAGGTGAAGAATGTGATGAATGAATGAGGAAGACTGATAAAGTGTGACAGAGTGAGGCTGATAAATGTGTGCAGCAGTGAATCACAGTAGAGTGTCATACCCGAGAAGATATCGCAATAGTTATAGACCTCATATAAACCTCTAAGTAATTACTCTGGGGCAAATTCACTACCAAACAAAGTGCATGGAAAAGGCAAATCACTGTTCAAGGCTCAATACAAGTACAACTCCTTCGACAGTGTCTATGGCATGCTGTTGATTACCACAAAAAAAATTATTTTGACTCGTCCTTCACTTTGTAAATTAATTAACAGCATGCCACAGATGCTGTCGACAGAGCTTCACTTGTGTTGAACCTGGAACATGCAAAGTTTTATTTAAACCGATGCATTTCAGCTTTCATCAGGGTTAAAAGTTCAAGTCCTGTGTGCCAAAACATGTCGGTTTAAATAAAACATTCTCCTAACAACAAGTGTTGTTGGATTTTGAGAACTTCACAGCCTCTTCACTGCAGAATACTGGTATTTAACACACACACAGACACACACACATATATATATATATTTTGAAACATTGAAAGAAGAAGCTGATCAACCCGTGCCACCATCACAAGCATGACTTTGGCTTTAAAAGTGGTATGTTTATATTTAGTTTGTTGTACACTGTAGATGACTCTTCACGTCCTCATCCGTTTGGAAGTGCATGTAAAGTGGATTTGCTTCCGCAGCACAGAAAATGTCAGACATGTCCTCTTGACATGTCGACAACATGAACCAAACTCTTCCAGTCTCAGCTACAGCTACAGTGTTTGAAGGTCAAAGTAGACATTGTTCACGGGCAGCCAATGAAGACCATAGGCTAGCATTATGCACATTAGTTACAAATCGATGTAGTTTTGAGCAGGAATTAAGTCTGGAATTACTGACGACTCCTTTCAGGCAGTTCAGAATCGATGTATTCGTTTGAGAGACAATAACTCCATTTATCTGCACTTTGATCTTTAAAAATTTGCAGTCTGTTTACATTCACAAACAGCTATTACACTACATGAAAGGTAAAAGCATAATCATGTTCATGTTCATATAGTTTATGCGATGAACCTGTGGTTACTCTGCAAGGATACCTATGTGAACTTGAGGAAAACTGACTTCACACATCCACTAAAATCACTAACACGCCAGCTAACTGCATAACCGCAAAATGGCTAAAACTTCAATGTGATGGTTGCCTTTTTGACCGCATCACTGAAGGTAACGCATTTCACTTCAAAAGCTGCTAAATCCTCATGACTCTAATTTCAAGATTTCCAAAAGAAGATCTCCAAGGCACAGTGTTGACAAACGTTCACACAAAATGATCTTTTGATTACATTTTAAGTAGGTACTTCAAGTGTAGCACCACTTTAGCTCCATCTGCAACTTTTTTTTACACATGATGATCCATCTATATCTCCTCTCTCCATCCAGAGATCTCACTGGGAACCGACTGAGCAGTCTCCCGCTAGTTGGGCTAACAAGTCTTACTCATCTTAAACTGAAAGGCAACATGGCACTCTCGCGTTCTTTCAGAGAGGAGGACTTCCCCAACATAAGGTACTTGTGATAACCAATAACCCCAAATAAACTCTGCTATCCCGCGCAACAACAGATTAGCTAGACTTAAAACACTTTCATGTTAAACCATCAAAGAAAATTCACAAGTGTATGTGGTTATTAAGTCCCACAACACAAATGCCTCGAATAGCTCAAAAACACATGAAGGTTTTACTCTGTTTTCGGAGAAACATTCAATCGTTTATAGATTTGACAGTTTCAAGATACTAACAATCTGGAACAGGCTGTGCCCCAAGGAACATTCTGTTCATTTGTACGAGTAAACGATTTCTGTTCGGTTCCCTAGAATATCTGGCTTGATGCAAGTCATCTGACAGGCGGAAAGATTATTTCAAGATACCTTACTCTCAATACAAGAGAGGCTGTTATAAATATCCTGTCTCGATTCATCAACAGCACAGGGCTTTGGAAGCGCTCCAAGACGTCAGCCTTAAGTGCTGCTGTGATTTGATTAGCACCTCAAGAAATGAGAGATTTCAAGTATTACCATTTCCAAAAAGCAGCTGATTACAATTAAAGAGAAGTCACGGTTTCAGTCGTGACCCAAATACATTTAAAATAGCCCTTGCAGTTAGATGTTTTGCTAGATTACTTCATGCATTATTTGCAGATTGATGAATCATTTTTTCCTCTGAAATGGGATCTTTTATAGTTTTCATATTTCCTTAAACTGATGCAATATGTCCTTATTTTTAATGTTAAAACTCCATTTGGCACATAATAATAGAACTATATAACAATATTTGACGGAACATATACAATTATTTTGAATTTTATACATCACTTTTGTTGAAACAGGGTAATTGAGATGCCATATGCCTATCAGTGCTGTGTATTTGGAGCCTGTAACAGCTACAAAGCAGCCAGCCAGTGGGAAGAACAGATGGGCAGTGAAGAGGAAGATCTCCAGAAGAAAGCGCTGTCCCTGTTCCCCATTCACACTGACAACAACTGTAAGTCCTACAGCTTAACTAGGCCATCTCACAAATCTGTCTAACATTTTACAGCATTGTGACTAGGAAGAAAGTGGTAGCAAACACCATTTGCAAAACAGTACCTTTTTTTAACTTAGTACAATGGTAATAACATGGTATTCTTTGAAGTACCACCAGTCACCATCACTATCTAATAAAGTCACTTAAACTATGATATAACAAAAACAGAAGTGTGGGAATTACGTAGTGACCATCCACAAGTGAAGATGATTTCAGGCATTTAAGCTTAAGCATTTAGATCAAAATGGTTTTATACTTTCTGAGGTGATCTCTTCACCTTCTTAATAGACATGCAAACAGCTAGAATAAACCAGTTGGATAAGTTGAAATTATCTGAACTTATCGTGGCAAGTTTCCCAACTCCAATACTGTATTGTATCAAGTCACTCAAGTTTGTACAGTAAACCTTTTATCAAAGTCCCTGTAGCCAAAAAATGAAAACATTGACCTTACACAAACACGTTCCTCATATGAAAGGAACATAAAAGCACCACTTGTAGCGGTTTTCCACAGTGTGTGTGAGTGCAAGTCTATTTTTATTTGCTCTCTTCTATCTGCCAGTTTCTTCATCTTTAATTAGCACAGTAGAAACATGTCAGGGCCGTACAGTAACCGCAGGTATTTGACAGATGAAATAAAATGTGTCTTTTCTCCATGCATTCCTCGATGCGATCTGATCAGGTTTCAGACTTGAAAGCAGTCCTCCGTAATTACACTCCATGGGAAATTAGATAAACATTAACAATTCAAGGTCCAAAACGCACCATTTGGCTTATCGGAAAATAACAAAACCAGAGCGTGAACAAAGCCTGATGATTGATTGCACACTGAAGGAGAAATGGAAAGTTGCAACTGAGATGTGTTCGGTGTTGAGTGGCGCTAAAGCCCTTAGATAAATTAATCCGTTCCAGCAGACTTGATGTCCATAACATGGTGATTTATCTTCTGCCAGACTGAGTGCATCATGGCATCTTGAACACTGAAGACTATTTCATCATACTGCCATAAATGCACAAACCAAAGGAGCCTCATGCTTTTCATGTGTTCACTTGCAGATGACCTTGACTTAGAGGAATTCCAGTTAGCTATTGAAGAGTCCAAACTACAAACCAGCATACAGTGTACCCCCATCCCAGGTAAATTCAATCAGCAACACATCTCAACTCTAGGTCACATGTTGCCACCAAGACTGTGTTCATATCGATTACAAACAAACTAAACGACACGCATGTTGAAGAAAACTATTTTTTACACCAAATTTCTCAGAATCTCCGCTAACACTTCAGCTTAGCATGATTTGATAACCATGTGAAGAAATGTCAAGTGTTGCCACTTCCAGAAATGGTGCTGATATAAAAAAAAGAAAGAAAGATGGTTTCAGCTGTGACCCAGTTATGTATAAAACAGCCATTGTTGTTATATTTTATTTTGCATTTTAATAAGATTTGACAAATATTAATAAATGTGCTTCAGTATATTCGAAATGAACAAAAACAGCCAGATACCAGGGAAAGTTCACAGTTCTCTATTCCAATTTCGATACCACAGCTATAACTACATGCCTAACTCATATAAATTTAAAACACGAATAAAGACAAGTAACAGTAGTTTTCAGGTAGAGACATAAAGTAATCAAATGTAAAACTCTTCACTGTATATTTTAAACAGATTAATCCTTATTAAAGTTTCAAAAGTTATTCAGTCAAGAACAGTGAGTAATTTTTTCTTTGTCCTTTTGTTGTTTGAGTAACATTGAAAACACAGAGAGCAACATAAATATTAGGCTGCTGTCACAAGACCTAATGATCGGATCCAATATACTGATACTTATGCACATACATGTGTTGTCTTTCTGGACTGTTTACTTTCACTCAAGCCATAACCGACTGTGGTCGGATACTCGCAAAGACGGTAGGATACTTGCTGAGATGGGCATTTTGTTAGATGTGAAACAGAGTTCATTTCAGTATTCGACTTTCGAAAAGTCTGAGACTTTTTGTTCTTTTTCTTTTCTTTCTTTTCACACAGCGTATGAGTAACGAATTGAGTTCCCTTTTGTGTCTTCTTGCACTTGAATATTTAAATTTGGCAAGGTTTAAACTTTCGTGACAATACAGCACTGGCCCATCAACAGTCCCGAGCATCGGTCACATTTGTTCCCGTTTATGTTCTCACAATATTGCATTGTTAGAATTCATAAAAAAGTTACCAGCTAACTGACGATTGACACCGATTCATATTCTCGCCAATGTCGATTTCCACTCACATTTGGCGCTCTGCGAGTGTTAATTTTAGGCCCTGTTTATGTAAATGACCATGGAGCGTACTACTAAAGAAGGTAAAATGTGGCCTGCTATTATTCTCTTAATCTATACATACAAGCAGTTGTATTAAAACCATTCACAAATGTCTGCCATATTCTCTGAAAAACTTTTGAATTATGGGGGAAAAGAATCTAGTCAGATTCTTGCAGTACTATATTTCTGACTCTGTGTGAAGATGCTAATAAAGATGCATTGGGTCTCATGAAACAAGCACAAAAACTTGTGTACTTAATTTGAAAACAAAAAACTTTTCTTACATAAAATGTTGCACTTCTTTCAAAGCAACAATTGATGCAATAATTATTTTAAGAAAGAAATGCAGTCTTGTGTGAATAAGCCTCAAATGAATTTGTTCTTTCTGATATAATGCTCAAATTCTAATTGATCATTTCACCCCTTCAGGTCCATTTAAACCATGTGATAACCTGTTTGACAGTTGGGTGGTACGGCTTGGCATGTGGCTCATCTCTTTGGTCTCGCTGACGGGAAACAGCCTTCTCCTCTTGACTGTCTTTGCATCCCCCAGCTATCTCTCCCCTGTTAAGTTCATCATCGGCACCATCAGTGGCGCCAACCTGCTTACGGGCCTGTGTACCGGCACCTTGGCATTGGTCGATGCCCGGACATTTGGAGAGTTCGCCCTGCACGGAGCTCAATGGGAAATGGGTGTTGGTTGCCAAACAACAGGCTTTCTTTCAGTACTAGCCTCGGAGGGGTCCATACTCTTCCTGACTTTGGCTGCAGTGCAGTGCAGCGTGTCCGTGTCTTGTGCTCGCGCCTATGGAAAGTCGCCGTCCCTGGGAAGCGTGCGAGCCGCCTCTGTGGCCTGCTTGGCACTTTCGTTGGCAGTCGCCGCTTTGCCGCTAATTGGGGTCGGGGAGTACGGGGCAACTCCACTCTGCACGCCTTCACCACTGCCGGATGGCGAACCCTCCACGTTGGGTTTTATGGTCGCTCTGATAATGATGAACTCCCTGTGTTTCCTGGTGATCACCGGAACTTACATCAAACTGTACTGGGACCTGATGAAGGGTGACTTCGACAGCATTTGGGATTGTGCCATGATCAAGCATGTGGCCTGGCTCATCTTCACCAACTGCCTGCTCTACTGCCCCGTAGCCTTCCTCACCTTCTCCTCCCTTCTGGGACTCTTTCCTGTGAGCGAGGAGGTTGTCAAATCAGTCGTCCTGGTGCTTCTGCCTCTTCCTGCAAGCATCAACCCCTTGCTCTACCTCCTCTTCAATCCACACTTCCGTGAAGACGCACGTCTCCTTTTTAGAAGAGCTCACCACCATCATGACCACAACCTGGATTCCTTCGTCTCGGTTGACACGGAGAAAAGCTCATATGACTCCACTCAAGCCCTGGTGTCCTTTGCCGCTGAGGCAGATGCAGTGTTCGAGAGTTCATCAGCACCAAACCCAGACACAGTCGCACGGTTTTCTTGCCCACCCTCAGTGCCTCTCATCCCATGCCAGATGCAGATGAAACCCTCAACAGAGAGGGAGAGCGTTGGAGAGAACCTGGTCAGGTCAACACCAGAACTCATTGCCAAAGAGCAGGAGTATTTCAGGAGCAGTGGACTGGAAACTCATAATGGCACCTTCTTTTCTGGAGTCTACCACTCCCCGATTCTCTCAGCTCATTCTTAAGTCTTCTCCTAAACTCTAAAGCTTTCAAGGACCCAAGGAGTTTGAGAAGCCGTGAGCCTACATATGAACTGACCCCTAAAACCTTCAGAGCTAATGAACAATGAACTGTTTTCATGTGGGACTATATACAACCATACTGTCCCAACTGCTACATGGCATAAAAAAAGCCTAATCACATTTTGTGACACAATCTTGTGGGCCATTCAGTAATTTAAGCAATGTTCAAAAACAAATCCGCATTTATTTTTTTTGTAACTTTGTAACTTGTTTGTGTAATTAGGCTAAAGGAATGTTCTGGTTTCAGTATCATCACCATCCAGGGAATATTGAGGATTTTCAAATAAAATAATTTCCCGTTCAATTCCTTCCATAAAAACAAACGAAACAATACAAGCACGTACAATGGAAGTCTATGTGGAAAAGTACTGCACGGGTATGAATATTAAAATTCACACTGTATCTACAAAACAGTGTTACATAATAACAAATCCACCATGTATTTGGTAACGCATAACCAGAAACGAAGCTAATACGATTTACAGCTTTACAGCTCCAACGTCTTTTTTTTTTTTTTTTTTTTTTTTTTTGCTTTACCAAACACATTTAATTGTTTTGAACCTGGAACATTCCTTTAATTAGAAAAATATCACAGGGATGTTTGCTGATGTAAAAGGAGTGATGTATCTAAATATGTCAATGTGAAAAAGGTCTCTGCATAAAGCTCAATTCTTATGTCATGTATCTCAAAGCATTATGCATTCATTTCCAAGTGTGTATATATCCTTGTTAATTATTTGCAAGTTGTAACTTGCTAATGTGCACCTAGTGAATAAAAAATAATAATAATTGTATGGGAAGGTAAATACCTATGTATATTGTCAAATAATATTTAGTGAAAATACATCATGCCAAGAGATGCTAGAACAAAAGGCCAGAAACATACTCTCTGCAAGTACACAAAAGGCTTGGCCAATGAACTGCAAGCTCCCAGTCCCACTGTACATATTAACATGAATAGTGGTGGTAAGAAATTCTTGAGAGAACAGAGTCACCTTCAAATGTCTGTGCCATAAATTCAGGTCTCTAGCTATAAACATGTTGACAACTTATTTTAACTGATTGACTTTCTTCAAACCAATGCTCCAACACGACATAAGTTGAATGCAATATGCATTAAAATGAGTTTAAACGTAATTCGTAATGCAACATTTCAGAAGCATGAACATCAAGCTTAAGTAATTTGAAGCATTGCGTTCATGTACTTGCATAAACTATGTCACAGCATCTATTTTTATTTCAGAGTTGCATTTCATTTTTTTACGTCAAGGCCACATGATTAAGGAAGAGCAAAAAGTGATATATGTCAGTGCTATAAACTGAAGATATAAAAAGAACTATGCGTGATTTGATTAGGTCGTAATAAAGCTTGGTCGGGATCTTTTACAGATTGTAAAGTAGGCTAGCTATTGTATTGTAAAATATAACTACCTCTGATCTAGCATGCTATACCTTTTTTATCCTCATTGATTTCTATTCTTTTTTATATTAAATGTATATTAAAATGTAATTTTTTATATTGAAATTTTAAGATCTTTGTACAACAGACACTATTCTGGATGTAAATATTTTCGTATTTCTGTACACATGTGATAAAGAATGATTTAATAAAGTTACTAGTTTCATAAATGTATGTCTTGAGGACTACTGAACAATTCAGAGAGATGTGAATGTAGTGCACCTTTGAAAATTTAACAACAATAAACCCAGATATAAGAAACTGTATAGAAATGAGATTCAATTAATATAATTCATGTCTGTCAAATATACACTACCTGCACATTTGCTTGGGTTGCTCTAAAGTGCTTCTCTCTTGTGTGCAGTTTTCTTATTTTTATTCTCAGTAGAAGGGGAACAGTGCAATCAGACTGAAGAATAAAATAACAATGGCTCCCACCAGTGGCTCATGTGTGTAATGACAGTGTATGTTGAGCTCAGACTTTGAAAGATAACATATAATAATAGCCATAAAAAAATACACAAATCGTACCTTGTTCTTCTGGATTGCATGTTCAGCCGTTAATTTCTTTGCCTTCTCTAGATTAAGTGGTTTCTTGTATTTATATTCTGAGTACTGGAAAGTAAGACACTCCATTAATTTCCAAGACGAACGTTAAAGCAATAACAGTCAGAACATCCGAAACCAGTATGACTATAGAAGTATGTCCGAATTCACAGTAGGCCTACTCATAAAAGAGTAAACAAAAAGTACCCGGATGACCTACTACTTCCGGCGAGATTTTTATTTAATTTTTTTAACACAAATAAGGCAATACGAACCCATATAAATTTCCTAAAGTACAGACAACTCTATAAAAATAAAAAACAAATAGAGAGAAAAATAATTATACAAAAAAATAAATAAAAAAAAATCATGCCAACCTCACAGGAAAAACATACCTCTGCACACTTTTTTGCAGCGCCACAAATATGTACCACCAGGTACATTTTGCTACAGTTTTGAAACACAAACGTCCACTGGGGGTCACTACAGAGAAGGACTGTATGTGACATTGCGATTGACAGTCAGAGGTACGTACACTAGTATTTCCCATTATCCTAAAACTTTTATTTTAGAATGTTAAGTGATACGCGTTGTTTCACTGAATCATGTTTGCTCTAATGGTAAATGTAACATTAGAATCATGCAAGCGCTCACGATGACAGATAAGCTAATGCCTGGGTGATTTAGCTGAAGTTCATAAAGTTACACCAGAACCAGAACCACCACAGAACTCGTTTGTAGCCAGGTGGCTAGTGAGCTAGGGCTTGCTAAGTTCTTTTTTTTAGAGATACATGTTTGCTATAATGGTAAATGTGACGTTAGAATCATGTGTGAGCGCTCCTGATGAAAACAATGCCCTTCAATTACATATCCTGTACGCTTCATAGATAACGTTAGGTGGCTAACGCTAGTGAGCTAACCCTGGCCTGAACTGTCTGAACGATGTATATTTGCACATGCACACATTCAACAAATCACCAGTTACCCGCCCATAGACCCTCCCATCAAAAGAAATCAGGACAGAAGTGGTTGAAAGTGGACAAGAGAGACGTAAACAAGAAAAGAGGTGTAAATGGGAATGTGTCTCCCTCAACCACTTGTGATCCGATCGACCTAAACCCATCTCAACACCAGGTGTAAACCGGGCCGGAGCAATAAATCAGAGTTGAGCCCTAAGGCTTGCAGTGTGAACATAGCCCCAAGTCTCAGGTTTCAAATTCTGTCAGTTTTATGACGAAATTCAAACAATAAATGTTATTTTCACTCTTTAATACGGCATGACCGAATGTAACAGAAAAATGTCAATACTACAGGAAAGCCATTTAACGTCCATAGTTCGTAGTCAGCTTAGAATAAATTTGCTATATGCACTATATTGCATGCTATATTGTTACTTGACATGTTAAACTTGAATTTAATATATGATTGAATAAATCTATCATGAAAATAATTTATTACAGCCAGTTTAAATGTTTATATTTTTTTTAACAACAAATTGGAGTAGATTGGAATCGGATCCTGAGAAAGTGTGGAAGGACAGACATCTTATTACATATCAATACATAACACAGGAATTTCATTTCATTTTCATTTCATAACTTGAAATTTGATGAGTTTCTCTCTTTTGTTCTCCATTCGGACATCTGTGAACCCAGAGCACTCCAGCGCTTCCATGTAGACCTCAGGTCTCCAGTGAGCACCCCCATAGAAGCTGCTTTTTAAGACTGTCTAGTCTGAGAGTTGTAACCATAATTCCACCTGAGGAACAGAAAATAAGAGTGGCATACGGTGAGTCTAAAAGTTTTAGGGCCAAAGTTTAATTTTCAAATCATGCTCACATGAATCATCACTAACTTGTGAACTACATGCTGTCATTAATGCAAAACCTTTTCATAGCAATTCAAATAAGCATTTTTACTCTAATTGTTATGCTGGTACTCTCATTTTAATGGGAAAAAGTCTATTAAATAACATTTTCTTTTGTGTTCTGTTAAGGCAACTTAAGCATTGATCAATTTGAAAGAATTGCTTATTTTCAATGATTTTAAAAACTAATGACTTCATAAAGACCACATACACGAACATTATCAGACAGTGTTGTATTTTGTAAAACTGGGATCGGTCCACTGAACTATAGAGAGAACTGGATTGCTCATGACGTCATAAAAAGTGAATCCACCGCACCACTCATGCATTCTATTGAATTAATAGGAAATTATATGATTTCACTGAGAAAACATTGCCTAACCAGACACCGTTTTTATATCTGAGGTTTCCCTGTACATTCTTACAACGCAAACGTCCTAAGCATGTAAATGGTTTTGTTTAAAGTTGGGAATTTCCCCTTCATATTCATACAGTGGTGAACATCAGCTCAGCGAGCGGACTAGACACCTCAGCATATGCATCACAAATGTCAAAGTGCGCATTCTGAAATCGCCTTTGTACTGTTGTGTTTATGTATTTATGTTGTGTTGTAGTATTGTTTTTAACTACATGTTTCATCTATTTCATTAACAGCATGCTTTTCGAAGCAGTTAATGATTTAAACAATGGTTAAATGAATAATTAATTGGTAACACTTTACAATAAGGTTCATTAGTAACTACATTAATTAGCATGAGCTAACAATGAACAGCACTTATACAGCATTTATTAATCTTTAGCCCTATTCGGACGGGATTAACTTTACAAGGGTAGATGGAGTAATGTAATTTTACCACAGGACGTCTGTAATATTAATGGCCAATTCGCACGGGATAAGATATCTCAGTAAAACTAACAGAAGTGGGAGGGGTAACTCGATTTCCGCAACGACGCCCCCCTCCTGTCGTCATGTGCGTATCACGTGGCTTCCTGATTTCACGTCCGCAAACACATACAACCTATTATGTCTGGTCGAACGATGTATTAATTACCTTAAGATTGGATTGTGTTGGTAATAGGCATAACGCTAAAAGAAGTTTCGTGCCTCTAACAAGTGCTTTCGATCTTCTTTCTGATCTGAATGGTATGTGGAAAACGCTTGAGTTTTACCACAGACTTGTCCCAGCGTCTAGAACGCATCTGAATGCTTTTTCAAGCGTCTCCATACTTGAAAAACCGCGTAAAACTACTTTTAAACAGGAAATGACAAAATATTTACATACATACTGTATTTACAGCGGGTCTATTCGCACGGGATTATTAGCCTACCTGAGGTAATTTTTCCAGACCTTTTTACTGAAGGTAAACTGACATTGTCCGTAATGATTACTGAGATGGCACATTCGGACGGGACTAAATTCACTTTGAAGCTCTGGTAATAATTACTTTAGCCCACCTCTCCATGTTAACTAGTCCAGTCCGAATAGGGCTTTTGTAAATATCAACATTTACTAATTCTTTATTAAAATCTTGTTAACACTTAATGCACTGTGAACTAACATGAACTAACAATTAACAGCTGTAATTTGTATTAACTAACGTTAACAAAGATTAACAAATACAGTAACTTTGCCAGAGCTGAGGAAAATGACCGGTTAACAGGTGTTTCTGTCTTACTTTATAATTAACCTTTTTGAGGTTTTCTTTTGCAAAATGTTTATTACATCTCTAGACAGATTAGCACTTAGTAGCAATTCACTCTCTCTAGGATAGGGGAATCTATAAACTGAAAGCTCTGCCATCATATGTTGCTTTTTTACATTTACAGTTCATGACCTATACTAGGACCAGTCACCGGGGGGCGATCGAGACGCTTTGGCTTCACTTTTCAGGGCTTGTGCGGCACGCTTGGGACAGACCCTTATTCCCTCGATTTTGACCGAGGGAGCGAGTCTACTTCATATGTATACTTGAGGCACTTATATGTCCCACAGTACGATTGTGACGTCACCTCGGATTTGGGAGGGAAGTAAAACATTTGTACAAAAATTGCATCACAATAAGTGTATTGTGATTGTCAAAACATTTGGTAACTAAACAGAATTTTATTAACTTCCATTTCAGTGACAACATGTTTCAACATGGTACAATGACTGGTAGGCCACTGTTTTTATTATTGATTGATTTCAAATTTACAATTTTCACGATTTCAATTCAATTCTTGTGATTTGATTCCGATCTTGATTTAATATTGATTCACTTAGATAAATATTAGGTACCGACGTACCGTAGATACATATTAATAGATAAAGGTTAAAAAGAATGCGTTTTTTATTATAAGAACAATGTAATAATATTTTAATGATACAAGTAAAAACAAAATGTTAATATAGTGCACATGGTATTTAATTCAATTCAATTTAAGTTTACGTGTATACATACAACCGGCGTAGCGTCATAGAACGTCTCTGAAAAGGTTCACGCCCACTTTTAGGGGAAAACAATCCGGCGAGCGCCATACACAGAACGGATTGAGGACGTGTACTAACATGTAATTTGTATTTAAAAAAAAATTTTCACACAGTAGGCTACCCCTATTTGTATTTAATTATTTTTTTCCACACAGTATTTTTTATTTTATTTTAAATACATTTCCATGTATTTATGCCCATCTCTGCCTGCCATCATCATCAATATTTTGCTGTTATGGAAATATCATGAATTACGTATGATGCTATCGAAAGCTAAATCAGGCTAGTTGTATAGCTGGACAGAAAAGTGCACTCAGTAGCTACTCTAAATATAAAGACACAATATTATACATTTAAAGATGTTTACTTCTTAAAACCGTAGTAAAATCATTCACTGGCTACCTGGTGACTCGATGAGGTACGAGTAAATGTCCGGGTAAACCACTGGGTGGGGTTGTTAGACCAATTTGACGCTGGTAGAATGAAACGGGATATGTTTTTAAGTTGCCCAAATTAAGTTTATAAATATATCGTTCACGCTCTATGGAAGGCAGGGTGGCAAGCACGGCGCTTACACCGGGGCTAGGGGGCGCTAAAGCCCCGTCAAAAATCTGTGTAGCCCCAGTTAAGCCCACGCAACCATGCAGGGTGCAAAAGACCCGCACTCTTAGTTCGTACCGGAGTACATCTGATCTGACCTCAACACGCAATAATCGTCAATAAGCTCATAATTTGTACTAAAATAGTCTAAATGTTTAGTTTTAAAAACCATTTTAAAAAGCTGGCTATGTCTATTTTGATGTTTCTGCGCAAGTTCATAGACAGTGAGGTTCGGGTTTGTTCCGATCAGAGCTCGTGAGCGGAGAGCACATTTCTGAATATTCCGCTCTGGTCACTCATTCGGGTCGCTCGCTCAACCCAGAATGGCCTGTTGGTTCGAAAATGTGTGGAATTTAAGGGCTGCCTCCGACTAATTTTTTTCTATTCGACTAGTAGTTGTTCATTTAAGCCATTCGTGGACAAATCGTCCCTTGATATTAATTGAATTACATAGGCTATAGCCTACAGGATAATAAGCGTTATGACCGCACGCATAAAGCTTGCCACAAAGAACCGGTTAAAGTAATGATTATGAATGTGTCTAAATTAGCAAGGAGACATTTAATAGTTTAGTAATAAACTGGTGTTTTCTGTGTCGCTGCAAAGATGAAGTTGACGATTCGGACTGGCCATGAACGCCAGAGAGAAATGCACATTTCATTACATAATCAGAGAGTAGCCTATTTCTTTTGGTTTGAATATTTTCTTTTAAAAGTAGACATTTCAAGCTTTCTGTAATAGATAGCCTATATTTCTCAAATCTGTGAGGCACAAGCTGAGTTTCGGCACCCTCGTTCACATGCAATGCAAGTGATCGTGCCTGTGCCTTATTACATTGCCTGCTATATATTTGCTTCTTATTCATTTAATACAGGCAAATGATTGATAAAACATTGATCAAAATTAAGATACAATTTATACAAAACGAAAATCTTTTAAAAAGAGTTTTCTATAAAACAAAACTTAATGAAGTCGTCAAAATCATGTTTTACCAAAAACAGCGCCGTTGCTAGGAGGGCGCCAGCGCCTCTGCCTCTCAGCAGCTCTGCCTCGCGAGTGGATGATAGCCCTGAAGACGCCTAGCAATGATATAGGCTACCTTTAGTGGTAGTATACCTTTAGTTAAGTTATACCTTAGTTCGTAGCGCGCTAAGAGACAATGTTATCGGAAAATGCAGCCCCATGCGTATGATGCGTAATGGAGATTCCAAAGCGCTCTTCTTTGGTCAGAACCATGGAGAGCGATCGCGGATAGGTCTGTCCTATGCACCGAAACTTTTAAAAATGCAACAAAATATTTAAAGAGCATCAAGCTGTTAAATCTATATTATGTATACGCACAGATAATAACATAGGCTATATTAGTCAATATTTTTTATTAGGTTAAGCAGTGATTGGATAACGTTTTTTATTTTTCATTTAACGTTTATAATGTAAGGCCCACCCACAATTGGTCTGGCTTATCCAAAACTGGAATCCTGGCGCCGTGCCTGGTTGGTCGTGCCAGTTTTGTGGCTATCAAATGTGTAAATAGCATCGCAAGAAGTACACATGACAAAGCCAGCACTTTGGTCATCATTTCATTATTTCGGCAAATGTCTCCAACACTCCCACAGCTTCCACTCCCCAGTCTTCACCTTTTCTCTTGCCGCCTCCATCTCTACCTGCAGACTGAGCTCGTGCGTCATCGTACTTCTTGCCAGTTATTCAGCCAATAAAGTGTAGGCCTATGTATTTCATAGAAAATTGTGTCTAGTACTATATAAATTACAAAGGTTTAATTGGCATCTTTATTTCAAACGACCCGACCGACCGCAACCCGAATATCATTAAAAATATTTTTGGATGACTCGTAACCGCAGGCACCCGCTCATTTTGAATCAACCCGCGCATCACTGCTGTGTATCATAGCTGCTTTTATTGAAAAAACGAGAACCTCTATATTATAGAGTAACTTAAGTAATGAAAATCGATTGTTTTCTTAGCACCCCCACGTATCGGTCCAGCTCCCCATTAGCACCAGTAGAGAAAAGATCCTGGCGCCGTGCCTGCAGGGTGGACATATAATTACTCGACATATTTCATCTAAGTGATTTCTGAAGTTATACACGTCTGCCGGCTGTGTACGGACGTTGTTTTGTGCCGCTATTTTGTATTGAAGTCTATGGGAAGTCTGGCTTGTTTTCCCCTAAAAAGGGGCGGTTACGAAATTGACAGTTAAGTTCCCGGATGTGTCGGTTGTATGTATAGCGCTTTTCAGCAGCAGCGGCGGGAAAACGTAGTGGGCGTGGCGAACCTGTCACTTCAATCGAGGGTGACCAATAGAAAAAGGCCTTTCATCCTGGTTGGTAGAGACCGCCCACTGAGGTAGGCCTACAGCTTCACGCGCAAGCAAAGCTTTTCAACTCGCAAAACTTTTCAACTCACAAGCAAAATATTTAGACCCGCAAAAAAGACCAGAGCAGAAAAGAGAGCAAAATGTGTGGATTTGTGATGAAAGGTTTTAGAAGTGCACAGAGAAAAAATAAGGTTTTCAAAGATTTACACGCACTGCAGATAATTCTGTTATCAACTTCTTTATTTTTGAGCCTTAAGAAGACTGTTTTGTCATTTTTTAATTTTTTTTTATTACGAAATAATTAGTTTTACTCTCAAACACAATGGCCCTCATTTATCAAAAGTGCGTACACCAAATTTCCAGCGTACACCTGGCGTACACCCAAAACCACGGTGACTTTGAGATTTATCAATATGGACGTTGGCGTACGGCACGCTCAAATCCTACGCCAGCTCAGGAGGTGTACGCACGTTTTGAGTTAGTGCGGAAATGCGCAGAAAAACAATTCCTAACACCACAAAACGCACTGACAAACTAAAAGATATGATAGCCTATATTATGTCCCACTGTAAAAAAACAACAATATAGTAATTATAAACTTCAGTGTTTATTTTTGTGCAACATGGACTTCAATGTTTAATTTGTGTGACTTTACCAAAGCATTTGATTTGTAGGCATATGTGTTCCTTCAGTTGCGAGCCTGTGCGCTTTACCTGACGTTTCAGGGTTAGGCCCGGCAGGTGCGCACGGACTGGGTTCAGTAATGAAAGGATTTCAATGACCAAAAAATAATTCAGACTGACAAAATAATAAATAATAATACAAATAATAATAATAACGACATTCTTCTTCTAAATAACAATAAGCGTCATTAATAATAATAATAAGAAGAAGAATATTACAAATTGTCATGCAATTATTAATGTGAATGAATGGTACTCCACATCACATCATCATCACTATTGTACACCCCAATACATGTGACGTGAAACGAAATTAAATGCTAATTGTTTCAAAACACGTGCTGTAAAATAATGCATAGTGATAGGTCATTTGCTCATCCAAGTTTCTCTTCTTTGCCGTCTTCCGTGTGTCCATGGCGTAAAATGAGGGCGTGGGGGGAGCGGAGACTTGAATATATGGGGGCGTGTTATTCTAATGACGCTCGTTTTCAGCCGCGGCATTTATCAAGGTATTGCGTACACCTGGATTCCAAAGGTACGCACAGCTTCATAAATCAGGCGGTGAGATCAGTGTAAGCATAATCTTACGCCAACATATACGCCCGTTTCTACGCAAGAATGATAAATGAGGGCCATTGTGTGTACATTTAGGGGAGAGCGGGGCACAAAGTAACGCTTTTTGACTTTCTCAGTTTGTGTAAATCTACTTATGGTTCAGAGTATTTTTTTTTTCCCCACATTAATTTCCCACATGTCTACTACAATTATGTGTTTTTGTTTTATTAATACAGTATATACTTTTTTCTTGATATACCCCGAAAGAATGGAAGTGAAATGTGACAACATGCCCCATAGGTGGGGTACATTGTAACATGTCGAGGGGCACATTGTAACATGACCATATGACAGCTTAAAATGTTATCTGATCTAATAAAAAAAATATACAAAACAAACTAAAATATTTTCTAAATAAAATACAATTAAAAACCTTTTTCATATAAAATAATGGCAATTTTTAATAATTAAATGTAAACTCATTTTTGAGTTTTGACTACGAACACATGAAAACACAGCTATACAACATAGTTCAAAACAAATAAATATAGTCATTTCTGAACATTGACTCTCAGTCTTTATTCACCTTTTTTTCTCACGTTTTCTCAATAAAATTAATACAAGTATAGAATAGAATAGCATATTTCTAATAGGGGCACATTGTAACGCAGTGTTACAACATGCCCCCGCCTGCACAACTGGGATTTAAACCCTGCTAGTGTCTTCTGCTAGTTAGCGAAGCATTAAATAACTATCTCAACTGTTAAATAACATCTTGGAGATTAAAATAATATCAGATTTGTCTTATTTTAAATAAACACAAAAAATAGAGATGAAAAATTAACTTAAGTAAGAAATTTACTTTTGCTATGGTTTAATAAATGTCTATGGATATCTTCCAAAAAAAAAAATATTTTAGCGGATTTTTTTTTTTCTATATAGTGTTGATATGGCAACTAGTAAATACACAAAGTTTCGTCATCCAAGCATGTGCGGAAGTATTTAAAACAAGCGCGTTACAACTAACCCCGCGTTAGGTTGTGCCCCGCGCTCCCCTAGGCCACTTAATTTATTATTGCAATATCCAAATATGATACTAAATCCCACAGAAAAAGGGGCTTCTATTTGTGATGCGCTGTCTTTGCATTTGAGCATTGCACATTTTAAACAGGACACGCATTAGCTGAATAAATATGAGGCGCCGTAAAATAATTAAATCAAACTTCATTCACGCACACATATATGAAACGCTTGCATACACATATACTAAGTAGTCACACATACATGCATACTGCTGAATGCTCAAACTAATACATATGAAATGCACAACGTCACACCTAAAGTCACTCACGAACATAAGGCACCTCATACAAAACCTTCCACAAATGCACGCGAGAAATCCACATGCGCGCGCACCAATCCACAAATGCCCGCGAGAGATCCACACACACAAATCAATACACAAGTGCATGCGACAGATCCACAAACAGCGATCCACGAATGTACGCGAGAGATCCACACACACACTGCGATACACACACACGGCAATCATGCAATTGTCCTTACTCACATTGCTTTGCTCACAATCCACAAATGCTTTATCTGTTCCAGAATTTCATGCACAGCAAATCTTTTGCATTGGTGTTCTGCCTTAACAATGCCCCTGCATATGCGCTTTTATCTGTGGAATCTTTTGAGACTGTCGTTCCGCGGCCTTGATTTACAAGCCTATCTGTCCCTGTTACAACATGGTGTCTTCCTCCAGAGGGCGCTAACCGGCCTTCGAGCTGAATCTTCCAAAGGGATGGATTCATTTCGTTTTGTAACTTGGCGAGACCACTGAAGTCTAAACATTTTTCACTAAATATCATATACATAAATGCAAATATAGAGTAAAACCAAACCTCTTTTTTTTATTCTTCAACGTGAAATCAGAAAATATAGCCTATTAAGAAAACCATTCGGATAACAGGAGAGCTTTAAAGTCTTTAAAGGTATTTCTGTAACTGTTAGCCAACTACCGGGCTGTACGTCAGGGCTATTCAATTAGCTTCATTCGAGGGCCGGATTATCAAATCGAAAAGTTGAGTTGGGCCGGTGGATTGGTTTGGGGGTTTAGCTGATTTATTGAAACATAACGGTTTCAATAAATAAGTTAAAGTAACCCTAAAAAAGTATGGTATTTACTTGGAAATGTGGTACCCAACAATATGCAGATATATAAAACCATAATAAATAAAAACTTGATAATTTACAGCTGTGTACAACTATTTTCCTCTTTATATGGTAAAGTATGCAAAGGGTATTTCTTGGCTGCTGCATTCAATGGGAAAAATTCACTTTTGCCTAAATTTAGCTTGTAACAAGAAATAAAACCAAATAATTTTAAATTAAGAACCGCAGGTACCGACACCGAAAAATCTGAGATATAAAGAAGATCATCTGCATACAATGAGACCTGCTGTTCAATACCTAATCTTGTTATTCCTTTTATTAATGGGTCGGACTTTAAAGCAACAGAAAGAGGCTCAATGGCAATAGCAAAAAGAAGGGGGCTTAAAGGGCATCCTTGGCGGGTGGAACGGTAAAGATTAAAGTATTCTGAACGAGTATTATTAGTCCTAACTGAAGCCTGGGGAACAGATTACAGCAACTTCACCCATGAAATAAAATTCTCACCAAAACCAAATTTAATAATAATAATAATTTAATAATAATTTTTTACATTTATATAGCGCTTTTTATGAGACCTCAAAGTGCTTTACATAGATGGGGGAATCTCCTCAACCACCACCAATGTGCAGCATCCACTTGGATGATGCGACGGCAGCCATATTGCGCCAGAACGCCCACCACACACCAGCTTACTGGTGGAGAGGAGACAGTGATGAAGCCAATCAGTGTATGGGGATGATTAGGAGGCCATGATGGACAGAGGCCAAGGGGCAAATTTGGCCAGGATGCCGGGGTTACACCCCTACTCTTTTTCGAAGGACATCCTGGGATTTTTAATGACCACAGAGAGTCAGGACCTCGGTTTAACGTCTCATCCAAAGGACGGGAAATTCGAAATTTCTTTAATGTATAGAAAAGATACTCCCATTTTACCCGGTCAAATGCTTTCTCAGCATCCAATGACAGGGCAGCTTCTGGGATAGAAGGGGGTGAGGAATTATAAACAACATTACATAATTGCCTAATATTAAAAAAGGAATGTCTACCCTTAATAAAGCCAGTCTGGTCTGAAGATATGATTGAAGGCAATATAGATTCCAGACGCACCGCCAATAATTTTGATAAAAGTTTAAAATCAACATTAAGTAAACTAATAGGACGATATGAAGAGCAGTCCAAAGGATTTTTATCTCTTTTTAGGATCAGGGAGATTGAGGCCTGATTAAGTGTTTGAGGGAGTTTTGATAAATTGAATGACTCGTTGTACATGTCTAATAATATGGGAGCCAATTTGTTCAAAAATTTCTTATAAAATTCTACTGGATACCCATCCGGTCCAGGGCATTTGCCACTTTGCATAGAGGAAGCGGCTTTAGCGAGTTCATCTATAGTGATACTTCTAGCTGATCAACAAAACTAGAATCCACTGTGAGGGTACTAAAACAATTATCAAAGTTAGAGAGGTTGGCAGTTTGCTCAGATGTAGGAAAGGGAATTATAATAATCTTTAAAATGATTGTTAATTAATATGGGATCTGTTGTTGTCCCTGAAGGTGTTTTAATTTGGGCAATAAGGTGGGAAATTGATTCCTGCCGCAGTTGGAGAGCCAGCAGCCGATCGACCTGCTTTGTCTCCCTCTTCATAATACCTAGACCTAGTTCTGAGCAGTAAATTCTCTACATAACTTGAGAGTATCGAATTCTGCCTGTAATGATTGGCGTTCCTTATAAATATCTGGAGATGGGGTAACAGCATATATTAGGGCTGGACCCGAATATTCGTTTATTCGTTCGGTGGGTTGGTATTCGATTTGAAAATTTGACATTCGAATATATTCGTTTTTTTTTTTTTTTTGCACACCTGGGATCCCCCGCGAAACTGTTCTCATTCGCGCTTGAATAAGGCTGGGGACACACTGGCTGCGTGGTGTGAGCGTCTCAGCTGCGTGGCGTGTCCGTTTTTATTTCTGCTCCCATGTTAACAGGTTGGAGTTTGCACACTGCCTGCTTGAGACACTCGTCTCAGGCGCGGCTCGAGCCACGCGGAAAACGCGTGCATGCTAGAAATAGAACCGTTAGTGCAGCAACCGTTCCAGCAACGGGAGTGTTCTCTGGCTAGAGCGCAGAACAGCGGAGTGTGTGTGGACAGAAGTGCATGCCTGAGCTTGTGTTTTGGGTTAAGCTGCTGTTACTTTGACATTGTGGAAAATAGAATAATAGAAACAAAATGTATTAGCCTTTTTACCCGTTATTATCAATCTAAATTAATCTCGTCTTTAATTTCGTTTTTCTTTATTTAAATTTAAATCTACCCTATACTGTGTCAGTAATTTGTTAGTCAGAAAAATATTAGACTACCTTAAAAAATTTAGCTTAATTTAACAGACCTGTGTGTGTGTTTTATATCACTAGTGCAGTGTCCATTTTCAGAGCATAAGCCCTCCCCGCGTGAGGTGCACCACTTCCCGCTCGCGCTGTTCTGTAGTTTACTAAAAGTTTATTCATTCTGAATGTGTCGCGTCTCGCGTGTCCATCTATATTGCACCAAATGCGACACTGCACTCCCTTGTGAAGTCAATTGGATGAACGGTGCTCGAAATAATCAAAATGCAAACGGACAGACAGACACATAGAGATTCCTGCCTTTATTAGAGAGAAGAATAGGTTCAGCCCCCTCTCTCCGAAGCTTCGAATATTCGATGTTCATTACTACCGAAGCTTCGAAGCTCAAAAAATGGTATTCGGACCAGCCCTATATGATCTAATTTAGTTATTTTCTGCGTTATCTCAGAACGCCTCTTCCCAGCTAACAATTTAACGTTCTGGGAACGTTAGTTTTTGGTTCCCAGAACGTTCCCAAGAACGTTCCCTATTGGTTAGCCAGGAAAGTTTTCTTTACGTTAATAGAACGTTCCCTATAGGTTAGGGGAACGTTCCCGGAACGTTGCCGAAAGGTTCCCAGAACGTTCCCGAAAGGTTCTCGTAACGTTCCCGGAAGGTTAGGGGAACGTTCCCGGAACGTTGCCGAAAGGTTCCCAGAACGTTCCCGGAAGGTTCTCGGAACGTTCTCCTAACGTCTACACATCCTGATATGCCTGTACACAAATTATAGGTCTACAAACATATTCTACATTGTTTATTGTTCAAACACTTAAGAATCCTATGAATATATTATTACAATAAATTGAATTTACAGAAACTATCATTAATAAGTAAATCAATCAGTTTGTATTAAATAAATAAATCAGCACACAATCCATGTTTTTGTTGATTCATTGTTTAATTATCAACCTAAAATAAGTCATTAAAAACAGCGTTAGCAAAATGTATTCAGGAACAGTAATTTACATTTAATATTTCAAACATGAAAATATTTCAATAAATAAAACTGCACAAACATTTTAATTAAAACTATCTTTTGCAAACTGTAGCCTATAACTTCAGCTAAAAAGTTGAAAAAGTATTTATTTATATACAATATACATGAATGTGCCAATCTTCACACTGCTCAAAACATTTAAACTCCCAACACCATCTGCAAATTTAACAAGAAAATAAAAAGACAACGTGTTACATGGACACACAATCCCATGCCAAAATTCAAGCCCTGTAATGGCATTAATATTCATCTGGAGCAAATGAAAAGAGTGAGGTGGGATTGTGTGTCACAAGCTGTAGGAGATATGAGAGCACGAGCGCTGCTGGTATCATGTATTTATTCAGATATTTCAGCATCAATGTGTATAGAAAAATTTATATATTTCAAAACACTACATTGCATTTATTTATATTGCACTATTTATTATTTCAGACTACAAATCAAAAAAGGAATGTTTTATATAGGGGTAAGGATACCCATTAAGCCTCTCTCTCTGAAGTCAAATAAAAAACAGAGAAAATAATATTTAAGTCTAGTGAACTCTGACCTGCGAATTCACTCTACCTTTCATGTATAAGTCTCACCTCCAATGAATAGTTTGAAAACCTGTAACTGCTGTGTTGTTTATGAGAAAGAAAGTGAAAAAAAGTTTGAAACTGCTATCATTTTTTTTTTTAATCTCTGTGACTTTACACCTACAAATTCCACTGTCACAGGTGCTCAGTTTTGCTATAATGAAACCCTCACAGAACATGGTAATAATCAGCCATCCATGCAAAAGCAAAGGTCGGTGTAGTTTACAGGTGCATCTGTCCAGGCCAACGTCTGATGCCTTGATGCCTTCCGCTGGAACCTGAAATAAAAAAAATAGTACAGTTCAAAATCTATCATACATACATCTCATCTGGTATCACAAATTATCATTCCAGGTTCACTTTAAGATATGCTCAATATTAGTGCTGCACGATATTGAAAAATTTAGAGTTTATTTAGAAATATCAGCCGTATGGTTTAGTGCATGCGCTAATGGCTCCAGGTTTGTATCTGGTAAATTACCCCACTAATAATGCCCAGAATGGTACCAAACTACTACAGTAGTACAAATAGGTTCTGTACTCATTAAACGAGGCATTGGAAAGTTTGTAAGTACATCAGGAGTTTATTTAAATAACACTTGCCTGACGGCGAATGCTACTGCTGATGTTGACGTCACTTTATGAGTACAGAACCTATTTGTACTACTCATTTTCCCCAACATAGAGCAGACCGGCACACAACAAAAACTGCTGTTCGGATGTTCCCTTTTCTGATATTTTAGCCTTCGTGACATTTTTATTAAAACAGAAGTAAGAATTTTAGTGTAATAAGCAAAAATTAACAGTAAACTCAGAGATCACCTACCGCTGCAGATGTGTACGGAAGTGAAAAGCGGAAATGCTTAGACCTCTTTCCGGTTCAACCGCTGGGCGCTCCGCATAACCCCTATTGGGGGGATTTTGTAGAGGAGTGAACCTGCATAGAAAATTACAATAGATAACATGCATAGATAAATACAATAGAAGAAAAACACAGTTGAAATAAGCAGTGCATTATGTTTTTCAGTTAAATCTAACTTATCAGGTACAGAAATTGATTTATCAAAATGTAAAATAAGTCTTCAGTGTAAAAATAAAATAACTATAAAATTAATGTATCTTTGCTAAAGCTACAAGTCATTTTCTCTTTTGATGTTTGATCACCATTGGCGACACAAACAGCTGCGGGTACGTTAGGCTGCTGTCCCTTTAAGACGAATGCGCAGAACTAATATAAATGACACGCATCCGTTTTCTTTCTGTTTAAAACACAAGACAAGAGGAAACTCGCCATTTTGACTTCATTTTGCGTGCACGTGTCTGTAAAAAAAAAGTGAAAGAACTGAATTCGGCTAAACTCACCTTCTTCATCTACTGACTGTGGATGGCATCAAGGTCTTGTCCTGAAGAATCACAGGGCCAAACAATAGGGATTTTATCTCATCTGGTAACAAGAGCAAAGCCATAACTTTAAGAACTCTACTGATATATTTACCCCCTGATATTGCATTGGGGATATCAATTCAAACATTTTTAAAGGCTAAGAGTATGAGCCACAGCTGCCCAAGATATCAAGGGGTTGCAAATTAGTCATGGCTATAAACCTGTATGCATGGCATCTACTTTGTATTTTTTATAAAGCAATGTTCCATGCATTTGTCCCTGTCAAATAAACATTAAATAAATAAATCTGTGAAAAATAACTGCCTAAAGTTGTCGACCCCCTGAACAGCATTTAAAAGTACAAAGAATTTCAGTATTGATCAATAAAAAAAATACATAAATACCTTTGAGTTGGACAGTATGGTGTCAGTCTCATTGGCCAACATAATTCAAAACAGACCTAAAGAAATAAAATAAAATATAGTAATCATCAGGATATCATGTTATCATAATAGTTAAATGAATTATTATAACTATGACCATTATAATATTGTATTAGTCGCCTATTATTTAGCTGATTATTTAGCTTACAGGCTTCTCAAGGACAATCTCACTGAAAAAACTTGGGGTTAATGATTTTAAAATGTGAGACTTATTTCAAAAGCATAAATCTTACAGACCCCAAACCTTTGAACAGCAGTGCACTGCATGTTTGAGGTGGTTTTGCTTACTAGTCATATGGTTCATAGAGATTTTCTTGGACAGGGAGTGCAGCAGGCCTTCACAGCATGATGATCTAGGAACATAAAATGCTGTTTGTCACAGAGCCAAAAATATTACATGTGATAGGTTTATTACAAGGAACCAAGCTAGAACAGAGGTGAAATGCATAAAAGATAAATATATACAAATCTTAAGATAATATATTGTGAAATAAATGCATATGGAATTATCATCATGATTAAACAATAACTCACCCCTTGTTGTAGAGTTTTATTTTTTCTCTCGCTATTCTGAAATCACATTTTAGCAATATTGGTAAGTGACGTCACTGATTAAGTTAACAATACAGTGCATTCTTTTAGGTTAGCCTAAATAAATTAGCTTACTTCCCATTGACAAATTACCAGCAAAACTATCAAAAACTGTTATCTACACTAAATATGTGTTTAAGTCAAGTCAAGTCAAGTCAACTTTATTTATATAGCGCTTTTCACAATACAGATTGTATCAAAGCAGCTTCACAGCATGATTAATTCATTAAATTAAGTAAATTAAGTATCCCCAACTGAGCAAGCCAAAGGCAACAAAAACCCCAAAACCCAAACTTTCATAAATAAGACCTCAACTTAACGTAACTTAGGCCTAACGTTGTCTTTTGAAAACGGTTAGCTAGCGTAGATGCTAACGGACTTTTTCAAAGACATAAAACCATTTTTTTTAAATAAATATTTAACAGAAGCATGTCAATTACACGTAAGAAATGTGTCAGGGGCGTTTGTGTGTATTATTTGATAGATTTTGTTGTCTAAACTTACCTGAAAGCAGTGAAACCAACAGCGAGAGACGGGAGGTTTGTTGTTTGTCAGCTGTCGATGACGTTTCCATCTGCTCTTGCGCAGCGCACGTGCTCCAGTGTTTGATCGAGTAGTATGAAGCTGCAGACTCGGAGCCTGCATCTACAGTCCCGCACCCAGAGTCCCGCATTCTCAGACCCCTCGTTTTTCGAGACAGCGCCTCCTATCAATCGGATAAACATTTGAAGAACTTAAGCCGAAACGCGAGTAGGCCTATCGTCAATTTTATTTAGCGAATCATACTCATTCGATTTCTTTTTTAATCAAACTACTTTATATCTCATCGATACACCAACATATGAATAGTCCATTTAATATTTGTAAAGATAGTTTGTAACAAAATTTGAGCCGTTAATGTATGTTTTTTCGCCTTTTTTTAAAAAATATCAAAATATAAAAAAATATTTTGATAGCTGTTAGCCTTTAACCTTGGACTTTTTGTAGACAAGCCATTGTAAAAATTGTATTAAAATTAGTTTACATTAAAGTAGACCAATTAAATACATTAAGTGTGTTAATATCAAAGAATGTCATCATTAATTATTTAATCAGATTTACCTTTTGACCTTTTTTTAATTACCGGACCTTTTCTCCAAAAACTATAAATTGAATTAAGTAATGCCGGAGTAATTATTTTACTTTATATAATTTATGTAGACTAGGCCTACTTAAATTAGTTCTTATAAAACGTAAGTATTAAAATTTATCAATATTAATTTAACTGTGATGTGAAGTTGTTGCCAGCCATTTACAACTCATACAATTGCCTAATAATCAAATTTACTATGCCTTCACTATATATTAACCAGTCTATATTAACATGTGAGCTAGAATGTGTCATTTGGCCTTTTGTTTGGGTTCCTTCTTTTAATTTGTATTGACTGAAATGTTTTATATATTAATTTATTTATTTATATGGACAGGCCATCATTCATGGCCTATGTGAGATGCAGGCATTATTCTGGCAGGAGGCTGAGGAGGTGTTCCTCTGTGGCCCTACTTATCACCCTTGGTATGCTTGTAATTTGCATTTGCAAAAAAAAAAAAAAAAAAAAAAATATATATATATATATATATATATATATATATATATATATATTACACAATATTTTTGACAATGGCATTCATCTTTTATTTTAGTGAAGTCGAGGAATTTGACAGAGCGATTGCAAAAAGAATGAAAAAAGAAGAAACATTCGCCTACCAGAAAGTAATTATTTTAGCTTATGCATTTACATTACATTTTACATTTATTCATTTAGCAGACGCTTTTATCCAAAGCGACTTATAAATGAGGAGTTTTTTTTAATGCAATTGAAGATGAAAAGTAAAGTCACTAACACAATTCTTTCTTCCTTTTTTTTTTGCTTTGTCCTGTTTACAGCAAGATGATGTTTAGGTGATCGTTAAATAAAGTACAGAATTGTTTATTATTGGTGTTTTGTCTACTCTTATTTGAGTTTTGCTTTGCATTTAAAATATCAAAAAACAGGTTTTGTAATGTTAGCATGGTATAATGTTAATTAGACCATTTGAACTGAAAGAAAATTGGAATTTGAATAAAAAAAACATTGTAGCAATATAATATCACAATATTTTTCAGAAGATAGTTCAATCTGTAATTGTATCCCTTCCATTAGTAATTTTCTTTCAATTACACCCATGCTCAAAAAATAACTACTGGGTAATTTGTTAGTCAGAGAACACAATAAGTTTTTCTGGCACATGCATTAAAGCAGGGAACGCAAATATTTATTTGGATCACTTTAAATAAAACGAGACAGTAATATTGCATCCTATTGTTTTCAATGGCATTTAAGGGTGTTATACGATCTTCGAAACAGTAGGAGGCGCTGTCTCGAAAAACGAGGGGTCTGAGAATGCGGGACTCTGGGTGCGGGACTGTAGATGCAGGCTCCGAGTCTGCAGCTTCATAATGTTGGTTTGATCACGCGCATGCGCATTAAAACACTTCAAAGTCACGCAGCATTTAACATATAGAATTAAAATATATAACATAATTTAAAATATCATTAATAAAAAGTTATTGCGAATAGATCTGAACGTTGTTGGTTATCTTATAACCTTAGGGGACCGTACTGACGACGTTGTCAGTTGAATCTGCCTGTTAATAGTAAGTGATATTAAAATAATAACCTGCAGAGAACGTTCTCAGAACGTTCTCTTTAGGTTATAAAAATAAAACCTAAAACCTGCAAGGAAACGTTCTGGGAAGGTTCTCTTTAGGTTATAAAAATTAAACCTAAAAATAACCTACAGGGAACGTTCTGGGAAGGTTCTCTTTAGGTTATAAAAATTAAACCTAAAAATAACCTACAGGGAACGTTCTGGGAAGGTTCTCTTTAGGTTATAAAAATTAAACCTAAAAATAACCTGCAGGAAACGTTCTGGGAAGGTTCTCTTTAGGTTATAAAAATTAAACCTAAAAATAACCTGCAGGGAACGTTCTGGGAAGGTTCTCTTTAGGTTATTAAATAACAACCTGCAGGGAACGTTCCCAGAACGTTCTCTTTAGGTTATAAATTTAGACCTAAAAATAACCTACAGGGAACGTTCTGGGAACGTTCCCTTAATGTTATAAACATAGATCCTAAAAATAACCTACAGGGAACGTTCCCAGAACGTTCTTGTTTGGTTCCCAATAAAAATAACCAAATGGGAACCAAACGGGAACGTTAGGGGAACGTTCTGTGTTTGCTGGGTTTTTGTTTAACCTTGCCTTATGGCAAGTAGGATATGAAATTATTTCCCCCCTAAGAAATGCCTTCAGGGCCTCCCAAAAAAGAGATGCAGATACCTCCGGACTGCTATTTGTGGATATGAAAAAATCTATTCGCTGAGAGACAAATTCCACAAAACTGTTTTCTGATAGCATGCGGGTGTACCATTGAGCCCCTCAACGTAAATATTCATGGTAATTGGTGCATGGTCCGATATTACAATAGCATTATAATTGCACCATTCCACTGATTGGATAAGTCTATTTAAAAATAATCAATACGTTTAAATGTTTGATGAACATGGGAAAAGAAAGAAAATGCTTTACCACATGGATTAAAGAAACGCCATGGGTCAGAAATGGCAAATTCTTCCATAAAAGACTGAATTACCCGAGCAGATTTTGAGGGTGAATTACGTCTAAGAGAAGAACAATCAAGGATTAAGGATTAAGTCAACAGTTGAAGTCCCCTCCCAAAATAATAGAATATGAAGAAGTGTCTGGCAATGAGGAAAATAAATGTCTAAAAAAATGTGTCGTCATCCCAATTAGGGGCGTAAATGTTAACTAAAAGAAGTGCAGTGTTACCAATTCTCCCTGAGACGATGACAAATCTGCCATTATGATCCGTTTTAACATCTAAACATACAAAGGGCACTGATTTATGTATAAGGATTGCTGTCCCTCTGGCTTTACCCTGGAATGTGGAATGATAAACTTGGCCTACCCATCTTCTTTTTAATAGCTGATGGTCTTTCGTTTTGAGATGAGTCTCCTGGAGATAAACAATATTTGCCCCCAAATGATGAAGATGATGTAGCACCTTACTACGTTTCACTGGTTCATTTACCCCCTTGCAGTTCCAGCTAACAAACCTTAAGTTGTTACCTCCTGCTCTGTACCCTGTCTTAGACTGAGACATGTTTAAAGTAAAATTATTAAATCAAGTGTACAAGTAATGATGATAATTTTATTTTTTTATTTTTTTATTCTGGCAAAACACTGTAGGTGGCACAAAAACAAACAAAGGAAAAAAAAAGGAAAAACATTAACATTACCTTAACCTTAAAGGGATACTCCACTTTTTTCGGAAATATGCTCATTTTACATCTCCCCCAGAGTTAAACAGTTGAGTTTTACCGTTTTAGAATCCATTCAGCCGAACTCCGGGTCTGACGGTACCACTTTTAGCATAGCTTAGCACAGATCATTGATTCTGATGAGTCCAGTAGCATTTCTTTCAAAATGACCAAAGAGTTTCAATATTTTTCCTATTTAAAACTTGACTCTTCTGTAGTTAAACCGTGTACTAAGATCGACGGAAAATGAAAAGTTGCGATTTTCTAAGCCTATATGACTAGGAACTACTCTCATTCCGGCGTAATAATCAAGGAACTGTGCGGCTGTACCATGAGTGCAGCAGGCGTAATGATATGACGCAGCGCCTGAAAATAGGTCTAATAGGTTAGACAAACTTAGTCCCGGTCACGTTGGAAGAAGTTACCGAGCTGGGGACTATTTTCAGGCATTTTTTTTTTTTTCATTTTAAATAGGAAAAATATTGAAACTCTTTGGTCATTTTGAAAGAAATGCTACTGGACTAATCAGAATCAATGATCTGTGCTAAGCTATGCTAAAAGTGGTACCGTCAGACCCGGAGTTCGGCTGAATGGATTCTAAAACGGTAAAACTCAACTGTTTAACTCTGGGGGAGATGTAAAATGAGCTTATTTCCGAAAAAAGTGGAGTATCCCTTTAACATTAACCCTTATATAGACACTCTGTGACAACACTAGCGCTAACACAACTCGCGTAATGTTGCTTCGAAAAAGGCAACAGTATTTAAAGTATGAAAATATAAAAATATCAGTGAACGGAACAGCAGTCATGGAATCCTATCCAGTCCCCTATATCAGCATAGGATAATTGTATGCAAATATCTAAAAATGTTTTTATTCCAGGGATGATGGTGTTAATCCTTTGATAATAAGAAATGTTACTTGGGCATCAAATCATACTAGAATGATTTCCAAAGAATCATGTGACACTGAAGACTGGAGTAATGATGCTGAACATTCAGCTTTGCGTCCCAGGAATAAATCGCATTTTAAAGTATTTATTTTTATTTGTTATACAATTTTGCCATTTTACTGCATTTTTTATTAAATAAATTGAGTCTTTAGTTAGTTTATATTGTGGAGTATAAATAAGACAAACCGATTTTTTTGTTATAGCAAGATATTTTCTTCTTGCTGTCTAAATACATTTATGTATTTAATATTCTTCAATCGAAGTCTCTCGCGAGAAGTGAATTACGATTTTCTGTTTCAGGGCATGCGATTGGCTGTTCGCTGCTGATGTCACTCTTTCATGTGAGGGCGCACGCGCCTCCGGATCAGGAGAGGAGTCCGAGTCGACGGATAGCGTTGATGAGTGTCATCGTCATGATGAAGGTAACTTAATCATGTGTAACACGACCTGTTAACCAATAGTGTGTCTCGCATAATGACCATCATATATTTTTAGTGCTTGTGTAACTTAATCCGTGCACGCTTGGGTTATCCGGGCCGCTCTCCCCCTCGTGCACACATCGTCCCTACATTGGGCCACTAATGGCGCTTTTCCACTGCATGGGACGGCTCACTTAACACAGTTGACGTAATTCGAAGGAGTGAATGAAAACGATTGAGCGATTTCGGACAGTCGTTGAGTGTGCAATATGGGAGTGATTGTACGTTACACTCGATAACGTCCACTGAGGTTTCGGAAACCAGTGTTGAGTAGAACAGCGCTTCACATTTGTACGTTAACTTTTCTCATCGTCTAACCAGAGGCGTCCAATCTTGCTCCTGTTGAGACTTTGTCCTGAAAAAATCAGCTCCAACCCCAATTAAACACCTGAACCAGCTAATCAAGCTTTTATTAGCTGTGTTGGGGCAAGTTGGAGCTAAACCACCAGAGCCCGTCTACGGAGATCCTGCCCACTCCCTATTAAGCTCTATTGTACCGAATTTTGGTTGTAGTACCACCAGAGTTCCACTGGGGGCGATCGCCATGAGTGCAAAATGAATGGGAGTCAATGGGGCTAGACAGCTAAATTTGTCTCTTTCACCCGATTGCCGTTGAGAAATCTCAGATCTGATTGTAGATTTTGCAAGTTCAACATGGGTTTTAGGTCGAAAGTTGAATGAACGAGTACTTATGTCCTTTCGATTTCTTACAGGTTGAGTTGTTGTTGCCCATAACACGCTAGCATTCTGCTAATGACGACATTTTCAAAGACTTTTTAAAGCAAATAAGTGACTCTAAAAAATCTAACACCCAGCAATGTGTAATTTCTTTGCATCTCCTTTCGAATACAACATTCAAATTACTAGACAAAAAATTATATCCTGAGAAAAGTGGATTTTGAGGGGTATACCGCCATTGACCTCCATTCATTCTGCACTCGTCCTGTGAGCGCCCTCATATGGAATCAGAGTGGAACTGCAACCAGTTCAGAAGCCGGAAGTGTAGTGAGAGTGAAACTTCTCGCCATATTAGACATTCTCTGGCTAAACTCTACGAGACAGCGGCCATTAGGGCTGAGTTTGGACGCCCTGGTCTAAACCAATCAGAGCAGCTTTTTTTCCCCCGCTCAGTGTTGTCGTCACTCACAGCTGTTTTGTGAGGAAAGGAAAAAAAAACATACTGTCTATGAAAAAACAACAGGAGGGTGGTCTTGAATGTTGTTGCCCAGGGCACAGGAAATTGTTAATCTGGCCCTGGATCGGAGGTGTAAGCGCTCACTCCACAGACCAGGTAGGAGAAAATATCAGGGAAACTGAGGCTTGGTAAACTTTCATCAAACTCATAGGGATCGATTCCGCCTATAATCTCTCTTTTTCTTTTTAAGTAGTGTTGTTTGGCTTCCTTATTAAGTTTGTCAGTATACTATATATATATATATATATATATATATATATATATATATATATATAATAGTATATTATAGTATATATAGCCAACTTTTTTTGTCACGGTCCATAACTCTTTCTCTTTCTTTCTCGGTGCTGGTGGAGACCGGCCGGCTACGCTATTACCTTATTCCAAACCGGCTTTTGCGTTGCCTCTAAAATGGCCGCCGTTACCCACAATGCACCATTCCATAACGTCTACGCCCGAGCTCTATGACGACAAACTACAAACAAACTTAAATCCGCTAATAATGAATGAATAAACCAACAGTAGTAAGAACACGTATAATGAATGAACAGATACAAAATATATTTTATAAGTATATAATTATACAGTTAATTGCTAATTACAGGTTATTATTGTGGGAAAATGGATCAAAATGTTGAGGGTAGTGTAGACTGATGAAATAATAAGGTCATCTGATGCAAATTATAACGGTCATCGTGTGTGTGTATATATAGCCTAAGGTCACGTGACATTCATTCAATTTTATTTATTTATTCTGAGCTAGATACAGGAAATCCAATGTGCTCATGATTAGAGCGTTTATTAATTTTGCTTAATTTTAATATATTGCTTAGTAAAGAATTAAATTAAATTGTTTTATTTTTGTCCTTGCTTATAGATGAGGTTGACAGAAGTTAGCCACTTTTGTTTCAACAGAGGATGAAATGTGTCGTTATCTTTTAGTGTTGAGTGACGTAATATCCCTTTCAAGTGGAAGCGTGGAATAGGGTTGTGCCGATGGACGGTGATGGCTGACCGACATCACGATGGAGAGCCACCATCGTGATGCCACGCCCCCCACCCTGTCAGACCAGCCCAGTCTCATTTAGGGGACATCGCCCAACCCTAGCGTGGAAGCGACGTGAGATTGAATGCATTGAAAAGCCTTTTCAACCTCATAGTACCATTATTTCTGTGATACAATAGTTCAAATTATCATAGAAGTACTGGGATAAAAGTAAAATATAAACACTGATCATAGGCGGAGTTTGACATTCGAGCCGGAGGGGCAAAAAAAATAAAACTCATTGTAGCAGCTGGGACCTGCATGGCCTATCAATTGGGGAACTCAGCACTAGCACATATGGACAAAACAAACATGCTAAATAAACACATAATTATTTTTTACCCAAGAAAAAGTACAACAATACAATCATATTTGTAAACAGGTAGAACTTTGCATAAACAGCCTCTTGACTTCGCATCGCATCTTCGTTCGGACACAATTAGGATCAATGAAATGTGGACCACTGATAAAATATTATCTTCAACCAAAACGAAAAGATTTTTAAAGTTTTTCTTTCCTTTTTTCAAAACACATTGTGGCAATGAGAGTGATTAAAAAACAAGTTATATTTCGCATTTTGTTGTACTTCATGAAACATTTAAAACATTTTGAGACACGGGAAAAATGACCAGTCACACAATACTCTCCACTTTTGAAACATATTGAACAGCATATTGAAAGCAGTGTGTTGAGTTTCTCCAGCTTAAGCAGTTATTTGGCAGAGAAATAAAACTTACAGACCTAGACATTGTCCAGACTAGTGCAACAGTCATTTTAGTTTTTTGCGTCCTGCATATGTGTCGATAATGGTCTCAGGTGAGAGCTCGGCCGTAAAGTCACTTTCGATGTGAAGGATCGCAAGAGAAGAGAACCTGGCTGCTCCCATCGTCAACCGCAGCCAGTTCCTTATCCTCCTCATCGCAGAGAAGCTCCTCTCAGAGGTAGATGATCCAATCGGCAGAGTGAGCGATAACTGTAAAAGTTGATAGAGATTTGGGTAGGTTGTTTTTTTTACAGCTTTTTTAAGATGCTCAATTGAAATTGGTGCGTTAGCAGAGGCTTTGACAAGCTTCATCTCGGCTGCAACAAGAAGGGGGTTAACTTTTAGTGCCAGAGGAGTGTATTTTTGTAATAGTGGATCAATTCCATTTTCGTCGCATGTCAAAACTGCGGCACACGCGCGTGCAAGCTCCATGGGCTCATTGATGAGAGTGTCCAGCACGGGGAAATATAGTTTCTGCTGATAGCCAGGACTCTCTGCTGTTTCTTCGTGGGTTGTTTCCCTTTGCCCTAAAGTACTGGTAATCAAGAAACCATCAAGGGAGGTGGGCGGATTTTCATTTTGGGTGCGGCGGGGCCTGCGGAGACGTGAATCTGACGATCAGTGTTTTCTTCGGGCACGGCAATGTTGTTGTCCAGGCAGAACTGTTTGACTGACTTCCACACATGGCTCCAGGAGTCTGTCTGCCTTTTAGACACGAAGTGTGCTTTCAGGCTGTCAGTAAGGGCTGCAGCTTCGGACAGTGTGCAGTTGGATGACTGTAGTGCCTTGTGCGTAACGTGGATCACACGCAGTAGCTCCTCAAACACAACAAGGCTTGTAATGAATGACATTTTCGACATGAAGTCATGGATACCACTGGCTTGCGCTGACCACTTCTCTCCCTCTTCACTAATTTCTCTCAAACACTCCATAATCGCAGAGTAGTGACTTTTCACTGATTTCACACATCTCCACTTGCATGCCCATCTCGTGTCACTGGGCTGAACTACTTCAGTTACTTTCACGTTCAAGGATTTTTGGAGTTCAATAAATCTCTGGTGGTTTGACGGTTCTGAAAACAGTGAATACACATTGTCAATAATGCTCAGGAATGATTTCACACTTCGGTTCACGGAACAGCACTCCACAAGCACTACATTTAATTTGTGCGCTAAGCAGTGTATGTAGGCTGCGTATGGGTGAGTCTCTTTGATGCGCTGCTGCACACCAGACACATGACCTGACATGACAGACGCACCGTCATAACTCTGTGCCACAATCGGGATGTTTTTAAAGGCACACCGTGTAACTTTTCAACCTTCATAATATATTTCCAAGACCCTTGTGATGGTACATCGACTTACAATAGGTTGAATGACACGTCTGCCATAGCCTGACGGGGTCTGTATCGCTTTTACTGGCACTATGTAACTTCGGGGTTCGGGTAGTAACCCGAGCACAAAAAGAACTACAAAATTCGACTGCTTTACGGCATACGTCACTTCCCCCACCACTTCCTCAAATCTGGACGTGAGAGGCCAACCAGCGTTTGTTTTCGGCTTTTGTGCGTAAGTTTTTGTCATGGGGGCTGTTTACACCTGGCCACTTCATGCGTTTTCTCAGATCGGATAGCTATCCGATCGTGAAAAGACCAGGTGTAAATGCCCTCCGAAACGCATTCAAGACGGATTTGAATCCGATCGCTCAAACCACTTCAGGAGGAGCTCTGAGACGCATTCCAGACGAAACTGGACAAGTGTAAATGCATCTGGTTGTTGAAACCACATATGTAAATTGTACTCCTCCCAAAAATGCTAAAAAAAGAATAATAAATAAACGTGTGAAAGCGTGTTATAGGCTATGTAATGTAATAGCCAGATATGACGACGCTACTGGAATACGCATCACCGCTGATGAGAAGCTGAGCATCTATTCATCAAGCCAACGTGCAAACTATCGCAAATCAAAGTGAAAGTAAGTCGCAGACGCTTAACACACAATCATCATCATCATTAAAAGAAAAGAAACGAAATGATCTTACCAGGGGTCTCATTTATAAAGCGTGCGTACGCACAAAACGGGGCTGGAAACGTACGTACGCCAGTTCCCACGCAAAGGTTGTGATCTATAAAAAACAAACTTGACGGGAGAATGTGCGCACCTTTAAGCAAACTTTGAGCCGTGCGTACGCACATTCTGGAGACAAAGGGAATTGGCGACACCGATGGTGAGCTGGAGTTAAATGTCTTTTTGGTCACTTTTAGACAGAAAATCTAAAGAAAATTTAACATATACAGAAAGATAATACAAATATAATTTCACTCACCAAGCCTGTCACTTGAAGCAAATATCCATCCCTTCTTAAATGTCCGCGCCAGCGAGCGCACTGAGCAGTTTAGTGGAACTGACGCAAATAACAGTTTAAATAAATAAAATATTGATTTAAACTATGTTTTACTTCTGATATAAACATTTAGATTAAATATGCCATTCAAATTAATGGAGTTAAGCACTTAAACATGAAATCATTACTGAGAAGTTACAACATTTTTATATTCAAATTCAGTCAATAGAAATATTTGTTGTGGATGCGATGCTTTTGAACACTTTTCCTGTGGCGTGCTGTGCTTTAATGTTTAACCACAGAGAGAACTGCTTATCATGATAATACCAGACTGTCTGAGAAAATAGTTTAGTGCAAATAATGCCCAAGGCCTATCTATTTCCATTAAAAATATCAATTAAAAATACAATTCGGCCAGTGGAAAAGATTGAGAAAAACTTTCTCTGAAATGTATTTTACACTATTTGATTTATGTATTCAAAAACAAGGCAAGGATAGGCAACTACTTGATTTTTATTAATGTAATGTGTCTTGTACCGTTAAACGTTATCACGTGGATGAATAATCATATGCAAATTATATGCAGATGAGGGTATGCATAGTAAAACTAGGCGTTGTAAGCTCCATATATGGTTATGTCGGGGTGGAGACGCATGTGCGCACAATCTTCCGCTGACTGGGATTTATAAAGTGAATTCTGTGCAGGTTCTGGCGTACGCACGGTTTTATAAATCCGAATATTTTTTTGCGTACGCCATTTTTGGCTTTCGGGCGCACGTACACTTTTAGTAAGGTTCCTACGCACAGTTTTATAAATGAGACCCCAGGGCTGTTGCCGCTCTCTTTTATTGCGGTCTTTGATTTAGAAATTTTAGCTGATGATCAATAAAATGCAGCTCATATCTGTTGCTTTCGGTGACGTGCACTCCATTAAATCTGCATATAGCTCGGGAATTGAAGATCGGATTTAAATCACACATTTCTGTGACCAGGTGTAAATGAAATCGTTTTGATAAATCAGATAGCTATCCGATCTGAGAAAACGCATGAAGTGGCCAGTAAATAAATCTCTTATTTGTAAACTTGTTCGCATCCTATGTTGTATGTTGTTGCGCTTGCTTGTAGTTTGTCATTTTTTTACATGCTGTTCATTCATCCATTGCTGATAATTTGACCAGTCCAATAATTTCCACATATGTCTAGCTAGCTTTCGATTATCAGAGCTGTTAACAGACTTGCTAACAAACACTCGTTTCTCTTACGTGTTTTTTGCGTTATGTTTTATTGCCTAGCTTGCCTCACGAACTAGTTTGCCAGCTGAACTCAGGTGTTGTGAGGTGTATTTATCACGTAGTCCTGAGGGATATCAGACGACGCTGTTGACGTTGATTCCTGCGATTATCATGAGAACAGTTTTCAGTATCTCACATAATTATCAGGACATAAATAAGCCTAACGTCTTCGGAGTGTATCTGTGCCTGTTCCATGCCCGACGCAGGTACCGGTGTGCAGGGTGGGAGGTGGGGGGGTGGAGGGGTATTTACGACAGTGCAAGTATTCCACAGCGACTCTAGGGGTCGCTGTTTGACAAACACAATTTCTACACAGTGTGCCTTTAACACCACACATATCAAGCCCTTTGTAGATGGCCTCCACAATCCCAGCTGCGTTGCGAGATGCAGAACAGTCCATGAAACACAAAAAAACGCTCCTTGATTTCCAATTCCTCGGCATATCGTATGCACACTGACAGCTGCTCAGTTTTGGAGGACCTAGCCTCGTCCGCAATTATGGAGAAAAATCCAGTTTCCTGCACCTTTTCAGCAATGTTGTCGTAAAGCAAGAGGAAATTGCCACGCGATTCTGATTCTTCTCCCTCCTTGTGTCCACGAAAGGGCAATCCAAGTTTAGACAGTAGCCTCACAACATCAACTACTTTGCATAGATAACCTCTGTTCTTTTCTACTGTAGTTTTATGGCTTTCAGAAAGTTTAGCTGCAATAGATCCATTTGAGGATGAGCTGGTGGCTTGGAAGTCAGTGTTTCCCCTACCATTATATAAGGGGGGCGCCCCGCCCTCCTAACGGCTCCCCCCGCCCCCCTTGGAGGTCAAGTAAATTTGATTTGATTTTCTTTATAGCGACAGATTACAATTTGTTATTTTATAAAAAAAAAACCTAAATGGCCCTTAAGTAATATGTTATTTATCTTATTTCCACGATGGCATGTCTTTTCTGTCTGTGTTTACAATTATCCCAATGAGTGCGCACACTCACACACAAACAAACACTTGCGTCACATACAGTTGAGCACTAGCGGACAGAGAGCGCGCGGTTGGAAATGTGTCGCTGAACTGAAGATGGCAACACTCTCTACTGCGAGTAGCAGCCGGAGTAGCTCTCCTGCTCCAAGTCTAACGCCCGTTTCACATATATTTCGTTTGCGGTGAGTATTTTTTTTTCCGTACCCATGTTAACAGAGCTTTCACACTGCACGAGGATGCAGTCCGTCGATGATCGATCTGTTCCAGTTGCGGTGCGTATACAGCAGTGCAGAGATCGTTTCTGCACCGAGTCTATTTCTGCTGTGCTGCAAACGCTGAATTAAAGTGACAGCGCATGTTTCGTGGTCAAAATGAACACCGATTGACCTGAAAATGTAGTAATTTCACCATAAGTGCGATTAATTAAATAAAATGTAGTAATCTCACCATAAATTTATTTAATTAATTACTACCTTTTTCACTTTAAGACTGAGTTAAAGCAAGGAAAACTACAATTTACCTCAACAAGGCGACATAATGAACAACACTCGTCTTATTCGTGGAGGTGGAAAAACAAGTTCTTTGTGACATGCAAGATTTATTGTATTAAAATTTAAATACAAAAGATTTTAATATAAGTACATGGTTAAATATTTTACCACTTGCTTGAGCAACTTAATATATAATTATATAGAAGTAATGTATTGAATAATACATTGTTTAAATTGTGTTTACGTGAACGCGCGTTCACAGCAGTGGTGCGTCTGACAGGATTATTCTCTCCAATAAATGCATCATAGAAATAAAAACTTCTCATAAAAAAGCCCATTTAAAAATTATATATATATTGGTTAGTATTTATAAATCTTTTTTTAGTTGTTAGTTAAAAAATAAAACTATTTAAGCTCTGGTCCATTAATATTAACAAATACTTCTATAAATTTAACAAAGGTTATTTGCAAAAGTCAATTTTAAAAAGATTTAAATATGTTTATTTATTTTTTTAAAGAGATATCTTATGTTAACATTTTTTAACTTTTACAAACCATTACCCTCCCAGACAACCAATTTATGTGACAGACAGATAGATAGATAGATAGAGATAGATAGATAGCGTCTGTGTCAATTTTCCCCAAACCAACCAACCCCCCCCCCCCCCCCCCCCCCCCAAACCTGTAAACCTAGGGGAAACACTGGAAGTTATTCCACTTAATCATACAGTTCAGATGGGCCTGGCTTTTCCCATGTTTCTCTAGTTTACTGCTCAGATTTTTCCAGTCACTCATGCCCTTTCTAAATGCGTCCTCAATGCAGCTTTCAGTCTGGAAATGGCGACAAGCAAAACAGTAGACTGAATCACTTCTAACGGAATACTCAAGCCAAGAGTAATTCTTGTAGAAGTAAGTGGAAAACGATCGTTTTGTACTTCCAAAACATTTTGAGGGGAATTGGGGCAGAGCAGGTTGCTTGGGACAGCCGTGTTTTTCTCCAAGACCATCTTTGTTGGTGTTACCTGCAGCTAGCGCATCTGTGGCCGTGGAGTGAACGTCAGGACTGCTAACGGTTGCTGCTGCTGCTGATCCAGAGCTGCTCGGTGTTCCCTCCAATTTCACAGCAGTGTCTGTTTGCATATCGTCATCATCGGTTACTGTTGTTTGTGTTGTATCCTTAGATCCCGATGACTGACTATTTGTGTCATTTGGAGCTCGACGTTTTAAATATCTCCTTATGTCCATATTTTGGTGTAACGAGTCCAACCAGATAACTACAACGCTATTACATGCTAGCTGAGAATCGCTGGACTTACGTTAGCCTGTCACTTGTCACATGACCCAGAGCCCTGAATTCTTTTTTCTTTTTTTTACTAAAGCAGTATATGAAATCAGATGTATTACCTTCCACCATTTAGTTGTTTTGTGTTAATATGTGTTAATATATAATATATATATATTTTTTAAACGATGCAATTTTTTGTTGTTGAAAAAATGCAATTACCCGCTTCAGCCAACAGGGGGGGCAATGCTCCCCGCAAACTCCGCGCCTGACACTGATGTCTACGATAGCGATCAAAATAGAGTAAATCAGCATACATCAGCATATAGAGTAACGCATTTATCGATTACATTGTTTCGCCACTAAGGGGCTGTTTACACCTAACCCGAAAGTGTTTGTAGTTAGTTTCCACCTCTGTTAAATTATTATGAATATTAAAAATGAAGTTCCTAAATTGAATTTATGGAAGCATTAAGCCATGGAAGGTCATGTGTACTAGTGACTTAACCCTTTGTTTTAATACTTTTTATTTACAGTGTATTTTATTCTGCTTACCTGACTCGCGCAGAACTCCTGTCCATTTTGGCTGTGGTGCCTCCATCAGCGACTGGTCTTTGTATGGAGCCACCGTGAGAGGCCATCATTTTGCTATAGATCTTGTCTTTTCTCCCACAAACTTCACTATCAGGTACTTTATTATTTTTTTGTTGCTGCATGTATTTAATCTACAGATTAAAAAATCTTGCAGTTCAAAAACGCTTCCGCTACGTCATACATGGATGTGCTTTTGTTGGTTTCAACCATGTAAGCATTAAGATGATAATTTAATTATGATCCAACACTAGCCTTGAGTACCTTACTGCTTTTATATAACAGTTACCACACAATACATTTATTAACGCCGAAAAATATGTATCTGTGCAATTTTCATGAAGTAAAATCTATAAAAGCCGCTGGAAATAATAGTCCCTGACCGCAAACAGCAACAGAAGTTACATACATTATTTTAGCAAAAACTATCTTTTATGAGTGAGTCAGTCAGTAAAGAAAACTTCTACATTGAAATAGGGCTGAAAGCTGTATCACGATATAAGTGTTTCATATCGGTCGATTATCGATAATTATTAATATTTTTTATGACCTATTTAAAATAAGGACCAGGAGACACATATTACATTTAAACATTTTTTATTTTAAACTTAACCTTCCTCTGATTATAATCCCCTCAGTTATAAAGGCAGAAATGTCAACACAACCATGGAAAACACTCAAATAATTAAAATGTAAACATAAGTCTAAAATCACAATGAACACTTAACAATTATCTCTTTACATTAAAGGTGCAAAATTAAAGAATACGTAAGAAATGCTTAATAAAGTGTAATAAAATAGTGCAAAGTGTTAAATATAAACATAGAAAAACCGACGACGGTCTTGCATAATTTGCAGACGACATTGGTCTGACTTTACCTGTTTTATCAACAATCGCTGCGCTCACTTTCCACTGATCACTCCACGGCGGTTGTTAAGGTCCTTCACACTGGACTATAAGTGAACATAAGACGAATAATTCGCCCGATGGTTTTATCTGTTGATTAGCTGTTTGTGTAATGAGTGCTTGTGAACGCGCAAATGTGCTGCGGCGAAAAAACGACTTTTATTTTTTTCGCTTCAATGTCGATTTATTTGTACTTTTGCGGCGACGGGAAAGGCTTCAGCCAATCACATACTACAAGGACAACGATTGTGTGGCGTAGCATTGCCAACCAACTCGGTTCTCACGACTGTGAGAATGTTGTGTGATAGTTTTAGTCGTTGTATAGTCCTGTGCTGTGTAGGCTAGCAGGCTAAACTACATCTGGGATAGAAAGCTAACACTATTATCGTCAAAGATAGAGACAAGAGACCGTGTTTACTTTGAAAATGTAACAAAATGTAGTGAGACTATTTAGGGCTGCTTTTAGTATGCCATATATTCTTCGTGTGATATCTACAGTTTCTAGTCGAATGATTTTAATTTGTTACTTCGTGTGTTACATGTAATGTGTATTGACATTACAAAACGCACTGTGTTTAGTTGAAGACGCAAAAAAAACTGGAAAAACCTCAGGGACACCTGTGTGAGAAACAGGAGAGAGGAAACTAAAAGTGGACATTAGCACAGTGGTTCCCAAACCTGTCCTGAAGGCACCCCAACACTGCATGTTTTCTTTGTCTCCCTCAACTCATCAGCTCATTATCTCATGGACAGGTTTGGGAACCACTGCATTAGCATATACTCCCCTTCAGACTCTCTGTTCTTTAAGATTGGGTGCTCCCAAAACCTTCTTTTCTGTCTTTTAAAGAAAATGAAAAGCTCGTCTTCACTGGATGATGATGATGATGATGATGATGATGAAGTGTCCATGTTTTCTCAGCTGTCGGCGCGAAAGTTTTGGAAAGTTGAAGCTCTGAACGTCACAGACGTCGCAAATTCGCGACGCAGATAGATGTGAATGGTTTTGACGCGAACTATTCGCACGCAAACTATTAGCTTTTTCGTTTCGCATTTTCGTTACGCGTCCAGTGTGAAAGAGCCTTTACTGAAGAAGTTTTGGAGCTCAATCATGTGGAAGATTGCCTATGTTAAGCATTATTGTGATATGCAAGTAATAATTAAAGTTGCTGCAAATGAACTACATTTTATTGAAATCAGAGCAACAATGACATGACAACAATGACAACAATCTCAAAAAAAGCACAAAGTTTTCAACAATCCCTCATTTCTGATGCTCAGGCCATCCTTAAAAATATTCTTGTTTGCCGTAACCCGACCGACCCTGTCAATTTAGTACCGACCCAATTATTATTATTTTTTCCCTTTCAGTCCGACCGACTTGCCGGTTGATTTTTTTTTAACTCTTCAAACAACTAATACAAATGCAATAAAATAATATTAGTTATTAAGTATTGTGAATATAAATTGCCTAGACCTACATACAAACATAAGCTACGTTCTTTCTTTTAAATAAAAACCCGTGGCGCATCATCTATGATTATGTTTACACCATTGGTTAACCGTTAACGCATGTCACACTACTGCCTGCAAGCTAAGTTTGCTTCGTTTCATTCACTGTCAATGGTTCGCGCTTGGTAATGATGGCTTTACTCTAAAGATTATTTAATTTTTATATGTTGTTGAATATGGTTTATTAAAAAATAAACATGCGAGAGCGTGTTATAGGCTATATGTCATGTTTTAGTCAGATATGACGACGCTACTGCAACACGCATTGCCGCAGATGAGAAGCTGAGCATCAACGTGCAAACTATCGCAAATCAAAGTGAAAGTAAGTCGCTGACGCTTAACACACAATCATCATCATTAAATGTAAAGAAACGAAATGATCTTACCAGGGCTGTTTCCGCTTTCTCTTATTGCGGGCTTTGATTCAGAAATTTTAGCTGATGATCAATAAAATAATGTAGTCATAACTGTTGCTTTCGGTGACGTGCACTCCATTAAATCTACATATAGCGGTAATTGAAGATCGGATTTATATCCGCAAAAAAACAACACACATTTAGCCTATGTAACCAGGTGTAAATGGAATCGTTTTGATAAATCAGATTGCAATCCGATCTGAGAAAACGCATGAAGTGGCCTGGTGTAAACAGCCCTTAGACATAGGTGAAAAATGTCATCCCACCCCCCCACCGACCCTGATTTTTTTTTTTTTAAATGAAAAAATATATACTTTTTTATATTATTTTTTTTATATATAAAAAAATATAGACCGACCTACCTACCCTTTTTTTTCTTTTTTTTTTGCTGTTACTGCAAACCAAAATATTTTTAAGGATGGCCTCAGCAGCCAGTGTTGACTTTGTGCAGTCTGGAGAGATCCGTCGCTGATCTTCCACCACATGAAGGAGAAACTGCAATTGTTCTTCAGAGTGTGTGAGATAGCCATTGCATTCTTGAATCAGAGCCACTCCTCTCTCGGCGTGATCATTCCGGTTAAGACGAACAAAAAATATTCATGTTGACTCAATTAAAAAAAAATTACATTTAATGAAATTAAGCTGGAATCATTTCTATGAAGGGTTGTGTCGTATATGCTCATTTTAATTAATGAAATTGAACAAAGAGCTAAAATAAATTTTTTGAGTGTACTTTCATTGCATGGTTGCCTGTGCCTCCTGATAATCTGCTTGATTCGGCCAAAGTTCCGGGTCAGTTTCAAGGAACGTAATGTAATTTTTTGAACCAAAAAATGTGCTCTAAACCCAAACAATAACCAAGGTGATCATCAATAGAAATATGTATTGATTCCACCAGGAAAGGTAAATCTGCTAAACCGGGTCATGGATGGATTAATATGGATTTAGTTTCTACAATAAGTAAACTGAGATATGCATCTAAAATACATATTTAGGAATATATGGTGCATTAGATGCTTTTATGGAGATTTTTTTGGGATTTTACTAGCCAGGTACAATACCAATTCAAATGATCTGTTTTTACGAAAATCATCAAAATCTCAGAAAGTTTAAAGCTATTGAGCTGCCAGTAATTATTATGTTACTGCCATAAAAATTGGCATGCTGTATTTTCTTATATAAAGGAACAATTTGAAGGGTTAAGAGCATGACAATTGGATACTTTAAAAATAAGGACCACCCTATTGTACATATATCTGATTAAAATTGAAAATTGAGATTGTTTTTATTAATCTGATCGGGTGGGCCACCGGTCAAACCCATAAATCCGTGCCTGCTTGAGACGTGTTTCTCCAGTGTATAACTTACATTTGATGGTTGTGTGTTGATGGGAGTGCAGTAATTCAGACTAAAACATAAGTTTCTCTTACGAGAGATACTCTCGTACTGCGTAGAATACGCTAGGGGAAAATCCTTTTCCACGAGAATACTGAAGCCAAAAAATTATCCTTTAATTTTGTATTAATGTAAAACGCGTTGCGGCAGCATACAGACATAGGCGAGGCAGCTCGCGCGCCTATTGGCTGGTCTGCTGGCAACTGCTTAAGCCTATCGAGCGAGACCTAGAGTGACGTCAGACCCAATGAGGGCGCTCTGCATCACGTCCCGCCGAGACGGGCGTGGCTTAGGTCTATAAATACCGCTCGCAGGCATTATTTCTCAGATTTTTCATCCTTCAGCGAAGCAACTCACATCGCTGGATCCGAGAAGAAGCCGCGCTGTTGAAGAAGCACCTCAGCGGGACGAGTCGACGAAGCTGCTGGCCGCGCCGCCTTCATCGCCTTCCTGCTGCGCTATCCAGCGCCCATATCCTTTACTGCACTGTGTGTGTGTGTTCGCCGGCGCGACTCACACTGTCTAAAAGAGCTGCGTCTTTTTCAAGATGCCTGCTTGTGGCTCGTGCAAAGCCACACTCAGCGACGGGGACCGCCATGTCATCTGCGCTTCCTGCCTGGGTCAAGAACATGCAGCTCTCGCGCTCGCTGATGGCGGCTGCCATCACTGCGAGCTGTTGCCATTAGCGACTCTGAGGACTCGCTTGGCACTGTTCAACGAGACTGCGCCCACACCTGCTGTTGTGCCGCGCCGTAAAAAGCGCCGCGCTCAGCGAATCCCGGAGCCCTCTCTCAGCCGTCAAAGCTCGCCGGTGCGCCCGCCTGCTTCTCCGGTTTCATCAGCTTCACTTCCGGACGGACAGCGGCCGCGGTCTGCCGCCGCTTCTGTCGATGACGCTGATGAGATCGACGCGCTGCTACGAGAGGGGGATTCCTGCTCTCTCATAGCATCAGGCAGTGAGGATTGGGCGAGCTCTGAGGATCCCGCCCCCCCTGCCCGTGCTTCTACGGGAAAGAGAGCGAGCATTGAGGCGGAGCTCATGCGCGTGCTCACTCAGGCCACGGCGAGCCTCGGCCTCGAGTGGATTACGCCTGAGCAGCCTGCTCACAACCGGCTGGACGGCTACTTCCTGCCTGGGGAGCGCGTTTCACCTGCATCCAAGCCAGCGCCTTTTCTTCCTGAGCTTCATGAAGAAGTCGCTAAGTCTTGGGGCTCCCCTTTTTCGGCCAGGACACGATCCTCTGTCTCTTTGGCGTTCTCCGCTGTCGACGACGCAAAGAACAGAGGCTACCACTCCCTACCGCCGGTCGAAGAGGCTATTGCAGCGCACTTATGCCCGCCCTCTGCTGGACGGCGTGCTAAGATGGCGCTGCCCTCAAAAGCCTGCCGCACGACGTCAGCCCTGCTCCGCCGCGCTTTCTCCGCCGCCGGGCAGGCCGCGTCAGCGTTGCACACCATGGCCACGCTCCAGATATACCAGGCCGATCTCCTCCGCCAGCTGGACGAGAGAGGACCTGACGCAATCTGCGTGCCGGACTTGAGGAGCGCTACAGACTTCGCTCTTCGCGCCACCAAGTCAGCAGCACAGGCCATTGGACGGAGCATGGCCTCGCTCACCGTGTCTGAGAGACATCTGTGGCTTACGCTCTCTGACATGACTGAGTCAGAGCGCACCGCGTTCCTCGACGAGCCGCTTTCCCCTGCCGGCCTCTTCGGAACCTCGGTCAAAGATTTCGCCGATAGGTTCGCTGAGGTGCAGAAAGCGACCCAGGCCATGAAGCACTTCCTCCCGAAGCGCTCCGGTTCTGCAGCAGGCCGTGCGAAACCGTCTGCTCAGAGCTCACAGCCTAAGCCTCCGCCCGCCGCCTCCTCTTCTCAACGCCGCCAAACCCAGAGCTCGAGACCGCGCTCTCGCTCATCCGGCCGCCGCCCCGCCCCGCGTGGCCCGCGGCAGAAGAGTGCGTTGAAGCCCCGAAATCGTCCTAGCACGCCTAGGAAAGCGACGGTGTCCAAGTCCCGCTGCGGCCGGACTTCCACCAAAGCTTGCCGCTCGTCCAGTTCCAGGAAATGTGACTGGTCCAGCGTATTTAGCAGCCAACAAGCCGGTTCCATTACCCGCTTGCCTGCACACAAAAGCCGTTTTTACGGCTACCCAGATAAATCCCTTAAAGAGTGTATTTTCTGGTGTCCCGGCCACGGCCGACGGTGTTTCATGTGTAGAAAAAATGCCCACTACTCAGTGCCCATTCCTACACACAAGCACAGCCCTTCACACAGGGCCCGCGCACATAAAATCGACTCAGATCGATTGCGCTTCAAATGTAGCAAAAGTGCCCACTACCCAGTGCCCACAAACGCTACTTCCCACATGTCTCACGGTCCCTGTAAATACAGGACCAGTATGCATATGCTCTGCTCACGCGAGCAATGCTGTAAAGGTGGTGTATGTGCCCGCTGCTCTGCGCCCACGCCCACACACAGACATGAAACTAGCCCAGCCCTCCTCCTCTCAGCTAAACACTGCGGAGGAGTCGAGCGCGGGCATTCTGCCCGCTGTTATCAGCGCGCCCCCTGCCTCAGATGTCATGAGCGCGACGCTTATGTCTCAGCACACAAAAGCCGCTGTATCGCGAGCCGATCAGAGCGTGCTTCGCATCCAGCCCCTAGCTACTCGCGCACCTGCGTGGGAAAAGCTTCCCGGGGTTTCGAGATGGGTGCTGAACATCATAAAAGAAGGCTATTCGCTGCAGTTTCGCCGACGCCCTCGCCGCTTCATGGCGCGCGTCGAGACCACGGTAGAATCGAAAGTAGCTCATCTACTTCGAGCCGAGATTTTGAAACTGTTGAGCAAAGGGGCTATAGAACCCCTATCTCAAGCTCAAAGCGAAGGGGGGCTTTACAGCAGATACTTCCTAGTGCCCAAAAAAGACGGGGGTCTCAGACCCATACTAGATCTGCGGCAGCTGAACAGAGCGCTTATGAAGCGCCAGTTCAGGATGCTCACAACCAGAAAAATCCTCGCGCACGTCCGCCAGGGGGACTGGTTTGTGTCAATAGATCTAAAGGACGCGTATTTTCAAATACAGATAGCGTCACGTCACAGGCGATTTTTGAGATTCGCCTTCGAGGGCCAGGCATATCAGTACACAGTCCTGCCTTTCGGCTTGTCCCTGGCACCCCGTACATTTACGAAGTGCATGGACGCAGCGCTCGCACCCCTCAGATTACGGGGCATACGAGTGCTGAACTATCTGGACGACTGGCTGATTCTAGCCCAATCTCACTCAGAGCTCGTAGAGCACAGGACCATTTTACTCGATCACCTCGAGAATCTCGGTCTCGCAGTGAACTGGGAAAAGAGCTCGCTTTTCCCCAGACAGATTATATCTTTTCTGGGAATAGAGCTGAACTCGCTGCTAATGACAGCATGCCTGTCATCTCAGCGCACACTGGACATTCGGCGCGCAGCCGGCTCATTCCGCTGCGGCGCGATAGTCCCTCTCAAAGCCTTTCAAAGGATGCTCGGTCTGATGGCCTCAGCATCTTCAGTTCTCCAGTTGGGCCTTCTGCGCATGCGCCCACTGCAGTTCTGGCTCAGAAAGAGAGTACCACGCACAGCGTGGGCCTCCGGTCGGCTTCGCGTCAAGGTCAATCAAGCATGCATTGCAGCTTTGAAACCTTGGGAGGCAAAAGACTGGTACCAATCAGGTGTAAGCCTGGGGACTTCCTCGAGAGTGATGGTGGTGTCCACGGACGCATCCACCTCGGGATGGGGAGCGCTGCTCGAGGGCAGACCGCTTTTTGGCCAATGGTCAAAGCAGGAGAAGCTCTTACATATCAACTGCCTCGAAATGTTGGCAGTGAGCAAAGCGCTCACGCGCTTTTGTCCCCTCATAAAGGGACACCACGTGCTAATACGTTCAGACAACGTCTCAGTGGTGTCCTACATAAATCGCCAGGGCGGCCTCAGGTCCCTGACTCTGTACAGGCTAACCAGGCGCCTCCTGATATGGGCCCGCAGCAACCTGCTCTCGCTGAGAGCAGCGCACGTGCCAGGGCTCCTAAATATAGGACCAGACAGACTGTCCAGGAACCAGGTTCCGACAGGAGAATGGTCTTTGCACCCACAGACAGTCCAGCTGCTGTGGAAGAAATTCGGCAGAGCGGAAGTAGACCTGTTCGCGTCTCAAGAAAACGCTCACTGTCCAGAATTTTTCTCGAAGAGCAAGGACGCGCTGACCCACGAGTGGCCTCGCCGTCCTCTCTACGCTTTTCCCCCCGTCTCCCTCCTGACTCAGGTGGTAGAACGGGTCAGGGAAGAAGGATGCTCAGTGCTGCTTGTAGCCCCACTTTGGATGAGCCAACCTTGGTTCCCAATTGTGATGCAGTTAGCGAGCACCGCCCCGTGGCCAGTGCCTCTGAGGAGGGATCTCCTCTCTCAAGCCAACGGCTCGATTTGGCATCCTCACCCAGAGCTGTGGTCCCTCCATGTGTGGGCCATCAACGGGTACCCGCTGACCTCCCACAGGGAGTGTTAAACACTATCACACAGGCCAGAGCTCCGTCTACGCGACGTCTCTATGCCTCAAAATGGTCAGTGTTCTCTAGCTGGTGCACAGCTCGTGGTGTGTCACCCCTGCATTGCGGTGTGACGGAGGTTCTCTCCTTCCTACAGGAGCTGTTGGATAAGGGCAGGTCCCCTTCCACGCTCAAAGTCTATGTAGCGGCCATAGCAGTGTTCTCTTCGACCACGCTCGGCCAGTCTATTGGAAGGAACGATTTAGTCATTCGCTTCCTTCGAGGAGCTAAGAGACTGAATCCTCCCAGACCTCCCACAGTCCCTATATGGGACCTTTCTACGGTACTGGAAGCCATGAAAGGTCATCCATTTGAGCCCTTGCAGGAGATTGATCTTAAACACCTGTCTTTCAAGACGGCGTTTCTTCTGGCTCTCGCTTCAGTGAAGCGCATAGGGGACTTACACGCGCTCTCAGTAAGCGCGACGTGCATGGAATTTGGGCCGAATGACTCTAGAGTTATACTCAAACCTAAGCACGGTTATGTTCCTAAATCCCTCAATACACCGTTCAGAGCACAGGTCATTTCCCTGTCTGCCCTGCCGGTCACTGAAGGAAATATGGACGAAAGCTCCCTTTGCCCAGTCAGGGCGTTAAGAGCTTATGTGTCTCGCTCGTCTGTTTTCAGACAGACGGAGCAGCTCTTTGTTTCGTTCAGCGGGCGTTCTAAGGGACTAGCCGCTTCGAAACAGACCCTATCCAGATGGGTAGTGGACGCAATAGCGCTAGCTTACACAACCAAGGGCATGCAGTGCCCGCTGGGTGTCAAAGCGCACTCCACGAGAAGCATGGCTTCATCGTGGGCATGGTCAAGTGGGATTGCCTTGCAAGATATTTGTATGGCGGCAGGCTGGGCCTCTCCGTCTACATTTATAAGGTTTTACAACCTAGAGGTTCCCGCACTACAGGCCAGACTACTGTCGGTCTAGTATGGCCAAAATCTCATAACTGGCGCTGTCAGTTATGCAGCTATTGAGTATTGCAATCCTTGCTCTATGCTGCTATAAGGAAGATAGTGGCTAACCCCCCTCTCTTCCAGGATTCCCTGTGAGTCCCCTGGGTGATTATGTACTGTATGAACTCCGGGCTGTCGCCCTTGAGTCTATGGTATCAGATCCCAGCACGCACGGCGTTTTACAGTAGGTTCCCCTAGCGTATTCTACGCAGTACGAGAGTATCTCTCGTAAGAGAACGTACTGGGTTACTAACGTAACCTCGGTTCTCTCTAGAGAGAGGAACGAGTACTGCGCGAAGCGCCCTCATTGGGTCTGACGTCACTCTAGGTCTCGCTCGATAGGCTTAAGCAGTTGCCAGCAGACCAGCCAATAGGCGCGCGAGCTGCCTCGCCTATGTCTGTATGCTGCCGCAACGCGTTTTACATTAATACAAAATTAAAGGATAATTTTTTGGCTTCAGTATTCTCGTGGAAAAGGATTTTCCCCTAGCGTATTCTACGCAGTACTCGTTCCTCTCTCTAGAGAGAACCGAGGTTACGTTAGTAACCGAGTACGTTTCCTAAAATATTTATTTGAAATGTATGTTTATATTCTACATGTTATTTGATCTGTAACTGTAAAGGGGGTATACATGTAATTACCATGATTGTTACATGTAATACAATGACTAAGTTAATTTACTTCTTTCAGATGAGTGAATGTGTAACACCGTGTCCTAACCAGACTATCACTGCGATGTCGCCACTGGAACAACAGAAAGTATGATCATTTCAGGTATAGTAACTGTATATGTGCTTTATTTAATGTTAAAAGCGTCTGTGTGAGTTTGAACATCATTTTGTTTGTCTTTTATAGCCGTACTGAAAGCAACTCCCCTCAGATCTTAAAGTGAACAAGAACGTTCAAACTGTTTGTTAACAGACGAGTGTATTCTGACAACAAGTGTTTCAGTAACTCTGTATTAGGGGTGGAACGGTACACAGACATCACAGTTAAGTACGAGTTCGGTACAATGGAGGGAAAAGCAAAACAAAAATGTAGAAGGCAATTTTGTTTTATTGTGCATGTCTCAGGCTGGACCACCAAAGGAAAATAAATGTCTTAAGCTTTGTATTTTTTTAAATAAGTTTATTAATAAAGTAAAGGCATAAAACCAGTTTATTTGTAGTGCATTGACAATAGTTTTATATAATTAGTTTATTAATTAAATTATTAAAAAGACGAAAAAGACCTTGAGATATGTTTGGTAATTGTACTCGAATGAATTTAGAATGAATTTGCTATATTTCAGATCAATATAGTAATAATTCTTTTTTAATCAATGTAGAACATGTGACTTCAAAATAAACAGATTAGTGCTCCAGTTTAAACTGTGTCTGTGTGTGTAAATAAGTTTATTAATAAAGTAAAGGCATAAAACCAGTTTATTTGTAGTGCATTGACAATAGTTTTATATAATTAGTTTATTAAAGGTATAGCGGAGGATTTTTTACTTCCGGGTGGATCACCTATACTATTGGTCCTCCTAATTGTCAATCATTCTGGTGAATCAATCAAACTTTTCAAAAAGTGGAGAGGGCGGGTCTTATCTAAAATTCGGAAAGATCCTCCACTATACCTTTAATTAAATTATTAAAAAGACGAAAAAGACCTTGAGATATGTTTGGTAATTGTACTCGAATGAATTTAAAAAGAATTTGCTGTATTTCAGATCAATATATTTGTTTTCCTTCATTTTAATTAACACTAACTTTATTCTCATCTGAATTATAAATGTATTTCTGTATAAAATAATACTACCATTAAAAACACATTTGATTTTCTTTTTTAATCGCTAAGATCCCACCTTCATAAACTGCATGCAGCCGTGTTGCTGGGAGGAAGTCTGTCGCCTTCAAAACCTGCACTCGCTGCTGTGGTGGGAAGGCGAGTATGTGACCGCAGGAAAGCGGAGGGCGTTACTCAGAGGATTTGCGGCATTATCGAAAAAGATATGATGCCAGTTAGCACCACTGATGGTGAGGGGATTATAAGTGCTGCTGCTAATGTTTCAAGTTTTTCATATAAGTCGTTTACCAGATAGATTATTATATGTAGGCTTAATATAGTCTAGGCTAAGCCTACCCATATAGATTTTTATTTAAAAATGTATTTTATGTTGCTTAATGTTTCACATGCAACAGGTGAGCCAGTGCACAATTATTTTTTATGTAGCCTATTTTAATTTTCTGTGCATAATTTATTTTGTTAAACTACACAAATGCAATTATCTGTACCGTATCCCAACTGTTAAACAATAAAACATAAATTGAGCAATATAACATTAATTTGTTTTTCAGTATATGAGCAATATTTAGCTTTTTATGTTAAAGACACTATTTATACCGTGAGAAATGTACATTCTCAGGAAAATAGCCGCTTATCAGTTAATCGTTAATCGATCGATAAGGTCAATCAACTAATGATTCATGAATTAATCGATCATTTGCATCCTTAGTCCTGAATGAACAAAAAGACGGAGTACACACACACACACACACACACACACACATTCCAGCATTGCAATCTTGACATCGCAGCCTGTTCATGCCACGGAGCTTCAGAGCTAAAGAAGGTGTCCCTAAAGAACCCGCGTATCTAACAGTAGTTCCACATTTCATTCATTCATTTGCACGCGAGTTTTATTTATTTTTATACCTTGTATTCTCAGTGTATATTCATGCACCAAACTGTGACGCCCGTACCGTTACCGAGATGTTTGCTGTATGTGACGTGTTTTGGCTTTAAAAACGCGTGACATCGCTTAGAGCAGCTTTAATTTCTAAATGAAATACTGTGAGAATCATGTTCAATCTGATTTCAATGCCACAGCTGTTTAGTATCTATTGAGGTGGTTGTTGACAGTATTGTGTTCATGTTTCTACATTTTACATGGTGTTCACTTTCCAATATTGTTTGTGAGAAATAAGTATTTTAAAGGTATAGTGGAGGATCTTTCTGAATTTTAGATAAGACCCGCCCTCTCCACTTTTTGAATAAGTTTGATTGACAATTAGGAGGACCAATAGTATAAGTGATCCACCCGGAAGTAAAAAATCCTCCGCTATACCTTTAACCCACAGTAACTTTCCTTATAGAATGCTCTAACATCTTTTTCATTTTCTTTTCTCTACCAAACAGCTTAGGAGATAGTTGATCCTCAGATGCACGAATCTACCTCTAGTCCACCTTCATTCCCACACCCAGCTGGCCATCAATGTTTCATGAAATATGAAATATGCAATAAAATAATAAATATGCATTCCAGACCACTGTCTGCCATGCATGATCTGTTCCTTGTTCATTGCAAATGTTTTAGATTGTTCTATTAAAGCTCATTATAATCTTTTAGACCCGGTATTATGGTAGCTACAACACTTCCTAGGGAAGGGAAGTTTCGTGTAGGTGTTCTGACAGAACTCGTCCAGCAGGAGTAAATTGTGGGTCATATTGCTCCAAGATCCTCCAATCAGCACCAGGTCATCAGCGAAAGCCACAGTCGTTACTGGACCTTATTTGTGACTTTATTCACCTTTATGCTCTCAGCAGTTACTACATTAAATTGTGTCCTTAATTTTTTTTTAATATATTTAAAGATGGTTTTAAAGTTAGAAAGTAAATGGCATTAAATCTGTGAGGTAATATGAATCAAATGAACATTTGTATATTGTTTCCTCCTAAGGCTTCTTCCTCATACATCTACAAGGGTTTTCTTTACCAGTGCTTTAATCAGCAGGTAGACTTTCCAGTTGACTTGCAAGGAGGTTTACCTCAAATGTACAACTTGTCTGGCATTTTTTTGCATGTATTTCTTTTTCTACTGAGGAATCAATCAAGCAAACAAACAAATGTAAAGCCTGCATGATGGGTTCCAGAAAGTGTTCCTGTGTTTTTTTTTTTGTTGTTGTTTGTTTTTTACATTATTTGTATTTGTATATTCAGACATTTGTATCCAGTAAGAGTAAAATCATTGAAAGCATTATTTAAATAAATCCATTTATGTCATGCTTATATTTTATTCTGTACTGAAAGCAACAACAACAAAAAAAGAAGCTAAGTGTCCCTCGTAAATATTTATGTAGTAAGACAAAATGGATCAGTGAAACTGCATTAACCAATGCAAAATCTCTTAAAGGTAAAACTACTGTTTTTGTTTTCACATGTACTGGTAAGGGGAAAAATGCAACAATGGTTTTAATGCTTGTCAAATTGCATGCAGATAAACTACGAACAATGAGCCATCAGTGTATGTATTTGATATTATTATTAAAAAATATATATATTCCGTGTTTACACTGGATGCGAGTAGCACAATGCGAAAACCACTTCTTGATGATAGACACCCTCGCGAGTCTGCAGATCTGCTCGATCCGCGTGGCGATTTCAGTCTTCTCAGACTGACAGATACATAAAAATAAAGGTGAATTTGGGCTACTTTAGTTTTGCACGTACTTTGCGCATCCGGTATTGTTTGTATACAAGAAACCCGTGTATAGCACGTTATTTTGGCTAGAAAAAAGAGCTATAGAGAGTATTTAGCTAATTATGTGTAGGCCTATTATATTACATAATTATTATATTTTTTACTTATATCATTAAACACAGTTGTTATTATGATAAAAAAAATGCATTATATTTAATTCAATTTTTTATTTTTATTACATTTTTACTGTCAACGGTGTAAATTTACTAGCGTTGCCATAGGAACGCTTCGGCTTTTGCCACCCGGAAGAACGTCTATTACTGTTGTGACGTCATGGTGAATTGTCATATTCTTTGCAAGTTTCTGCGCTGACAAAAACATTAAAAAAATAACCTTGCCGAACGCGCGTCACTACTTGTGACGTCACAGACAGAGTCACCCATGGCTTGGCTTCACTACTTTGACGTCACAGACTCTTCTCGGGTTTTAGAGTAGATCAGTTGTTTTCTAGCAGTACAAGCGATCTGACTAGCTTGCTGTTACATGTGTGGTGAAAAATTGCTCAAATTGTTTTATATCTCTCGATCTGTGTTTTATCTCGTGATTTTTTGTATTTCATTCGTTCGATCCGTGCTATTTACGTTCAGTGGACTTGTGATAAGTTAGTGACAGAACATCAGAGAAACATCTGGAGCAACATGGGTCAGTGCAAATCTGGTAGTTACATTGTAAAGGAAGATGCTGCTGCATCTATGTCGCCAAGGCCAGTCCCAGAGAAAGTAGAGAAGAAGAAGAAAGGGAAGTGCTTTAGATGGGGTTTCTCTCGGAAATCCAAGAAAACTTCCACTGAAGCCCAACAGAGTCAGTGCAGCAGCCAACAGCCTGAGAGATGCTCTGATGGGGAAGCTGAACAGAACAGCAACACTGAACACAATTCAGTGTACAGCAAGCATAGCTGTGTGCCTTCTCTGACCAGTGTGCCAGATGATGATCAAGACATTTCCAGGCAAGAGCAAAGGGACATCAGCACACAAAACAGTGGTCCTTCTCTGACTGTGCCATCTGTGACAGAGGAGAACATCAACTCAGTTCACAGCAAGCACAGCTGTGTGTCGTCTCTCACCAGAGTGCCAGATGACGATAAAGACATTGAGCAAAGGTGCATCAGCGCACACAATAGCAATCCTTCTCTAGCTGAGGAGAACAACAACTCAGCTTCGACATCGGATGACAATTCTTGGAAGAATGAGGATGAAATTATCCATATAAGTTCAAAGGGAAAGACAGGTCAGTTTATATAACAAGCCCCAACATGACTCATAAAATGTGCAAAAAGTACCTCCGTTTTAACATCTTTTTCTGGACATTGTCTTTATTATCCAAATGAAAATGTGACCTGAGGATGGATTTTGGTTGTGTGAGGCGCCACAATAATGTGTCCATTCTACAGCTATCTTTAGTCTGCATTTTTGTGTGTGTGTGTGGTTTATACTGTAAATGTAGTATGTCCCTCTTTTTTTTAACAGGGGACATCTCGCAGCACTATGAAACGATGAAAAAACTGGGTAGAGGATCATATGGATGCGTCTACGAAGGGATCCGTTTGTCTGATTCACAAAAGGTTATTTTTTTGCACTCTTGGAAGTTGGAATTTAAATTCATTAAAAGTTACATCAAGGTTAATTACTGCAATCATGTGACCTCTGCACATATAGTTAATTAATTGTAAAACAAAAAATCTTATTTTTTCTTTCCCTTGGAGAACAGGTGGCAATCAAATATGCGCCGAAGACAGAAGCCATGGAAAATGTCCGTATTGTAAGTAAGCAATTCCTCTCTTTGTTTTATTACTCTTAGAGTACACAGTCACATTAATAATAGGACATTTAAACAAAACACTCTGTCAGCTTCACTGGTTACTTCTGAATATTACAGTTTAATCCATTAATCCATTTTGATTAATTTGAGTAAAAATGTATTTTCTTTACCAAGAAACCAACAATTACTAAAAACACACACAAAAACTTATTTTTGCACGGGCATTTTGCAGTAGTTCCCATTAAAATGACAAAATTCGACAGTAAATGTGACCGAAACTTTAGTAACTATTTCCAGTATTTCAATTACTTAACTCTTCAAACCTTACCCAAATGCAGGACATATTCTTTTAGTAATTCGTTTAAATTTAACCATGTCCCCTAATTATCTCACTTTTGTATAACTATTATCTCTCCTGTAGGGTCTATTTGGCAAATCCCTTCCAAATGAGGTCGCTATGATGGCTCTTATGAACAAAGGTCCCAGTGTTCCTCAAATTCTAAAGCTGCTGGACTGGTACGAGACAGCAGAGGAATATATCCTGGTCTTAGAGCGCCCCATGCCATGTGAAGATATGAGGCAGTTTTTACTGCAAAATGGTGGCATACTGAAGGAATCGACGGCACGAGCTGTGATGCGTCAGGTTGTCACTGCTGCAAGAATATGCAGTGAGAGGGGCGTCTTCCACAGCGACATCAAGATGGAAAACCTGCTCATCAACCCAAACACCTTGCAGGTCAAATTGATAGACTTCGGTTGTAGCGAACGCTTGAAGAAGTCTCCTTATTCGAAATTCAGTGGTACGTATTATTCCACAAATCTATGGTGAATAAATGGAAAAAAACCTATGGAAATACAAATTCATTGCAATGGACGAAATCTTGTTCTTTCTTCCAGGCACGAGAGTTTATGCTCCCCCTGAGTGGGTCGACCATCAAACCTTTCATGGCAAGCCTGCAACGGTGTATTCTTTAGGCGTACTGATGTTCAAGATGCTGTCTGGGAAGTATCCTCGTGGGAACCTCCCTCAGATGTTTGGTGAGCCCTGGTACACAGAAGACATTTCCAAAGGTGAGAGCATGTGGACGGGTCATACAGGAACTTTTATTACTGCGTAAAATAATATGATCAGTTACACAAAGTATAACACTTACAATAATAACTGGACATCTCTCCCCTCTTCACAGAATGCAGGGATCTGATCTCTTCATGCATGGAAAGGGATCCAGCCAAGCGGATTAATATGGAAAAGATCCTCCTCCACGACTGGTTCCAGGTATCGATCCTCACCTAAAAATGTTTGGAAATAAGATACCGTCATGAGAGGAAGAACGAGAAACAAAAGAAACCCAGAGAGTAGGAAAAAAAAAAACCTTATGTGCCTAAAAGAAAAAAGGTAAGGAAAGGAAGTATCTATGTGTATATATCCATAGATGCAATTACAGGTTAAAGCACAGCTTACATGCACATGCAAATGAAGAAAAAAAGATATATCTAAAAATATTTATTTTTATTTATAATTACCTGTTATATAATTCAAAGCAGCTTTTACATGTTGCATGCTTCTTTTAAAAGTATTTATAATTATATTTGAGCAATATGTAAGGCTCAAGAAAGGAGGAGGCAGGAACCGGGCAAACGTTCAACAAACTTTAATCCAAAAGTAAACTGACAACAAAACGTAAGTAACCCCCCAAACCCCACCCTCAAATACTTCTTGCCAGTTATGTGGCTTTCATGGCAAGCCTGCAACGGTGTATTCTTCAGGCGTACTGATGTTCAAGATGCTGTCTGGGAAGTATCCTGGCAGGAACCTCCCTCAGATGTTTGGTGAGCCCTGGTACACAGAAGACATTTCCAAAGGTGAGAGCATGTGGACGGGTCATACAGAAACTTTTATTACTGCTTACAATAATATGATCAGTTACACAAAGTATAACACTTACAATAATAACTGGACATCTCTCCCCTCTTCACAGAATGCAGGGATCTGATCTCTTCATGCATGGAAAGGGATCCAGCCAAGCGGATTAATATGGAAAAGATCCTCCTCCACGACAGGAAAGGAAGTATATATGTGTATATGTATACAGGACTACACTGCAATGCATTCTGGGTAAAATAAGACATTTTCCAAACAAAAAACATGGCGGATCGAGTAAGCGCATTCAACCGCTCAGTGCAGTTTACCCCAGCGGAACATATGTGTTTGTTGGAGGAGTATAACAGTTACAAGGACATTTTACTAGGGAAATTTTGCGGAGAATGTAGTAACAAGAAGAAATGTTTAATTTGGAAAAAGATTGCTTCGACAGTTAACAGCGTTAATCCGCTCATTGAGCGGAGCGTTAAAGACGTACGGAAAAGATACAAAAACATGGTAAAAGATACCCTGTATACCACCCGTGACACAGAAGCTTTGCTGAGACCCACTGTGTCACCAACAGCATTCAGAAAAGTTCCTGTTGCATAAAATCTCAACGCAGTGCAAACCTGCGCGCGCCATTCGCCGTCTGTCCGCGGCGCCCATCAACGGCTCAGGACCTTGTTCAAAGTCCTGCCGCGCCACAGAGCGCCATTTACATTTTTGTCCCTTATTTTTCTCAAATCGTCGTTAATGTATACTGACTTCACAATCATAACATAGTACAGACATTATCTTAATTCCATAATGTCTTTAAAGGGATAGTTCACCCAAATTACTCACCCTCAAACCTGTATGAGTTTCTTTGTTCTGCTGAACACAAAGGAAGATATTTGGAAGAATGTTTGTAACCAAACAGATCTCGGTCCCCATTGACTACCATAGTATATATTTTTTCCTACTATGGAAGTCAATGGGGACCGAGATCTGTTTGATTAAAACATTCTTCCAAATATCTTCCTTTGTGTTCAGCAGAACAAAGAAACTCATACAGGTTTGGAACAACTTGAGGGTGAGTAAATGATGACAGAATTTTCATTTTTGGGTGAACTATCCCTTTAAACATAACAATATTGTTGGCCATAAACTGAGAAAATGCGCGTCCGGTGTGCGATACCTCGAGTTGTCCTAGACACGGCGTGGCGCTTCTCGTCCGGTGTGCGACCCCCTTTAGACCTAAGTTAGCCTGGGGGTAAGGTGTCACATTTTTTTGGTCTAAATTAAGTCAGTCTTTATTTTTGTGAAACAGTCTAACTTGCATTAGACTAGTCTATGAGCAAATTTTAGACTCGTCTAACACTATAGACCGGTCTAAAATAGCTTTGTGAAACCGGCCCCTGGGGCTCAGGTCAGGAAGCAGACAGACTGGCTTAACCGACCGTCTGCTAGCTGTCTCACGTCACCAAGGTCAGATAAATCCCATCACATAGAGACTCTTTCACATAGCTGTCATCACATAGAGACTGTGTCTGTTCCCCGATTTTAGAAATCCAAAAAAACGTTTCAACCCATCTTAGGTTAAAATTTGTATTGATGTTCAACAAATAAAAAACAGATATAATACGGATGAACAAATGATAAAGCTTGGGGTTGCTGAATATTCGATCCCTTACTTCAAAAGCACTCATTGTTAATGATATGATTACAGACTATAATCTAGATGTGCTGTGTTTGACAGAAACCTGGCTAAAACCAGACAATTATATTACTTTAAATGAGTCCACCCCGCAAGATTACTGTTATAAACATGAACCTCGTCTGAAAGGCAAAGGGGGAGGTGTTGCTGTAATTTATAGTAATATCTTCAGAATTACTGAGAAGTCTTAGCCTGGGTGCCAGCCCGAACCCCGCCCACAACATTTTTTGGTCGGGAAGTTCGGTCTGGACTCGCTCCGTTGAGGAGCTATTATGCCCGAACAAAAATTGTTCGGACCAATCAAATTGTCAGGGCGGGCTTTATACGATGATGGACAGATGAGCAACGGTAACGTAATCATCCACGTCACCAAAGAGCGCTTGATTTGAATTAGTTTACAACAAAGACGACTGCTGCTGGAGAATTGAGATTTCACGAGTTCACATTTACAAATAAGTCAGATAGAATGAATGCGTATATAAGATTTCACACAAATAAGTCGATAGAATAAATGCGTATATGACGTGCTGTCCGAGGAGAGGGCTGTGGGCTCGGTAGCCATACTCCCCCGTATTCCTGGTTGTGAGAGAACAAGACAAGAGTGAGGATTCGGGGTGGTGGAGGGATGCTGAAAAACTGTCAAGGAGTGTTAGGTAAGTTTACAGAGTGAATATGCTTCCTCATGCTGATAGATAGGGTAACGTTAGACATGGTATTGTTTGATGACAAGTTGATATTGGATTGATTATTTGTACGTGCTCCTCCCGAACTTTGTTTATGAAACATAATGTGTAGATTCCGCCATCGCGTCTGTTATAGAAGATATCGACAGCGCATTCATTTTAAAAGAGGAACAGAGAGCCGCGACATTTTGTTGGTTGAAAATATGAATGAAGAACATATATGCGTCATTTACTCCGTTGCTCTGATTGGTTGTAGGTCTATCCAATTGAGTGCAGAGTTTTTTTTTTTCCTGGTTCGGTTGAGACACACCCCATAATCAAATCTCTATGGAGAAGTATCAGACTCACATTCTGACTAGAATCTGAGTATGACGACGTCAGGCTAGAGAAGTCTTGTTTTAAATATAATTCTTTTGAAGTGTTGTTGCTAAATGTAACACTTTCTAGTGTAAATGATAAATCAGGTTTAACATCTGTGCTGGCTACTGTATACAGGCCACCAGGGCACCATAAAGACTTTATCAAAGAATTTGCTGATTTTCTATCAGATGGGCTGCAGATAAAGTACTAATTGTTGGTGATTTTAATATACATGTAGATAACGAAAAAGATGCATTGGGATTGGCATTTAAAGACATTCTGAACTTGGAGTTAGACAACACGTGTCAGGACCTACTCATTCTCGTAATCATACTCTAGATCTAATATTATCACATGGAATCAATGTTGATGCCGTTGAAATTCTGCAGCAGAGCGATGACATCTCAGATCATTATCTAGTCTCGTGTAAACTTCATTTAGCCAAGGCTGCAAAGCCGACTCCGTGTTACAAATATGTTAGACCCATCACTTCTGCCACTAAAGATTGCTTTATTAATGGTCTTCCTGATCAATTTCATCATCTCAGCATCCCACATAGCTTAGAAGAACTAGATATTGCGACAGAAACCTTTAACTCTCTCTTTTCCAGCACTTTAGACACAGTTGCTCCTTTGCGCTTAAAGAAAATTAAAGAAAATAGTCCAACACCGTGGTACAACGAGCACACTCAAGCCCTTAAGAGAGCAGCCAGAAAAATGGAGCGCAACTGGAAGAAAACAAAACTAGAAGAATTTCGCATTTCATGGAAAGAGAGCTCGATTGCATAGAGAGGCCTTAAAAGCTTAAAAGCATGTGTTTATTTGAAATAGTGGCTAAACTAACGAAAAATAAATCTTCAACCCCAGATGTTTCCAAGCAGCACAGCAGTAATGACTTTATGAACTTCTTTACTAACAAGATTGATAATATCAGGCAGAAAATTATAACTATGCAACCGTCTACTACAGTATCGCAACAGGCAGTGCATTGTAGTCTCCTTGAAGAAAAATTTGATTCATTTGTTGCTATAGGAGAGGAAGAATTTACTAAACTCGTTAAATCATCTAAATCGACATGTATGTTAGACCCTATACCGACTAAGCTTCCAGAGGTCACAGATCGACCACAACATTCTTTTAAATAGACTAAAAAATTATGTTGGCATTAGTGGAATTGCATTAGCATGGTTTAAATTATACTTATCTGACCGTTATCAGTTTGTAGCAGTAAATGAAGAGATGTCTTATCGATCACAAGTTCAGTATGGCGTACCACAAGGCTCAGTACTAGGACCGTTGATGTTCACTCTGTACATGCTACCCTTAGGAGATATCATTAGGAAGCATGGCATTAGTTTTCACTGTTATGCTGATGATACTCAGCTCTATATTTCTTCACGCCTAGACGAAATTTACCAATTCACAAAATTAACGGAATGCATAGCTGATATAAAAAGTTGGATGACTAGTAATTTCCTACTTCTAAATTCTGAAAAAACAGATTCTAATTATTGGACAAAAAACGTCCTCACATAATAACCTAGAATACTGTCTAACACTTGATGGCTGCTCTGTCAAGTCTTCGTTGTCGGTTAGGAACCTGGGTGTGCTCTTAGATACCAATCTTTCATTTGAAAGTCACGTGTCTAGTATCTGTAAAACCGCATTTTTCCATCTTAAAAATATATCTAAATTACGTCATATGCTCTCATTGACAAATGCGGAACAATTAGTTTATGCGTTCATGACCTCAAGGCTAGATTATTGTAATGCTCTAATGGGTGGTTGCCCTGCACGCTTAATAAACAAATTACAGTTGGTCCAAAACGCAGCAACTCGAGTTCTTACCAGAACCAGGAAGTATGACCATATTAGCCCTGTTCTGTCAAAACTGCATTGGCTGCCTATTAAACATCGTATAAATTGTAAAATACTGCTGATTACTTACAAAGCACTAAATGGTTTAGCTCCGCAGTACTTGAGCGAGCTCTTAACACATTATAGTCCTTCACGTCTTTTGCGATCTCAAAATTCCGGCCAGTTGAAAATACCTAGAATATCAGAATCGACTGCTGGCGGTAGATCCTTCTCCTATTTAGCACCAAAACTTTGGAACAATCCTCCTAACATTGTCCGGGAAGCAGACACACTCTATCAGTTCAAAGCTAGACTAAAAACACATCTCTTTGACCTAGCATACACATAACACATTATAGACTTCTATAATTCAATGTTAGGCTGCATAGATTAGGCCAGCCGGAACCGGGAACACTTCCCATAAATCCTGATGTACTCATTACATCATAAGAAGAATGGCGTCTACGCTAATATTAGTCTCTCTGTTTATACCAAGGTTTACCGCAGTCCGCCGGATCCAGATCTGATGAAGTACCAGCGCCTGGATGCGACAACAACGCAGTCCTGAAGTGTCAACTAGTCTCTCCTCTTACGCCGGATCCAGGCCGTATCCAGATTCGATGAAGGACCTGCGCCTGGACGCGACGACAACGCAGTACATAAGTGTCAACCAGTCTCTCCGTTTCCTGAAGTGAGGTGGACCCCGGCCGTATCCAGATCAAATGTTGGATCTGCACCTGGACTTAACCAAGACGCATCCTGAAGTGCCAGCCTCATCAGCCCTGTGAAGGCCTCATCGACACGACCAATCTGACTTCTGACCTGTAACGCTGTCTGGATCATAATCATACACTGTTCGCTCGTTGGCCAGAGGAGAACTGGCCCCCGACTGAGCCTAGGTTTTTTTTCTCCATTCTGTCATATGATGGAGTTTTGGTTCCTTGCCACTGTTGCCTTGGCTTTTGGCTTGCTTAGTTGGGGACATTTAATATTAAACGATATTATTGATCTGCCTTATTAAGTGTCACATGATCCTTCAGAAATCATTCTAATATGATATATGAATAATGGTCAAAAAGCATTGATTGTAATTATCAATGTTGAAATGTTTACGCCACGATTATTAAGTATGTAAGGCGAACGGAACGGAACAGTTAAATTAACACTAAATTAACATTGTGAGTTACATTTTATAAACAATATTGTCAATATTGTTTGTTTTCCCTCTATTTTGCTTCAAAATAAAGCCATACCAGAGTCTCAATGCAACAGACAGCGGTTCGAACCGGGAATTTTGTGAACCGTTACAAGCCTAATCCTATATAATTATAAATTCAATTGTTATAATATTTTACAATTTAACTGTTTGTTGTTGTATTTTTCGTATCTTGAAACCTGTGTGTGTGTGTGTCAGTTGGATTTTAAAATGTTTTTGAAATAAGTCTCTTATGCTCACCCAGCCTGCATTTATTTGATTAAAATATAAACAACAGTACTGTGATATATTATTACAATTTTAAATAAACAGTTTCTATTTGGACATATATTAAAAGTAGGCTATATATATATATATTTGGTCCTGATTTCTGATTTCTAATTTGAACGATCTCATAGCTTTATTTATGCAATTGTAAATGCAGTGAAAATATATGAATGCCAGATCTGATGCCACTTCTGTGTCACCTATGCACTGCAAAGATGGATTTTCGTTTAATGATTTAATTTGACTGGTAACAGTGGTATTGTGTAATTATTCTAATACAATTTAGTCTTTTCTCTCTGTTTTGCATGCGTCATCATAATCATTATTGTTATTAATATTTTATTTTATTATTTATTTATTTTATTTTTGGCTCTTGTCACAGTGTATTCTTAACCTGAATTAGCACTGTTCATAGAGGTAGCCTATACGGTAGGCAAATAGGTATTTATATCATGTAACACAAAATAAACGTTTTTTTTCTTCTTCATGATGCAGGGCATAATCTTAGTTTCGTTTTTATTTTGTTACCATTAGATCTGTGGACATCACTGGGTTTTAATTTGAGGTATACAAACCTGACCATACCACATATTGAAACATAAATTCATATAACATAAATTGTCTGTCATTTTCTTCGTTTCAAAGTCAATAAAGTGTATGTTAAATGAATAAATGTAGTAATGAAACAAACTATAGGCTACCATTCAAAAGTATGGGGTCAGTATAGTTTTTCAAAACAAATGAATAATTTCATTCAATTATATATTAGGCATGTTAACGGTTCACAAAATTCACGGTTCGGTTCAATACGATACAGTGAGTGGTGACAGTGACGGTTCGGTACGTTTTCGATACAGCAAAAAGAAAGAAATGCCAGATAAATTCCCTTGATTTGTTTGTTTTTTTTGGGGGGGGGGGGGGGGGGGGGGGATTTTTTTGGGGATTAAAACTAACATCATATAGTATGATCTTTTTTTACTTTGAACAATGATGGAGCTATACTTGACCCATCTTCTGGGGTGTCTTCTTAGCAGCATATAAAACAAAAACCGCTCCTTATAAATGTAGCGCCCCCTACCCTTAACCTCTAATAGGGCGGAGCACCCAGGTTCTAACAATGTCTCTCGACTTTATATTAATGTCTCTCCTATTACCCTAGTTGGCTACTGTAACCCAGATTAAATATACTATTTATACTCTTTTAATAGTATTCTTACACCGAATGGATGTTAAAACTCAATAGGAAAAAACCTCAATCCACCCAAAAGGTAAGTTTAAAGAGATTAACAATAAGATTTATTAAAACAACAGGGGAAAAAAAATAATAAAATAAATGAATAATGTATTTATAAAGAATGGAATGGATTATCAAAAGTCAGAAATGTATATTACTTTTGATAAATAACTCTTAATACCCGTTAAGTGCTTTCCAGTATAGAAAACGACATATAATACCCCAAAATGAATGCAGTACACCGTAAATATATTAAATCACCAATAAAAATATCAGTAGACACTGTATGAATGAGATGAGGAAAATCAGTATCCCCACACCACACTTAGTTGGTATATAAAACCACAACCAACCGAATAAAACACAAAAATAACAGAATAACAGTCAATATAAAAACGTGGGCCCACACACACACACACAGTCAAAACAACCCACCCCGTTGCAGGCCTGAAACGTTGCTAGGGAGCGTTGTGGCCTTGAAAACAGCAAATGGCCGCTTCACTCGAATGAGCCAAAATAAATCAACAGATCACCTGAACTCAGATGAACGCAGATGAACACCGATGAATTCCGCGATGTTCCTCCTTAGAAGCGGCTGATCGTCCGGTAGTCTCCCCCAGCAGTCGGCAGAAGGGCGGCGCGGTTCTCTCCACTATGTCAGCGGGGATAAGAGTGCGGCCTGGTCCGGATCCCGGAGCTCTAATTCAGCACAAAATCAGCCTCGTCCATCTTCGAAATGAACTAAACTCAGATGACTATTTGCGGTCAAACTCCAGTTAGCCGTCTGGTTTCTCAGTCTCAGTCTCAATACTGAACGAAGCTTCGTGCTGCTCTGGGAAGCAGACTCGGAAAAATAACCTTACTTTAAAGTTTAAACTCAAGTATAAAAACACAAGCAAAACAAACAAAAGTCTTCACAACACTGGATATAAGTTTAACACACTAATTCAGTCGTTAAATTCACTCTTTTCTTATCTTCATCTCACCACTCACGGAACTCTTTCTCTCGCGATCGCCAAATCTCCCTCTTCCTCCCCTTCTCCAATCAGAAGTTCACTCCTCTTCCCAGAAGCGGGACTAAGCGTAAAATTAACCAATCACCAATAAATGAACAAACATGCTGGGCAAAGACACGTTTTAGCATGTACATCCCAATCAAACTTTATAGTTTAGCGTAACTCTTAAAGGGGCAGTACATAGATATATCAACTGAACACACAGACACTATTATGATACTATCTGAATCATAAATCTTATAAATACGATTTAATCAGTAACTAGCTGTTAATGTACTTAATCATAACCCTCCCTGGGTTACACTCTCCCCCTTCTTTATGACTCATGTCCCCATGAGACTAGCCATCTACATTAGTACCAGGGCTCTAGATTTTAATTTTTTACTCAATCTAAAACATTGAGAGCACAGGGCCATAGGGTGGCACCACAATGTTTTGCAAACATTTTTCTTTCTTGGGAAATCTTCAATTTGCACCACCATACCCCTGTATACTAGGGTTAAGGGTCTGTCCGTAGATTGCCCCAGTTCATCATAACTCAGTTTTTTCACTGGTTTTACTTGTCTCTTTGGACGAGGTTCAACTCTTTCAGTTTCTGCTTCTTTTGGGAGATTCATGAACTGCCCGTCTCCCCCTTCTGATTCCAGATCCTCTATCCAATCAGGGGTCGGCAGAGAAATACATTCTGCTTCCCACTCTGGTAGATCTCTCATCACTTCCCTTTGATTAGGAACTCTTTCCTGGCTGTTAGGGACCTCTAAGTTTTCTGTATTTAATGATGGGGTGGGCATCTGTCTGAACGGTCTCCTTTGTTGAACTGGGTAGTAATCACACAGGCTACTTTCATCACTATCAGTGTGATCTATTGAATCACAACGTGCTGAATCTTGTGCTGATTGCTCTCTTTGTGTTTTCTCCACAGCTTTTGCCCTGGTCACCACTGGGCGCTGGACCTCTTTCCTCTCATCAGGTAAGTACAACCTCACTCTATCTCCAATAGGTAACAAATGATCTCGATGCAAGGTCCTGACACTCCCTGTGCCGGTCTCTGGCTTTACCCTGTATACAGGTAAGTTTGGCAGTTTTTCCATAACAAGGTAGGGTAAAGAGTTCCAGCGATCCTGTAACTTATGCTTTCCTGTAATGGCCAGGTTCTTAATAAGCACCCGATCTCCTTTCTCCAAAGTCTGATGTTTCACTTTACGGTCGTACAGTCTCTTGTTCCTTTGCTGTGTCTTAAGAGAACTCTCAGAGGCTAAGTGGTAGGCATTCTGCAGCTCTTTTTTCATTCTCTCGACATACTGCTGATGTTTCATCCCACTCTCACCAGCCGCCGAAGTCCCAAAGCATACATCCACCGGAAGTCGAGCCTCTCTCCCGAACAACAGGTAATAAGGTGAGTACCCAGTTGCTTCATTCTTAGTACAATTGTACGCATGCACCAACTGACTGATGCTTTGGCTCCACCTGTTCTTCTGGGCAGGATCCAGAGTACCCAGCATGGACAGAAGAGTTCGATTGAAACGCTCCGGCTGCGGGTCTCCTTGAGGGTGGTAAGGTGATGTCCGAGACTTGCGAATTCCCAAGATTCCGAGGAGGTCTTTGATGAGCCTACTTTCAAAATCACGCCCCTGGTCGGAGTGAATGCGTGCAGGCAAACCCTAATGTATGAAAAACTTTTCAACAAGGATCTTGGCCACTGTTAATGCTTTCTGGTCTCTTGCAGGATATGCCTGAGCATAGCGGGTGAAATGATCTGTGATGACCAGCACGTTGGAGATTCCCTTCGAGTCAGGTTCAATAGACAGGAAATCGATGCAGACAAGATCTAGTGGGCCACTGCTCGTTATGCTGTTCATGTAAGCCGATCTTTGAGGTAAAGTCTTCCTAGTGATACATCGTCCACATTCCTTTACATACTGCTCCACGTCTTTGTTCATGCGTGGCCAGTAGAAACGATCTTTGCAAAGTTCTGTGGTTCTCTCAATTCCAAGGTGACCTGACTCGTCATGAAGAGACTGTAGCACCTGGGCTCGGTATCTTTCTGGTAAAACTAGCTGCTCTCTCTCTCTCCCGCTGGTACTTGTTGTAATTCGGTACAAGAGGTTGTGGCGAATGTTCAGCTTCAAGCCCTGTTGCCGTAAGAGAGTCTCAATAGGGTTAGAACTTTTTGTAGTGGTAAGTATAAGCCCTTTCTCCACTTCCTGCTTCACCTGTCCGATGATGGGGTCTTGCTCTTGTGCTAGTCTCAAGTCAGCGTTGGACAACTGCTCTTTGTGTCCCATTTCCAACTGAACTGGACAAACATACACAGAAGGAATGACTTCTGGAGTAGCACCCAACTGATCTACCAGCCTATTGTATGATTCATCGGAGGTGTGAGTATCAGCCAGCTGACAGATGGCCCTTACTCCTGATCTTGGTAAGTCCACCCATTCTTGCGACAATTCAGTGTGTGAGGGATAGCGCGACAGTACGTCCGCATCAATGTTGTGACGCCCTGGTTTGTACTGAAGGCTAAAGTCATATGTGGCTAAGGCTGCCAGCCACCGATGTCCAGTTGCACTAAGCTTAGCGGTGGTCAGAACGTAGGTGAGGGGGTTGTTATCCGTCCTAACGGTGAACTTTGCTCCGTACAGGTAATCGTGGAATTTATCCACAACGGCCCACTTGAGTGCCAGGAATTCCAACTGATGAATGGGATAGTTGCGTTCAGCAGCACTCAGTTTGCGGCTGGCATAGGCGACAGGTCTCAGTCCCTCTGGGTGTTCCTGATTTAACACGGCACCTAAACCACTCAAGCTTGCGTCGACATGTAGGACATAGGGCTTAGCTGAATCTGCATAGGCCAGTACTGGGGCATGTGTAAGGCAATAGATGATGTTATGAAAGGCCTCTGTGCAGCTTGAGTCCCAGCGCTCACCAAACAGCTCTGACTCATGGTAGTACTTGCCTTTCTGTACCGCTTTGTATTGACCTGTAACAGGGGGATAACCTTTGGTTAAGTCAGTCAGTGGTCTAACAACGCCAGAGTAGTTCTTAATAAAACGGCGGTAGAAACCACAAAATCCTAGAAAGGACCTCAGGGACTTCAAATCGTACGGCATCTTCCAGTGTGACACTGCTTTCACCTTCTCAGGATCAGCAGCTATCCCATCAGTAGATACAATATGTCCCACATATTTGACTTGTGGCTGACAAAACTGGCACTTGTCTATAGATACTTTGAGCCCATATTCTTCCAGCCGATCCAACACTTTCAGCAGCCTTTCCTCATGCTCTTCTAATGTACGGCCAAAGACAATGAGGTCATCCAGATACACAATGACTTGGAGAAGATGCATATCTCCAACAGCTCTCTCCATGAGCCGCTGAAATGTGGCGGGAGCCCCCGTGATCCCCTGTGGCATACGCTCGAACTGGTAAAACCCCAGAGGACAGATGAATGCTGTTTTTTCCTTGTCCTCCTCAGCCATCTCGATCTGATAATAGCCACTACGCAAGTCTAAAACGGAGAACCATTTACTTCCAGACAGACAGTCCAAAGCATCATCTATTCTGGGAGTGGTGTACTGATCGGGAATTGTTCTGGAATTCAAAGTGCGATAGTCTATGCACATACGAATGGTTCCATTTTTCTTCCGCGCAATCACAATCGGTGAGGCATAAGGGCTTCTGGATTCTGTTATGATGCCTGCAGCCAACAGGTCTTTAATGTGCCGCCTCACGTCGTCAATGTCTGCAGGTGCAACACGTCTGGATCGTTCCCTAAATGGTCGGCTGTCACTCAGTCTGATATTATGTTTCACTCCTTTTGCTCGGCCCACATCCCACTCCTCAAGGGAAAACACGTTTCCGTGCTCAGCTAACTTCTCTCTAAGCCTTTTCTCCCAAGCAGCAGGAATAGAAGAGTCACCAAACTTGAACACGCTGGGATCTATCCTCTTCGGATCTATCGGAGCGTCTGGTGTAACTGTTACCGTGTCAGTGGCAAACACTTTAGCGATTACTGTGTCAGTTGGGATGCGGATGTCTTTAGAGGTCTCATTGCAGACCAGCACTCTGAAGTGGTTCACATCAATGGCAGAAGAAGACATAACCGTTGGAGGGATAAACAGTCCAGCTGGAAGTTGACAGTCCATTGGTGTTTCCACAAGAAAAATGTCTTTTCTCAGTGGCTTCTCACACTCCACTTTACACACTGCATAGCTTTCACCTCGTGAAGGGATAGTAAGGACTCCTGGTCCTTTCCACTTTACTTGTCCATCAGCTGACTCTGGGACTTCCTCTTTTCCCTTGACCTGCTGGAAAACTGGTTTGAGGAGCGACGACTGAATTCTCAGTGAGTGTGCTTGGTTTGATACACCAGAGTCCTGACTGAGCATGGTCAGACGTTGAAAGAAGCTTGCGTTGGTGCCGATTATTACAGGAACTTGATGGGGACCTTGAGGTTCAGGGCAGACCAGAGCGAGAATGGAAACGGACTCTTTAACCCCAGTGAGGGAAACAGGAAGCAAAACATCCACTATGATGTATCCCTTGTATGGATAGCTAGAAGAGCTCAGTCCCCAAATGGACAATCCAGTGAGCGGATGGATGGGTATCTGCGGTAAGTATTTGGAATACCACTGTTCGAATACAATGGTGACCTGGGACCCACTGTCCAGTAAAGCTTGACAAGAACATCCATTCAGCTCCACAGGAACGGTTGAGGCGGGACCCACTAACCCTCTAGGAAGTCGACTTACCCCACAGACCACAGTTTGACTCTTTTTAGAGAAACAGTCTAGGCTGTTAGAAGTGGCACTGTTTCCAGTCACAGGGTTCTTTTCAGACTTAGCTTTTCGCAGAGCACGTAACAACTTCTGTATTACTTGAGAGTTGTTTTCCGGTGATTGACACTTGGTAGCGATGTGTCCATCCTCTCCACACCGATAACAGAAGAAATCATCTCTGTGCTTAACTGGCCTTTCTCTATATGACACTGGAACAGACCTGGTGCTGGACTGAGCTTGGGGTGACTGAGTAGTGGAACTAAAACTCATTACTGCCAGCTGTTGTTGCAGTTGTTGAACTTGCTTCTTTAACACTTGTACTTCAGACTCTCCAGGGGAATCAGCGCTTTTCTTTTCCTGATTATCTTTTGGATCCACCCTCATGGCAGAAACAGAAACGGTGTTTGGATCTTCCAAGAATTTGGATCTTAGTTCCTGAATTTCTGCTTGGAGTTGTCTGATCACAGAGGAGTCTAGTTTACCATCCTGTCTCAACTGTATGGGCTTCACGGATGCCTTGATTTTATGGCGAGCGCTTTCGTTCTCCTCAGCTTCTTTGATTTCATTTAGCAGGGCTAAAAACGTTGGCGGCTGTTCTCTTCTCTCCCTCAGTCTTAATTGCAGAAGCATCAGATCCGACTCTACCGCACCTCTAATCAGCTGTTCAACTCTTGTTCTGTCCATCATCTTGAGACTCAACCCTCCTCTTTGCACCACTTTAGTTAAGGATTTCTCCATCCTACGCAGAAAGTCAGACAAAGCTTCCCCGGGGAATTGACGTAAGAGACGAAAGGCAAAGTATAGATCCTCCCCTGACTCAAAGGTTCCAAATGTGTTTTCTAACGCTTCCAAATATTGAGAAGCACTTGCCTCCGGACATGAAAATCGAACAGCTTTGATGATGTCAAGGGCTGGCCCTTTCACACTCTCCATTATTCTTCGCCGTTTTTCCTTTTCAGAACACTCACATTCCTCAGTCATTAATCGGGCCTGTTCTATCCAGTTTTCTAGACTTTCCTCTCCAATCGGTATTGGAACAGTGCCAGAAAAGATGCGTAGCCGTCGATAAGCATTAGTTTCACCGGATGGTTTCGTTGTCTTCTCCAGAAGTTCACCCACCGCGCGTATGATGGACTCAGGAGAACTGGAACTGTGTGGAGAGAACAAGGCCTGTATGTCAGTCATAGATTTTCCTTCATCTGTTAAGAACTTTGACAATTTCTTGGAAAACTCAGAGGCTGAAACATCAACCGGTGCCACTACAATTTTCCATGACTCTTCTCCATCTGGCCGCAGTAGTTCAGCGGGAATGCGGGCAGGGTCGATGACCTCACGACACTCACATAGCACCAAGAGGGTACCAGGACTTGGCCCCAATTTTGAGTCTCTTACTCGCACTCTTCCAAAAACTTTCACCGTCTGAACAGCATCTTCAATATTTGCTACTTCGGTAGTGGCAGGTACACCAATCAACAGTATGGCATGGGCCTCCTCAATCTGTGCCTCCTTACACCACTTGGAGAGTTCAGCGTGCAGGAGTGGGTTACTTCCAAAGGCCATGCTGAAACTTCAGGCAGATAGTTATCAGTTAATTTATTTAAGCTTAAAATATAATTCAGCTCTTGTTTTCAGTGTCTCTTTTTTCTTCATCAGGGTAACAGGAAGATTGATCCCGGACGAGCCCCCAAATTATGTAGCGCCCCCTACCCTTAACCTCTAATAGGGCGGAGCACCCAGGTTCTAACAATGTCTCTCGACTTTATATTAATGTCTCTCCTATTACCCTAGTTGGCTACTGTAACCCAGATTAAATATACTATTTATACTCTTTTAATAGTATTCTTACACCGAATGGATGTTAAAACTCAATAGGAAAAAACCTCAATCCACCCAAAAGGTAAGTTTAAAGAGATTAACAATAAGATTTATTAAAACAACAGGGGGAAAAAAATAATAAAATAAATGAATAATGTATTTATAAAGAATGGAATGGATTATCAAAAGTCAGAAATGTATATTACTTTTGATAAATAACTCTTAATACCCGTTAAGTGCTTTCCAGTATAGAAAACGACATATAATACCCCAAAATGAATGCAGTACACCGTAAATATATTAAATCACCAATAAAAATATCAGTAGACACTGTATGAATGAGATGAGGAAAATCAGTATCCCCACACCACACTTAGTTGGTATATAAAACCACAACCAACCGAATAAAACACAAAAATAACAGAATAACAGTCAATATAAAAACGTGGGCCCACACACACACACACAGTCAAAACAACCCACCCCGTTGCAGGCCTGAAACGTTGCTAGGGAGCGTTGTGGCCTTGAAAACAGCAAATGGCCGCTTCACTCGAATGAGCCAAAATAAATCAACAGATCACCTGAACTCAGATGAACGCAGATGAACACCGATGAATTCCGCGATGTTCCTCCTTAGAAGCGGCTGATCGTCCGGTAGTCTCCCCCAGCAGTCGGCAGAAGGGCGGCGCGGTTCTCTCCACTATGTCAGCGGGGATAAGAGTGCGGCCTGGTCCGGATCCCGGAGCTCTAATTCAGCACAAAATCAGCCTCGTCCATCTTCGAAATGAACTAAACTCAGATGACTATTTGCGGTCAAACTCCAGTTAGCCGTCTGGTTTCTCAGTCTCAGTCTCAATACTGAACGAAGCTTCGTGCTGCTCTGGGAAGCAGACTCGGAAAAATAACCTTACTTTAAAGTTTAAACTCAAGTATAAAAACACAAGCAAAACAAACAAAAGTCTTCACAACACTGGATATAAGTTTAACACACTAATTCAGTCGTTAAATTCACTCTTTTCTTATCTTCATCTCACCACTCACGGAACTCTTTCTCTCGCGATCGCCAAATCTCCCTCTTCCTCCCCTTCTCCAATCAGAAGTTCACTCCTCTTCCCAGAAGCGGGACTAAGCGTAAAATTAACCAATCACCAATAAATGAACAAACATGCTGGGCAAAGACACGTTTTAGCATGTACATCCCAATCAAACTTTATAGTTTAGCGTAACTCTTAAAGGGGCAGTACATAGATATATCAACTGAACACACAGACACTATTATGATACTATCTGAATCATAAATCTTATAAATACGATTTAATCAGTAACTAGCTGTTAATGTACTTAATCATAACCCTCCCTGGGTTACATAAAAAAAATGAAATGTAGGCTATTATTGTAGTAGCCTAGTTATAAACAAAGGTTTATTTTATTTTATTTTTATCTTAAGTTTGCAAGACTCCAGGTTAACATTTGAGGGCAGCAATTGTATTCATAATGTCGAAATAATTCCAAAGCAAAACGATTAAAAAAATATATATTTGAGAGTGTAAATGAATGTCTTTTTTATTTTGTGTTGTGTTCGCGCCAGCGCGACTGCTATCTAAATTTTGGTCGGCAGGACCGGGCCGAAAGCCAATAACGGTTCAACACGAACATAAAATTCTAATTGAATTGTGTGATCAAAGCTGAATTAGGCTACTTGAGTCTTCAGTGTCACATGATCCTTCAGAAATCATTGTAATATGATATATGAATAATGGTCAAAAAGCATTTATTGTAATTATCAATGTTGAAAACAGCAATTTAAATAAAAAAGAAATGTTAAAAAAAAAAAAAAAAAAAAAAAGATTGTCGAGCCACGATGGGAGTATACCATACCCGCCCAGATCAGCCGATCCATCTAGCGATCAATGGGGTGGCGACAGCCTGCTGGCCCTCAACGACAATTATACAAAGCGCGCGAGTTCTATTTATAGGGCAGACACGACCTGTGTTTCTCTTCGACGGTGACTGTATATTCAAGCTGCGATTTTTCACGTTGGGTATACTCGCGACGAGGTCGTGTTAAACACGACAAGAACACAAATTGTACGTTTATTCGTTAAAACAGTCTGTATTTCCCACAATGCTTCTGCTTTGCAGCTGCTATTGGCGTACGTCACGATTTCTAAGCGCTGCTATTGGCGTACGTAATGTTTACGCCACGATTATTAAGTATGTAAGGCGAACGGAACGGAACAGTTAAATTAACACTAAATTAACATTGTGAGTTACATTTTATAAACAATATTGTCAATATTGTTTGTTTTCCCTCTATTTTGCTGACGAGAATTTCAAAATAAAGCCATACCAGAGTCTCAATGCAACAGACAGCGGTTCGAACCGGGAATTTTGTGAACAAGCCTAATCCTATATAATTATAAATTCAATTGTTATAATATTTTACAATTTTACTGTTTGTTGTTGTATTTTTCGAAACTTGAAACCTGTGTGTGTGTGTGTGTGTGTGTGTGTGTGTGTGTGTGTGTGTGTGTGTGTCAGTCAGTTGGATTTTAAAATGTTTTTGAAATAAGTCTCTTATGCTCACCCAGCCTGCATTTATTTGATTAAAATATAAACAACAGTACTGTGATATATTATTACAATTTTAAATAAACAGTTTCTATTTGGACATATATTAAAAGTAGGCTATATATATATATATATATATATATATATATATATATTTGGTCCTGATTTCTGATTTCTAATTTGAACGATCTCATAGCTTTATTTATGCAATTGTAAATGCAGTGAAAATATATGAATGCCAGATCTGATGCCACTTCTGTGTCACCTATGCACTGCAAAGATGGATTTTCGTTTAATGATTTAATTTGACTGGTAACAGTGGTATTGTGTAATTATTCTAATACAATTTAGTCTTTTCTCTCTGTTTTGCATGCGTCATCATAATCATTATTGTTATTAATATTTTATTTTATTATTTATTTATTTTATTTTTGGCTCTTGTCACAGTGTATTCTTAACCTGAATTAGCACTGTTCATAGAGGTAGCCTATACGGTAGGCAACAACACCAATAGGTATTTATATTATGTAACACAAAATAAACGTTTTTTTTCTTCTTCATGATGCAGGGCATAATCTTAGTTTCGTTTTTATTTTGTTACCATTAGATCTGTGGACTGGGTTTTAATTTGAGGTATACAAACCTGACCATACCACATATTGAAAAATAAATTCATATAACATAAATTGTCTGTCATTTTCTTCGTTTCAAAGTCACCAAAGTGTATGTTAAATGAATAAATGTAGTGTAAATGTAGTAATGAAACAAACTATACCATTCAAAAGTATGGGGTCAGTATAGTTTTTCAAAACAAATGAATACTTTCATTCAATTATATATTAGGCATGTTAACGGTTCACAAAATTCACGGTTCGGTTCAATACGATACAGTGAGTGGTGACGGTCCGTGTAACGCTTTGCAGTTCTTTGTTCAAATTGAAATGTAATAATCAGAAATGAGAAAACGGCCCCTTTATTCGTTTTTTCGTTTTTTCAAAAAAACGAAAAAACGAGATTTTGGCTTGATTCTTCGTTTTTTGGTTCACAGGCAAAAAAAAAAACGATTAAATGACTTCAAAATTCGTTTTCCACATCTGGGCGGCCTGACACGCCCCCTTCCGCCGATTGGTCAAGCAAATCTGAGCATGTGACGTCATCAGTTGTCGCTCAGGGGTGCGTTTCCCGAAAGCATCGTTGGCCAACTATGGTCGCAAGTTCCGTCGTTACCAATAGAGTTCAATGGACATTGCGATGAACTTGCGACCATAGTTGGCCAACGATGCTTTCGGGAAACGCACCCCAGGTCTGTTCAACAAAATAATAGTCCTCTACTATGGCTACAGATTCTTAAACTGTACAGGGCAGGTCAGGTCCTATTGGGCTTTCTTCTGTTCAACTTTACACGTTTCACAGAAATCTTTACATCAGAAATATTAATTATTAGTCTGCCACCAGCCTGTTTTATTTAGCTGTGTGTGGTGAAGCTGCGCTTGACAGCGCCGAGCGGGAGAGGCTCACTGACGAATGTTCAGTCAGCAGTCAGAACTTTTCTTTTAGACGCTCCGTTTTGCCACGGGATGGTGATTGCAAATACTGTAATGCCAATCGGCTGAGGGTGGGTACCGATGATGGTGAAATACATTTTTACTGAAACTGTAATCATAGCCGCGACCCGTGAGAATGAGACAGATGATTGACAGGACGATAGCGGAGGCAATTAAAGGCGCAAGAGAACGTCTCCGGTTACTATCGTAACCTCGGTTCCCTGAGAGGCGGGAACGAGACATTACGTCACTGACGTATATGGGAACTCCTTCCTTCTCCATTTTCACTGAAATCTTATAGGCTAACGCCAGCTGGAGACAGCTGGCCAATTGACGCGAACATGCAAATGCTGACCGGTCCGCGGGCAGTATAAATAGCATGGGCGCGACAATACGTCAGAATCAAGACTGAACGCTAGCACAGCTGATCAAACGGCGAGCACGGCGGCTGACGTAATGTCTCGTTCCCGCCTCTCAGGGAACCGAGGTTACGATAGTAACCGGAGACGTTCCCTTTCAAGGCGGTCACTTCGACATTACGTCACTGACGTATATGGGAACTGTATAGAATCCCGCCGTGAGCGCAGTGAAGATAAGCCCTGAACGGGGTCAAGCTACACTCCCACGAGACAACAGTTCTAAGCCAGCAGCGCCGCTAGGAGCACTCGAACTGATAGGCAAAACTAGACCAAGAAACGTCTGTTCCGACCTTACCAAGTTGCATATCCAATGCAATGAAGCGAAGGCTGCACTGGACAGGGCAGCACAATACCATAAGCACTCAAGCACGAGTTAACACAGTGTCGACGGCAATAGCGGTGACAGCTGCATAACCTTATAGCCATACACAGAGTTAACAGACATTGAAAACTACTGCGTAATGCGGAACAGCTATGTAACAGTCATAACACAGAGTTAGCAGCAATGGTAACTCTGCATAAGCAGACTACTGCACAGCTGGTGGTTAACAGTTCATGAGTACATGAATAAAACTCACCGAAACCACGACGCTATAAGCAGTGCATCAAACTTGAAACCCTGGCGAACGTGTTCTGAGAAGACAGCCAGCATACCTAAATCCCGTAGGCATTAAGCCAGCATTGCAAGCGTCGAATTCAGTGAGAAAGTCTCAGTATAAAACAGCACGTCCCTAGTACCATCCACCAAGCACACAAACAGCTAGTCAGACTGCTGCCTTGTGATCCACGCACATCTGCAAAGCCCTTACAGGGCCAACAGCACTCTGAGCATCAGCATCACGTGAGGCTGACGGCTCAGCAGAAGGCGGGCAGGGATCAATCTGTGCTCTGAACGGTGTAAGCGACTTCGGAACGCAGCTTGGTATCGGACTGAGAGTGACACTGCAGTCACCAGGTCCGAGACAATGCAAAATCTTTCACTTAGAATGAGCGTAGGTCTCCAGAGTGCTTCGCTGGGGCGAGAGCAGGTGGAAAGGCCATCTCAAGGAGAGCTCTCAGCACTTATTAGTGTGAAGTGTCTTGCTCAACTATGGACCCAGCAGCGGACACACAAGAAGGTTCCACAGCTTGGGGCTGGGGTGCCAATCGTGCCGATCGCCTGTAGAAGCAGGACCTTCCTGAGGGGGATTGTCATGGGGGGCCCCATAACTCTCTCAGGTCCATGAACCGGGGATGATAGGCCAGTAAGGGGGTCACGAGGAAACTGACACTCCCTTGTAGAACATAGCCGATGTTCTGTAGCCGACGTACAGAAGTGCAAATTAACACATAACTGAATGTACATAAACACAGTGCTAGTGGCCGTAGCGACAACAACTGTGAATATACGCAGTTAGATAATAGCCCCATAACAGCATAGCACCTCAGTAAGTACACAAACACAGTCGTAGCCGTAGCTAGAACTATGAGTATACGAGTTAGTACAGAATAGCCAGTTGCACTGAAGGAAACGGGGCAACATAACAGCGTAGCACATGTACGTAACAGCATCGGTCGCTGTAGCGCCAACTTAATATACGCAGTAGCTCAGTATAGGCACTGAAGGATACGGGGCAACACCGCAGCATGAACACATCCATGTGCAAATAAAAGCAGCGCACGTCGCCGTATCGACGGACACTGTGAATATGCACAGTTCGACTGGGATAGCTAGTTGCACTAATATACAGGGCAACATGACAGCATAACACAAGTGCGTAAGAATAGCGCATCCATGTATGTACATAAAATGCAGCGTAAGTCGCCATAGCGACAGAAACTGTGTAGAGACAGAAACTGAGATGCACAGTTAGATCAGGATGGCTAGCTGCACTGAAGGAAACGGGGCAGCATTACAGCATAACACATCCGTGTACGTACATACATCCAGAAACTGTGAATATGCACGGTTAGATTAGGATAGCTAGTTTTGCACTGAAGGAAACAGGGCAACAAAATAGCAAAAACACGTCCTTGTACGTACATAAGTGCAGTGTAGTCGCCGTAGCGACAGAACTGTGAATATGCACAGTTAGATAGGACAGCTGGTTGTTGCACTGAAGGATAGAGGGCAACATAACAGCATAACACATCAGTGCGCACATTTAAAACATGTGTGTATAATGCAGCGCAAGTCGTCGAAGCGACCGAAACTGCACGAATATGCGCAGTTCAAACATAATAGTCAGTTGTTGAAGGGCAACATAACAGCATAACGCTTTAGTGTGTACACAGATGCAGCGCAAGTCGCCATAGCGACAACTGTGACTATGCACAGTTAGATAGGATAGCTAGTTGCACTGAAGGAAACAGGGCAATGTGATAGCATAGTTACATTAATGTGTACAAAACACAGCGTCAGAGGCATAGTGACATCGACTGTGAATACGTAGTTAATCAGAATAGCCGGTTGCACTGAGGATACAGGGCAATATATAACGGCATAAATCATAGACACATATCAATGTACATAACACAGCGTCAGTGGCATCGCACAACAACTGTGAATACACAGTAATCAGAGTAGCCAGTTGCACTGAGGAAACAGGGCAATATATAGCGGCGTAATCGTAACACATATCAGTGCGTAGTGTGTACACAGCGTCAGTTGCATCGCACAACAACTGTGAATACATAGTAATCCAGAATAGCCATTTGCACTGAAGGATACAGGGCAATATATAACGGCAAAAATCATAACACATATCAGTGTGTAGTGTGTACATAAACACAGCGTCAGTTGCATCGCACGACAACTGTGAATACGCACTGCGTAGAATACGTAGTAGTCAGAATAGCCATTTGCACTGAAGGATACAGGGCAATATACAACGGCAAAATTCATAACACATATCAGTGTGCAGTGTGTACGTAAACAAAGCGTCAGTTGCACCACGTAACAACTGTGAATACGCACTGCGTAGTAATCAGAATAGCCATTGCACTGAAGGATACAGGGCAATATACAACGGCAAAATTCATAACACATATCAGTGTGTATTGTGTACGTAACAGCGTCAGTTGCATCGCGCAACAACTGTGAATACGTAGTAGTCAGAATAGCCATTTGCACTGAAGGATACAGGGCAATATACAACGGCAAAATTCATAACACATATCAGTGTGTATTGTGTACGTAACACAGTGTCAGTTCGCAACAACTGTGAATACGTACTGCGCAGTAATCAGAATAGCCATTTGCACTGAAAAATACAGGGCAATATATAGTGGCATAAATCCTAACACATAAGTGTGTAGTGTGTACGTAACACAGCGTAGTTGCATCACACAACAACTGTGACTACGTAGTAATCAGAATAGCCAGTCGCACTGAAGGATACAGGGCAATATCGTGGCATAAGCATAACACACACATATCAGTGTACATAAACACAGCGTCAGTGGCATCGCACAGCAACTGTAAATACATAGTTGAATCAGAATAGCCAGTTGCACTGAAGGATACAGGGCAATTTATAGCGGCATAAATCACGAACACATAACAGAGTGCAGTGTGTACGTAAACACAGCGTCATTTGCGCTGCACAACAACTGTGGTTAAATCAGAATGGCCGGTTGCACTGAAGGATACAGGGCAATATATAACGGCACAAATCATAGCACATATTAGTGTGCAGTGTGTACATAAACACAGCGTCAGTGGCGTAGCGACAACAACTGTGAATACGAAGTTAATCAGAATGGCCAGTTGCACTGAAGGATACAGGGCAATATATAACGGCACAAATCATAGCACATAATAGTGTGCAGTGTGTACATAAACACAGCGTCAGTGGCGTAGCGACAACAACTGTGAATACGAAGTTAATCAGAATGGCCAGTTGCACTGAAGGATACAGGGCAATATATAACGGCACAAATCATAGCACATAATAGTGTGCAGTGTGTACATAAACACAGCGTCAGTGGCGTAGCGACAACAACTGTGAATACGTAACGTTAGTTAAATCAGCATGGCCAGTTGCACTGAAGGATACAGGGCAGCCTGACAACATAAGCTGTAAGCACATCAATATGTAATGTTATGTAGGCCCAGCGTCAACAGCATAAGCGGTAACGACTGCGCAACCCCGTAGTCAAAACTGACTAGAAGGGGGGTAAACACTCACCGGATTGCGGCTGTGCACTTTCCATTGTCAGAGCGGGGCGTCTAGAGACTCATAGCATCCGCACTTTCTCATTTAGACACGGAGCCATGGCCTTTGCCTCGTCTATCTAGACGCGCGTCTTGCGCACGACTGAGTTTACCAAGGACGTCGTGGAAGACGGAGTCTTTCTTGAAGTATTATCAACAGAGCCTATCGCGTCGAGTCCTTCTAGCGAGCCCCGCGAAGAGGAACGGAGTGGCGACGGGCAGCGTCAACTAGGGCGGGAGAGGGCCCACCAGCGGCCTGCTGGCGGCAGTGGGCCTCATCCCCGCTGATGCCCGAGTTTATTCCCCTGAGGACGCACACTGTCCGGCACAGCCTTTGTCGTCCGTGAGTGCGGCCTCGGTTGATCCTTGTTAGGGTAGAGCGAGTCAATAGGACCCGCACATATCTGGCATATAGGTTAGCAGCCATCGGATGCGGGGAGGAAACATGGTGAGTAACCTCTATTGCAACTTCCACGATGACTTCAGATAAGACTTCTAGCGTGAAGAAAGAGATTCTGACGTATTGTCGCGCCCATGCTATTTATACTGCCCGCGGACCGGTCAGCATTTGCATGTTCGCGTCAATTGGCCAGCTGTCTCCAGCTGGCGTTAGCCTATAAGATTTCAGTGAAAATGGAGAAGGAAGGAGTTCCCATATACGTCAGTGACGTAATGTCGAAGTGACCGCCTTGAAAGGGAACTTCTGTTAACAAAAACATAAATAAAAAACTGTTTAATATAAGTGACTTTGTCTTTGTTTTATTGTTTTTGTTGTTTTTAGTCAAATAATCGTGAACCACAAACTGAGCCTTCGTTTTAAAGGGCAATTTCCAAATATATTTTATTTGTTATAATATGGGTATTTTATAATACAGCATAAATAAAAACAAGCACACGTAATATGTATGCCTATAGGCAAAACACCACAGTTTTTTGGTTTTGTTTGTGTGAACTTTCATCCCCAACCATATTTCTTCATGCTCCACGCTCAGCACCCCTACTTCCCATGGTAGGCCTATCATTAACATGTAAAATCTTTGGTATATGTAATCTATATGTAATATTTAAAAACACTTTACAGTGTGATGGAAAAAAAAACTTTTCTTAAAGCGTGTTGTATACTGTAATAGACAATTGTCCTGCAGAATGATAAGGTTTTTTGAAAGAAAAACATTGCGAGCAAATGTCGAATTGTTGTTTAAAATATAAATCAACAAGAGGCTTTAGGCTGTCTGATTAACTCTGTATGAACAAACACACAGGTTTGCAGTATAGGTGGCACAGAAGCAGCATCTGACCCTGCATTTAGATGTACATTACACACTGTCTAATGCAGCTAAAAGGAGGCACTATGAATTTGCATAGCAATTTCATTCTAAGCGGCCATTAAATGTGAAGTGACAACATGAAACACTACTTTCAATATATAAAAAAGCAAGTCAGCCTGATAATGATTGAATACCAATTTACTCATTTAGGCTCACAATAAGCAGATTACATAATTATACCATGAAAAAAATGATATAGGCTATATGTGTGTGTGTGTGTGTGTGTGTGTGTGTGTGTGTGTGTGTGTGTGTGTGTGTGTGTGTGTGTGTGTGTGTGTATGTGTGTAAAGGTATGCCACTTACTGGTGGAACCCAAACAGAAGTCCAGTTCTGGCTGTATAATCAAACAATAAAAACGAGAAACAATGCATGCCATCAAGAACATTTATTGATTCCACAGGAACTTTGGATCAGGGTAAGAACTTTCAGGGGTAAGAAACAGTTTTGAACAGCAATGATGGCGCCTGTAACTGGCAGAGCCGCGGCTCGTCTCCTGCTGTGTAGATTATTAATGGTCATTTTTTCAGTGTACGTGATCATTTCAGCCCGCATAACAGATGGATGCGTCCTGGCTGTATGGACTTATGATCGGGACTCTTTGTTTCACATCAGAGAGTCGATGGAGGACCTGTTTGATAATTACGACAGGTTCAAACAGGCGTTTCCTCCTCCGTTTGCTATCGATCCTGACTCACCTGACTACTTGTTGCTATATCGGGCTCCGGGCAGGGTCCGTAGGAGATCCAGGAAAAGAGGCTTGCGGTCCGGTGTCCAGGTCAGGCGAAGGCGTGCCGCAGCGCGCGGTGGCTCCGTTGTCTTCGGCCGCCGGGATCGCATTCGGTGCCTGCGCCGGATTCCTCTTCTTGATGTGTCCTGTTCGGACTTCAACGGGTGTCCTGGATCCTTTACAGCGCTGGAGTTGTGGTCAGAGGTTTTCGCCGCCAATGTTTACTTCCGTGTTTGTGCCGGTGTGGTATAGTATCCAGTAACCGTATAGTATTCGGTAACCCTGAGGACCCAATTAGTATGCCAGTAGTATGCCTGATCTAAATCTGTTCTCGCGATAACTTGTAGCTAACGTGAGCTGTTTTAGTGTTATTATGTGGTAGCTTTATGTAGAATGCTAAATCCCGCTGCTATATGCAAGGTAAGATTAAATTAAATTGTATATTGTATATGTAAATTGTGTATATTCTATAGCTAATATTTAAAATCTCAAGTTGCGTCAATAGCAGGAGAAAGACCGCGAAATTTAAAAATACTACTCTTAATGTGTCACGAAATGTAGTTTTAAGAGTTTTTCAGTCGATAATGTAGTTGTTTCAATCTCAAATATGTTGTTTGTTTATACAGATAGCGCCTATTTAAAAATTTGATCTGACGTTTTCGGAGATGTGAGATCGAAGGGATCACCGGGTGCTCAGCGCTCATGTATCCCGCTTGGAACAACCATACCTCGGCTGATGAGATGCTGAAGTCTGCCGCTGGTCTTGTGTATCGATCGTGTACGATCTTTGATATCATTAATCTATCATTTGTTCCCTGGCAAATCGTTTTGGCTGAGGGCAAAGTTTTAGTTTCATAATTTTATATAACGTTAAATTATTTAGGCTATTTATCTTTAACGTTGTAGCCTGCTGACTTATGTTTGACTGAATCGTTTTACTTCATTTATTTCTTGACTTGTATAGCTTCTTATACCTTTTAGGCTGCTTTTATAATGGCTATTATTGATCAATAAAACTGAAATTATAGGCTGCAACTAATGCAACCACACATACACACAAGTTCACACATAACTATGAAAACAATCTACAACATAGCGACACTTTATAGTTAACTTAATGAATTACTAACGTAATGATAGCAGTAGCACCAAAACATACTTTGCAAGATTAAGCGCTGTTTTATATGGATTAACCCTTTCATGCATAGTGGTCACTACAGTGGACAGCTATTAAAAAAACATTTGCTTAAATTTGCACGGGTTTTGATGGCATAGTTGCACATCAGCCTCTTTATTGGACCCGGGTGCATCATCCTATACATTGCAACCAAGTGGCAAGCCGTTGTGTTTAGATTTTTTTCCCCTCCAAACCAAGATGGTCAATGGTCAGTCAGAAATGCCAAGTTGCTCCGGAATATTCAACCATTCCTTCTTTCCTAGGAGACTCTTGTAGGTAAAAAATTTTTTGCAGCATCAAACAATATCTAATGAGTCATATCACAGTTAAAATTTTCAAGTTTTGATTTTAGATTGGGAGAAAAATCTGATCAATTATCTGTCCACTGTAGTGGACCTCATGCATCAATGGCTATATTTCAGCTACAATTCATACTTATACTGTGAATAGTGTTTTTGAAAATACTTAATCTGCAGTGACATTCATGTAAATAAATGTATTTGTATTATTAGAATGTAACGTGCTTACATAATGTATGTGATTTTATTGCATTTATTTACTCATAACATCAAAAAGTGATCTGATTATGTAATGGATGTTACTTGTAATGTATTACTTTGCTTGTAAATGAGTTATAAATGAGAAGAGTTGTAAATGAGAGAAAACTTCTTAATGAGTTTGTCTTAAAAGCCCTTAAAGTGATGAAAAAAAAAGAATGCAATAAATATTGTTTGCATTAAAGAAGAATATGATTTACAAAACAAAAACACAACCAGCCCTTTTAACCTTTCAATCTTTTTTGTTTAATACTATGATAATTATTTTTCTTGTTTTATTTGTATTTCTTTTATGCACCTGTTCTGTATATTCTAATGCAAAAAGTAATGATATTGCCATTCCGGTTGTACATGACAAAAAAAAAAAAAAAACGTATTAGAGATAACGTTTTTCACCAATACAATATTTTTGCACACATCGAAAGGGCAATTTATAATATATATACACAGGTTTTAAAAAAACAAAACAATGTAACGCAATTCATCAATAAAATATTGTCATTTTAAAGACACTTGAAAATGACCAATGAGAATGTCTCATCACTTTTTTTTTTTTAAATGCGGGACTATATATACGATTGCCATGTTTCACAGGTCCCTTTCGTCAGAAATTCTACAAAGTATCTCTGCGAAAATTTCATCTTTGGACATCTGTGCATCTCTCTGGACAGTTTCATCTCTGTGACCAAATATCTCTGGACAATTTCATCTCTGCGACCAATACATTTACCTTACTTAATTCAAAAATATAATTTAATTATCAATTTAAATTTACATTAATTATTGTGTTTTTTTTTTCTCATCATCCAACATTTCAGTAAGTATATCCATCACCCGGTGTATTTTAATAATGTTTAATTGTAGTTATATTTTAATAAAAACGAAATTATCGGCCTGTAATAATTTTTACCGTTATAGATACTTAAGACACAGTTCAACATTATTGCATGAGCATGCTTTTCTTTCGGAAAAAAAAAATATTTGCAATGTTATAGGCCTAAAACAATTTGGACGAAAGTCTTTTTTGACGAATGAACAATTAAAAATTAAAGGCCTCAGCTCGTGCAGGCACTTGCATAAATACATCAAAGCGAGTTTGAGCACCTTGGCACAGTTGCATTGAATATATTAATAGCTCGTGCTATCAAAGTTAACGCATGCGATTATTTTAGTCCAGTTTAACGCGATAAAAATAACGCAGCATTCGTTTTTTTTCTGTTATTCTTTAGCTAGCTTTACATTTAACATGCACTTAAAGCAAATGGTTTAAAAACATTTGAGCGCGAAAAGACACACATGTTGCACCATATGGTGCGCACTGCGCAGCAGTAATTGGCAGTCGGCAACTGCAGGTCTTAAAGGGACAGCACCCAATATAGTTGTCTCACACGAGGTCAATCAAATAACAATGGGAACAGAGAAAATTACTCACTGCTCCTAACTAAAGAACTTTTGTAGCTTTAATAAGGATTCATTTATATCTAATTTATAAATTATGCAGTGCAGAGTGTTTTACGTTTTATTCAATTTCTTTTTATTTCCCATATTTATCAAGACATCAGTAGCTGTATAATATCAGTGATACTGGCCTTCATTTATATATATATAAGTTATTAAACAAGTATTTAAAATATAATGTCTTTATTTAGTTATTTTATGTTTTTCTACATTAATCTGAAGATTAAATGTGAAATGATTAAATTATAAAATATAGTAAAAACGTATAGAGACTTGGGTAACACTTCATAATAACGTTCAGTTGTAGGTCATTAATAAGTGCTTAGTTAATGATGAACTAATCATTTACAAAACATGCATAAATGATTAGCATGTGATATACTAACATTTTATGTATGCTTTGTAAATTTTTTTTTTTTGAGTGATTAGTAAATGAGTAACTAATTATTTATGAAACATGACTATGCGTTCATAAATGATTAATAAGTAATATACTAACATTTTATGTATGTTTTGTACATTTCGTTACAAGTAATTTACAAATGATTAGTTAATGATTAACTAATCATTTATAAAATATGACTATGCGTTTCATAAATGTTCATTATGTTAAATTTTTCTGTATGTTTTGCTCACATCAGGTGCACAGTGGTTAAAGACTCCATGTGTTTCAGAGAAGACAGCTGTCTATACCCTCACCAGTCAGCACTTACACTGCAGTGCACACTACACTACACACGACACTACACACTACAGTGTTCAACACCTGTTATAGATGTGTAAACGCATGAATAAATCATTTACAACACTTTTTGCATCCCCTAATCTAAAGTGTAAAATATTCATTACTTGTAAATGTGTTACACTTACCTGTTACAAATGATACTTACCTGTTACAAATGATCTGTATGTGTATTCAAGCCATTTACAACACTTTCTGAACCCTCTAATTACTACATACATACAGAAAAAATAACATTATTTATTAAACATGTATGAAACGCATATTCATGTTCTGTAAATGATTAGTTCATCATTAACTAACCACTTATAAATGACTTACATCTGAACGTTATTATACAGTGTTACTGAAACTTGAGTGTTTATGATTGTGATCAATCACGCTTAATCAGAAAAAAAGTGTATTTAATCGAGTTAATTTTTTGGATCGATTGACTGCACAATTAATACGTTTAATCAACCTAATATCATTACTTTTGCTTTGCATTAAAGTTATGTTACAGTTTGCGCTGCATGCTGAGGTGAAGGAGTACCTGGAGCGTGGAGTTTACCAAGGGAACGCCGACACCGGACGGAAGAGAATTGTCAGGCGTTCTGCTAAGAAGTTCATTGTGCAGGGGAAGTAGAAAAATATCATTGCCTTTTAATGTGTTATGTATTATGTAATTTACAGTATCCGCTACGTTTGCTTATGATAAAACAACTAATTTTACGTAATATTTTCTTCAATAAATAACATGATTTACTGTGTGTTGCGTTCCCTCACATTACCTCTTTATGTCTCTAACACAGGTGGACATCTTTATTACAAGACTGCAGACGGATCAAACCGTCTAGTTGTCATGGATGAGCAACAGAAGGAACGAGTCCTTCGGGACTGTCATGACAGCCCAGCTACAGGTGGGCATCAGGGGATAACAAGGACATTTAATAAGATTGCAAGCGCATACTACTGGCAAGGCATCTTTCCGGACGTCATGAAGTGGGTAAGATAATTGTAGACTCAAATTCTTGACCCACGAGATGGTTTCATACAGCCCCTCAAGTGTAAATAATTAACTCATTGGTACGTTATGTTGAGGCCACGACATATTATATTGAGGCCACAAGATCATATTATAATAAATACTTAATGGTGTTAAGTCGTGTCCTCAAAATCCTATGTTGAGTTTGAGACCCCTGATGTAGTTGTACAAAGTAATGTGTTTCTGTTGTTTGTAATGTTACAAACACCTACAAATTTTTTTTTAGATTGCCCAATGTCCACAGTGTCAGCGCACTGATACTATTAAAACAGTGGCCCCAGTGTTGCACCCTATCAAGGTCACTAAAGCCTGGACTGTAATAGGAATGGATTTGATGGGACCATTTCCAACCAGTCCTCAGGGGAACATTTATGTCCTCACAATGACTGACCTCTTCACCAAATGGGTTTTCGCCAAATCCCTGAAGTGTAAGACCGCAGTTGAGGTGGCTACAGGGGTCTTACAAGCATTTAATGCATATGGACTGGTTGAAAGAATAATCACAGACCAGGGGAGGGAGTTTGTGAACCAGGTTATTATTATTTAGTTAAGAAGATTTTATTATAAAATTTTTGGGCTATATGTTATAAGAATCTACCATGTCTTTGATACCTTTTTGATAACAGCTAAATGCGGACATATTTAAGGAATTGGGTGTGAAGCAGTGTGTCACGTCAGCTTACCACCCTCAGTCAAATGGACAGGATGAGAGGACAAATCAGACTATAAAGAGGTCATTGTCAAAGTACTGCAATGACATGCAGAATGACTGGGACGAAAAACTGGAGGATGTGGTGCATGCCATCAACACCTCAAAGCAGGTGATTGGAACTGCTTTAAAAAGAAATGATTAAATGCAATTGATTATGTAAAATGTAATTTGTTGAAACACTTTTTTTAGGGCTCTACAAAGTATACACCATTCTTTTTGATGTTTCACCGGCACCCAATCACGCCAGAGCTTCTAAACACAAAGGTAGTATCTGAGACAGATTGCTTTGTAGGAGAGGATCCGAATATTGTAATGCCCACAAAGATAGTAGAGGTGACAGCAGTACAGGCAAAGGTAATTGTCTGTAGTATGAACTATAATTAAGCAATAATTCACATTATTTAAGGTATTATATTAAATCTGTTTATTATGCATTATTTTCATAAGGTGCGGGGTCACATTGAAAAAGCACAGGGGAAGCAAAAGGCGGAGTACGAGTCCCGGAAAAGAAAAAATGTGAAATCATTTCACATCCACGAAGGAGAGGAGGTACTCAAAGCAAACAAAAGAAAAGAGGGACGCAAAGGTGGACGTTTAGAGGGGAACTGGACAGGCCCTTTTGTGGTCGAAGACATTACCGAAAAAGGGGTTGCTACACTTGCAGACAAATCCGGCAACATTCTCCGCCAGAAAACCAATGTGTCCCAACTCAAACCATTCCTGCGGCGTGACATTAACCTGAATGGTGAGAAAGGCAGTACATTACAGTAGATGGGCCACTTTTTGAAGTAAATGTTTATGGCAAATGTAAAATATTACATATACAACCTTTTTCAGTGAATATTCATGATGACCATGATTCTTACTGCCTGAAGACAGACATGGCAGGAGGTGATGCATCACGCACAGGTATGCTTTATTTGATTTGCTTTTAAAAAAGTACAATTAGTAACTTTAACAAAGATTTGTGACTGATCCAAATGTGTTTACAGAAATTGAAAAAAAAAATCAGTTTTCAGTGGATCGCTTTCACATCTTGGAGCTAGAAGAGGTAAGATGTCAAATAAATGGAAGTCTGTTATATATTATATAATATTATATATGTAAGACAATTACAAAGCATTTTTTTTTTTCTAGGAAATGTATATGCGCATTTTGAGTGAGGAAACCGACAGAAAGCGGCCACTCATTCAGTTTCCGAGATGCCAGGCCACAGTTGAAGATTTCGAGACACTGTGTCCACAGAAAAAAAGTTTCCCATGGCTGAATGACGACGTTAGAATTTTAATTTGATAACATTTTTGAGACATATTTGTAATAGCTCTAATTAGTCCCGGTTTCCAGAAAACGTCCAAACAAAAAGCGTCAAAAGGGCCAAATTTCATCCCAAAATTTCACTGTATGCGAGTCTCTATTTGCCCCAATGGAATAAATGCTTTGTGGGATCTCCATATCTCAGCTCTGGAAGGCTCTAGAGCCTCCAATCATGCATTCATGTCTATGTCTCAGCACCCTCTAACAGAATCCAAGATTTCAAGAATATCCAAGAAACTTTATTTTTCGACCCAAAATATCTGTAAGGGGTGTAGTTTTTTTGGGTTGAAAAATAAAGTTTCTCGGATATTCTCGAAACCGTGGATTCTGTTAGAGGGTAATGAGACATAGACATGAATGCATGATTGGAGAAATTTTGGGACTCAGGCAAGACCTCCATATGCGTCCAATGGCAGCTTATTTGTATGGGCGTTTGTACACGAACCTCCTATTTGTACTTCTTATATTATTCAACAACATTTCATTGAAATCTACTATTTCTTTTAGATTCTTGACACAAGGATTGCACAGCTCTGTAAAGCACATGGTGGAACTGCTTTACAGGTGCACACGTTCGTGCTCTGGTGGCGATCCTTCAATATCAAGAAACATGTGGATGACAGTCACATTTCTTGTCTGAAGGTAAATGAAAATCTATTAAATTAGAAATTTCAAGGGCAGGGGACACATTTACTTACTTACTTACTTAAAAATATTTTAAAGGACCTTGATGAGAATGACACAGTCCTTATTCCAAGAATTGTTGGTGGACAGAGCCCCGAAAAGGGAAACCACTTCATTTTGTGGGTATGTGTGTTTTTTAAAAAATAAATTTTTACTCAACAGTTGTTACTCTGGTTACAGCAGTTTCTGTTTATGTTGTAAAGGTCTTGGATGGTTTGCTGAATCGTATTCGAGTTTACGACCCCACTGGCAACTACAAGTCAATTTCTGCGATGGACCTGACTATACTATGGTATTATGTGCTTTATAAATGTCAAAATTGTTATCTTTATTTACTAATGTACATTTATTAATTATTTTTTTCTTTTGCACAAAAGCAATGCCTTCCGAAAAACTTGGGACTTGGGAAAATGGACTGTTGAGTACCCAGAACAGTGGAGGCTGGCTGACTCTAACAACTGTGGGGTTTTGGTTTGTACAGTAAGTTAAATAAATGCTTTTATTTATTTATTTTATTTTATTTTTATCTACATTACTTTAACAACTGTGTTTATTGCATTAGATGGCAGAAATGGAGGTGAGGGACAAATGGACCTCTATGAAAAACGAGGTGATACAGGGAGACGATCTGTGGCATCTGAGAAGATATCACGCAGCATCAATGGCAGCATATGCTGTTCAGCATATGACGTATAAAAGGTATGTGTAAAATGTGTGTCCTCATTCATACAAATCAACTTAAAAGTTTAATAAATCAAGTAGATCGATGATTTTGAAAATATAGGACAGTCGAGGAGGTGGAAAAAAAAAGGAATTTGTTCTCTTGTCAGTGATACTGAAATTCAGGTACATATAAGACTTTACAAAATTTAAAATGGCTAGATATTGTTTGCTATACTAAATATTTTTTTCAGGAGTTGTTTCAAGGAATTGTGAAAGGCTCACTGAAACCCACGTGGAACAAATGGTGGCAAATGAAGACTGGGAACATGGCAAAACCTAAGAGCTTTCATCCAGCCTTGTCAGCACATGTTGAGGAACTTCTAGGACACATCGACAACATTGTGTTTGAGCAAAAGAAGGACAAAAAGCTTGAACATATCGACCTTGTAATGTGTGAACTGATTCCTGAGGTAAGCATTGATGAGAAACTGATGGCTGATTTTTATATGTTTTGGTGAACTAACTCATTAAGGAAATTTTTTTTTTTTTAATCTTTTGTTGTACAGATCAGCCTTATAATACTGAGACGAACGGAAGGTTTCAGTCACTTTTGGGCTGATTTATCTTATCTTGTGGAGTGTGTCATTAAAATAGCCTTTTAATGTCACAACATCCCTGGTTCAACGAGCTAACTACGTTCTGCTGCTGCGTTGCACCTTTGGGCTTGCATATCAAAGCAAAAACAGTGAGTGGTGTTCCACAGCACTAAAGACTGCAAGTGTTCAGTTGCACGTGACGTGTTGTTTGTGTGTTTTTGCAGAGTTCCCTCAAGTCAGTCCATCCATGACACATCAGGTTCAACGGGCTAGCTGCGTCTGCTGCTGCGTTGCACCTTTGGGCTTGCATATCAAAGTAAAAACAGTGAGTGATGTTCCACAGCACTAAAGAAAGACTTTGCAAGTGTACAGTTGCACATGACGTGTTGCAGCATGTTTGTGTGTTTTTGCAGAGTTCCCTCAAGCCAGTCCAGCCATGACACCAGGTTCAACGAGCTAACTACGTTCTGCTGCGTTGCACCTTTGGGCTTGCATATCAAAGTAAAAACAGTGAGTGATGTTCCACAGCACTAAAGAAAGACTTTGCAAGTGTACAGTTGCACATGACGTGTTGCAGCATGTTTGTGTGTTTTTGCAGAGTTCCCTCAAGCCAGTCCAGCCATGACACCAGGTTCAACGAGCTAACTACGTTCTGCTGCGTTGCACCTTTGGGCTTGCATATCAAAGCAAAAACAGTGAGTGGTGTTCCACAGCACTAAAGACTGCAAGTGTTCAGTTGCACGTGACGTGTTGTTTGTGTGTTTTTGCAGAGTTCCCTCAAGTCAGTCCAGCCATGACACCTCAGGTTCAACGGGCTAGCTGCGTCTGCTGCTGCGTTGCACCTTTGGGCTTGCATATCAAAGTAAAAACAGTGAGTGATGTTCCACAGCACTAAAGAAAGACTTTGCAAGTGTTCAGTTGCACGTGACGTGTTGTTTGTGTGTTTTTGCAGAGTTCCCTCAAGTCAGTCCATCCATGACACATCAGGTTCAACGGGCTAGCTGCGTCTGCTGCTGCGTTGCACCTTTGGGCTTGCATATCAAAGCAAAAACAGTGAGTGGTGTTCCACAGCACTAAAGACTGCAAGTGTTCAGTTGCACGTGACGTGTTGTTTGTGTGTTTTTGCAGAGTTCCCTCAAGTCAGTCCATCCATGACACCTCAGGTTCAACGGGCTAGCTGCGTCTGCTGCTGCGTTGCACCTTTGGGCTTGCATATCAAAGCAAAAACAGTGAGTGGTGTTCCACAGCACTAAAGACTGCAAGTGTTCAGTTGCACGTGACGTGTTGTTTGTGTGTTTTTGCAGAGTTCCCTCAAGTCAGTCCAGCCATGACACCTCAGGTTCAACGGGCTAGCTGCGTCTGCTGCTGCGTTGCACCTTTGGGCTTGCATATCAAAGCAAAAACAGTGAGTGGTGTTCCACAGCACTAAAGACTGCAAGTGTTCAGTTGCACGTGACGTGTTGTTTGTGTGTTTTTGCAGAGTTCCCTCAAGTCAGTCCAGCCATGACACCTCAGGTTCAACGGGCTAGCTGCGTCTGCTGCTGCGTTGCACCTTTGGGCTTGCATATCAAAGTAAAAACAGTGAGTGATGTTCCACAGCACTAAAGAAAGACTTTGCAAGTGTTCAGTTGCACGTGACGTGTTGTTTGTGTGTTTTTGCAGAGTTCCCTCAAGTCAGTCCATCCATGACACATCAGGTTCAACGGGCTAGCTGCGTCTGCTGCTGCGTTGCACCTTTGGGCTTGCATATCAAAGCAAAAACAGTGAGTGGTGTTCCACAGCACTAAAGACTGCAAGTGTTCAGTTGCACGTGACGTGTTGTTTGTGTGTTTTTGCAGAGTTCCCTCAAGCCAGTCCATCCATGACACCTCAGGTTCAACGGGCTAGCTGCGTCTGCTGCTGCGTTGCACCTTTGGGCTTGCATATCAAAGCAAAAACAGTGAGTGGTGTTCCACAGCACTAAAGACTGCAAGTGTTCAGTTGCACGTGACGTGTTGTTTGTGTGTTTTTGCAGAGTTCCCTCAAGTCAGTCCAGCCATGACACCTCAGGTTCAACGGGCTAGCTGCGTCTGCTGCTGCGTTGCACCTTTGGGCTTGCATATCAAAGCAAAAACAGTGAGTGGTGTTTCACAGCACTAAAGACTGCAAGTGTTCAGTTGCACGTGACGTGTTGTTTGTGTGTTTTTGCAGAGTTCCTTCAAACTACAGCTAGTCCAAAACGCAGCAGCTCGAGTTCTTACCAGAACCAGGAAGTATGACCATATTAGCCCGGTTCTGTCAACACTGCACTGCACAAATTTTAAAATATTGCTGATTACTTACAAAGCACTAAATGGTTTAGCTCCCCAGTACTTGAGCAAACTCTTAACGCATTATAGTCCTTCACGTCTATTGCGATCTCAAAATTTCCGGCCAGTTGATAATTCCTAGAATATCAAAATCGACTGCTGGCGGTAGATCCTTCTCCTATTTAGCACCAAAACTCTGGAACAGTCTTCCTACCCCAGCCGGAACCGGGAACACTTCCCATAAATCCTGATGTTCTCGTTCCATCATAAGAAGAATGGCGTCTACGTTAATATTAGTCTCTCTGCTTATACCGAGGTTTACCGCAGTCCGCCGGATCCAGGCCGTATCCAGATCAGATGAAGGACCTACGCCTGGACGTGACGACAACGCAGTGCTGAATTGTCAACCAGTCTCTCCGTTTCTGAAGTGAGGTGGACTCCGGCCGTATCCAGACTAGATGGTGGACCTGCACGTGGACCCAACCATGACGCATCCCTGAAGTGCCGACCTCATCGACACAACCAATCTGACCTCTGACCTGTAATGCTGCCTGGATCATAATCATACACTGTTCGCTCGTTGGCCAGAGGAGAACTGAGCGACTGAGCCTGGGTTCTCCCAAGGTTTTTTTCTCCATTCTGTCACTGATTGAGTTTTGGTTCCTTGCCACTGTTGCCTTGGCTTTGGCTTGCTTATTTGGGGACATTTAATATTCAACAATATTATTGATCTGTCTAATTTGGGTGGACAATGATGCAATTTTCTTCTAGAAACAAACTTTGTTGTATTATTTTCATGTTATCAATGTGAAGCTGCTTTGATACAATCTGTATTGTAAAAAGCGCTATATAAATAAAGGTGACTTGCCTAGACAACATGAATTTACTTCAAACTAAAGATTTGACTTTTCATACAGCAAAATACACTGCATCTATTTGTCTCATTAGCTCTCAAAAAACTTTAACCTTACAGTTCATTAAATATTTTAACACAGCTAACTCAACATTAATGGTTTTTAAATCTTCACAATCTATAGCCAGAGGACTATCACAAAAGTGTTTAGGAAAGTAAAGACATACTAGAGTATGTTTGTTTAAAGCTGCTTTGTATTGTTGTGTATTTTAAAAAGCTCTATAAATGTCCTAAAACGATGTGCATTTTGCTTGTAGTTTTGTGTTAATAAAAATGTAATATATTACATCTCATAATTCAGTTTCAGAATTCATTATGTATTGTATTGTGTAATTTAATAAAATTTTTATATAAGTTTTGATTCTCTAATTTAATTACATTAAATGTTATTGTGTTGTATGATGTTCTGTATTAAGAATTATTATGACATAAATCATATGCATTAGTACACAAATTACATGCTTGTAATAAAAAAAAACATATTATGCCCTATTTCTTTAAAACAAATAATTTCGTCACAAAACATACTTTAACATGTTATTTCTTTAAAATAAAGATTATTATATGAATTAAGGTGTTTGATTAATTACATTAAGATTGTGATTCCATAATTACATTATAGTGTTCTTTAGTCAAGGCTAGACAACCAATTAATATTTATGCCCACAAAACATAGCTAGCATTCTGTAATTTATTTAAATGTAATAGCAAAAATAGTAATATACACAAATAAATATTATTTTATGGCTCTTTTAATAAATAAAAGTGTACTTGTAACATATTGCGCTGATTATTGAGGATAAAAAATAATTACATAATTATAATTGCATTACGAATGGCTGTGAATACGGTAAGGCAGTATCAGTGCAGTTTAAGCTCATAGCACGATCATCGGATAACGTTAGCTGTATGCTATGCTATTATCTAAGCTAACTAAAAAACACACGAACAACGAGAAATGTTTAATTTCACAATCTATAGCTTCGGTTAAATACTAGTATATGAAACGTATCATTTAAAATACATTAAATACATTAATGACTCGTTAAAACGTAGTACAAACGTCTTCTATAATAAAATAATTTTGTATGATTTATAACCAGGCACTAAAGCGATTACCCATAAAACGTGCTTTGAACCAATCGGATTGCTTGGGTCCTCAGGGTTACCGAATACTATAGGGTTACCGAATACTATACCACACCGGCTTTCTCCGCATGGGCCGGCAGGAGACCATGTGACCGCTGGACGTGCCTTCAACCAATCACGATGCACAACAGGGACACTGCCTCCTTGACGTCATCCAAAATGCATGTTGGCCTGTTGAATGCTCGTTCAATCGCGAATAAATCGCATTCATTAAACGATCTTTTCACAAGAGAAGGCCTGGATATTATGTGTTTGTCAGAGACATGGCAGAGAGAGGAAGAGCTTATTCATTTAAATGAGCTCTGTCCAGCTGGTTGCTCTGCTGTTGGGAGGCCCCGCCCATGTCGTCGCGGTGGTGGACTGGCTATTGTGTACAAGGACATCCATAAATGCAATGAAATCTTGCCCCAAAAATTCTCTTCTTTTGAATTGCAGATGGTCAAAGTGGGTTTCTCATCCTCTTTCTACTGCATTTTGGTTTACCGTCCTCCTGGCCCTGCTGCTGTCTTTCTTAAGGATTTTAGTGACTTTTTGTCCTCTATAATTAAGTTGGAATCTGTCTTGATCCTTGGGGACTTTAACCTTCATGTTGATGACAGCTCATCTTGCCCCGCAATGGAATTTTTAACATTGACTGAAACTTTTAATTTTAAGCAGCATGTATCTGAGCCTACTCACCAAAAAGGCCATATTTTAGACTTAGTTTTTACATTTGGCCTAGATATATTAAACGTATCTGTAAATGATGTGTATATGAGTGATCATAGTATTGTTCTGTTTGATCTTTACTTCAGTTCTGACCCAAAGCCTTCAGCAGTTAGGTCTCAGAGACGTGTCATCACTGCAAATACTGCAGATACATTTTCTGATTTGTTTGATCCTGCTCTAGTTATGGACTGCCTTGATGTGGATGATTTTGTTCACTGTTTAAACAATCACTGTGTAAAAATTCTGGATCAGGTGGCCCCTGTTAAATCAAACTTGTCTGCTCAGAAAAAAACGTGGCCTTGGATTAATGAAGAGATTTTCAATCTTAAGAGACTGTGTCGAAAGACTGAACGCCTGTGGAAATCCACTAGCCTTGAGGTGCACAGGCTTTATCTCAGGGATCTTGTGTTGTCCTATAATGTGACGGTTGAAAAAGCCAGATCTGACTATATCCGCCAACTAGTAACATTAAATAAAAAAAATCCAAAAGTGCTGTTTGACACGATAAATACACTTGTTTGTCCTGCTGTCCCAGTTATCCCGGTTTTTTGTGAAGCTGACAGCAATGCCTTTTTGGGATTTTTCACCAACAAGATAAAAATGATTAAAGATAAAATCCCGTCCCATTCGCGGGGTTCCGCTGCTGTCTTTGAACCAGTCTCCAGCATTTGGTCCACTTTTAGGACTGTGACGATTGCTGATATTTCTAAATTGGTGACCAGGATGAAGCCATCTTCCTGTTCATCGGACGTCATTCCGTTTAGGCTATTCCAAAAAGTGTTTGAGGAAATTGGCCCTTGTGTAACCAAAATGGTTAACCTCTCGCTGTCTACTGGTGTTTTTCCAGATGCTTTCAAGCATGCTGTAGTGGAGCCACTACTAAAAAAGGCAGGTTTGGACCCGTCGGATTTTAATAGTTTTAGGCCTATTTCTAAGCTCCCGCTTCTATCCAAGATCATTGAGAAGGTAGTCTGCGAACAGTTGACATTTTTCCTGGACAAAAGTAACATCCATGAGCCATTTCAGTCCGGTTTTCGTAAACAACACTCTACCGAAACGGCTTTACTGAAAGTGTCAAATGACATTATGATGTCTGCTGATTCTGGAAAACACACTGTTTTAGTTCTTTTGGATCTGTCCTCAGCCTTTGACACCGTCGACCACCAGGTTTTGCTGAAAAGATTGAGGGATCAAGTAGGGCTGTCAGGGTCAGTTCTACAGTGGTTCTCCTCATATTTATCTGGGCGTAGCTTCAGTGTTACAGCTAACCAAATAAGGTCTGAGTCTGCGGATTTGCTTTGTGGAGTGCCTCAAGGCTCTGTTCTGGGCCCTGTTTTATTTTTGTTGTATTTGATTCCTTTGGGAAAGATCATACAAAGGTTCAGTGATGTTTCTTTTCACCTATTTGCTGATGATATCCAACTTTACTGCTGCTTTAAGCCATCAGAAATCTGTAAGTTAAACTCCTTGCTCCTTTGTCTTGTGGAAATTAAAAAATGGCTAAGTGATAACTCTCTACAGCTAAATGCAGACAAAACAGAAACAATGGTTATTGCCCCTGAGGATGCAATCCCTGGGATTAAACAATACTTGGGTGATTTAGGCCAGTCTGCTAAGTCAAGTCTTAGAAATTTGGGAGTTATCCTGGACAAAGATATGTCATTAGTGCAGCACTGCAAGCAGCTGACGAGAAACTGCTTCTTTCAATTAAGGAAAATCTCAAAACTTAGAAATATGGTTTCACAAAATGATTTGGAGATTATCATTCATGCCTTTGTGTCTTCGCGTTTAGACTATTGTAATAGTTTATTTTCATGCCTAAACCAGAAGGAGCTCTCTCGACTGCAATTAGTACAAAACTCTGCAGCCAGAATTCTGACACGTACTAATAGGAGGTCTCATATATCCCCTATCCTAAAAGAACTTCATTGGCTACCAGTGTCTTATAGGATACATTTTAAAATTTTGGTTTTAGTTTTCAGAGCTTTGCATGGTCAGGCACCCTCTTATATTAGTGACCTGATTCAGCGCTATACCCCTGTGCGTGCTCTGAGGTCTGTGGATCAGAATCTGCTGACGGTTCCACGCACTCGCTATCGTACAAGAGGTGATCGATCTTTTCAGGCTGTTGCTTCTAGGTTGTGGAATGACCTCCCACCTTCTATGCGCTCTATTGACTATGTTGATGCCTTTAAATGCAGACTAAAGACTCATCTATTTGTTCAGGCTTTTAATTAGCTGCTTGTGGGTTGATATGATCATGTTCTGTCTCTGCTTTTATTGTGTGTATTTTATGATATAAATGTTTTGTTGTGAAGCACTTTGTGGCCTTATACCTGTGAAAGGTGCTATATAAATAAAACTTACTTACTTACTTACTTACTTGATCCAGTTTCCCCCATTTTTACTAATAACTACTTTGTGTTAATTCAGAGGACAGTAAGGCAAACTATTAAGCATGAACTCGAACAGGATCAATTAACATTTTCAAAGCATTTTGGAACTCTTCTTGGTGGAAATTGACAGCACGTTCAAAAAGAGATGAAATGTCAGGATACTGCATAGAAAACGTATGGAGTTCAATTGCCTTTGCAATATTTTGCATTTATATATTTTTGTATATATTTTATAGTTTTCAGATGATTTGATATAATTTAATTGATTAGTTTGTTAAATACACATACTTTATCTGTTTGATTATTGTATTATATGTAATACAATATCTCTTCAGTTTAAACCATAAACGCATGCTCTCCATTCAAGTGGACATCTGAAAATCTCTTAGAAAAATTTGTAAAATGAAAAATAAAAAATAAAATCTTGTTTTCCATGCCCTAAGAGCAATAAAAACACATAGGAAAAAAATCCTGACTGAGGTTATCATAATTCATGCATGAAATGGTTAAACACTTTTTTTATTTATGTTTTTGTTAACAGAAGTTCTCTTGCGCCTTTAATTGCCTCCGCTATCGTCCTGTCAATGAATAATCTGTCTCATTCTCACGGGTCGCGGCTATGATTACAGTTTCAGTAAAAATGTATTTCACCATCATCGGTACCCACCCTCAGCCGATTGGCATTACAGTATTTGCAATCACCATCCCGTGGCAAAACGGAGCGTCTAAAAGAAAAGTTCTGACTGCTGACTGAACATTCGTCAGTGAGCCTCTCCCGCTCGGCGCTGTCAAGCGCAGCTGCACCACACACAGCTAAATAAAACAGGCTGGTGGCAGACTAATAATTAATATTTCTGATGTAAAGATTTCTGTGAAACGTGTAAAGTTGCACAGAAGAAAGCCCAATAGGACCTGACCTGCCCTGTACAGTTTAAGAATCTGTAGCCATAGTAGAGGACTATTATTTTGTTGAACAGACCTGAGCGACAACTGATGACGTCACATGCTCAGATTTGCTTGACCAATCGGCGGAAGGGGGCGTGTCAGGCCGCCCAGATGTGGAAAACGAATTTTGAAGTCATTTATTCGTTTTTTTGCCTGTGAACCAAAAAACGAAAAATCAAGCCGAAATCTCGTTTTTTCGTTTTTTTTTGAAAAAACGAAAAAACTAATAAAGTTTTCTCATTTCTGATTATTAAATTTCAAATTGAACAAAGAACTGCTACTCTCTTTTCTGTCTTTCTTTTCATGTGAACTGAGTAGGCTACACATGTTTATATTCATAAATATAAACTTTATTTCTATTAAATTTTCTAAATTATTTATAGCATGCTGCATACATGTGTCACACGTGTAACACGCCTGTCTGCCTTTTGATGTAAATAAAAGACAAGAGTGCTAACCTAAATGTTACAGACATATTATCATTGTACCGTTCACCCTATTATTGATTTTTATTTCCACTTCCCTTTTATTCAAAGAGACGGAACTATTTGCACTGTATTTATCAATGGGAAATACATGATGCTAAAATAATCTGTCATATAGCCTACTTTGGCTCACATTATTGGGGTCGCTTGCAAGTCGCAGCAGCACGAACGTGAACCAGCAACATATTTCTGCTTCAAATATTGTGCGTAGTTAACAGTGAGTGGTGATTTCAGACATTATTTTATTAAAGTGCATTTGTCAGTGCCGCACTCGTACTGACTCTCTGCCTGACATAAAGAAAAGCTAGTAGCTTACTGAAGGCGGAGCGTTTTGGCCAATCAGATGAAAGGGGCGTTTCAGCGCCGCCCACGTGTGCAAATGAAATATCGCACCCATAATCCGATTTTTAAACTACAAACGAAAAATGAAAAATCGAGCCAAAATCTAATTTTTCGTTTTTTAAACTTAACTAAAAAACGAATAAACGAGCTGGTTTTCATTTCTCGTTATTCCATTCCAAACAGGAAATGAAATGACCAAAAAGTACACGGACCACCCTTGTATGTTGTTGCTGTTTCTATTTTAATTTTCTTGTTTCAATAATGTTTAATATAATTTTATGTAAAATTATGTTTGTTATGACATTTATCAATAGTGATGTGTATTTGATGGAACTTTTATCTAAAGATATTAAAATTTAAAAAAGTACAGCTCCTCCTCATTTTCAGGAATGAGTTTGTACCAAGAAAAATACAGATTTAAAAATACACATAAAAACCCACTGAGCACAGACACGTCCAAACGACGTCATTACAACGTCTTTGTCGAACGTTCAGAAGACGTCCACTGAGTAGCCAGAATGAAAGTTTTTATGACGTCTTTTTTAGACGTCTTTTTGACGTTCAATGTTGACGTCCAAGTGACATAAAAAGTCAACGTTCAAAAGACGTCCAATGAAGAGTCAGCTTGAACGTCTTTTTTAGACGTCTTTTTGACGTTCACTGTTGACGTCCAACTGACATAAAAAGTGAACGTTCAGAAGACGTCCACTGAGGAGCCAGAATGAAAGTTTTTATGACGTCTTTTTTAGACGTCTTTTTGACGTTCAATGTTGACGTCCAACTGACATAAAAAGTGAACGTTCAGAAGACGTCCGCTGAGGAGCCAGAATGAAAGTTTTTATGACGTCTTTTTTAGACGTCTTTTTGACGTTCAATGTTGACGTCCAAGTGACATAAAAGGTGAACGTTCAAAAGACGTCCAATGAAGAGTCAGCTTGAACGTCTTTTTTTAGACGTCTTTTTGACGTTCACTGTTGACGTCCAACTGACATAAAAAGTGAACGTTCAGAAGACGTCCGCTGAAGAGCCAGAATGAAAGTTTTTATGACGTCTTTTTTTAGACGTCTTTTTGACGTTCACTGTTGACGTCCAACTGACATAAAAAGTGAACGTTCAGAAGACGTCCGCTGAAGAGCCAGAATGAAAGTTTTTGACGTCTTTTTTAAACGTCTTTTTAGCGTTCACTATTGACGTATAGTGAACGTTCATTAGACATCTCTTTTAAATGTTGATTTTTGATGTCCAAGTAACATCTTTACAATATTGTAAATGAAAGTTTTCACAACGTCATTTCAACGTCACTTACAGACGTCTAAAGAACATTCATACAAAATTTTAAGATGCACAAACGAAATTAGCTTTACTATTAGCTTTATTAAACCATGTTTTGGTCATCAAACAGGCTTTTGTTCCAAGGTTGGATGACAACATGGTATTCAATAAAACTCATTCTAGTCATAGTAAAAGCAGTGTGCAGAACTACTGCTTTAAAATTGTAAATAATAAATTAATACCTATCCCTTTTATGCACCTGTCTAAAACATGCAAATACTTTTTAGTAGCCTTATATTTTTGCAATTGGAAATAAGTGACATCTGATTATTGATTAAAAAAAAAGCAAAAATAGTTTGAAATGACAATTTTTTTCCATCTTTAATGAGGTTTTCAGCAAATTATGAACAGGCTGATAAATAAAACAACTCTAATGGTTACACTGAACTGCCAAGTGAACAAAAAACAAATTACTCCAGACCAAGATTGGGGGTGGGTGGTTGGAAAGGGGGAGAGAGACATAAAGTCCCCTAAACTAGAAATAAACACACGCGCCTTACAGTACTCATGTAAAATTCCTCATTATTTCCACCCCTGTATGCCCTCCACGGCACGTTTAAGATGTTCTGCTGCATGATGCTTGATTGTAGCCTCTGTAGCTTCTTTATCCCATTTTATGACTGCAGCTGCAAGAGTTGAACAAAAACAAAAAATCCATAAGTAACATTGCAAGTTAACATACAATATTTTTATACCGGCTCATTGTTTACAAGCGTGGAGGAGGATTGTTCAAATTTATTGTATGTTGAATGACATATTTATGGATTTTTGTCAGTTTATTTAAAATGGTTTGTATTAGTCTTCGCAAGTTCACTTTGTAAACAACGGGGCGGTACTTCTGCCTACGTCCAGCATGAAACTGCATTGATTTGGACTTCAACAATTTGGTTACCGTTGAAGTCCATTGTGTGGAGAACAATCCTGGAATGTTTTCCTCAAAAACTTAATTTCTTTTCCTCTGAAGAAAGAAAGACATGAATAACTTGGATGGCATTGGGGTGAGTAAATTATCAGGAAATTTTCATTTTGAGGTGAACTAATCCTTGAAGTGGCAATACTACAGTGACCAATGGTGACTGGTGTGGTATATGGCAGCAAACAAATGACTGAAAATGGGTTCTGTAAACTCGCGTCGCTGTATGTTAGGAAGGTGTAAGACTGCAATAGACAGTGGCCTTGGGTGACAAGATATTTAAGATAGCAATCATGAATTGAGAGAGACTGCATATAATAAAATTTCTCAAGCACAGCCCAAATGTAATGCTTTTGGATACTATAACTTCCATTTTAGCAAATACTAGATTACTTGTAGATGAGTTTAGAAAGAGGTAATCCAGTGAAGTATCCAGCTCCAGCGTTATCAGTTCTGCTGTCAGTACTGGAGAAATTGAGAAAATGCACTTACTATTTATTAATGAAATATAGATGTTATCTTGCAAATTCCATCTTTGCCAGCCGTTTCTATACGAGATAATATTAAATCATCTGTCTATGATGCATTTTTGATATTTGCAATGCAGAAGAGAGTTGTTGTAAAATGCAGTCTCTACTGTTGCATTGCGGTTACTTGTTTGATAATAAAAAAGAGCTATTTAAGTAAGGGATAATGTAAAGCAAGGCGGATGTTATAGCGAATACAACCCCGCAGGCTGATGCGGAGGGGTCTTGAATCTGCCTGAAGTGGTTGTATTCGCTATAACAACCGCCTCGCTCTACATTATCCCGCTTATTACATGGCTACCCACCAAATAAATTAATAATTTGACATAAAAAATTGATTTAAAAAGGAGTTTATTCATTTAAAAAGGATTGTATTGCTTCTGCTAAAGAAAATACTCCGTTACGTCTCTACGGTTAGAATCCTGCGTCTATAGCAAACCTGTTTTTCATGGCAACGGTGTGTTATACTTAGCAGATGTGTTATCAAGAAATAACACACCGCTTTCTACATTAGAGTTCAACCAAGCCATGTAATAATGGACAATAATTTCGAGCAAGGGACGCTGTTTCCAACTTCAAGGTGGCTTATGTGTGTGCGCACCGAAACCGACCGCAACTAGACAAGGAAATTATATTTTAGGCTTTGTGTGCGCATTTAACCATCAAATACACAACAAAATATGTCAAAATGACCGGATTGGAGAGTATTCACTTAAACAGTTCATATCTTAAATTGGTGTAAATAGTTTGGAGAAAAGGGGAGATTGGTATTATTTGATCTGCATTCAGTCTAATAAACCTTCTGATGATGGCATCATTAATGTGAATCAAACAAAAGGCAAAGAGAAAATACTCACAGCCCTTGAATGATTAACTTTGTCTTGATGAATTGTCTTAATGCTTACCCTCACTTTTGTCTATCTGAGTGCTTTTAATTTATTAAAATAGAACAATGTAAAAAAAAAAGTAAAAAAAAAAGAAATTAGTTCATTGTGTTTTTAAACTTTATGCATGTAGCATGTGCTTTTCAATTTGCAATTTTTTTAAAAGTTTGTTCAGTAGGTTACCAGTTTAAAAAGTACAATTGGGTATCATTTTATTATAATAATACTAACATAATTTGTGTACCTTTACCTTTCAAAAGTTTTAGTCGTCTCCAGAGGCAGTTTCTGCTTCTTCACCTTCCCCTTCATATTGAATTTTGCCATCAGCCGGTTGGTAAAGAGCCTGAAGAAACAAATTCACCATTTAGAAATTACATGTGTGTGGTAATCTACAGGAACTGTAGCATGGGTGAGAGTGCCAAGAGTGAATTAAAGAAATGGGGGCATGGGACACTGTTGTTTTCTGGAATCGATTAAACAAACCTCTTAGAAGTGACCATTTGCTCTGAGAAAGACCTCCCAGAGTATCTTGAGATTGGCCTTTGAACATTTTCAGAATCTGAAAGACAAAATTTGTCAAATATTACTTTATTGTTCGTAATAGTGGATATAGCTCTTGTAGCAAGTTGTGTGCCCATATAACTCGAGCAACCCCAGTGCAGAGCTCCTGCCTCTGTTGTACTGAGCGGACAGTGTAAAGATATCTAGGCTATATACTTCTGGCAAGGGCTGCACGATTTGGGGAAAATGTCATTGTCATTGGAATTATTGAGGTCAATATTGTGATTGAGATATGCAATCACGATATAATAAACAAATGGTTTCATGAGTCAACTTGCTTGGTTCTCAAGGAAAATGCACACACAGATTATTGATGATAATGCTGAAATGTGTATTTCTCGACTCAAACTAGCAACAACAACTTAATTATTGATAATACCTATAATGATCAATAAGCCATTGATGACTGGATAAAAACTCTTAAAACTTAATTGTAGCTAAGAAGACACACCTAAGAAGACTGCTGACAAGAAATGTATACACACACACAGACACAGTATATTGCTTTTAATTTATTTAGCATATAGTTAACAAAATAATACTAATATAAATGAAAGTCAAAAGCCCACAGTCATACCTGGAAACAAATCCTGTTCAAATAGGATATATGGGCCATTCTACAGAATTGGTTTAAAGTTAAACAAATTTTTATGCAAGCAAATTTTATAATATCCAATGTAAACATTTCTAGTAATTGTGCAGTTAATCATCATATTGTATTTTCAGACAGGTTTGGAATATTTATCCTCTCCCCAAAATTGTGACTAATGAAACACAATAATATGAAAGTCAACAACAATTACAATTTTAACTATTCCAAGTGTAATTTTTCCTTTGTAAAAAGCATAAATTTTATCATACGTATTTCAAAGTTAAGGATTCATTAGTATTGTCTAAAAACATTCATATTTCGTCTCAAGCATATATATTTTATGATACATTAATATAGGGCGTATACATTTTAATTTGCAGTGTAATAGCATACGTTTAAAACATTGCATTTTATTTAAACAACATATTTCATGAACATATTTCAGCAGATTTTTACTCATCTCAGTATTGCAATATAGTTAAGGAAAAGCTAAACTATAATAGCGTTACGTTCATGTAAAAATAGCATGTTGTAATTGTAGTAAACGAGCATCTGAGCCGTTCATTCACGCATACAAACGCGATTCATATTAGAACAAAGATATTTACGTTTGAATAGCGCGCGCTTTCAGCGGGTGATTAGCAGATAATGAGTTGCCATGAGAACGACTAACGTCTCTCTTTTTATATAGATTACATAAACAGAATATTCTCTTTCGTTTTGAATTAGATAATTAAAAAGTAAACACTTAAATTATTATAAAGATTACTCTTGACAGTGTGTATTTGCTGAGTTTTGCTTACGTTTAGAGACCTGCTCCAGAAAAAAAGTTCATGTAGAAGGAGAGGCAGAAAGCACACAAAAGCATAATGTTTTGTTTCGATTGTAAGTGGACACATAAAAAAGACATTTTACAGTTTATTTTTCCATATTTCAAGTCTGTATGACCATAAATGACGGAGTATTTTAAGTCTATTTTGCTGCTATGTGAAAAAAAAAAAAAAAAAAAAACAGCAGAACGCGCGGGCGCATTTGTCGACTTTTCGGTTAATGTGCCCGCGCAAATTGCCGCAGTTTTAAGAAGTTTTTCAAGGTATTAGGGGGCATGTGTGACTTCCAATTCATCTGATATCATCTCTCAACTGAATAACATATTAAATTAATTTTTTTTTAATGTTTACTTACCTGTTTTAGGGTTTTAGTCCAATTAAGGCAGTGTCTCTCTCCACGTGTCAGCAGCCTCTTTCATCGGCAGGATACTTTTCCTGGTGACTTTGCAGTGTGACGTGCGATTCTTCTTCTTTGATTTTTTAACGGCGGTCGCAAACTGTTTTAGTGCATTACCGCCACCCTCAGGTTATAAATGATCTCTGGCTTACATGCTATGTCATTATACGAAATAAATAAATAAAACAAATGATTTTATCCAGCTTGGTAGCTCTTAGAAACTAAAAATAAATATTACATTATTTTATGGCCTGATGATTTATTTAATATTTCTTTTAAAATCCCTCCCATGCCCTAAATTTTCCTCTTCACTATGCTATCATATTTATTACACATCATAACAATACTCTGCTGATCAGGTACATTGCAATTATTACATAAACCAGTATCATGCTTCCCTATTAGATGCAGAGTTTTGTTTGGTCTAGTGTGCCCTAACTGTAACCTTGCAATGATTTCCCCCTTCGTACCCCAACTTAAGGGTTTATAAACATAGTTCCCCTCCCTTGTTTCCTCTATTCTATTGTTCCTGCCACATTCTCATAACTTCTTTCTTTATTATCGATTTAGCTTCTGATTTTCCTTCTTTGCTGTATATTGAAATATTTTGTGCTAGGGTTAGGGTAACCCTAACCCTAACCCTAACCCTAATCTCACACATACGTATTTGCTATATTTGTTCATCAGTACAGGATTCTGTGTCCTCCAATGACATCAGGACATTTTGTGATGAGATATATGTGCTAAATCAACATTGAATTAGGAGTCTTTACAAAAACAAAAATACACATATGATCCCACTCCAACATTTTTTATATAAATCTGTAACATTTTAGGCCCTTTGTGGGCTCAACCCTATTTGGAAGATCCAGAGAATCATGAAGCGTGCTCTGCACCACTTGATAGTGGGTTGTAATTCTACTGAATTGCTTTTAATGCTGGAAATGTGCATGCACTGTGCAAGTTTGAGCACACATTCACATCCAAAATTTCACAGTTTCTATTACTTAATCCATATATCAAATAAATAATTGATTCATTTTAGAATGATTGCATAATATCAACTTATTATGCAATATCATTTGCCATTTTCATAATAATGTGATTATTTTAATTTTTTTATTTACCAGTATTTCGTATGACTATTTGTCAAAAAACTTTTTGCATTTCACAATGACACATTTCAGATTGGTTCAGATACTGAAATAGTCTTCTGTCCAAAAGGAGTCCTGGCTTTCTTGCACATCCATACATATCCACAGTAAGGGTCCCTATTCAGATGTTCGATATTAAACCAAATTTGCACTTCCACAGATGTCCAAAGGGTTCCCTAGTCAGATGTTCAGATTTTGAACCAGTTTTGCATGTCCACAGACATCCAAAAGAGTCCCTAGTCAGACGTTCAGATATTAAACCAGTTTTGCACGTCCATAGACGTCCAAAAAAGTCCCTAGTCAGACGTTCAGATATTGAATCTGTTTTGCACGTCCACAGACGTCCAAAAGAGTCCCTAGTCAGATGTTCAGATTTTGAACCAGTTTTGCACGTCCACAGACGTCAAAAAGAGTCCCTAGTCAGACGTTCAGATATTAAACCAGTTTTGCACGTCCACAGACGTCAAAAAGAGTCCCTAGTCAGACGTTCAGATTTTGAACCAGTTTTGCACGTCCACAGACGTCAAAAAGAGTCCCTAGTCAGACGTTCAGATATTAAACCAGTTTTGCACGTCCACAGACGTCAAAAAGAGTCCCTAGTCAGACGTTCAGATATTAAACCAGTTTTGCACGTCCATAGACGTAAAAAAGAGTCCCTAGTCAGACGTTCAGATTTTGAACCTGTTTTGCACGTCCACAGACGTCAAAAAGAGTCCCTAGTCAGACGTTCAGATATTAAACCAATTTTGCACGTCCATAGACGTAAAAAAGAGTCCCTAGTCAGACGTTTAAATATTGAACCTGTTTTGCACGTCCACAGACGTAAAAAAGAGTCCCTAGTCAGACGTTTAAATATTGAACCTGTTTTGCACGTCCACAGACGTCCAAAAGAGTCCCTAGTCAGACGTTCAGATTTTGAACCAGTTTTGCACGTCCACAGACGTCAAAAAGAGTCCCCAGTCAGACGTTCAGATTTTGAACCAGTTTTGCACGTCCACAGACGTCAAAAAGAGTCCCCAGTCAGACGTTTAAATTTCGAACCTGTTTTGCACGTCCAAAGACGTCGAAAAAAGTCCCTATTCAGACGTTCAGATATTTAACCAGTTTTGCACGTCCACAGACGTCCATAGGGGGTCCTAGTTAGACGTTCAGATTTTGAACCAGTTTTGCACGTCCACAGACGTCCATAGGGGGTCCTAGTCAGACGTTCAGATATTGAACAAGTTTTGCACGTCCACAGACGTCAAAAAGAGTCCCTTGGCAGACGTTCAGATTTTTAACCAGTTTTGCACGTCCACAGACGTCCATAGGGGGTCCTAGTTAGACGTTCAGATTTTGAACCTGTTTTGCACGTCCACAGACGTCCAAAAGAGTCCCTAGTCAGACGTTCAGATTTTGAACCAGTTTTGCACGTCCACAGACGTCCATAGGGGGTCCTAGTCAGACGTTCAGATATTGAACAAGTTTTGCACGTCCACAGACGTCAAAAAGAGTCCCTTGGCAGACGTTCAGATTTTGAACCAGTTTTGCACGTCCACAGACGTCCATAGGGGGTCCTAGTTAGACGTTCAGATTTTGAACCTGTTTTGCACGTCCACAGACGTCAAAAAGAGTCCCTAGTCAGACGTTCAGATATTGAACCAGTTTTGCACGTCCACAGACGTCCATAGGGGGTCCTAGTCAGACGTTCAGATTTTGAACCAGTTTTGCACGTCCACAGACGTCAAAAAAAGTCCCTATTCAGACGTTCAGATATTGAACCAGTTTTGGACGTCCACAGATGTCCATAGGGGGTCCTAGTCAGACGTTCAGATTTTGAACCAGTTTTGCACGTCCACAGACGTCAAAAAAAGTCCCTATTCAGACGTTCAGACATTTAACCAGTTTTGCACGTCCACAGACGTCCATAGGGGGTCCTAGTTAGACGTTCAGATTTTGAACCTGTTTTGCACGTCCACAGACGTCAAAAAGAGTCCCTAGTCAGACGTTCAGATTTTGAACCTGTTTTGCACGTCCACAGACGTCCATAGGGGGTCCTAGTCAGACGTTCAGATTTCGAACCTGTTTTGCACGTCCACAGACGTCAAAAAGAGTCCCTAGTCAGACGTTCAGATTTTGAACCTGTTTTGCACGTCCATAGACGTCCATAGGGGGTCCTAGTCAGACGTTCAAATTTTTAACCTGTTTTGCACGTCCACAGGACGTACAAAAGTGGTTCTGAACTGACAGACGTTATACAGACATGATCTGAACGTCTATCTGACGTCGCGTGTTTGCTGGGAAGGTGTTGAGCAAATACAAAGTTCTGTCATGAAACTGGAGCAGGCTAAAAGGTCATTTAACTCACCTGCTCATAATCTCATCGTTATCTATTAGGGCACAGCTGATTGGCTCCTGCTGCATCAGTAGCCAATGTGTTTGCATGCTCAAACTTCAAATACTTGGGTAGCATTTACATTAGCAGTGCATTGTGCTTTTAGAAACCCTCCACCTTCTCCAGCTCCACATGTATAGATCTGCTACGGGTAGGGATGGGGAAATGAAGCCTCATGAATTTGAAGCTTTCCCCTAACTGTTCCGGGAAAAGCTTCAAAGCTTCGAGAGTGTCGAGAACAGCGCCATCTGGTGCTTATTTAAATTAAAGCAGCCAGAAGCCTGTGTTAGAAGCTCTGGCAGGTGAAGCAACCACAACACACTCCATAGTTTCAATGTTATGTGTACAAATAAAAACCTTACATGTTTGTGTTTGTTTTGTTCATTAAATAAATTATTTTACCCATTAAAGTGTAACAATTAAAATATAAAATGAGCTTATATGATTCAATAAGATTTAATGTAGGCCTTCTCTCTCTCTCTCTCTCTCTCTCTCTCTCTCTCTCTCTCTCTCTCTCTCTCTCTCTCCACACACACACACACACACACACACACACACACACACACACACACACACACACAGTGAATAAGGACATTGTCTGATAGGATCATCTGTTATTAAATGTGTTTATGACACTTGTTACTGATAGTGATTATGTAACTGTAGGAATGACAGAAAGGTGATAAAGTTTTTTATTTTTTTTATTATTTTTGGTTGTTGCCATTGCTCTAAATACAAACCCTTCACCAAACACCAACACCCTATCCCCTCTCCCCTAATCCCACCCTAAACCCAAATACCAACACCAAATTACCTAAAATCACCAAAAAGTGCAAAGATTTTACAAAAACAAAAAGACACAACAACAACAAAAATAATAGCCTAAGTAGCGAAAAATACATTTTGCTTATTTAAATGTAATATATTGATTAACTTTCAAAGTACAGCACTCTCCTCACAAACCCATCAACCAGACTGAGGCAACAATGACTCGTTAAATACGATCTGGAGTTCGAGCCTTCTGACACCCAAAGCGAAAAGCGCACGTGACTGGAGAGAAAGTGAGGCTTCGTTTGTCATCGATCACGTGACTCTAGTAAACCAATACAGACCCCGATACGGGGCTTCACTAGAAATAGTTTCGTTTGTGTGATACGCGCATCGAAGCTTCAGTGTCATATGTAACATCACTAGCTACGGGTAATTAATGTATGCTAGATTGTACAGCAGCAGCATGCCTTACTTGCTCACAACAGCGTATTGTGTATGTATTGACAGTAGCAAGTACCGTATTTGCTCTGCAGCAGCAATAACCTACAGCAGCAGCAGCGTAGCAGATACAGTATATTCCGCCAAGACCTAACATATCAACATTGTCATACCCATTCCCATGCCAATATACTCCGAGAGTAGTCATAATATAATTATTGTAAGCAATGAACAGTACTAAATGTTAAATATACACAAATTATATGACTGTTGAAAAGAAAGAAAAAGGGGTAACTAACAAAAAATTAAATGGTAACAAATGTATTTAAAATTACCAATAGAGTAACCTCTTGGTCACCCGGAGTGAGCCAAATCTACAAACAAGCTATAGCAATACCAAAATAGTAAACAGTGAAAATGTATGCAGTCAAGCAGCTATAGGCAGATGGTAAATTATAGAATGATTCACCATGGTAACACTGCAAAAGTGAAATGATGAACAAAGATTACAGCTTCAGCAGTAAGGCATCCAATAGAGCCTAACCCATGTAGATCTTGCTCCTTCGTCTTGATAGATTTCAGTGGCATCAGCTCAGAGAAGGAGTGTGTCTGGCTGGGCAGTGCTCTGGATTTACAACCTAAAAATTCCTCAGATAAGCTTTATAAGCTTGGCCAGTTGGATCATTGTTGAATCATCCAAAAATCGGAACATGGTTGTAGAATCATTCAGACGGTAGATCTATTTTTCATCAGTGTATGTTTTTTTGCAGCATCAAAGAAACATTTAATCAAAAGTCCAGGGTGCCTATACCTCCCAGTTTATTTACCAGTTGAAGGATCTGGAATTGAGACATGAATAAACATTATATTTTGAGCTGATTTTAGAACACATTGCAGTGTATAACAGTGTTTCACAAACCTGCCAATGTCTCCCTCAGCTAACACAGCTGATTCAACTCATAAGCTCACTAGTATGACTTGAAGACCTGAAATTGGTGTGACCAATATGGAAGACATCCAAAATGTGTAGTGGCGGGGGTCCCCAAGACAGGTGTGAGAAGCACTGCTTTAAGTGATCATAAGTGCCTAATCCTGTTCCTGGAGATCTACCTACTTGTGGTTCAGAAGTTCAGATCCAACATGCATGTCTGTAAATACAAGTGCTCCCGAAGATCTTAATTAGCTGCTTCAGTTGTATTTGATCAGGGTTGGAGCTGAAATTTGCAGGAAGGTAGATCTCCAGGTACAGGTTTGAGACAAGTCATTTAGTGCAGTGGCTCTCAACTCCAGTCCTGGGTACCAATCGTTCTGCACACTTTATGTCTCTCACATGGAGATCTTTTCCAGTGAGCTGATGATCTGAATCAGCTGTGTTAAAGGGGTCATGACATGATAAACCAAATTTGCCTTGATCTTTTGGTATATAAGAGGTCTTTGTACCATTAAGGCCCCGTCTACACGATGGGAAAACGCAGATATTTCCCTGCGTTTTGGCCTGTCATTTACACGAAAACGCCGTTTTTATCCCAGAAAACGATTATTTCTAAAAACTCCGGCCAAAGTGGAGATTTCTGAAAACGCTGGTTATGTGTTGCCGTGTCAACTGGGAGAAACGGGGTTTTAGGTTCTCAAACATCACATTATGCGCCAGAAAATACTTACGTCATGAACCTCGCGCCATGTCTGTTGTTTTGAAAGGAACAGGAAGTCGCTCGTGCTATTCGTTGTTGTTGATTTTGAGGATTCTGATTGGCTTGCATGGCTTTATCCTTCTCCCTACACTGCCGCCCATAGGTTTGGCATAGTTATGATGGCGCTCGACAGCGTATTTATGCGGGTTGATGTAAACGACAACTTTTTTGAAAACGATGTTGTGTGCGCGATGTTATTTTTGAAAACGGAGGGTGGGAAATATTCGTTTCTCTAAATACCAGGCTATGTGTAAATGTGGCCTAAAACTTCCTGCAAGTTTCATAGCTTAAGACGTGCTTCCCATTATACAAAGCATTTATTTAATCAAGCTCTAATTATAGCTCGTTGGGGATCCATGGTAAGAAGTGACGTCACGGTACGAAGTGATGTACCAGTCGTTTGCATATGACTGCCAGCGCAAGACAACTATGCCTCATTTCGCATCATCGCATCGTTGTCACGCCCACAGGTGTTCAGTCGACGTGCAGCGAGTGGGTCTGTTTACAAGAAGATTGCGATGCCACGCAGATGTGCTGTTCCTGGCTGTGGACAAACAAAATGTTTGAATATGCTGCCGAACGATCCAGACGTCAGGGAAAAATGGATGCAGTTTATTTTTTGCGGACGTCCCAGTCACGGCAGTGTTAATTTAAGTGTGTGTTCTCTACATTTCAAGGATGACTGTTTTGAGAACAGATCACAGTATGATGCTGGCTTTGTCAGAAAACTTTTGCTTAAAGATCAGGCCGTGCCAACTGTTCTGGGCCCAACAACGACACCGCAAACTGTAAGTAATGTATTTAATCTTAAAACTAGTTTTAGCCAATGACGTTCAGCCGAAGCCAATCATAACAGTGGGCATTAACACTGAACTCTTAAAGGGGAAACACCCCCAAAACAGACTATTTGAATCAGAGGATGAGAAACAGGGTGGGAAAAGGTCATAAATCACTAAAATGTTAACGTTTTTTTTGTCCAAAAAACTATAGTAATACTATAATTGCACCTAAGGGAACATAATAAAACAAAAACAAAAACCATGTCATGACCCCTTTAAATAAAGAAGACATAATAATCTGCAGAGCAGTGGGTTCCCGGGACTGGAGTCGAGAATCACTGGTTTAGTGTATGTGGTCCAGTTTTTCTTTTCATTCACAGTACAAAGTTTGGCAAGTGTATGATGCCTAGTGTTTTAAATCCTTTTCAGATATTAAAAGTTATGTAGTGCATTCCGGTCTTTTTATGAATGAAAAAGAGAAGATGCCATCAATTGGTTCTCTGATATCTTTTGCGAGCACTGGACCAAAAAAAGTTTGCTGATAAATACAGTAAATGTTTTCACTGCAACATATGACTGAATCTATACTGCATCTCACCTTTTCCGATGAAGAGTAGGTTAATAATATGGCTGTCTCTATAAGGTCAACCTGTTCTATAGAATCTACAACTATAGAAATCTATAGATGCACCAAATTACTCAATGATTAACCATTAAGACCATTTGGATTAAAATTGGGCGGTAGTGGCTCAGTGGTTCATGTAGATCAGGGGTGTCCAAACTCAGTCCTGGAGGGCCACTGTCCTGCAGAGTTTAGCTCCAACCCCAATTAAACACACCTGAACCAGATAATCAAGGTCTTACTAGGCATTCTAGAAACTTCCAGGTAGGTGTGTTGAGGCAGGCTAGAGCTAAACGGCCCTCCAGGGCTGAGTTTGGACACCCCTGATGTAGATTGTCTACAAACCGGAAGGTTGGTGGTTCAATCCCCGGTTCCACCTGACCAAGTATCGAGGTGTCCATGAGCAAGACACCTAACCCCAGCTGCTCCTGACGAGCTGGATGGCGTCTTGCATGGCTGACACCGCCGTCGGTGTATGAATGAGTGAATGAATGGGTGAATGTGAGGCAATATGTAAAGCGCTTTGGTGGCCATGGGTCTGTTGAAAGCGCTATATAAATGCAGTCCATTTACAAGATTAATATTTTTCTATTTTTTATTATTAAACTTAATTAGAAGAGATGGAAATGAAAAGTTTTGTTGTAAAACATTATGAAAGGCAATTACTTTATGGCAATTCATTTTTTTAAAGTACCTTTTTGATGATCTGTTTTTAGACTTGTGAGACTAGACTTTGTGAATTTAAAGTTTATATACTTTAAACAGGCCATCTTTGTGAAAATAGTACCAAAGCAATTAAACTGTAGTATGTCTCAAGTTAATAATATATTGATCTTGTTCCCCATTATCTGTCTGAACTATTGCACTATTTTTCACACCCTCACTCTTTACAGTCATCTGACTTGAAACAGCTTACAGTACCTCACTTCCGTATCTCATCAATGAGTGGTAGAACATTCAATGCTATGGCACCGAAACTCTAGATTTGATTTGGAAATGTCTATTAAACAAATGCATATAAACATGAAATGAAACTCACTGTAGTTTACAGTGTGGATTGTTCCGTACATCATAGAGCAGCTTTACTCCAGAGTGTCCTGGTTTATTCTTACTTAGATCCAGATCTCTCAGATGTGATGGGTTTGATATCAGAGCTGAAGCAAGGGCAACACAATCCTCCTCTGTGATACTGCAGTTAGATAACCTGCAAAGAGTTTAGATAAAGAAGTTTACCTGTAAACATTATAGTGAGTGTGCATGACCTGTTTGGTTTACAAATAACATTTAAACAGTTTAGTGACATACTTTATAGTATGTATAAGAACTGATAATTTGCAGTCTGCCAAAGATGACCACAGGAATAACCAGGAATATTCTTTTAAAGGGGTCCTATAATGCTCCTTTTTACAAGATGTAAAATAAGTGTCTGATGTCCACAGAGTGTGTATGTTAAGTTTTAGCTCAAAATACCCCACAGATTTTTGCATGTGAAAATTGTCACATTTTGAGGGTGTGTAAGTGATGCCACTAAAGGTGGGCATACACTGTGCGATGTCTGTGTGAATTCAGCAAGGTTACCTACTCACACTGAACGAGTAGATCGCATGCGATATAAAGCCAAAGCTCAGGATTTATGTGCCCCCACTATACGGTCCGATCATCGAGCTGCGACTTCACTGCTCACACTATACGTGTGAAATATGTGCGATAAACCCCCGTCCCGGGTAGCGCCAATAGACGATATCATGTATCCAGAGATATTGTCAAAACAAGCATCAGTTATCAAAATGATTTAGCATTTCCAATTTATGTATTAAATTATTATTATTATTAGGGAAGGCCTAGGCTACTTTTATTATTAAACTGATAGGCTATTATAATTAATTTGCCACACAATAATTTCATAGCGCATCACTGCCTAACCAACGCGCTGTGAGGATGATAAAATATTACATAGAAGCTTCCTCCTTATTGAAAATTGTCTAAAACATTTAGGTCGATTACAATGAATTATACGCATATAATTAATTATTAACAGTCTATAATATGTCCGAACACTGCAATAATTAATCATCAATGAAAATTAAAAACAGCTTTATTTCAAAAACATTGTTTAACAAATTAATAAGGCATGGTGTAGATACATCGCAGGTGGCTTGGAAGACGTGGGTAATGGTTAATCCATTTTGCAACACGAACTGGAAGTAAGCAACAGTAATTTGTAGCTAGTTTGAACTACAGAACATCCTGGTTGCGTATGCAACCCACCGTTCCCTGAAGGAGGGAACGGAGGACGTAGTCGACGTCGACTGAATGGGATCACCCTAGGGAGCCTGTCTTCTTTGAGTACTATTGAACGAGCCAATGCAAATTGGCGTGCGTGATTCGCATCACACACTCCGCCCCTGCGGTGCTGATATAAATACGGAAGTGGATGCACGCACTAGTTGCTTTACGCTGAGGAGCTGATAGTAACTCGGAGTCAGCGGTGGTCCAGCTATAGTGGCTAAGGGACTACTTCTAAGGGTTCCCTTTCAGTCGAGAACGTCAGACGTAGTCGATGTCGACTGAATGGGATCTTATTATGGAAAGCACCACTAGAGCTGCCACCTTCTAGTGCCTGGACGAAAGCCTCCTGAGGCTGAGAAGGGCAAGGCTTAGGCCAGGGAAGTCAACTGCTGTTCCACAGGACCACTGGGAAAGTGTACCGTCAAGGAAGGAAGGGACGCTGCGGAAACCACATCCTGCCCGAAGGGAGGTAACGTGGAGAATACACATACGGACTGGGCGAAAAACCGGGCAGTACAACATATGGAATGTCACTGGGATGACTCCAGCCTATAACAGGAGGGAGCATCGACCAACAGTGACGGCAGAGGGGACTCTGCCGAGGGAAGACACGGGCTCGCCGCAGGGAGCGCTACCGTGGAAGAATACACATATGGGATCGCCGTAGGGATCACAACATATGGACCCAGCCTAACACAGGTTCCACCAGTGTATACGAGTGATAGGCCTGGCTTCGGACGTTCCACCACGTCCGTTGCTGAAGGGTATGGAGGAACTCAACAGGGTTCGGTTTAAGAGGGAACTCAACTGGAGCAAGAATTGCGTACATATCCAGTCCATAGGAGGGGAATGGCGCAGCAAGCCGACACTTTGAACAGTGCTTACAGTGAAACTGGCTTCATGTGAAGGGAGCCCACGGGAAGCAACGGTTCAACACATAGGGCCCTATCTTGCACCCAGCGCAATTGACTTTGTACACCGACGCATGTATCATTCCTATTTTGCACCCGCGCAAAGCGGACTTTTCCCTCCACAGATGCACGTCGGTTAACTAAGAAATACACTTGCGCTCCCCGGGGCGGTTCAGTGCAAAGAGGAGCCGTGTTCCGGCGCAAACGTTCCCTCGTGCTATTTTACAGGTTTAGAAAACAATTGCGCCACTAACCGAAAAAAAAAAACAGTTTAAAGTCAGTGGTTTAAAGCATGTTATTCATATGCTATTTTAAGGGCGCATGCTTGGCCTTAATCAATGTAGCGTGTGCACAACGCGCATACACTTTGATTCTCTCATCTACACACAGACGCAGCAGTTATCATTTTTGCAAATCATACATTATTACGATAGATAGATAGATAGATAGATAGATAGATAGATAGATAGACATTTTATTATAAAAGCATACATCTAGCTTACACATTTACCCAAATTATCATACGCCTGTTTAACCAAAGTTAATTTGGGTGTGTTTCTCCATCCCCAACGTCCCTGACGAGAACGTCGGTCTCCTCGGCCTTGAACCGCTCCTGTCGTGCGCCTGGCAAATCCGCCGTTATAATAGGAATCCGCTTTTGAACAAGCGCGCCTCCTCTTAAAGGGAATGTGAGATGTCGCTCTGATTGGTTTATTTCACGTTACGCCCAAACCACACCTATGAATAATGAAGCTACTTCAGACCAAACCCTTTTAGATTTGCGCCAGGCGCAAGAGTCATTTATCCCGCCGGGAAAATAGCAACAGCGCCAAGACCCACCCACAAAGTTACTTGCGCTTTGCGCTTTGACACTTGCGTTTCAGATCGTTAAAATAGGGCCCATAGGCTAGTTCTCTAGCGAATGTGTATAGGTGTCGCCCAGCCCCCAACTCTATTTAACATCTGTTCAGTGAGGCACTCTGTGTCAACGCCTAGGAGAGAGCAATACCCTCGCTTAGGAGGAGCTCACCGCCCAGGTGGGCTAGTGCATCTTGGGAAACTTTCTCACCAAGAAGAAGGCAACCACTTGTAGTGGGTCAACCTCTGCATGGAAACAGCCTTCCCTTCTGCTGGTTTCCATAACAGACAGAGCTGGTCTAAGGTCTAGGCTTTGCATTCTGATCATGTATAACCGTACTGAAGTGGTCGGACAGAGAAAAGCCAGGGCTGGGTCTGCCTCCTCCGGGGCAGCGCTTGCAGGCACACCACCTGGTCCCGTAGGAGAGGTAGGAACCTTGGGCACATATCCAGGCCGGGGTCTCAGGAGTCATGAGAGTTAGCCGGCCCGAATTCCAGGCACGATTCGTTGACCGAAAATGCGGGCAAGTCCCTACCCTCTAGAAAGAGACCAAACAAGCAGGAGAACTGTTTCTTTAAAAACTGAATTTTTAACTCACTGCCTGTAGGGCTCAAGGGAGGTCTCTGCAGTAGCACCAGAGATAAGTGCCAAGAGGGTAAAAACTGCCAGGACAAGCGGTCAGTCTGTGGAAACGGCAAGAGCGCGCAGGTGTTTTTTTCTTAATATCCAGTTCTCCTGTTGTTTCAGTTTACCATTTGAGTCAAGGTAAGGCTATTTTCGATTCTGTACTTAGTTTTAATTTTGACCTTCACATAAATCTGTATTTTAATTATACGCATTCCTACTTTAAATAACAGCCGCCGCATCTGAAAGAATTGCAGTTTGAAGACTTAAGTCCAACAGCAGTTTCGATTCCTCCCATTTGCGGATTGTTTGCTTTTGCTGTGCTAATTGCTGGGCCGAGACAGCTGTCCTCACTCAGCGGTGAAAGCATTATATCTATGTAGTTTGCGCGCTGTTACGGAAGCGTCAGCGGAATTGCAGTTTGAATTTTATTGCACTTAAGTCCAACAGCAGTTTTGATTCCTTCCATTTGCGGATTATTTGCTTTTGCTGTGCTAATTGCTGGGCCGAGACAGCTGTCCTCACTCAGCGGTGAAAGCATTATATCTATGTAGTTTGCGCGCTATCACGGAAGCATCACCGGAAGTGTTCAGCTCTCGTGTTCAGCCTCCTCGTGTGAAGACCGACTCGGGTAAAGACCATCGACTCTACCTGTGCGACTCCACCGAGCAAGGACACCAGGAAGGCACTTAAGTATCTTCTTCTCCCTTTCCTTTCACACTTTTATCTTATTTCCCCTTACTCAACATGTGCTTTCAATACATTCCTGTTGTCTCTCGACAACGCTCTTTCATCACGCGCAGGAGGCAGCGCAATACTGCTAATCTGCGTCCCATTCTCTCATCCTCACACACACCTCTCTCTCTTTCTGTGGGTCTATGGAATTGTCAGTCAGCAGTCAATAAAGCTGACTTTAATCCAGCCTTTGCATCTCAATCTACTCTTAGTATCTTGGGCTTGACTGAGACCTGGATTCGTCCAGAAGACTCAGCAACCCCTGCTGCTCTCTCTAAAAATGTCTCTTTCTCTCACACCCCTCGCCAGTCTGGGAGGGGTGGGGGTACAGGGCTTCTCATTTCTAACAATTGGAAATACTCAGCGCTCTCTTCTCTATGCAATAACAACTCGTTTGAATATCATGCTATTACACTTACAACTCCCAATAAGATCCATATTGTAGTAATTTATTGCCCCCCAGGTCAGCTGGGAAGCTTTGTAGAGGAGCTGGATGTGCTGCTGTCCTCTTTCCCTGAGGACGGCACCTCACATGTAGTCTTTGGTGACTTCAACATTCATCTCGAGAAGCCGTATGCAACAGACTTCAACTCTCTCCTAGCCTCTTTCGATCTCAAACGACTCATCACCACAGGTACTCACAAATCAGGCAACCAACTGGACCTGGTTTACACACGCAACTGCATCACAGACAACATTTTGGTGAGACTCCATGTTTCAGATCATTTCCTCATTACTTTCAATCTATAACTTCCTACCCGTGCACCACCAACCCCCCTACCAGTCACTTTCAGACGAAACCTGCGCACACTTTCTCCCGCCCATCTTTCTTCTGCTGTGTCATCTTCTCTTCCCTCACCCTCACAATTCTCATCTCTGGATGTGAATACCGCAACGGATACCTTATGCTCCATTCTAACTTCTTTTCTAGACAATATCTGCCCTCTCTCCTCCAGGCCTGCACGTGCTACTCCCTCTAACCCCTGGTTATCTGAGGTTCTTCGTGAACACCGGACCGAATGCTGCAGCTCATCTTATCCTTCAACGAGCCAAAAAGGGCCCACGTCACTCCTCTGTTCATCTCTCTGCACTGGCTACCACTCGCTGCTCGAATCAAGTTCAAGGCATTGATGCTTGCTTACAGATCTATCACAGGCTCAGCTCCCTCCTACTTTCACTCACTCCTAAGAGTCTACATCCCTACCAGAAGCCTACGATTGGTCAACGAGCGACGTCTCGTGGTTCCATCACAGAGAGCCACAAAATCACTTTCCAGAACATTCTCATTCATGGTTCCATGCTGGTGGAATGCTCTCCCCACCCTCATCTGGAATGCAGAATCCCTGACAACATTCAAAAGACAGCTGAAAACACATCTCTTCCGTGAGCACTTAACCTCATAAATTTTTTTTCCTTTAATCCTCACTTATTGGGCTTATGCTACTCTGAACAATGCCTGAACTTCGTATTTTGAGCACTTCTTGTGTTGTTTTTGCCTCTTCACGATGACTCACTTAATTTAGTCCTAATTTGTAAGGTGCTTTGGACAAAAGCGTCTGCTAAATGACTAAATGTAAATGTAAAGAGGGGACGCAAGGAGGATTTAAGTTTTTTCCCCTTGCTCCCCTCAGGGACCTGACGATCAAGTCCCCACCGCACTGCACCATGATGTGTGTCAGTACAGAGGCCACAACATTTTGAGGTGAAGGAGACAGCCTCACTCCAACCATTAGCAGGAAGGAAGCACTGAAGTGATCGAACACCTTTGGGATCTCCTCATGTAAAGAAGCGTCTTTTTGAGAGGGTGCTCTCACAGAAGTGATAGTCTCTATGGAATAAAAATTCTTGCGGTAGTAACCAGAACCTCCGCGTCCCGTTCTTTTTAGAACCAGACCTGGAACTCTCCAAGGGCTAGACGTGGGTGCCGTCGTGCCCCATCCCTGAGAATGTACTCAGAGGAAGGAGTCAGGAAGGCTGTCGAGAAGAGAGGTCGGTTGGACCAATAAGGGGCAACTAGCAAGACCTGCTCCATCTCTTCCTGATTTTAGCACCGTAGTGCAAGAAGGCTCACTAGGGAACGCATTTCTGCAGGGGCCCCAGGGCCAGCTGTGGCCAGAGTTCTTTCTGTGCCGAGGGACATCCACTCAGACAGGAGAAGAAACAACTGGCGGAGGAACGAGCCTGGAGGGGCAACAGACGTGGCTGTGCGGCCCCGAAGTGGTCCCAAACAGCTGGCCAGCTGGGGACGGAGTCTCCACTGTACCTGAACCAGAAGCTGTCGTGAGGCTTGTCAGCGGCATTATTGAACAAGCCAGCAGAAATAAGTGGAATGAAGCGACCTTAGAAGCTTCTGACTCCAAGGAGGAGGTGGCGGGCGAGTTGCAACATGCGAGGGGAGCGCAGCTCGACGGTTGCAATGTTGTCAGAATAGTACATGCTCGCTGAGCAGTGGTGTCACGAAGCTAGGAAACTGTTAGCAACTCGAGGCAATGAATGCCAATGCAGTCAGAGGGCGCCCAGACCTCTGTTACTGCATGCCGTTTATACGTGGCCCCTCAGCCGATATTAGTGGACACTTGTTCCAGAAGCCATTGGCCCGGGGAAACAAAAGGTCTATTTATGGGCTGAGGGTTTGGCGACTGGCCAGGGTGTTCACCACACGGAGCGTTGTCGCTCTGTCACGGCCACCTCGGGACTCGGTCGTGAAGCCAGTGCTGAAGGGGTCTTCATATGGAGGAGCCGTGTGGCTGCGTCTGCCATATGCCCCAGGAGCCTCTGAAAGTTTCAGTGGGACCCTTTCTCACTTCTTTAATAGCACTGAGCTGACACACCTCTATCTGAAAGATGCGCTAGACCATTTCCACACTAGAAAAGAGATTATCATGCTGTGTATTTTCTCACCTTTTGAACACTGACATTGAAACCTGTATGTACCTTTTCTATGTTCTATTACATGGTAGGAGGATGGTGTTCCCTCCACTTTAATAGTAAGATAATCATTCAAGTTCTTAATTTACTTCGTTTATTTCTATGACCGTATGTACTTTTGTGTATTTATTGGCAAAACAATGTGTGTTTTTTTTCATGAGACTTGAGTGCACTGATGAACTAGCCACTACTGTGGGTGCTTCTAAAATTGTGCATCCACATTTCCCTTCCTTGCAATCATCCTTGCATTCTTTCCTTGCATCTTAAGAAGGATGAGCTAAGATGCAAGGAAAGAATGCAAGGATGATATGAGGACAGAGGAATCAAAACAAGGCATATTTGTAAAATGGTCCTTGCCTTACCACAGTGCATGTTTTTAATAAATGCATGCTTCTCAATGCTATATTTTGCTATATAATTTATATTTGTACTTCTTCAGAAAAATTACCATAATATCATAATAATATGTTAACACACACCATAGTTTCTCCAGTTTACAGAGTGGATTCTGCAGTAGATCAGAGATCTGCTTCACTCCTGAGTGCCCTAGTTCATTATGGCCCAAATTGAGTGATCTAAGGTGTGAGGGGTTTGACATCAGAGCTGAAGCCAGAACAATACAACCTTCTTCTGTAATACTGCACTCTTTCAACCTGCAGAGAGAATCGGAAACAAATCATTAATCCATTGGCACGACTTTCATAATTTCCTTATACAGCAAAGGAGATCTGTGTATTTGTAATAATACTTCAAAAGTGCTTAGACACTCGAAAGTCCTGTCCTACAAAAACACAATCTAGACCATTGTAGTTATGCCATTCACAGCCATATGTCAAAGGCTTATTTTCACAGTTCACTGCTCAGTGGCTTCAGTATTTACTAATGCTTGTTAACAAATGATAAAAAAAACTGTAATACACCCAGGGAGCATTTTGGATACTTGCTTATGCCATTCGGCTTATCTAATACCCCCACAGTCTCTTTCAAGCACTGGTCAACGATGTGCTGAGAGACATGGTCGACCAGTTCATTTATGTCTATCTGGATGACATACTGTTTTTTTCTTTGTCGTTCCGGGAACATGTCAGCCGAGTGCTTCAGAGGCTGTTAGAGGATATGCATTTTTGTCTAGCTAGAGAAATACATTTTTCATGCATAGTCGGGCAATGAAGAGCCGTTTTTGAATGTCGGCCGACTTGTTTTTCCTGGTGTTTTCCGCACCGTTGCCTCTAGTCAGACTGCTTCTTTTTTTGCTTTTTTTTTGGGGGGGGGGGGGGGGGGGGGGCGATTCAACATGTAGAATCAGCGTTTGGCTGTCAGTGAGAAAGAGAACTGATTGGCTGTTCAGTTTAATGAATGAATCAGTGCACGAGAATAATAGCAAAACAGCGTGCAAAAAAGTGAAGACGGCACAGACAGAAGGCTGTTATAATTTGATGTAATTTTACCTGAGTGTTCCTGGGTAAATATTTTAATAATAACATGAGCTGAGTGGAATAAAAATAGTGATCAGCATGATCAATATTCAAAAAGGAAAGCATGCGCTGCTTTGTTTATGGTTTGTGTATCTGCAGCCTACAGTGTCGGTTTCGCTCTTTGAATGACGAATATAGAGAAATATATCTGCAGAAATAGACAGATATTTCCTTACACAAAGGCACTTTGAAATAGTGTGTGCTAGATGGCAGTCGGCTGTAGTCCTTTTGGTGTGTTCAAGCACAGCTTTTTTGCCCTGACACAAGGGAACAAGACAGCCGGCTGTCATCAACGCTAGTTCTTTGGCATCGGTTTGGTGTGTCCCTGTCTTAAGCTGAGTCAGTTTGGTCCAGTGCAGCTGAAACTGCCTTTTCCAACCTCAAAAGCCGCTTTGCTTTGGCTCCTATTCTAATTGCCCCGATCTGTCTCATCAATTTGTGGAGGAGGTCGATGGTCAAAAACTGGGGCTGTTACGGTCCTCTCCCAGCGCTCCTCCATGGATGGGAAGATGCATTCCTGCTTGTTTTTTTCCCCTTCGTTTCTCTCCTGCCAAACGCAATTACGACATTGGTAACAGAGAGTTACCTTGGAGGAATGGTGCCATTGCTTAGAAGGCACGGGGGTGCATTTTATCTGGACCGATCATAGAATCTTGAATACATCAGATCCGCCAAATGCTTAAACTTCAGGCAGGCCCGGTAGGCATTATTTTTCGTTCGTTTAAAATTGTCCATTTCTTATCGTCCGAGCTCCAAAAACATCAAGCCTGATGCCTTTACTTACATTTTTGACCATTCTCAGCAGCAAGTTTCCCCTGCTTCCATCCTGTCATTAAGCAAATCATTAATATTTATGTCCATTGCCGATCGATTGCTCCTGTCTGCCTTGCTGCTGGTTTGTGTCTGTAAGCTCTGCATAGCTTTCAGTTTTGAATCTCTATTTACTATCATTCCTTGTTGTTTAGATTGCTAAATATAACTTACTCATCAACATATATTAGATATTGTCAAATATTGCCTATCACATTAATCTGACATCGCTAGATTTTAACTAAATTGTTATCGCTAGCACAACACACTAGTATCTCGCTAGCCTGTTAACCTGGCTTGCACCTTTTACGAGTCTATCAAACAACTGTGGTGAGTAGGATCAGTCAACAAACATGGTGAGTAATGTCTTCACCTGTTATTGTCACTTGCACTTCGTGTCACATGTATAGTATAGCATTCTCTGTCAGCACTGAGGGCTTTACATGTGATAAATGCAGGGAGATAGTCAGGCTGACTGAGAAGATTTCAGAACTAGAGACACGCATCCAAACTTTAATTGTAAGACTTGAGAAATTAGAAAATGCCGGACAGTCTGGTTAAGGAGCGACCAGACCCTGAGAAGACAGGATCTTGCTGGAAATTACCATTTGAACTCACCATTTGAGACAAAAGTCTCACCTCCGAGTCATCCTAATCTACATTTCATTCCCTCATCCCTCATCCCCTCTCTCTCATATTCAGATCACCTGAATTCACCCAAGAAAATATATGGTTTAATGTGAATGATTATCATCGAGTATTATACATATTTAGTATCATTTGAAATGTCTCAGTGCTACTGGTACAAATGTCTCATTTCCAAATAAGTAAAACAAAAGGTAATAAGGTTTTTAAGAGTTTAGAGAGAACTGGCACACAAAGGAAGGTGGTCTCCTGGAAAATGGTCTCATACCCCCAAAAGGTGTAACCTCTGAATGCAAATTTCCATTGTTAGCACATGTTTCCATGTGAAAGAAATTTCTGTCTATTTAAGGAAATGCAACGAGAAGATCGGGGCCTTTCTGTATTTCAGATTAGCCCGTGAGGCTGAGAGTAAGACTCTCAGCTTCATGTATAATGTTGGGTTCGCATCTCTTCTCTTTATTCCAGAGCATTTGATGTTTTGTATCGATTATCTTTGAATTGATTATGAAATTGGCATGATACATTTACCTGACATAATAAATTGTTACATCTGATTATTCTAACTGACTTTGACATTATTTTCATTAAAGAGTTAAAAGGAATAGTCAAACATTCGCTCACATTTAATGATGCACAGATATCATTAAAACCTTTTCATTTATGGAGTCAGATGAAATAATGAGAGAATACATATTCAAATGTATTGAATTTAATCAAAAAATACTTTGCCTCGAGAAAAGACAGTAACACGTAGAGACCTTCCACGCTGATCGGATGCTGGACTTTGGGCCGATCGAGGGCGAGATTACACGCATCCAAACTTTAATCGAGGATAGTAAGAATGCAAGGGCTTTAAATACTGCTTTGGATGCGACTAGCTTAGTTAACTCTGTACATTGTTCGGTTCTGGATGTAGAGCCAGTGCAGCAGGGCAACTGGGTGACCGTGAGACAGTGTAGTTGCAGGGCAAAACACTGCACTTCTGTTCCAATTGCCATAACAAATAGATTCTCCCCACTCAGTGAAACACCCACTGTGAATCCTGTTGAATGTGCCCTAGTTGTTGGCGATTCTATTACAGAACGTGAAAAAAGAGACACCAGCCACCATAGTCACATGTTTGCTGGGAGTCAGAGCGCCTGACATCAAAGCAAATTTAAAAGTGCTGGCTAATGCTAATCGTAAATTCTCTAAGATTATTATTCACGTCGACCCTAATGATGCTCGACTTCGCCAGTCGGAGATCACTAAAATTAACGTTAAAGAGGAATGTGAACTCGCAAGTACGATGTCAGACACTGTAATTTTCTCTGGCCCCCTTCCTGTTCGTTGGAGTGATGAGATACTTAGTAGACTGTCCTCACTCAATGGCTGGCTGCCTAAGAGGTGTTCGTAAAATAATACAGAATTCATAGACAGTTGGAAAAGTTTTTGTGGCAGACCTGACCTGTTGAAAAGACATGGTATTCATCCCTCCTGGGATGGTGCTGCTCTTATTTCTAGTAATATGGCACATAGTCTTATAGCTCAAACATGATGATTTGTGGCTCAGGTCAGGAAGCAGACAGACTGCCTAAACCGACCGTCTGCTAGCTGTCTCATGTCACTGAGGTCAGATAAATCCTATTGCATAGAGACTCTTTCACCTAGCTATCATTATATAGAGACTGTGTCTGTTCCCCGAATTAGGAAATAAAAAAAACTCCCAAACCCATTTGAGGGTAAAAATGTAATTGATGTGCAACAAATAAAAAAACAGATATAATACAAATGAGCAACTGAAAAAGCTTGGCTTGCTGAATATTCAATCCCTTTCTTCAAAATAAATTGTTAATGACATGATTACAGATTATAACCAAGATATGCTGTGTTTGACAGAATGCTGGTTAAAACCAGATGATTACATTACTTTAAATGAGTCCACCCCCCAAGATTACTGTTATAAACATGAGCCTCGTCTGAAAGGCAAAGGGGGAGGTGTTGCTGTATTTTATAGTGATATCTTCAGAATCATTGAGAAGTCTTGTTTCAAATATAATTTTTTTGAAGTGTTGGTGCTTAATGTAACACTATCTAGATAAATCACGTTTTAAATTTGTACTGGCTGCTATATATAGGCCAGCAGGGCACCATACAGACTATATCAAAGAATTTGCTGACTTTCTATCAGAGTTAGTACTGGCTGCAGATAAAGTCCTAATTGTTGGTGATTTTAATATACATGTAGCTAACGAAAAAGATGCATTGGGATTGACATTTAAAGACACTCTGAACTCTATTGGAGTTCGACAACACGTGTCAGGACCTACTCATTGTCGTAATAATACTCTAGAGCTAATATTATTACATGGAATCAATGTTGATGCCATGGATTTTCTGCAGCAGAGTGATGACATCTCAGATCATTATCTAGTCTTGTGTATACTTCATTTAGCCAAGGCTGCAAAGCTGACTCCGTGTTACAAAATGTTAGACCTATCACTTCTGCCACTAAAGATTACTTTATTAATAATATTCCTGATCAGTTTCATCTCCCCAGCATCCCAGATAGCTTAGGAGAACTCGATATTGCGACATGAACTTTTGACTCTCTCTTTTCCAGCACTTTAGACACAGTTGCTCCTTTGCACTTAAAGAAGATTAAAGAAAATAGTCCAACACCGTGGTAGAACGAGCACACTCGGGCCCTTAAGAGAGCAGCCAGAACAATGAAGCGCAACTGGAAGAAAACAAAACTAGAGTTTTTTTCACATTTCATGGAAATAGAGCATGATTGCGTACAGAGAGGCCTTAAAAGCTACTAGATCTGCTTATTTTTCAACCCTATTAGAAAAAAATAAACAAAACCTAGGTATTTATTTGAAACAGTGGCTAAATTAACGAAAAATAAAGCTTCAACCCCAGACGTTTCCAAGGAGCACAGCAGTAATGACTTTATGAACTTCTTTATCTACAAGATTGATAATCTAAGGGAGAAAATTATAACTATGCAACCATCTACTACAGTATCGCATCAGGCAGTGCATTGTAGTCTCCTTGAGGAAAAATTCGATTCATTCTTTGCTATAGGAGAGGAAGAATTTTCTAAACTCGTTAAATTGTCTAAATCGACACCATGTATGTTAGACCCTATACTAACTAAGCTATTGAAAGAGATGCTTCTAGAGGTCATAGATCCTCTTCTTAATATCATTAATTCATCTTTGTCATTAGGATTAGGATTACCAAAAACCTTTAAACTGGCTATGTTTAAACCGCTTGTTAACCCTCTGGGGTCGGCAAACTCACCAGCGCATTTTGCTGGAATTTCTTCACATAGTAGCACAATAAACTTTAATTACTCCGTCATTTATGGTCATACAGAAAAAAGAAATATGAAAAAAGAATCTGTGAGATGTTTACTTTTGTATGTGTCCACTTACAATCAAAACAAAATATTGTGCTTTTGTAAAATAAAGAAAATAAACAGCGTGTGCTTTTTGCCTCTCTGTCTCAGTGAACTTTTTTTTTCTTGAGCACGTCTATAAACTGAAACAAAACTCAGCGAATACTTGTCACACATTTATGAGCCATATATCTATATAAACATTTAAGTGTGTACTTTTAAATGATCGGATTCAAAATGAAAACAAATATTCTCTGTTTAAGTAATTTGTATAAAACCAACAAGATGTCTAGTTTCTCAAACCCTTGCTCATTAGTTTTAATGTGACCACGCCCACACGCACAAAAGAGATTGACATTCAAATATCCACGTTAAGGAACGCGAACACGCTCATTACCTCAAAAACAAAGCACCAAACTTCATCAGTCTCTGCTTTTCGTCGAGTTTGGAAGACACGCTGTGAGCTTAGTCAGCTTACATTGGATTTACCTCAGAAGAAGAAGAACGCGATTTGAAGACAAGAAAGATGTAAGGTAAGAAATGTATTCTGAATTATATTAGTTAATGTTATTGTTGCATAAACTTCACATTGCAGTTGAACTGTTGCTAGATATATGCTGAATATTATAATGTTTAGACCCGTGTTCACTGTTAAATACTGTGTTTGTGGATATCTGCTCAAACGTAGATATGTATATGGTAACAATAATGTTTCATAGTTTGGAGCGGCTTGATCGCTTCAGTAAATAACGCAGTGTGCGTTTGAAAAGCAAAACGCACCAAACATTAGGCTTCATGTTTTACTCCAATCTCATTTCATAACGTCATAACGAATGGAAACATTTGAAGTGACATATGATAATCAATATATTTTTCTCTAGTTTAGTGTTACTGAAGTGTTCCTTTTTAACGATTGATAGGCCGCCTGCTATAGGTTATTGTTATTATTATTTTATGCAGCACTGCAGCCTATGCCTACAAGGAACAACAAACCTGTTGTTCATATATATATATATATATATATATATGTTTGTGTGTGTGTGTGTGTGTGTGTGTGTGCAGAGTCGTCGCAATGGGGTAGGCAAGGTAGGCAGCTGCCTAGGGCCCCCAGCTGAAGGGGGCCCCCGATGGCCGCACGGTCGTTTAGGTTGTGTATCTGCCCTCGTCAAACAGTATCAACCATTGTAAACAAACCACCACAGTGAGACAGCGCTATCACTTTCCAGTACTGCTCCGTGAGAGGGGCCCCCCAAACTAGAGGGATTCCCCCATGCAACGACAAACACTATGAGTGCCCTAATCACTGTAATGTTGAAGTGACATCCACCGTCGCGCACCCCCCATCAGGTCCCCCACTAGCTGTCAGTGGAAGAGAAACTGTCGTTCCCACACTCAGCGCGCTACGCGGGCATTTAAATTTAAAAATGTCATCATGAAGCGCTCATACCTTTCAGGATTTTCCAAAAGACAGAGAAAGAAAGAAGAAGAGGAAAAACGCCAAAGAGACAGTGGCAAGTAAACCATTATTATCTCAAAATACAACTGTCTGACGTATTTTCACATCTCTGCGAATAAAGGCAAAAGCTAGAGAAGTGTTGTCACGGCTGTCTGCCCGCGGTCATAGTAAAAACTTTGTCAATTCCAAACAAAATGAGCTGGTCCTATGACTCCCATGCAGTTAGGTCCAAACAAAATAATCCATCAAGTCCGGTTACATTTTAGGTGTACGCAGGCTATCAATTTCCGTTGGTGGTGTTTCTATTCCATCTGGAGAAAAATGCCCCTTTCCTTCGCGTTTGTCCTTCTATTCTTCTCCATCAACACTTTGTACCGTACGCAACAGGTAGGCCCTTGCACACTGAGTCCGAAATTCGCAATCGAAAATTTTCGCACGTTAAAAAATAAATACGACCTCACGTTATGTCAATCACGCTTGCACACTGCCTCCGAAACTTTCGTCCGCCAAAAAAAAAAAAAAATGGTCTGCGTTTTTCGCGTCCGTAGCAAGCATTTTGAATGGTGTTTTGACAATTTAGAGCCACCGAATCACGATTATTCATGAATACGAAAAAACGCATTCGAAAATTTCGGACACAGTGTGCAAGGACCTGTAGTTTTGCGTATGACGTTGCTGTTTGTGGCATTATGGGAAGTGAAGTTCTTTTCCTGTAAAGTAAATATCGAATCCTCCACACTTCACTTTCATGATATGCTATGAGAATAACAATAAATGTATGGCTATTAACCAAATGTTTTTTTTTTTTTTTTTGCTTTATTAGGTGCTTTGCTTAAATTTCTGTCTGTGCCAATTGATAATTCATGACTCTTAAAATGCACCAGAATACAAGAAATCCCATCTGAATTTTAAATTTTTTCCTGAGGGAGGACTTGGGACCTCACTTCACTCTTTTGCCTAGGGCCCCCAAATATCTTGAAACGGCCCTGTGTGTGTGTGTGTATTTTGTCATTTTTAAAAAGCAATTTTAACCAGAAAAATCTAAAATGTATTCCCAAAACCGTGCAGCCCTATAGTTTCTCTTGATATCAGCATGTTCACAGGTGTTTATTTTTATTTTTTATACAGGGACCAGATGCCCCACTGATGAGTCCTGCTGACTTCAACATTCACATGAGTCTCTGTACATGAACATGGTAAAGTGAAAAATCAAACACCTTGGAAATGACAGGTATGTATGTTTCAGGAATGGCACAAAGGTGTGTGACTGTTCAAGTCTCTGTCTTTAGATCAGTGTGTTAAATAATGTGCTTTTTTGTCATTTGTTGTGTATCTTTGGATTATGTTGTGTTGTAAATAAATCCAAACAATCAAAAAGCCGTTATTTTTTAAATCTCTTCATTCTTTGTGCAAGGTTGCTCAGAATGATAGGGCCTGATAGCACCTAATAGGGCCATTATGGGAGGGTCTTTGTTTTTCTCAGGTGTGAAAGCCATCAATATTAATGATGTGTTCACGCCTCCTCGCATAAAGCTTTCTTACACAAAACATGTCTTACAAATTTAAAATCAATATATTGTTTTATCTGAATGAGTTGTCAGGATGATTTTACGTGATACAATTTTCAAAAGTCGTGTGAAGAAATAATCAGTATGGGTTTCATGGCCTTATTTCAGTGATAATTGTTTTCGTTTTTTTTCACAAACCACGCATAAATGTCATTATCTCAAAACTACAAACTTTTACATACTGGGCGCATCTTGTCTACTGATCAGCCTAGCAGAATTTGTGCTAAATACAGTGTAATCAGATTTTAGCCATGAAAATGTCACAAGTAATAGAAATAAGAACAAATGTCAGCACATGTCAGAACACCTCCAGGGCCCAGAAAACACCTCAGACCCCAAAAGGTAAAAAAAAATGCAACTTGATCCTACAGAATTTTTCAACTACAGGTCGATCTCGAATCTACCTTTTCTGTCAAAGACACTAGAAAAGGCAGTATCCTCACAACTATGTCCCTTTTCCAGTCAGGATTTAGACCGTACTAGTACTGAGACAGCTCTCATTAACCCTTTGTCACGGTTTATGAATTCACTGACTCTTTCTGTGTGTATGTGTGGGTGTGGGTGTGTCCGCTGATTACCACTCATCTGATCATCAGCGCCAGCTGCGACTGATCAGCCTTGTCTATTTATGCTCATGTCTTTTGTCCTGTTGTTGTCAGGTCGTTGTTTGGATTTCCCTGTGTCGTGTTCTTGTCTACTGACATCCTAGTGGTCGCGTCCTCGTGTTGGCGTGAAGTTTCTTGCTTCATCTGCACGTTCTGTCCTGGTTATTACTTTCGTTTGGAGATCTGTGGATCGCGCCCAGATTTATGTGGATTCTGTTCTCTGCTTCTTCCAGAACGATCGGGTTGTCCGTTGAACGTCCCTGTGCCACCCAGATTGACTGTAACCTGCACTATATTATATCACCCGCCGAACGTAATTATGACATTGGTAACAGAGTAGTTGGCAGTCAAGTTAGCGTTGGAAGAGTGGTGGTGTCATTGGTTAGAAGGGTCGGGGGTACCTTTTATCATTTGGACCGATCACAAGAACCTGGAATATATTAGATCCGCCAAAAGACTTAACTCCAGGCAGGCTCGGTGGGCACTTTTTTTTTGGTCATTTAGATTTTTCTCTCTCGTACCGCCCGGGTTCTAAAAATATCAAACCCGATGCCTTATCTCGTATTTTTGATCGATCCGAACGCCCATCTACTCCCGAGTGCATTTTACCTGAGAGACTCATTGTCTCCACACTCACATGGGAGATCGAGTCAGGGGTCAAGACGGCCCTAGAAGGGGTAATGCCTCTGCCCGGTTGCCCACCGAGTCGGTTATTTGTGCCGGATGAATTACGGTTCGGCGTCATTCGATGGGGTCATTGTTCCAACATAGCGTGCCATCCAGGAGTAAATCATACCAGTTTTTTGGTAAAACAACGATTCTGGTGGCCATTAATGGCTCGCGACATTCGCAATTTTGTTTTGGCTTGCTCGTTTTGTGCCACTGGTAAGACTTCCAATCGACCCCCAGATGGGTTACTCCAACCGCTGTCGGTCCCTTCGAGACCCTGGTCCCACATAGCGATAGATTTTATCACCGCCCTCCCGCCCTCTCAAGGCAAGACGGTCGTTTTGACCGTAGTGGACCAGTTCTCGAAGGCGGCACATTTTATTCCCTTGCCCAAATTGCCTTCAGCCAAGGAGACAGCAGTGACTGTCGTAGATCACGTCTTTCGTTTACATGGCCTCCCGATGGACGTGGTTTCCGACAAGGGGCCCCAATTTGTGTCCAAATTTTGGCAAGAGTTTTGTTGATTACTGGGAGCGACTGTCAGTCTGTCTTCGGGGTTCTATCCCCAAAGCAATGGCCAAACGGAGAGAGGCAACCAAGATTTGGAGAGAGTGTTGCGATGTTTGGTATCCAAGAATCCTTCCTCCTGGAGACAGCAACTCTCAATGGTTGAGTACGCACATAATGCATTACCAGTGTCATCCACGGGCCTCTCTCTGTTTGAATGTAGCTTAGGTTACCAGCGACCAATTTTTCCTAGTCTGGAATCCGAAGTCGCGGTCCCCTCCGCCCACGCTTTTGTCCAGAGGTGTCGCCACACCTGGAACAGAGCCTGTGAGACTCTCCTCCAGGTGGAGGCGCGCATCAAGGCTAAAGCCGATCGCCACTGGTCGAAACCTCCCGTATAGGTCATAGGTCAAAAAGTGTGGCTTTCTACCAAGAATATTCCGCTCTGGTCCATTTGTAATAAGTTAACTCCCAAATTCATCGGCCCGTTCACTGTCACCAAAGTTCTTAGTCCGGTGGCAGTCCGACTCAAACTCCCTCCTTCACCACGTCTTTCATGTTTCTAAATTAAAACCCGTGTTTCATTCACACATTAACCCACCGGCCCCGGTCCCCCCCCCCCCCCCGCCGCGACTCGTAGACGGGGAACCAATGTATTCGGTCAATCGTATTCTGGATTCGAGACGGAGGGGACGCGGATTTCAGTACCTGGTGGACTGGGAAGGTTACGGTCCGGAGGAGAGAAGTTGGGTACCTGCTAGAGACATTCTGGATCATTCTCTTATTGATGATTACAATCAACAGGTAAGTTCCTCTGGGAGCGCCAGAAGGCACTCCTAGGGCCCTATTTTAACGATCTGAAACGCAAGTGTCAAAGCGCAAAGCGCAAGTAACTTTGTGGGCGGGTCTCGGCGCTGTTGCTATTTTCCCGGCGGGATAAATGACTCTTGCGCCGGGCGCAAATCTAAAAGGGGTTGGTCTGAAGTAGCTTCATTATTCATAGGTGTGGTTTGGGCGTAACGTGAAATAAACCAATCAGAGCATCATCTCACATTCCCTTTAAGAGCAGACGCACTTTTTCCTTGGCGTATTGCTATTATAACGGCGGATTTGCCAGGCGCACGCCAAGAGCGTTTCACAGCCGAGGAGACCAACGCTCTCGTCACGGCCGTAAAAGAGAGAGAAGTGACATTGGGGATGGGAGAAACACACCCAAATTAGCTTCGGTTAAACAGGCATATAATAATGTGGGTAAATGTGTAAGCTAGATGTATGCTTTTATAATAAATTATTATATTTATAATAAATTGTCTATCTATCTATCTATCTATCGTTTGTAATAATATGATTTGCAAAAATGAAAACTGCTGCTTCTGTGTAGATTACAGAATCACAGTGTATGAGCGTTGTGCACTCTATACATTATGGTCAAGCATGCGCCCTTAAAATAGCATAATGAACAACGCGCAACGCGTCACTGACTTTAGACTTTTTCTGGCCAGTGGCGCAATTGTTTTATGTAACTGTAAAATAGCACCAGGGAACGTTTGCGCCGGAACACGCCTCCTTTTTTGCGCTGAACCGCCCAGGGAGCGCAAGTTCATTCCCTAGTTTAGCGACGTGCTTCTGTGGAGGGAAAAGCGCGCTTTGCGCGGGTGCAAAATAGGAATGAAACATGCGTCGGTGTACAAAGTCAATTGCGCTGGGTGCAAGATAGGGCCCCTAGGGGGAGGGGTACTGTCACGGTTTATGAATTCACTGACTCTTTCTGTGTGTATGTGTGGGTGTGGCCGCTGATTACCACTTATCTGATCATCAGCGCCAGCTGCGACTGATCAGCCTTGTCTATTTATACTCATGTCTTTTGTCCTGTTGTTGTCGGATCGTTGTTTGGATTTCCCTGTGTCGTGTTCTTGTCTACTGACATCCGAGTGGTCGCGTCCTCGTGTTGGCGTGAAGTTTCCTGCTTCATCTGCATGTTCCGTCCTGGTTATTACTTTCGTTTGGAGATCTGTGGATCGCGCCCGGATTTATGTGGATTCTGTTCTCTGCTTCTTCCAGAACGATCGGGTTGTCCGTTGATCGTCCCTGTGATTGACTGTTACCTGCAGTATATTGTTCTGAACTGCTTATCTCACTTTGTGGTTAATAAACTAATTGATTATTCACAATTGCATCTCCTGCTTATTTCCATTGTGACACCCTTATATCACCCAGTTTGCTTAACCCTCTGGGGTCTAAGGTGTTTTTGGGGTCCTTGAGATGTTTTGACATGCCCTGACATGCCCTGACATTTGTGCTTTTTTCAGTTGCTTATAAACATATTAATGGCAAAGATGTCATTACACTCTATTCAGCACAAACAGTGCTACCATAATATGTGAGCAACATGTGATTGTATTGTTTGATGTTTGTATTTTTGAGAGAATAATGTTTATGCGTGGTTATTGAAAAAACTAAAAATTAAAGTTTCTGGAATAAGGTCACAAAACACATAATAAATATGTGTCCACAAGACTTTTGACTAAAGGATGTTGTCGCCTAGAGTTTTTGCTTCAAAATGATCTGAAAATCATCCTGCCTACTCATTCACATAAAACAATACATTGATTTAAATTTTGTAAGACACTTTTTGTTTAGAAAGGCAATATGCGTGGGGGCATGAATGATCATGAATAATGCTGTGATTCATACCTGAGAAGACAATGGCCCGCATAATGAACTGCACAATGAGCCGCATAATGCGCCTTTCAGTCAGGTATGTCACTGAGAGGGAACCACAAGAAAGAATGCGAGGACAAAATACTTATATTGACCTATCAAGATTTTGTTTACATCTACCTTGAAAAGTGGTCCGTTTTGCTATTTTATTAAATAGTTTTCACATGTAAATAAACAACAATTACAATTTTAACAATATTTCAAGTGTAATCTTTCTTTGTAAAAAGCATACATTTTATCAAACGTATTTTAAAGTTAAGGATTCATTAGTTTGAATTGGAACACACACTATAATAACATCTTAGTTGATAAATCAATATACCTATTTTTGACAAAACATCCCATACTATATATTTAACATATGAGTAGAAATTGGCGAACAAAAGCTTATTTGATGTGGCAGTAGTCTATTTGGTAACACTTTATAATAATGGTCCGTCATTAATAAGTAACTATGCAGGAAGTAATGAAGGACTAATGAGTAGTTCTACATTAACACTTCAGCTACTACTATTAACTAATAAAGAAACAAGCTTAACTAATCAATAAGTAATATAAAATTTAGGAGATTATTCCTTATTAGGTAATCAATAATTACTTAATGAGATTAGCTTCATTAATAACTATTATTAAAACATCTTTTTCACTTTAAAATAATGGTCCAGATCACAAGTAGTCCTTGAAGAGTGACTAGGTAATACTTGAGTAAGTAGTGATGAATTTTATGACCACGTTGAAGGTAAAAAAAGATAATTGCTAACGTCTCAGACATGATAATGTTGTGATTAGTAATTAAGTAGTAATTCTTATAAGTTGTTATAATTACTTATTAGTTCTTAATGATGCCAATCTCATTAAGTAACTATTGATTACCTAATAAGGAACTATCTTAGTCCAAAATTCGATATTACTTACTGATTAGTTCATATTATTTCCATATTAGTTAATAATAGTAGTAGCTGAAGTGTTAATGTAGAACTACTCATAAGTCCTTCATTACTTCCTGCATAGTTACTTATTAATGACGGACCATTATTCTAAAGTGTTACCGTCTATTTTACTGTAAAAACATTATAATTATCGAAAACTAGTCATATTTCGTATGCAACATATCATTTTATGACATATTAATATAGGGCATATAAATGTTAATTTGCAAGCGCACATCTGTGCAGTTCATTCACACATAGACACGCGATTCATATTTAAATTAATCTTTTTGCGGTTTACATACACTATATTGCGATTAGAACAAAACACTTAAGAATAAAGAACTTATTATTCACAATCCTCAGCTGGATACGTTGCTCCTCGAAATTAAACCGAAACCAGCACAGAATTATATTACTATTACGCTATTATTATTCCTCACAGCGTAGCAAGACAATGTAAAGTACATGAATATGATTAAACTTGATGCGTTTTATCGATCTGATATGGGTGTTGACAGGTTTGCATGGGTTGCCTCAGATCATTTGCCTTTGAATAGCGCACGCTCTCAGTAGGCCTGTTCACATTAGCAGATAATTAACTGCTATGAGAACAACTGACATCTCTCTCTTTTCATACAGATTACATAAACAGAGAATATTTGTTTTTGTTTTGAATTAGATCATTTAAAAGTAGACACTTAAATTATTATAAAGATATATTGCTCTTGCCTGTGTGACTAGTATTCTCTGAGTTTTAAGTTTAGAGACATCCTCCAGAAAAAAAGTTCACAGAGACGGAGAGGCAGAAAGCACACCCTGTTTATTTTCTTTATTTTCTTTACTCAATCTTAGTGCTGCTTTTGATACTATTGACCACAACATTCTATTAAATAGACTCAAAAATTGTGTTGGCATTAGTGGAATTGCATTAGCATGGTTTAAATCATACTTATCTGACCGTTATCAGTTTGTAGCAGTATAGTTTGTAATACATATAAGTATTATACATCATTCGATCTAGTTAAGTGTCTATTTTCTTTGTGTATACTCACAATAAAAACAAAGTGTTGTGCTTTTTGCCAAACAAAGAAAAATAAACATGATGCGAGTTCTGCCTTCTCTCTGTCAGTGAAGTCCATTCTGAAACACGTCCGAAAATGAACTGTAACTCAGCGAATACTCAGTCAAACAGGCATACAGACACACAGGCATAAAGCTTGAATTATCTTCTTTTAAATGAAGCAATTTATATAAAAAACAAATATTCTCAGTTTATGTAATCTGTATGAAAAAAGAGAGTCATTCTCATCTCAGCTCATTATAGCTCATTAAGTGTTAATGTGACCATGCCCACGGAGAGCGCACGCTATTCAAAATGATCTGAGGCGATCCATGCAAACGTGTCAACGCCCACATCAGCTGGATAAAACACATCAAGTTTAATCAGACTCTTGCACTTTATGTCTTCTTGCTTCGCTGTGAGGAATAATCCTTAGGAATAATTTAGTTTCACATCGAGGAGCAACGGATCCAGCAATTCAGAGGACTGTGAATAGTACGTTTTTTATTCTTAAGTGCTTTGTTCTAATTGCGATATGCAATAGTGTCGGTAAACCGCAAAAAGACTGTTTAAATATGAATCGCGTGTCTGTGTGTGAATGAATGAACTGCACAGATGTTAACTACAGCTGTAGTAAACAACAGCGCGCATCTGTGCCGTTCGTTCACACTTGCACTTACATTGTTATTTTTACATGAACACATCTAGTTTAGCTTTTACCAAACTATATTGCTATACTGAGATGAGTAAAAATCGACTGAAATATGTTGAAATAAAATGTCTCTGTATAAGCAACTTATTAAACTGCAAATTAACATTTATATGCAAATATATCATAAAAACAATATGTTACAGACGAAATATGAATGTTTAGACAAGATTTCATTGATTAGTTTTGGATAGATTATAAAGTTTTATAAAGTACTGTAAAAAGACTACTGTCACATCAAATAAGCTTCTGTTTGGCAATTTTTGCTCATATATAAATATATAGTATGTGATGTTTTGTTAAAAATACAGTAGGTATATTGAATTATCAACTAAGATGTTATTATAGTGTTTGTTCCAATATTCAAACTAATGAATCCTTAACTTTGATATACGTATGATAAAATCGATGTATACGTTTTAATAAGATTACACTTGAAATATTGTTAAAATTGTAATTGTTTTTGATTTATATGTGAAAACTGTTTAATAAAATAGCAAAACATATATTTACAAGGTAGATGTAAGCAACATCTTAATAGGTCAATATACACTCACCTAAAGGATTATTAGGAACACCTGTTCAATTTCTCATTAATGCAATTATCTAATCAACCAATCACATGGCAGTTGCTTCAATGCATTTAGGGGTGTGGTCCTGGTCAAGACAATCTCCTGAACTCCAAACTGAATGTCAGAATGGGAAAGAAAGGTGATTTAAGCAATTTTGAGCGTGGCATGGTTGTTGGTGCCAGACGGGCCGAACTGAGTATTTCACAATCTGCTCAGTTACTGGGATTTTCACGCACAACCATTTCTAGGGTTTACAAAGAATGGTGTGAAAAGGGAAAATCATCCAGTATGCCTTGTTGATGCTAGAGGTCAGAGGAGAATGGGCCGACTGATTCAAGCTGATAGAAGAGCAACTTTGACTGAAATAACCACTCGTTACAACCGAGGTATGCAGCAAGGCATTTGTGAAGCCACAACACGTACAACCTTGAGGCGGATGGGCTACAACAGCAGAAGACCCCACCGGGTACCACTCATCTCCACTACAAATAGGAAAAAGAGGCTACAATTTGCACGAGCTCACCAAAATTGGACAGTTGAAGACTGGAAAAATGTTACCTGGTCTGATGAGTCTCGATTTCTATTGAGACATTCATATGGTAGGGTCAGATTTTGGCGTAAACACAATGAGAACATGGATCCATCATGCCTTGTTACCACTGTGCAGGCTGGTGGTGGTGGTGTAATGGTGTGGGGGATGTTTTCTTGGCACACTTTAGGCCCCTTAGTGCCAATTGGGCATCGTTTAAATGCCACGGCCTACCTGAGCATTGTTTCTGACCATGTCTATCCCTTTATGACCACCATGTACCCATCCTCTGATGGCTACTTCCAGCAGGATAATGCACCATGTCACAAAGCTCGAATCATTTCAAATTGGTTTCTTGAACATGACAATGAGTTCACTGTACTAAAATGGCCCCCACAGTCACCAGATCTCAACCCAATAGAGCATCTTTGGGATGTGGTGGAACGGGAGCTTCGTGCCCTGGATGTGCATCCCACAAATCTCCATCAACTGCAAGATGCTATCCTATCAATATGGGCCAACATTTCTAAAGAATGCTTTCAGCGCCTTGTTGAATCAATGCCACGTAGAATTAAGGCAGTTCTGAAGGCGAAAGGGGGTCAAACACAGTATTAGTATGGTGTTCCTAATAATCCTTTAGGTGAGTGTAAACCTTCTCATTAAATTATGTATTATAGTTTTTTATTAGTGACACATTTGGGGAGAGGATATATTCCAAAACTTTCTGAAAATACAGTATGAGAATCACCTGCATAGTTACTAGAAATGTTTACCTTGGATATTATGCAATTTGCATGCATAGTCCTCACATTCTTTACTTGTGGTACTCTCAGTGACACACCTTAATGAAAGGCTCATTATGCAGCTCATTATTATGCAGCTCAAGCCCACACCCATATTGCCTTTCCAAACAAAACGTGTCTTAGATTGTTTGCCAATCAATGTATTGTTTCATGTGAATGATTAGGTAGGATGATTTTCAGATAATTTTGAAGCAAAAACTCTAGGCGACAACACCCATTAGTCAAAAGTCTTGAGGACACATATTTAGTATGTGTTTTGTGGCCCTATTTCAGAAACTTTCATTTTTATTTTTTTCAATAACCATGCATAAACATTATTCTCTCAAAAATACAAACATGTACATCAGGGGTGTCAAACTCAGATCCTGGAGGGCCACAGCCCTGCAGAGTTTAGTTCCAACCAGCTCCAACACACATACCTGTAGTTTTTAAATAAGCCTTAAGGACATGATTAGCTGGATCAGGTGTGTTTAATTAGGGTTGAAGCTAAACTCTGCAGGGCTGTGGCCCTCCAGGATCTAAGTTTGACACCCCTGATGTACATACATGTTGCTCACATATTATGGTAGCCCTGTTTGTGCTAAAGAGAGTGTAATTACACCTTTGCCATTAATATGTTTATAAGCAACAGAAAAAAGCACAAATGTCAGGGCATGTCAAAACATCTCAAGGACCCCAAAAACACCTTAGACCCCAAAGGGGTTAATGGCTGCTCTTTCAAGTCTTTGTCGTCGGTTAGGAACCTGGGTGTGCTCTTTGATACCAATCTTTCATTTGAAAGTCACGTTTCTAGTATCTATAAAACCGCATTTTTCCATCTTAAAAATATATCTAAATTAGAACAATTAGTTCATGCGTTTATGACATCAAGGCTAGATTATTGTAATGATATTATGGGTGGTTGCCCTACACGCTTAATAAACAAACTACAGCTGGTCCTTCTTACCAGTTCTTACCAGAACCAGGAAGTATGACCATATTAGCCCAGTTCTGTCAACGCTGCATTGGCTCCCTATTAAACATTGTAAGTAATCAGCAGTATTTAAAATTTTATATGAGGCACTAAATGGTTTAGCTCCCCAGTACTTGAGCGAGCTCTTAACGCATTATAGTCCTTCACGTCTATTGCGATCTAAAAATTCCGGCCAGTTGATAATAATACCTAGAAAAGACAATGCAGAAAAGCAGAGCGCATGTGGCGGAAGACAAAACTTGTAGTCCATTATAACATCTACAAAGACAGCCTTCATGCTTTCAATATGGAACTAGGCAAAGCTAGACAGACTTTCTTCTCAAATATTATAAACTGCAATTTAAACAACACACACACTCTTTTTGCTACTGTAGAGAGACTGACAAACCCCCCAAACCAGATTCCCAGTGAAATGCTCTTAGACAGCAAGTGCAGTGAGTCTTGACACACTTCCCACATCTTTTTTCAAAAGTGTGTTAAACAGTTTAGAAGCAGATCTTCTAGAAGTGGTAAATGCCTCACTTCTCTCTGGGAGTTTTCCAAACTCCCTGAAAACTGCAGTTGTCAAGCCCCTCCTGAAAAAGAGCAATCTGTATAAGAACATAAAGCAACTATAGACCGATCTCAAATCTTCCTTTCATAGGCAAGATCATTGAAAAAGTTGTCTTCAATCAGCTGAACAAATTCTTGAGCTTGAATGGATCCTTTGACAATTTTCAATCTGGTTTCCGACCGCACCACAGCACAGAGACAGCGCTCATAAAGATAATAAACGATATTCGCTTAAATACTGATTCAGGCAAATTATCAGTGCTGGTACTACTCGACCTCAGTGCTGCATTTGACAATGTCAATCACAACATACTTCTTGACAGGCTGGAAAACTGGGTGGGGCTTTCTGGGATAGTCCTAAAATGGTTCAGGTCATACATAGATGGGAGAGGTTATTATGTGAGTATAGGAGACCATAAGTCTGAGTGGACATCCATGACATGCGGAGTCCCTCAAGGCTCGATTCTTGCGCCACTCCTGTTCAACCTGTATATGCTCCCAATCAGCCAAATAATGAGAAAGAACCAAATTGCTTACCACAGCTATGCAGACGACACACAGCTCTACTTAGCCCTATCGCCTAACGATTACAGCCCCATTGACTCCCTGTGCATTGATGAAATCAACAGTTGGATGTGCCAAAACTTTCTTCAGTTAAACAAAGACAAAACTGAAGTCATTGCTTTTGGAAATAAAGATGAAGTTCTCAAGGTGAACACATACCTTCACTCTAGGAGTCAAACAACTAAACATCAAGTCAGGAATCTTGGTGTGACACTAGAGTCAGACCTTAGTTTCAGTAGTCATGTCAAAGCAATAACTAAATCAGCATACTTTCATCTGAAAAATATTGCAAGAATTAGATGCTTTGTTTCAAGACAAGACTTAGAGAAACTTGTGCATGCTTTCATCACCAGCAGGGTGGATTATTGTAATGGAATCCTCACTGACCTTCCCAAAAATACCATAAGACAGTTGCAGCTCATACAGAACGCTGCCGCCATGATTCTGAGCAGAACCAGAACATATGAACATATCACACCAGTCCTCAGGTCTTTACACTGGCTCCCAGTTACATTTAGGATTTATTTTAAAGTATTTTTACTGGTATATAAATCACTCAATGGCCTAGGACCTCAATACATTGCAGATATGCTCACTGAATATAAACCCAACAGATCACTCAGATCATTAGGATCATATCAGCTAGAAATACCAAGGGTTCACTCTAAGCATGGCGAGTCGGCTTTTAGCTATTATGCCAGCCGCAACTGGAACCAGCTTCCAGAAGAGATCAGATGTGCTCCTGCAGTAGTCACATTCAAATCCAGACTCAAAACACTTCTGTTTAGCTATGCATTTACTGAATGAGCACTGTGCCGCTGTTCGTCCGACTGTTTGTACTGTACTGTATTTAATTTTTCTAACCTGTTTTAATTATTCTTATTTCTTTTTATTATTTTAATTTCTTCTATGTAAAGCACTTTGAATTGCCATTGTGTATGAAATGTGCTATATAAATAAACTTGCCTTGCCTTGCCTAGAATATCAAAATAGACTGCCGGTAGATCCTTTTCCTATTTAGCACCAAAACTTTGGAACAGTCTTCTTAACATTGTCCGGGACACACTCGTCAGTTCAAATCTAGACTAAAAACACATCTCTTTGACCTAGCATACACATAACACATTATAAACTTCTATAATTCAATGTTAGGTTGCATAGCTTAGGTCAGCCGGAACCGGGAACACTTCCCATAAATCCTGATGTACTTGTTATATCATAAGAAGGATGGCGTCTACGCTAATATTAGTCTCTCTGTTTATCCCAGGATTTACGGCAGTCCGCCGTATCCAGGCCATATCCAGATCTGATGAAGGACCAGCACCTGGACACGACGACAACACAGTCCTGAAGTGTCAGCTAGTCTCTCCCCTGTGAAGGCCTCCTTCCCTTCCCTTTACCTCTGTACAGTTAAAACGTTGTCAAAATAATTCCAGTTCACATGGCTATGCGGAAGCGATAAATAATTATGTATTATACATTTTTAAGGCCAGACAAGTAATTTGTTGAGGTCAATTTGTAAAGAAAGACTACACGCCTGCGCACATTTATATTCAAACAGGCATACCTATAGACTAAACACGTAATACGCATGTGCACACCGTCAGTGTTTTCACAGGTTTGCATTTTTTGAAGTTTGCGCAGAGATTTTTCAAGGCTTGCACCTTGGAACCGGTTTCAGGGTTTGCATTCTCGACCCACCAGGCACTGCTTTGTGCAGGTGAGCAGGCCAGAGCGTGTTAAGAGTTTTCTATTAGAACAGTGCAGCGTTAGCATCCCCTAAGTTAATAACTAATGATCTTTGCAACGGAAGTGAATCAATCAAAACTAACTTTAGCTGAACAATAACTTTATTCTAGAGCTGCTGTAAAGCCAAACAATCTCTGTTACTTTAATTTCCTATTATCACTGCAAAGCTGCTTTGAAACAGTCTATATTGTTATATATTAGAGCTCCATTTAAATTAAGGTGACTTGACCTGACTTGAATTGACATTGTCCGCCTCACTGATGTAAATCTGGCCTTGATCTCCCCAAATGTACACTCACTTATCATCCAGGCTCTACAAAAACGAATTCCAAAATATTGTTCTTGAGGAGTAGAGCCACCATTTACAAATTCTTTCATCAGGAAAGGCAGTAGCGAGTTGGCAGGGTCTGCCAAAAGAAAAATGGATATTGCCTACTCATCCACAATCTTCTTCTCTTTATGGTTTTAAAATATGTATTTAGCTTGGAATTGGCAAAGACACACTGAACACTACCTTGCCATTTTATGACAACATTCATAAATCTGTATTTGTAGTCACTTACAGCTTACACATTCAGGGAATATCTACCCCGACAGATGGCTGCTTTATTTCGATGCGGGTCCCATCTACGGCTCCTAAACACTGAGGTATACCATGAGCATGTTCAAATCCGGAAACTAGCTTGAGGGCCCCGGGCACGGTGAAAGGTAGCTTTTTGTACATCGGACCTAGGTGGACAGAGATCGCTATGCATGTTTGCCTTAAAATAATAGACAAGGTCAGCCATGACAATCCCCTCATCACTTAAGTACTACATCGTGCACGCCACCTTTTTAAGAACTCCAACTGGTGATTTCATGTTGGTCTCTTCGCCCTCAATATAAAGACAAAGTTCTTCACTGAGGGCAATGACACAGGCTTTCGACAAACAGAAGTTTTCCTTCCATTCACGCTCGTCAACAATGCTATTGACAAAGTTATCCTCCCAGCTGCTTGTCCTCACAGGTTTTTTCAATACACTTCATTGGTGGTGATGTTGGTTTAGAATTTGACCTATGTAAACAATGCGTCTCCATTGGTCTTAGAAGTGGTTAAGTAAATCTACACTTTGTTGGAGAAGCATTAATAAACTTAAGCAGCACAACAGAATCAAAAGCATAAAACTGCATGACCATCCAATGCACAGATTGAAAGTGAAAAAGTGAAAAACTCTGGTCAAATTCAAGGACCAGACCAAATTTGTCTTTAATAAATAAAATAATAAAATACACTTACACTAGTTTATCCACTTTACATTTTGGATCTTTCAATAAAGCAGATAGCTGCTTCATTCCAGAATCTCCTGGTTTATTGTAGCTCAGAACCAGCCTTCTCAGGTGTGAGGGATTTGATATCAGAGCTGAAGCCAGAGCAGCACAGCCTTGTTCTCCTATTTTGCATTTCCAAATCCTAAATAGAGAGAGAGAGAAAAGAAAAAAAAACACTATAAAAAAATATATTATGCAATATGTGGTTACTGTGTGTGATTTGCTTCAAATGTAATTAACACCTTTTAGATTAGGATAGGTTAGGTCAACTTTATTATCCCCAAGGGGCAATCTGTTTCACAGCCAGCAGTAAACCATACAATCAGCAAGGACAAACACATAACACCACAACACACAAAAAGAAAGGGGGAAAAGACTTCCATAAATAATTAACCTGGAATAATTGTCACAGTCACCAGCTCAGTCACCAGCTCTGTAACCTGTCTGCACTATACTTCCCAGCAACCCTTCTGGTCCCCACTTGCACTCAGTCAGCCATCACCACACCTGCTGCTGATCATCACCAGATACTGATTCCCTGCATCTGCAAATTCTTTTCAACATCTGGTCTCCCTAAAATCCTCCAGACTGATCAGGGTTCCAACTTTCTTTCCAAGGTTTTGGAGACATTGGGTATTCAGCACAGAGTCTCTGGTGCCTACCACCCTGAGTTCCAGGATACACTTGAGGGTTGGCATCAGACATTAAAGTCAATGTTGCGTAAATACTGTTTGGAAATCGAAAGGTGCTGGGACGATGGACTTCCTTTTGTTATTTTTGCTGCGCGTGAGGCCGTGCAAGAGTCCATTGGATTTAGCCCTGCAGAACTTGTCATTGGACATACCCTTGAGAATTTTCAAAGATGAGTTGTTGTCGGTTAATTCTGCTCCAACAACTAATAAATTAGACTATGTTACTCAGCTGCGAGAACATCTGCACAATGCTGTTGCTGTAGCAAAATAAACTTAGTCTTCAACACAAAATCCCATGAAAAGCCGTACTGACTGACTGCACGATCCTTTAAACCTGGTGACAAAGTTTTGGTTTTATTATTTAGTATGTAATCCATACTCCAGAAAGGAAACGTCAATCCTGTGTCTGTCACATTAACATGTTAAAAGAATATCATGTAAGGGTAAGTCCTGTAGCAACTTCTGTTTAGTGCATTTCTGTTACTGATGATGTCAACTCCAAGCCTGTGGCGATCATTTCAGTACCTGCTGAGCCAGAGATTGAAGATCATCTAGTGCTCTCTAATTCAGTACAAAAGTGAGCTAGACTTTTAAATTTAGAAATGGTCTCTGGTTTACCTTCCCATCTTCCGCATTTGTCAGAAGCTGAGCGAGAAGACATTCTGCAAATATTTGCAGATTTTCCCACTCTTTTTGGAGATGTACCCTCTCAAACCACAGTTCTACAGCATGACACAGTAGTCACAGATGTGACCCCTAAAAAGCAACATGCTTATCGTTTTAATCCTGTAAAGAGAGCCATCATGAAACGGGATGTTGAGTTTCTTCTAGACAATGGGTTAGCGAGACCAAGTTCAAGTTCCTGGAGTACACCCTGTCTGATTGTTCCTAAGTAAGAAGAAACTTTTAGGTTCTGTACAGATTATAGGAGGGTGAATGCTGTTACACTTCCAGACTCTTATCCATTTCCAAGAATCGAGGACTGTATAGACAATGTTGGTTCGGCAGAGTATGTCACTAAACTGTACTTACTAAAGGGATATTGGCAGGTTTCTTTAACACCTAGAGCCTCCGATATCTCAGCATTTGTGACACCTGATCACTTTCTATAGTACTCTGTAATGGCGTTTGGGATGAGAAATGCTCCTAATACATTCCAGCGGCTAGTAAATGTTGTCTTAGCTGATGTGCCAAATTGTAATGCCTATCTAGATGATTTGGTAATTTACTCTCCTGATTGGTTACATCATGTAAATAATCTTAGGGAAGTATTTACTCGTCTTGCAAAAGCTACTCTGACTTTGAACCTTGCAAAGTGTGAGTTTGGGAAGGCCACAGTAACCTATTTGGGAAAACAGGTAGGGCAAGGGCAGGTACAATTGAGCAAAAAGTTACTGCGATCACAGCCTTTCCTGCTCCTACTACAAAAAAGAGCTCTGTAGATTTCTCGGAATAGTCGGGTATTATAGAGGTTTCTGCAAGAACTTCTCAACTGTTGTCACCCCACTTAATCTACTGAGCCCTTCTAAAAACTTTGAGTGGACTCCTGAGTGTCAGCAGGCATTTGTTAACAAATGCAAGTGCTTTTGGTGTAGGCGCGGTGCTGTTACAGGAGTATCATCATCATTGGAACTCTCTGCTAAGTGAACATTGCATACCTCTAAGCAAAATATAACTCTACCAGATCTCTTCAGCACACATGTACAAACATTGTCTGACTTCACAAAAAACATTATGAAATTATAAAGAAAACGAATAAAGAAAAACAATACTAAAAATAACATTAAACAGTAATTTTTTTTGTCTTCAGAGGATGCGGATGGAGTTGACCATCCTGTTTGTTATTTTTCCCACACTTTTAACAGACACCAGCTAATGTATTCTACAATCAAGAAAGAGGCTTTGGCAATGTTGCTCTCTCTTTGAAGTTTATGTTGGTTCATCTCCTGTACCTGCAATTCTTTTCACAGATCATAACCCACTGACATTCCTCTTTCGTATGTATAATCATTGACCATGAGATGGTCTTTAGTGGTCCAGGATTATAATTTGGAAATTAGGCATAAGAAGGGCATTAATAATGTTATTGCTGATGCATTGTCTCGTGTTTAGTTACTGAATGCAAACCTTTAAAAAAAATTCTTGTGGAAGGAGGTGTTACACCATCTAGGCGTATGTGTTTCGTTTTCTCTCTCTTCCCAATTGGTTCATCCATTTGCATTTGCTCCAGCCAATTACTGGCTGTCTTGTGATCAGCCAATCACACACTGAAACTTGAGAAGCACCTTTCTTGATGCTTGTTTTATTTTTGAATTGGGAACAGGTTAGAGGCCCTTTACATGTTGCAATATGTAGACCTTAACCCTGTCTAGTAACACCAGGTAAGGAGTGGTTGCCACCTATTGTACGTTTTTGTTCTAGTTAGAGTAGGCAGATTTATTTTGTGTTTTCTTTTCAGTGAGACACGTCTGCCTTTAGTCAGTTGGTTGTTTTGGTTTTCCTCTTGTTTCCTTTTCACCTTTTTTGTTTTTCATCTTTGTTTATGTAAATACATTTAATTATTCTTAGTAAAGCTTTACTTCTAACGCTTCACGCTTTGTTGGTGGTCTGAGTCTCCTTCTGTCTAGTACAACAGTGTTGGTTCTGTTCTAGTTTATGTTTTATGTCCCTTCGAAACCCCTAGACCATTTGTGCAGATGCAAATTTACTGGGAATAACAAGGTCCTCACAAAGAGTATATAAGCTGACACAGTCTCTGTAAGTTCATCTAGGTCAGCACACACATTTGTAAACACATCCCAATATTTGCAACCAAAACAGTCCTGGACAAAATGTATAGTTTCATCCGACCACATCGGAACTAAACAACGTTCCGGCTTAGTTTTCTTTAGGACCGATTTGTATAATGGAACAAAGTTCACAACAAGCCTGAGTCTTTTCTCGTCATACCTTCCAAGCTTGAGTCTCTTGACATCATGCCTGCCGAGCCTGAGCTTTTTCACGTCATTGCTGCCGACCCTGAGCCTCTTCACATCATACTTGCCGAGCCTGAGCTTCTTCACGTCAGGCCTTTACGAGCCTGAGCCTCTTCACGTTATACCTGCCAAGCCAGAGACTGTTCACGCCATGTCTGCTGTGCCTGTGTCTTCAGACAAGATGGCCGCCGCACCTGAGTCATCTCCGGAAGATGCAGTGCTATCATAGTGGCCACAGCTATTTTGTGTGTGTGTGCATCACAAACAAACCCTCTGGCCCCATAGCTCCACCCAAGATAATTTTTTGGGGGGCAGTAGGTAACCTTGCTAGGGCTGTGGAGGCCACGCTGCCCTGGCCCCCTGAACTACCAGCTCCACCCTGGCTCCCTGCACTGCCGGCTTCACCCTGTCTTCCTGCACTGCCGGCTACGCCCTGGCTTCCTGAACTGCCGGCGCTGCCCATGTCTCCTGAACTGTTGGGTCCACCCTGGCAGGTCAGCCCACGCTCCTAGCCCTGTTCCCCTGCACAGGCCTGACCCGCCATCCCTCCCCCAAGACTGCCCTCCTGGACTCTTGTGGTTTTGTTTCATGTTGGGTGTCGGGAGCCGGGGGGATATGTCATGTTTTGGTTTTGTTTCATGTTCGTGTTTCATGTCTGTCATGTCATCCCCTGTTATAGTCATGTGATCATGCCATGTGTTCCCCATGTGAATGTCATGTTGTCATTTCCATACATTTATCTGTGCCATAATCAAGTTAATGGATGGGTGGTATTTGTATTATAATATCTTTTTGAAAACATGGATAAAAAGACGGCATATGGGATAAAGGTTAATTGGATATAATCAGATATTTTATAATATCCCTCAAGGTCCATAAAAAGCATGCTGCCTGGTAAAGCATCATGGAACTCATGAAATGAGTTAATAGTGTAAAATTAAGATGTGTTCTTAGTTTTACACTCTTCAGCTGCAGTTTGTTGCGAGTGTGAAATAACACACAAGCAGATATTAGCTATTTGATAATACAACCATTATTGATTAATAAATAAATAATTACACCCACTTGAATTTCTCCAGTTTACAGCGTGGATCCCTCAGTAAAGCAGATAGCTGCTTCACTCCTGACTCTCCTGGTTTATTACAGCTCAGATCCAGCTTTCTCAGGTGTGAGGGGTTTGATCTCAGAGCTGAAGCCAGAGCAGCACATCCTCTCTCTTTAATACTGCAATTAGACAACCTGCAGCATGATGGAGAAAACATCTCACACATAAAGCCTAACACACACAAATTTATCATGACATTTGAAGTCACTAATTACTTAACCTGTTAAGTGTCACTGGCCCACCGGTGGGCCCAAATCCATTACATATTTGAAACAGTAATATCCTATACTAAACCTAAACTAATCTTGACAAACTATATATCATTTGAAAGCTTGCAATCTCTAGTTTTCATATTTGGTCCGACATAAATTCCACTTATTTACCCGCATAAAGGCTTCATTGAATTTCATCCGGTGCTGCGGAAAAATGACCATTTCCCCCCCATGACAGGAAAAAAATTCCGGCGCTTTCCGGTGCTTGCGCAGTACGCACACGTCACACACCAGGAAGCGCGCGCGCCCTCAGATCACTTGGACGCTTGGACGTGTTTTTTTTTTCCCTGTCATGGGGGCTGAGAGTGGACGGAGGAGCTGAACACGCAGCGCCGGATGAAATTCTATGCAGCCTCTATGCGGGTAAATAAGGGGAATTTATGTCGGTTAAAGAAGGTTAAAGAAGTATAGGAAAGTGTCAATGGTCCATTTCTGAGATAGGTGGTGGTAACGCACATATTTGTTTGCGATCCACCGTAAAAAAAAACAAGAAGAAGAAGAAAGCGCCGGAAGCGCGCGCCCTCAGATCACTTGGATGTGGTTGTGTACAAGAGGTAAAAACGATATAAATACTGTTCGTTTTCTCACACAAACCGCTCGTTTTGTGTCTTAGGCCATCAATGTGTACTTACGATGGGGAATTGTTTAATTTGGACTTCTCTGTGCATGCTCTTTGAGGTGGTGACCATAGACCTGCATTATATGACTGACAGACAAGAACGGTTTGACCTAAAAATATCAAAATTGAAACTACTGCGGAAACAAAGACACCTACATCTTGGATGCCCTTGAGGTAAGCTAAAACATACCAAAATTTTATTTCAAAGTGAACTATCCCTTTAAGGGAGGATACGGAGCCTGGGAAGTCACCTGTGTGAGTTCCTGTGCTAAGATTATCACAAATAAACAAAAGATGTTGATGCACGTCATTCATATTAAATCGTATATATTCCACCCCATACCCGCTAGGCTACAACTGAGAATCACTTTAAACATGCAGACGCAGTGAAGACAATTTTATGTATTCCACTTAATACACAATAAAACAATATGTGACCCGATCTGGCGAAATGAGTCGGAAGTCGCAACGTTCCATTTTAAGATATGGGCCGTTTATGTGGAAAAACAATGAAATAATATTTTTTATTTTATTAATTTTTTTGTGCTAAATTTCAAAGAACAGACATTCAAAAATAATCTCCTAAAGTTTCGTAGTCCAGATAATTGAGTAAAGGTATTTAAATGACTATTAAAGTTTACAAAGTTTTTCTAAATTCGCTAGAAATGAATATTGCTTTTCTCAACTCCTCTCGTCACCTCTGAGCATTTCCCGGGTATCCCCTGAAACGTCTCTGCTCTCCAAATATGGTGTTACACGTTGTATAGAACCAATCAAAAAGCTTAGAAATGTACACAAACCCTGATCATTTGTCAATGGGAAGCCCCATTTCGACTGACCGGCACGCGATTGGTCCAGCCATCCTCCTGTCAGACTCGCGGCGCTCTGTGTAAACAAGCTAGCAGATCTCCTCAGAAAGATTAAATATTATTAATTTGAGAAATGTCGCTGTTAAAAGAGAGCAAAGTTGCCAAAAAGTCGCCAAAAGCGTTGAACTCACTGGAGGCTTCTAACCTAAGCTCTGCTGCTGGTCATCAAGAGTGGCTAAGGCTAGTCAGTGATTGTTTTGAATCTGGAGACGTGTCATCCTCTGATGACAGCGACAGCGAAAGTGACAGCCCTGTGGTATTTATCATGTATGGATGTGAGTGAGTGCAATTATTCTGTGAGTGTATTTATCTGCAAGGAGAATCCATTACAATGTGTTTGATTTATTTTAACACAATATTTAACTGTTGGTATATCCGTTATGAATATGTTACACTGTTATTGTCAACTAGCCTACACAAAGATATGATTGCATAGGCTAACATTATTTGTTCTCTGTTTCCTTGTCTCTCTGCCTCTCTCACTTTCTCTCTCTCTCTCTCTCTCTCTCTCTCTCTCTCTCTCTCTCTCTCTCTCTCTCTCTCTCTCACACACACACACACACACACACACACACACACACACACACACACACACACACACACACACACACCCTCTCTCAAGCAAAACTGTAGCACCTCTGTTCTATTTTTCTGATATTAGTAAATGTTTGTAAAAGTGCCTGGCATAATAGCATATATTAATGTCTTTGGTCAAATTAAGCTGTACAATAAATAGTCCATCCCTTTAAATGCAATGGATTTTGAAAGATATCAACAAAAAACGGGCAAAAAACTTTAAAAGCGATTTTCTCAGGTTTTCAATTGGAAAAAGAGGGCAGACGACCATAATTCAAATGTGTATATATTTACAACCATTCAAGGTATGACTTTGACTAGGATATCATTTGAAAGCTTATGGTCTCCTCTTTCCATTAATACCAAAATATCGGATTGCGAAAGCGTGGGCACGGTTTATGAATTTGTGGGTACAGATTGCAAAAACTGAAGGCACTGTTTACAAATCTGAGCACGCGGATTAGAAACTCGTGGGTACAGTTTATTAATCCGTGGGCACGATTTGTTAAACCGAGGGAACAGTTTGAGAATTCGTGAGTAGCTACTGTTTATAAACTGAGTGGACAGATTGCAAAACCGTCGCCACGGATTGCTTTTTTTCTCCCACAGGTGACTTCCCGGGCTCCGTATTAATCTGAGGTTTTATGTGGCTGAAATCGTTAAAAAAATGTATTCGTAAAAAAGAATCTGTTCGATCTGATAACATGCCTTCAATGCAGTTGACTGTTAAATGTTATGTGTTCCGTGAACAAACAGCGTTGTCGTTCATTGATCAGAGAGCTGTCCATTGTGCTGATTTTGTTCTATACGATGTGCATCTCTGTAGCGTTTATACGCCCACGTATAAATATTATTAATTATTATTCATAACGGAATATGATCAATAATTAATATTTTAATTATTTTTAATTATTTTCATAATTTACTGTAGCAGAATCAATAGTATGATCATTTTATCAGTTCATCCAATGAACAGAAAGCATAAACAAGTATTAACTCTAGGAAATATAATATCTTCCTGGCCAAGAAAGAATTAATCCCCAGCTAACAATAAATTACGAAGTAAATTAAGGGTAACAGCATAGGTAACTTAAATCGAAGTTCAAGACAATAAATCTGATAAGCACACACGAGTAATCTCTTTTAAATACAAACAATACTTTATTGATTATATAGGCTACTAACACATAAAGCTAATATCTAACACAAACACACGCATACACATTCATACGAGTTGCAGAAAGAAAGAGAGAGAGAGAGAGAGAGAGAGAGATGAGATGATTAAATCCCACGTTTCTATGCACTAATAAGACACAACCTGAATGAACCATCAAACATTAATTTAACCCTTCTATCGTTTTAAGACAGGTTATTAAATGTATACAATGCACCAGTTAAGATTTTAGCCTGGAGGTACTTGCGTCTTTGCTTTTCCTTTTGGGAATTCCTTTTGTTGCGTAAAAGGGGGGTTTCCCTTTGTTCGTTCGTCGGCTGGCCTCCTCGTGCTTGGATAAATGTGGTGTGCTGGAGCTGCTGAATGAAAAGTCTTTGAAGTTGAAAGTGTTCGTTGCAGCCGTGAATCGTTGACCGAAACTTTGCCGCAAAACTTAACTTAAAACCGAGACTTTCAATCGGAAAGGGAAAATAACACAAAGAAAGAAATGAAATGAGATATGGAGAGTAGTTAGATGACTGGAAATGAATCTAACCCATCTGATCTTAATTTGGGTTGGTCTGCTTCTCAGTTACATGGTTACTAGTCTTGCTTTAGATCTTCATCTTTTTCTGCCCATCTTTGTTCTGCCTTTGTTGAGAGTTCTTCTTCAGAGCGAGAACCGAGAGAGAGCACCGGGAGAGAGCACCGAGAGAGCACCGAGAGAGCACAGAGAGAGCGCCGAGAGAGCGCACCGAGAGAGAGTCGAGAGAGAGCGATGAGTTTTGAGTCTAAGGTTTTTAAACTAAAAGTTTGTCCCCCCTCCTGAAGAGATCGGACCAATTAGACACTGGCTTTGTTTGTCTCATCGTAAATCATGCATTATCTGGGGGGGTGTCTGTTCTCCAGCTCTTAAGCAGAGAGAACAGAGGCCACAGTTTAGACATGATTTCTAATTAAAAGAAGATCAAAACATATTACACAGATATCATTCAAGCCATCTTTTGAATCTCAGGCATACGTTCATACTGATATGAAACACAACACACTTTCATTCAAACATCTAACCGTTATACCCATTAAAGGACTTACATGGGATATAATCTTATTAAACATGCATATAAGTGGTAGAAACAACACAGGATTATGTAGTTGCATGATGTTTGAGTATAAGTCCATCGAAAATTGTTCTTGAATGATTTTATGTATAGTTAGGTAAAATCTCAGTTCTCTGGTTTGAAAAGAAGAGAATTGGTTTGTTCGTTCAGAGGTCCTTAAGGAGGAGGGGGTCTGGAATGTTGTGGGCCCGAGTTGTGTCATCTCAGAACCAATCATTCTTTTCCAAGCTATCTCACATTGACAAGTTCTTCCTTTAGCTGGGCTCATAAAAGTTCTTAGTTGGGGGTTTTCGTTGGTTAGCGTAGACTAGCTGGAGACTGTGAATGATTCATGGCTCTGGGTTGAGTTTCAAGGATTTTGATAGGTTAACGTCTATTTGTGTGTAACGTTTATGGGCTTAAGACAGCCCTGGGGTCACGGGTATTTCCTGCTGAAATCTGTTTGTCTCTCGTGGGACCTTGGGTCTCACGTCATCTCTTGACCAGTCAGTGTTTCGGCACAAATCTAGCATTGTCCATTCATTATTTAGTTAGTGCCGGGGGCTCCTTTAATTAGTCAGACCGGTGATGCCGGACCCGATGGCAAGATTGATGACGATCATGAGGTGTTCTGAACAAATCTTCCTCTTTGTTCGGCAGGAAGTGGGAAGTTTGAACTAATTTTCTGGAAGAAGATTAGTTGGTGGTTGGCTTCTACCCATTGTCGCTACATCTCCTTCAAATGTGTGCTTAAAGCCCAGACACACTGTGCCGATTTCAGCCGTCAGGTGTCGACGGCGGTAGCTTTGGTGCCGACTGCACATGTTAAGCATGTTTTGTTGACTTGTGGTTAGGCCTACTGATGTTCAGTGATTTTAAAAGTAGCCTCAATTAGGCCTGCATGAAGTTGGAAATTATTTGCTGTTGCAAAGAATCGTTTATGAATGCACTTTTAAGAAAGTTGTGGAAAAAAATAATATTTACATTTTATCAGTTGTTATTGAAACTCATCATTGCCTGGAACACACAAAAGATGGCATTTACTGCAGAGGCGTGTGTGGGTTAGGGCAGGCGGACGGGATTTTGGGGAAGGGGGGGCTTGGCTGTCCTTACCTACTCTAAGGGGAGGCTCACATTCACCCAATTTGAAAACCTCTGCTCCAAAGCATTCTTTAATTACAACCATTTAAGTTCGAAATGTGCATTTTCATGTCTACTCAAAAAAAGGGGGTGACAGTTAACAGGTTAATATGTTCATTGAAGTAGCCATAATTAAAATGATGAATCCTTTCAAAATTCCTTATAAAACAAAATTGTCCAAACTGCGTGCTCACAGTAAGAAAAAAAAAAAAAAAAAAAAAAAAAAACTGTTTATTAATATAAAGTGTAAGTAATTTTGGCATTAGTAGCATCAAACATCTATTCATACATTTTACAAATCACTTGTTCTATGTAGGGTCACACGTTTGCTGAAGCCTATCCCAACATCTCACAGGCACCCCAATGTATTTGGCATACTTTGACATATTTTTAGCATAAAACATCTTGTCACTTTCCTCATATATATCTGTCATTCACAATTAAATTATGATTTTTCAGTGCTTTAGTTACACACTGAATACCCAGAAAGAGCAATCCTTGTCTCCATGTTTGTTTGTATATGTAAATACATTTGTGGTATTCTGCAAAAAAGAAAAGAAAATGAAATGATGAATACTGACTTTAGTTTCTCCAGTTTACACTGTGGATCCTTCAGTAGAGTAGAGAGCAGCTTTACTCCTGACTCCCCTGGTTCATTGTAGTTAAGATTCAATGTCGTCAGGTGTGAGGGGTTTGATCTCAGAGCTAAGATCAGAGCAGCACAATCTTCCTCTCCAATATTGCAGTCGTACAGCCTGCAAAAAGCCTTTTGTCACTCCTGAACGATTCTTATCGATTCTCATCATTCCAGAGTGATGAATAAAAACAAATTAATAAATATTTATAAACAGTTGTTGAAGTTAAAACATATATGTGGCTGTATGCCTCTGACATATATAAAGTGATCAGAACATTTATCAAACCATCTGAACTAACATTAATTTCATCAATTTACAACGTGGATCCCCCAGTAGACCAGAGAGTTGCTTCATTCCTGAACATCCTGGTTTATTCAAGTTCAGATTAAGTTCTCTTAGGTGTGAGGGGTTTGATCTTAGAGCTGAAGCCAGAGCAGTACAGCCTCCCTCTTCAATATTACAGCCCCACAGTCTGCAGAAAGGAAGATAACAGTTTGACACACTTATTTGACAATTATCCACACCACTTATGTGCCCTTGAGTATAAACTGTTTTCTTGTACATTAAATGGAACTCCAGGTATATATTAATTAAATGTATATTTGATACATCCTATAATCTGTCAGCTGCATCTCTGGAATATTGTTGATTACCACTGAAAATAATACTTGTCTCAGGTTATAGGAACAAATAAAACATTTGATATGTTTATGTGATGTCACGGCTTGCAGGGAGTTGAGGAGGCAAGGATCTAATCACAGACCTTATAGAAATCACACAGGAATAAAAAATAAGACAACTCAAAAGGAAAAGAAACCACAAAAGCTTAGTAATAAAACTAAAACAAACCACTGACAAAAAGGAACTGAAATACAGGTCTATGAATACGAAGGGATAGTGAGAACTAAACTCGAAACAGTTGAGAACTATTTAGAAACCAATAGGGAAAAATGACCCAACTGGCTGAGGTGGCTGAGCACCATGCCCCTGTGTTCGCACAACTGCTCTTGTGACTGGGCCAGTATTAGCGAGCCGTCGAAATAGTTGAGGATGTGAATGCCATGTTCTCTGAGGAGAACAAGGGCCACCTCCTCATCTTTCGTGAAGACGCGGGGAGACAGGGCCAGCCCAAAGGGTAGGACTTTGTACTGATATGCTCGAACCTTGAACGCAAAGCATAGAAAAGGCCTGTGTCGAGGGGAGAATCGAGATATGAAAGTATGCTTTAGGTCGGTCGCTGCAAACTAATATTGGTGTTGCATCTGAAAATGTGTTTCTGCCAGAAAGACTCGTGAGAATTAATGCTGTAGCATAGACATTTATTAATGAGCTCAGCAAGCAATCAAATTCTTTGGCGGAGGCCCCGTTCATGACTCGAATTCCAGGGGTATTGAATCAGCGACTGCTGACTGAAGATGAAGGCAGGGGCGCCGCTCACCCCCCGAGGCGATGAAGGGGGCCATCTGGTGGTGGTGGGGTGGATGGAAGGGAGGGCGTCTTGAAGACTTCAGGTTGGAGAGGAGAGCCCATTTAGTGATGTTGGGGATGGTGATGGTGGACACCTGGGTGGTCGTGATGGGGGGGATGGAGGAGAAGATCCGTCTTAGTGGTGGTGGGGAGGAAGGTGGTGGCTGGAGCAACAGCATCTGCGGACTCAGATATGAGTAAGTGCTGCCCTTTTATGCTACAGCAAGAAAATGAATGGGTAGTTGAAGAGGCAATTAGTGACGTAAATGATTGAGTCTTCCTGGCAGAACTTGCGCTAGCTTTATTTCTGAGTCAACATTTGGAACAGTGGCTGGTCAAGGGCCCGGTTCAGAACTCACAGGTCCAAGATTGGCCGTAACCCACTGCTATTCTTGGGTACAATGAAGGAAGGGCTGTAAAACCCTGTCTTTGTAAAAACTGGAGGGACCAGCTTGATCGCATCCTTCGCCAGTAGGATCTCCACCCGTAAGACAGGAGCATCAGAGTTTCGCACAGAGGTAAACTGGACGCCCCTGAACTTAGGGGGATGACAAGTGACCTGAAACGCATAGCCGAGTCTGATGGATGGGCCAGCAGGATGGGCTGGGGAGCGTACTTGCAGTGGGGCAGTGATGGACCCGGCTCGGAGGGTTCCGTGGCGGCCCGACACGGGGTCTAAGTGTGCGGTGCAACACTTACATGGTTCCACGTCTGGGCAAAGGGAGCATGAGAAGGCTTGGTTGCGTCCTCGAACCGCCCACTGCTGCCCACTGGCGACAGACAAGATTCTTCTCCCGGCCCTCCTCCGGGCGAGGGAGGACCTGATGGCCATCAGAAGAGGAGCTAGATCGAGGAATAGACAGGGGGACTCCACCTCGTCTGAGGTAGTCGAGTCTCGACCACAACACTGAGATCGTCATCTCCCTGCAGTGGGTACATGACTCATCCACAAAAGCCACCTCAGTAACCTCAATAACATCTTTTTATTTATTTTGTCCTTACATTCTTTCTTGTGGTACCCTCTCAGTGACATACCTGACTGAAAGGCTCATTATGCGGGTCATTGTCTTCTCAGGTGTGAATCACAGCATTGTTCATGATCATTCACGCCCCCACGCATATTTCCTTTCTAAACAAAAAGTGTTTTTTACAAAATTTAAATCAATGTATTGTTTTATATGAATGAGTAGGCAGGATGATTTTTCATCGATTTGAAGCAAAAACTCTAGGCGACAACATCCATTAGTCAAAAGTCTTGTTGACAAGTGTTTATTTTGGCAGCCATTTTTAATTTAGTCCAAATCTTCATCTTTGGATGAAAATGCTTATTAGTCTTAGTCACATTTTTGTCACTCATAGTTTTTGTCTAATTTTGTCTACGAAAAGTCATTGCATTTTTTGTCAACTTTTAGTCATTACTTTTAGTCAAACTGCAGTTACCGACATTAATTTTGGTAGCTATTTCATATGTGGTCTTTAGACAAAAAAAATGTCATTATAATTTTTCTCTCTAGGCCAATTCAATTAAGCTTATGAGAAATGTGAATCAAGGTAACAGGCTGTATTGGCATTGCACTCTTTAGCAGTAGCAATTGTGCAATTCTACATATTCCTTTTCCTTAGTTTAGTGACTAAGGTGTGTTACTTGGTGTCAGGTGACTTGAATCAGGTGTGTTAGGTAAGGGAGACATGAAAAATGTGCAGTGGTGAGGGGTCGCCAGGACAGGTTAGATAACCACTGCCCTACAGGATGCAAACCCCTTAGTAGAATGAGCCCTAATGCCAAGAGTCGAAGCTTGATCACACGTCTCATTGGCTAGAGCAAAAGCATCCCTCACCCAAAGCCTCCCGGTTTCGCCCCCCCATAACAACTGAACAGCTGCTCTGACAAATGCCAAATGACGACGCATTTGTCGACTAGCCCCTCAAGGACCAGGGCTAAGTCCCAAGAGGGAACATTCACTCTGACGGGTTATCTCAGTCGCCTAGCTCCACAAATGAAGCGGGCGATCAGAGGGTGTTCCCCACTGAAACCCCATCAATTTGAGTATGGCAGGCTGAAATGGCGGCCACAAATTCTCTGAGAGTAGCTGGACATTTGCCTGCTGACAGCTTTTTCTGCAGAAACTCCAGCACTGAAACAATCTGGCAGTGGACTGGGTCTGCATTATGTATAATACACCACCTTTTAAAGATATGCCACTTAAGGGTGTACATGCTTCAGGTGGAGGGAGCCCTATCACATCCGCTGGAAGTCCAGCGCTCAGAAAAGCGCATGTTAGAACAGCGCATCAGCACGCAAATTAAATGTTTAACCGGCAAGTAATGAACTTTTGTGTATTTCTGTGTCCTGTGAGTGTAACTACCTCTGCATTAACATGTGAATGTATGTTGCGTTGTACAGTATGTTGAGACTGAGGTGCCAGAAATGAACTGATAGACTGCACTGTAGCACGATACTACAATATTTCTTCAAAAGCAGATCGTGGAGACATTTTAATCGTCCACGATCAAAAATCATAATATCAAACAACCCTACTTCAGGGTCAGAAATACAGCCATCATTTCGAGGCAATTGATATGCCAAGTGTCTGTCATTAGCATCCTGCCACTATAACGAGCACCTAGAATGGGACCTAAAGTGAGGAACTGGGGCCACATAGAAAGGGTACGAAGCCAGCAGCATGTAACCCTTACCATAAAAATGGATTTTAGAAAGTGCACGAAGCACTCAGCGTGTTCGCTTATCATACACATGAATTTTAGAAAGGTCATGAAGCCCTCTGCTTGCCCCTGGGGATTGGCCCTCAGACGAAATCCTCTGGCTCTGAGCCACAGTTGAAATGGTCTCATGTGCAGAAGGCCCAAAGTTATCACCATGGATACAACTGCTTATGGCCTAAAACTATTTGAAAGTGATGGAAAGTAATTTCCTGACTAGCCTAATATCGCTCAGGTTGCTTAACCATCTGGGGTCTAAGGTGTTTTTGGGGTCCTTGAGATGTTCTGACATGCCCTGACATTTGTGCTTTTTTCAGGTGCTTATAAACATATTAATGGCAAATGTGTCATTATACTTTATTCAGCACAAACAGGGCTACCATAATATGTGAGCAATATGTATGTACATGTTTGTATTTTAGAGAGATTAATGTTTATGCATGGTTATTGAAAAAAATTAAAATTTAAGTTTCTGAAATAAGGCCATAAAACACATACTAAATATGTGTCCACAATACTTTTGACTAATGGATGTTGTCGCCTAGAGTTTTTGCTTCAAAATGATCTGAAAATCATCCTGCCTAATCATTCACATAAAACAATACATTGAATACAATTTTGTAAGACTTTTTGTTTGGAAAGGCAATATGCGTGGTGGCGTGAATGATCATGAATAATGCTGTGATTCACACCTGAGAAGACAATGAACTGCATAATGAGCCTTTCAGTCAGATATATCACTGAGAGGGTACCACAAAAAAGAACGCGAGGGCAAAAGAAATATATATATATATATATATATATATATATATATATATATATATATATATATATATATAAATGAAAGTCAAAAGCACATTTTTAGTACATAGTCATTAGGGGTGGAACGGTACACAGAAGTCACGGTTTGGTTCATACCTCGGTTCAGACATCACGGTTCGGTACAATGGAGGGAAAAGCAAAACAAAAATGCAGAAGGCTTGTGCATGTCTCAGGCTGTACCACCAAAGGAAAATAAATTACTTAAGCCTTGTATTTTTTAAATAAGTTTTATTAATAAAGTAAAGGCATAGAACCAGTTTATTTGTAGTGCACTGACAATAGTTTTATATAATTAGTTTATTAATTAAATTAATAAAAAGACAAAAAGACCTTGAGATATGTTTGGTAAGTGTACCTGAATGAATTTAAAATTAATTTGCTACATTTCAGATTAATATATTTGTTTTCCTTAAAATTTTAATTAACAGTAACTTAAACATTTTGCAGTTTGAATGATGTCCTGTAAAAACAAAATGACGGATTATGTTTTTATGTTTCCACTGTTCGATCGCGCCCGCGCCTCACACACACATGCACACAAATATAAGTAAACACTTTGCGACTTTTCGATCGCGCCCGCCAAAGACACATGAAGAATAAGATTTCCCACATGAACGAGTTAATTGTCATGAAGGTCCTTGAAGAAGGGGACAGACCATCACTGAGATCCCCCTTCTGGCCACAGGACAAAAATCTGCTCTAACTTCGAGCGCTTGCTCTTTCTCCTGTGGCCATTGTAGCTGTAATCTGGGGCCCGTTCTTCGTACGTCGCTAACTCACTTAGCTGGATTTGATTGTTGGCGATTTGGCATGATCTTGGATTGTTTGGTTCTTTGATGCTCATCCTGGACTTGCTGTCATAGCAACAGGTGTGCAAGCTTAAACCTGCTCGAGAGCAGGCTTATTTCATGTTAACAGGATTAGACTGCGGCTTTATAAGCGGAGCTGAAACGGGAAGTCCAGCGCAGCGCGATAGTACACTTTCTGAGATATATATTTTTTCTCATGACTCGTGAGATTGTCGTTTACATTTTTCATTTGTTGGAAATGCACATTTATTTTCGACTTGTCGGAGTCAGGCTTTAACTACAGCACAAACTGTTTGCATTGCCCTAAGATTATTTGCGAGTGGCTCTTTCCTTTACACTATTGGAGATGCGGAGAACTTGATGGAAAGTGCTGTCTGTCGTGTCATTCGGAGTTTACCTGGCGCTTTTAGGTTTAAAAAAACAGTTTTAGGTTTTTTTGTGGCATTTCCAAGCCACTTAAGACCCAATGTTGTAAAGCAGTTTTTTTTTTAAGCAGTTTTTTTTTTTTTTTAGGCTATTATAATTTTTTATGAAGATCATGCAATCATGACCATGACGATTACAGTATGTGTCACTCATGCTTCACTAACGTGATTGGTACCATAGACTATAGGCTAGACCATAGACTGCCATCAAGGCCTCAATGAAGGGGATTATGTGAACAAAGGGGGTTCACAATGTAAATGTGCAGCCCAGTTACTATTGTGATTCTTAATATTCCAGATTAGTAATAATATATCAAATTTAAAAAAGGCAGTTGACTAAAATCTTCCATATAACAAATGTGAAAGCAAAATGGCCAGGATCTGTGCATGACTTAAGAATTTTCAGAGATTCACATTTATGCACATTATTTGAAAGTGGTAAGGAAAGTTCCACAATTAAATATCAAGCTCAGTGAGCTTCAAGTGTATTACATACACTTATGCTAATCCTAACAGAACTGCATTTTTTCATAGGTGATTATGACATGTTCCTGCCTGCAGACAGGTGTTTTATGACCCCATTCCCTGACCCAAACCAGTTACAATGCAGCTCTAGCCAGGACAAGGGCACACAATGAAATGAACTTTGGCTAACTAAAGGGAAGATTTCAGTGTCTGAAAAGTCTGAGGGTTGCACACCTGACAGGGCCTGTGACATTGTTGCATGTGCCATATTACACAACATTGCCAAAAAAAAAAACACTTTTCACTAAGGCACTTTTATTAAATGTTTAATAAAAGACAAATATGCTTAGTTCCTTGAGTTTTATTTCAATTGTTCTTTGTAAAGAAAAGCCAGTGGTCAAGTGCCTGCAACAAGAGATATTAGACACATGCCTCATGCAACAAATAAAAAGGAAAAGTTGGCTATACACTGCCCACCTGTAGGCCTATGTCTCCTCTGTCTGTGCAGACTCTTCTGTAGGCCTTTCTGTAGATGTGGAATCCTGCAACTTATATTGCAGCCATAAAGCATACAAGTATAAATTAAGTAAAGTTATTTATGCACTTGCAGGTAGGCTAGTTCCTCCATATGACAGTTATCTGAGAGGATTTATTCACTGTCCAGTGCAATGGAAACAAATGGACATTACAAAGTCTTATACTTTCTTTCCTTTGGAAAGTTAGAAAATGTCCACTTACTGCACATATTTCAGCCACCACTTTCTTGGGAACAGTGTTGGTGTATTATGTAAAAGTGCACAAAAGAGGAAAACACAATGTCATTACAATGAACTACACTCTGGAAAAATGTGATCAATAACTCATGGCAAAATATTTTTACATTAACATAAGTTTATCGGTTTTCACTTTCACAAGTCAAAGCAATTTATCATTACTCAAGATTTAACAGTTGAAATGACTATACGGCCTTAATTTAATGCAGCAAAAAATATTTTACAGTGTAGGCTACTAAGATCTTTTCTTTCTTTTTTTCAGCCTTTTTCTTGGTTGCTTTTATAAACAGACAACCATTTATTTAACAGTGCCTTTTATAAAAGAGACTATAATATAACAAAAAATTACCATTATGTAGAATATTTTTGTACTTCACTTTTATTTGTTCCCATGTTCTAGTGTGGTGACTCTGGCATTACAATGAACAAAGTAATTATGCAATTATTAAAATACAAATATATAGGGTAATAAGTGATAAAAACATTTAACATGGCCATTTCTAACGGATTTAAATTGTCTGCTACTTTTGCCAGCCCTCTCTCCTGGCTTTTGCAGACTTTGAGGTGTTCCCTGGCGTTTTGATTAAACATTAAGATTCCGAATAAACTTCAAATATTAGTTCTTGCTCTGCTGAGGAGAAAAACTGAGCCCGCTCTTAGGTCATGCTGAACAGCCAATGGCAGCGTTGCTGATCAATGTTTCTACTATCGAGCCAGATCATGATTAGCACAGTGATATCATCTTGGATGTGTAATTTGATCTCGGATGTTTTAGGCAACGTATGAAGAACGGGCCCCTGGGCACTGTATGAGTGACCACCTTGAGTAACACTCAAAGGTGGAGTTCTCAAAGTTCATTTCCAGATGGCTATTTTGCAGATGTGAGATCCGAGCCACTAGATTCTTTATTGACAAGTGAACCTGTGTATTCAGTTGGCTCTGAAGAAGCACCAAGGTGCACTTGACTCACTATATGCGAGACGAGTGTGAAACACTTTAATGTACACTCATAATAAAAACAAAATATTGTTTTTTGTAAAATAAAGAAAATAAACATGATGTGCGTTCTGCCGTCTCTCTCAGTGTGAAGTTCAGTCTGAAAAGTCAGCAAATGTTTGCCACAGAGACTTAAGACATATGTCTTTACAAAGCTTGATTTTTAAATTATGTAAATCATATAAAAAACAAATATTTTCTGTTTAAGTAATCCGTATGAAAGCAACGAGAGATACAGTTTCTCAAGCGCGTGCTCATTAGCTCCAATGTGACCACACCCACGCGGGCAAAAGCAATTCACATGCAAATCGTCCACGTGAAGGACCGCAGACCTCATCAGTCCTCTGATTTTCATCGAATTTGGAAGACACGTTGTGATGTGCTGTTTACCTTGGATTTACCTCAGAATAATTAGAAGAACGTGATTTGAAGATGAAAAATATTTGAAAAAGGAACATGAAGATTCACGCCTCCTCGCATAGAGCTTTCCTAAACAAAATTTGTCTTACAAATTTTAAATCAATATATTGTTTTATCTGAATGAGTAGGCAGTAGGCTTGGCGCGATAGTCGGTGTTACCGGTGTTACACGGTGTTCAGTCGCAACACCGGTTTCATCACTTGCCCACCGCAGCACCGCAAAACATTTTTTTTAAAGCAATTACGCAGTATCCGTATTTTCTGTCACCCGTTGACTTGCGTTGTATGATCATGCTCAACCATTCAATCGTGACAAAACAAGAGACCGCGCTGTAAGTCCTAACTATTACACACGCACACATACATACATACACACACACACACGAAAAAGACGCGCGTCAGTATCGAGTTCTCTTTTCGGCCTTGAACAAGGATTGGTATACCGGTAGCCTAATAATCATGAATGCACTCTCTTGTGTGCATGAATGAATCTTTTAACACATCTCCGGCGAACTTTTCACGCAAAAGAAAAACTCTTCATAAAGCGCAGTGAAATTCATGTGGAGTTTCCTGTTGGAACGAGGTTGTTCGTTAAATTCACACGAGCTCTAAACGAATGCGAGACTGCTGCGATTAGTCAAAATGTATTAATGAAACAAAATCAGAGGGAATAGTTTCTTTAATGTATTTTTTTAAAATGTTTTACCGGTTTTACCGGTTGGCCGTTCACACGGCTTTCATAGTTTACAGTTAGGCTAGTGCGGAGACCAGAGCCGGGTTTCCCGATAACGATGCATCTAAGCTCTTAAGAGCGTTCTCTATGTGCAAGGTTACTCGTCACACGCCGCAATTCCACGCGCGTTTCCCAAAAATGCACTTAACATGAGAGAGAACGCGTTCGTGCTACTTAAGAGTCGCTGTCCATTCGCGAAGTGCTGAAACGTAACCTTACATGTTATTCTTATTCTTTTTAATAAACGTTTTATGTTTATTATAAGCGTTTGCGTTTTTCAAGAATAATAACGAACCCACCATTCAAACACTGTGGTTGAATCCGAAATCGCGCCCTATACCCTCAAATAGGGCGTTATTGTTCTCAACATGATCTCAAGCAGTGAAAAATAGAGGACACTGACAATGCGCTGAAAGACAGGACCGAGCAGGTAATATTTAATATGAAACAAAGTCTCAACTTTCAAATTTGGTCAGTCAAACAAATATAAAATAGGCCTACCGTTTTTTGGCTCTTTAATGTGTCGTGACAGTTTGCCTCAGTTTCAATTTCAAATCCACCGAAGTTAACCAATAACTCTTCTGACTGCTTTGTCGCACAAAAATGGTGGAATTTGATTGGTCAGATCGCATGTCAATCAAACTCAATACGAATGATGAATTGACGCCATGTAAAAAAAAAAATTACATCACACTACACCCCCCACCCCCACGATGAAATCGGTAATACCGGTGTTGTCACAAGTCGATTAACCGGTGGGAGAATATTATCACCGTCACATCTCTAGTAGGCAGGATGATTTTCAAATAGTTCATCTAGTACTTGAGATGCATGCCCGGTCGGTCAGCCCCTGTAACGCTAGGTTCACACCGGACGCCGAAGCGATGCGGAAGCGGCGCGGAACGGTAAATCACGCGCGGTCCGGCGCCTGCTTGTTCACACCAGACACGTATTCTCCGCGGCGGTCGACAAGCGCTTCTGCTCAGTTGTTGTTTATTCAGAGCTGTTTTTTACATCATGGGTAAGTAAATAACCTCATAAAATGAATACACCATTTTTCTGTAACCAAGAAGTTTGTACACTCCCGTTGCTCTGTGTGTGCATGTGCGTGCGTGTATGTTGTGTTTTTTCTTTGTTTGTTTTCATCTTTCTAGTCTGTTTAGATACACAAATGTGATCGCATTTGTCACTCGCGGTATTTTCATTTGAAAATTGCTTATATTTTGACAATTGACCGGATTGTCTCGTGTTTCTTGTTGTGACTTCCTGCCAGAATGGACGCGGATCACTCGCGGCTCGCGCAAAAAATAGACGCTCCGCGTCTGGTGTGAACGACACCATAGGTTAACATGGGCGGCGAAAGGAAGCGGCCTCCGTTCCGCGCGGCTTCCGCGTCGCTTCGGCGTCTGGTGTGAACCTAGCGTAATGAGCTAGATGCCACATATGTTGTGATCCCCTCTTTGTAATCCCATATGTATACACTTCCACAGTACGGTTTCCCTGTCGGTAAACATCTGTCTTTCCCTGGGCAGATTCCTTTCTATGGGGCAGAAGAGTCTGTGTCTCTGTGTCTGTAGTGGTTCCATCCCTGTCTAGGCAGACCTACTGTAAAGATCTTTCATATGTAGCACTGCCCCACAGGTCAGTCCATATGTGCATTTCCACATGCTCCTCCCTGAGTTTCGTCCGTTTTCCATCTGGACTCGACACGCTTCCTCAGTGTTTCCCCAACCAGTCGAGGTTGAATTGGGTAAAACAGAAAGCAACAGCAGCTATGAACTTTCCCTTGGTTGTGACCCTTTCCATAGGGACCCCATAACGTCAGTATCAATGTAATGTCAAATTTGACTGACTGAAAGGGAACGTCTCGCTTACTCTTGAAACCCTCACTCCCTGAAGACGTTACGCCCCTCCTGCCACAACCCTGTACCAACTGCTGAATGCTGGGATCCCATCTCGACTCTTAAGCAAAAACCTGAATAAGTGAGATGCCGGCCAGCTTATATATACCCGTATGTCTGGGGCAGTGGTTTGGCTCACTCATCAATCTTCATTGGCCCGTTTTCTTACTACCTGAAGGTGATTGAGCTCCCAAGTGAGACCCCATAACTTTGTAACATCTCTGTTCCCTCCTTCAGGGAACGAGGGTAACAAGAGTAACTGAGATGATCCTCTAAAGAGACATGGTGATAAATTCAATTGAAATGCTTTTGCATTCCCAAAGAAACTTGAATTGCATGTTTTAAAAATGCAGTGATATTAGGTTTTTCTAACAACCCACAAACATCTTTGTCTGTGACACCCCCCAAAAATCAGAAGCTTAATATTTGCAAAACTTTTTTTTACTTATTAAAGCGTTTGTGTTGACAGAATTGTATAATCTTTGTTTCTGTTATTCGATAACATGCCAAAGAAAAATGACCACTTACTGCAGTTTCTCAAGTTTACAGTGTGGATCCTTCAGTACAACAGAAAGAAGCTTCGCTCCTGTGTCTCCTGGTTTGTTCCAGTTAAGATCCAGTTCTTTCAGGTGTGAGGGGTTTAATCTTAGAGCTGAAGCCAGAGCATAACAACCCTCCTCTTTAATTAGGCACCCAGAAAGCCTGCAGAGAAAAATAGTAACAATTCTTTGCTATTCATAACTAGACTTCTTACAAAAAGAACAAAAAAAAAAAAAACACTATCACACACAATCAGCAGGAAATTAGTGAGAGATTAGTCTCACTTCTGAGAAATTAGTGTAAGGATTCTCACATGTGGCACCAAAATATATTTTTTTGCCCTTTGATCACATTATCTAAGGCGTGGATCCCAACCTTGGTCATGGAGAACCCTCAACCTTGCACATTCTCCCTAATCAAACATACCTGATTTAACTCGTTAGTAGAGATTTAAAGACCTGAAATGGTAACGAGTAATCAAACAAATTACCGTTTCCCCCATTACAACGCCGTTACTGTTACTGACGATAAAATGCATCATTACTATAATTGAGCTCACTGAAGCGGTTTTCATCCGACTAGGCTCTCTCTCAGCCATAGGACCTGCAAAGTTTTTTGTTTGGTTTGTGTGTGTTTATGAGGCGCCGGACTGGACAAAAGTGAGGTGAACGCCGCGAGAGCACTCGACAGTGCGCGAGAGAAACCGAGTTTGTCCAAGAGCGCGCTCGACAGTGCGCGAGAGAGACCGAGGGTGTCTGAGCATTATATAGTTTGTTTATAAATAAATTATACATATCAGCATTAGAATAATCTCTGTAGCCAATTGGTATCATCTGCAACGTTTTAATAAGTTTACATGGTTATAAAAAAATAAAAAAAATAAAATCAAATCAAAAATCAAATGAACGATCTGGGAAGGTTCTGTTTAGGTTATAAAAATAAAACCAAAAAATAACAGCGAATGTTCTGGGAACGTTCTCTTTAGGTTATAAAATAAAACCCAAAAATAACCTGCAGGGAATGTTCCCAGCAAACATTTTTTTGACCGGTTGTGAACACATGTGGCAAACATGCCTATAATTTGGCTTAAATAAACTCTGATGATGATGTTCTCTGTAGGTTATAAAAATAAAACTCCAAAATATTATATTTTATTTGTATTCATTATTTTTAGTACATTGTTCAGTATTATATTAAGAGCACTTCTTGTTAAACGGTTTACTTTTGTGAGGAAGAAAATACTTAAAGTCGGCTACAGTATGTCTACCAGTTGTTAAGTTGTGTGGAAGTTTAATCATTTTAATTTGCACACACAAAGAGTGTATGTATGTTTTTGTTTTGTTTTTATTCATTTTTGGTACATTTCTAATTATGCTTCTACATAAGAAGCATAATTTATTTTTAGACTTATTTGTTGGTCTGTGCAATAAATATTAAAATTTCTATACCATCTATTGTGTTTTATTGTTCCACTATACTAATGATAATATTTACAATAATATATTAAATTTAATAGGTGTCTCCCACATTGTCCCACATCAACATTAAAATAGTGTAGATTAGTATACAATGTTTTATAATAATAATGTATTCTATTTGGTGTCCATTTCATTCATTTAACATTTTTAATATTGGGGGCATCCAAGTCATTTGACATATTTGAACATTTTATTAAAAAGTAATGCAATAGTTGCTTTACCTGGTTATTAGTTACTTTCATAATGATGTAACTCAGTTACTAACTCAGTCACTATTTGTGAGAAGTAACTAGTGAAGGGCGTGGACTGGAATCCACTGCTGCTTCAATGTACAGTATATGTAATAAGTGATTATAATCAAGGTATTAATCAATATTTTCCCTTCTAAATATCAAATGAGAATGACTTTGTAGCAACACTGACTTGGCATCCGGCCAGATGTTCTGAATTGGCGACTCCTGATTTGCAAAATACAGCTCGTTTCCTCTTGAGTAAACAAAGAACTTTCTGTTTACGATCCCCTTGGGGCATGTTGACCAGCGGGGGCGCCGCTCGGGCTAGGGCCTCCCTGGCACATGACACATTTATAACAAGCCGAGCGTTGAGCAAAAGGGTCGACCTAGTCCCTTGATTCAAATCTCGCCAACTCACGGGACTCACATCCCGACCCTCCCCCGAAAGGGTGGGGGAAAGGACAAGAGTTCACAAAAGCAGCCTGAATTCTGAATGACACACACACACACACACACATACATACACACACACACACACACAAACATCCTTTGTGTTTAACTTAATATCCTTTCAATGTATGTAACTCAGACTTGTATCTGAACTTCCTGTATGTATGTGTGATTTAATGTTGATTTGATCATATAGTTATGATCTTCGAGTGTTCGGCTCTTACATGTATTTTTGAAGAATGTTCTCCCAGTAGAATCGCATCCCGTAATCCGATCTCATTGACCATTGGTCATAAAATTTTACCACCAAGCTCATCCAGCCCTATGCAAGAGAGACAACGGAAGCGCAACATTCCAACGCGACATTCTAACACACACACACACGCACATTGCCATATTTTGACTTCCACTAGTAAAATTTGATTTTACCAACTATGACAACTGTATAAAGAGGGTTCCGGGTGATTTGCATGTTCACCAGTGTGATATTAGAATAGTTGTGTTTTTGGATTACAGTAAGGTAATTTTAAAGTGCCTTTGTTCAACCAAAATAATGTATCTCTATGTTGCTATCTTTGTCAATATTCGTCCTTAGTATTGTTTTAATCCCCTTTGCACGACGAAGGAGATTTTTGATAAGAGACTGTGATAAACGTTATGGTTCTATGCGTTTTAATTCCCCGAGCATAATATTATATTTTGCTCCCTCGTGATTCCACACGAGGGTCGGGCAGCATTAACACACCAAGACAATCTTCCTGCTGCTGATTCGTCCTTCACGAAAAAGGAGGCGTACACGGGACACTGATAAAAAGTCCAAACCTTCTCTTATCTCCCTCTTCTTTCATCGATCGCTGTGACCTCCTCCTCTTCTTTCCTCCTCCAAAACTTTGGAAACCCAAGTCCGGAACGGCTTCGGCCTGCTTTTCTTTTCTTCTCTTTTATTTCTTTTTATAGTCTAGTTTAGTTTTCCTATTCGCCTCTGTTCATTCACGAGCTGAATGAACTTAGCCTGAATCATTCCCGGCAACTTCACCTCAAAGAAAGAGACTCTTTGAACCTCCCGCGCTCGCGCTCACATGGAAGACACAGCACGCGCACGCCTGCCCTCAGACGACTCACGCTGCTTTTAAAGACACACGCAGGACTCTGCCTTCCTTCCTCATACAAAGAGAACCATATGCAAGTATCGATTATTGAATTGAACTTCTAAATGTGATTTCTTTGTTGTCTCTTAAGGGTCACTGTCTGTGAATTTTGCCATAGCCTACTGCGATCTCTGATCGCAGATTTTTGCTTTCACTTCCGATCTCATCTCTTATCCCCCTCTCTCTCTCTCTCTCTCTCTCTCTCATCCTTTTCTGTCATTCATATCTTTCTCTAATTCTGATCATTTTATTCTCTCTCTCACTGTTATTCGTTGTCTTGTATTGTTTAACTGTATTTTATGTACATAGACATATAATCCGTGTGTAATGTGTAGTTTGATATATTCCTTAGTTCGATGTATTAGTCCAATTATTAAATTCCATATGTCCTTGACTGACTCTGTTTTAATTGCCCATGTTACGAAGTCACTGAAATGTCGATCTTAGCTATATGCTTTATCTTGATACGATTTAAGTAACCTAATCTTACAAACCCAGAGAGTTGTTTTCTTTCAAGGCCTGGAAGGGATACTCTTTCTTGTGTTTGTAAGAAGGATAATTTTCCTTGAGAGTTAAGCTAATCTTACGTTAATGTTTGCGGGACAAACAGATTGTTTGATAGCTAAATTAATTCCAGTAAAGTTATCCCATAACTTCGAGCTGAAATAAGACTATGTATTAATGACGAACCATAACCCGTTATGGTAATCATTCATATATCAATCTAGTTCAGCTGCGATAAATTAATATAACTGTAATATGCAAAATAATAATCATATTCATGATTATTAAAATTCCCTATAGATCATTTGAGCTAATATTAATATTAATGTACAACCAGTTGTTGCTACAACTTCTCTGGAGATTTTACTTTGTTATAGAAGTTACCAGTGTGATTACTGAAATGTAATGTTTCATGTATTCTTTAATGACTGTATTTGATATCTGAATGCAGTAACAGTGCTTGCTTATTTAGCCCGGCTTCCAGAAATGAAATAGGGACTTGTTTTGTGTTTGAGAAAGGTCTTTGATGTGTTAAAACATATAGGGGTCAATGAAGCCAATAGTTTAAGGGACCATTTCTTTGTTAAAGCCTTACTTTCCAGTTAGACTAAAGTGTTGCTCTCCTTGAGAGAAAGAACGCATTATCTTGATGTTTTGAGAAAACTACCCTGTTTATAGTTCTGAAAATCATCCTGCCTAATCATTCACATAAAACAATACATTGATTAAAATTTTGTAAGACACATTTTGTTTGGAAAGGCAATATGCGTGGGGGCGTGAATGATCATGAATAATGATGTGATTCACACCTGAGAAGACAATGACCCGCATAATGAGCCTTTCATTCAGGTGTGTCACTAAGAGGGTATACCACAAGAAAGAATGTGAGGACTTATTTAGTATGCATGCAAATTGTATAATATCCAAGGTAAACATTTCTAGTAACTATGTAGTTAATTCTCATACTGTATTTTCAGAAAGTTTTGGAATATATCCTCTCTCCAAATGTGTCACTAATAAAAAAACAATAATAAATAATTTAATGAGAAGGCTTATATTGACCTATTAAGATGTTGCTTACATTTCTTCTATTTTATTAAAAAGTTTTCACATGTAAATCAACAACAATTACAATTTTAACAATATTTCAAGTGTAATCTTTCTTTGTAAAAAGTATACATTTTATCATACGCATTTCAAAATTAAGGATTCATTAGTTTGAATATTGGAACCCACACTATAATAACATCTTAGTTGATAATTCAATATACCTGCTTTATTTTTGACAAAACATCCCATATTTTTTCTCATCTCAGTATAGCAGTATAGTTTGGTAAAAGCTAAACTAGTAGATGTGTTCATGTAAAAATAACATGTTTACTAATGTAAGTGCAAGTGTGAATGAACGGCACAGATGCACGCTGTTGTTTACTACCGCTGAAGTAAACATCTGTACCGTTCATTCATTCACACACAGACACGCGATTCATATTTAAGCAGTCTTTTTGCGGTTTACAGACACTATTGCATATCGCGATTAGAACAAAGCACTTAAGAATACAGAACTTACTATTCACAATCCTCAGCTGGATCCGTTGCTCCTCGAAGTGAAACTAAACCGCACTTCTGAGGTAAATTTCCCAGGATTATTCCTCACAGCGAAGCAAAATGACGTAATGTATATGAGTCTGATTAAACTTGATGTGTTTTATCGAGCTGATGTGGGCGTTGACACGTTTGCATGGATTGCCTCAGATCATTTGCGGTTGAATAGCGCGTGCTCTCCATGGGCTTGTTCACATTAGCAGATAATGAGCTGAAATCAGAACGACTGACATCTCTCTCTTTTTTTTTTTTAGATTACAAAAACTGAGAATATTATTTTTTTATATAAATTACTTTATTTAAAAGAAGAGAATTTAAGCTTTATGCCTGTGTGCCTGTGTGACTGAGTATTCGCTGAGTTACAGTTCATTTTCGGACACGCTTCAGAATGGACTTCACTGACAGAGAGAAGGCAGAACTCGCATCATGTTTATTTTTCTTTATTTGGCAAAAAGCACAACACTTTGTTTTTCTTGTGAGTATACACAAAAAAAAAATAGACACTTAACAAAATCGAATATGTATAACACTTATATGTAAGATCAAAATCAACAGAGTATTTTGAGTCTATTTTGCACTGATAAGAAAAAAAGCAAGCTCGTTGCGCCGGCGCGACAGCTGACCCCAGGGGTTTAAAGGGTTAGTTCACCCAAAAATGAAAATTCTGTCAGTAATTACTCACCCTCACCCTTGATTTCCACCAACTGCGGAACGGCTGCGGATCGGCTCCGCTGCGTGTCGGCTCCGTGCTCCGCTGTCCTTCAATACCCACCAGGTCCGGATTTGTTTTTCACGTATGATCGCGCGATATAAGTTCTGAATTGCTGCGGAGCTCTCCGGCATCCGGCAAAAATAGAAGCTCTGCGTATCTGCTCCAGAGGGCTGCGGATTGCCGGAGTCGGAACACAGCCATTCCGCAGTCAGTGAAAATACACACATTGACTTTAATGGAAACCTATTGACTCCGCCGCCGTTCCAGAGCGGATCCACAGCCGTTCCGCAGTTGGTGGAAATCAGGGGTCATGTTGTTCCAACCTCGTAAGACTTTCGTTCATCTTCGGAACACAAAGTAAGATATTTTTGATGAAATCTGAGAGCTGGATCACTCCTCCATAGGCTTCTATGGGATCGAAACTTGCAAACCCAGAAAGTTAGTAAAGACATCGTGAAAATAGTCCAAATGACTACAGTGGCTCAACCATAAGTTTATCAAGCGACGAGAATACTTTTTGTGTGCAAAAAAAACAACAAAAAATAACGACTTTATTCAACTATTCATTTTCGTCTGTGTGGGCCTGAATTAATTCACGTAGTGTAACAGCGCAGCGCGTCTGGGTTGTACGTCACCACGTAGGACAATTTTAACAATGTCTTTAATAACTTTTCTGGGCAGGCAAGTTTCGATCCCATAGAAGCCTATGGAGGAGTGAGACACCTCTCAGATTTCATCAAAAATATATTAATTCGTGTTCTGAAGATTAACGAAAGCCTTACTGTTCCCAAGGAAGTTATTACCTGTACAGTGCAGTAGTTCAAGTTTCACATTAACAGTTAACATGTTTTAAGATGCAGTCTTGAAAGCTTCATAAACGGCAACACTGCTTACATTTACGTTTTACATCTTATGAAGAATGTCAAACAATTCTTACAAATGATT